>NC_069657.1:71679356-72304356 GCF_027244095.1 Hemicordylus capensis
AGTATGCGTTCACTACAATGCAGGGTACTGCAAGAAAATGATCCTACATAGTTGACCACTGAAATCAAGAAATGGAAGATTTAAGGTTCTGGTCCTGACCTTTAAAGCTCTACATGGTTTGGGGCCAGGGTACTTGTCGGACCATGTTTGGCCTCTCGGCTTTGGAATGCCCTCCCTGAAGAGCTTCGCCATGCTCCCTCCCCCAGAGTTTTTAAAAAAACAATTAAAACCACAACTTTTAAAAGAGGCTTTTTAATCTTCCATCTTGGTTATATCTGGTAGGTTATTTAGTTTTTATCATTCTCAATTTTAGCTTTTAAAATAACTTTTAATACAGCAACTGTAATTCTGATTGTGGTTTTAGTCTGGACTTTTAACATGTTTACTTAATTTGGCTAATTTTATTAGTTTTATTTTATATTGTATGTATTTTATTGTTGTGAGCTGCCCCGAGCAGTAGTGTACTGGAGGGATGGAGTATAAATATTTTAAATAAGTAAATAAAATAATAAGATTAATTATACTGTTGCTCAGTTCCCCCCATGTCCTTTAGCTTTCACCCAAACCAGGTGTGGGCAACCTGTGGCTGCCCAGTGCTTGTTGGACTACAGCTCCTATCATCCTCAACTGCAGTTTATTGTGACTGAGGATGATGGCAGTTTTAGTCCTACAACAGCTGGAGACCCTAAGGTCTGATCCAGACCAACTTTCTTGTTGCATTTAATTGCATTTGGTTGCTTTTTCACTGTCTTCTGATGTTTCTGGTACCTCATGCTTTCTCCTTCTGGAACTACAAGCGTAAATTTTTATTATTCTAAAATAATGCAGAATTAGTAGTAGTGCAGCTCTACACCTAAACATATGGCAATCAGTTTGATGCAGTGTTCTGAGAACGACTGTGGAGAAACCTTGATACAGGATAATTAAATTGCTAGGTTCTAGCACTGAGAGAGAAAGTGAGCTACTTGTATATTTAGCTTCCACTAAAAGAGAATAAGCAGTGTATGTAAATAAGCAGTGGGCAGTGGGCTGCTTATTTACAACTGCAATCTTATTTATATCTACAAACTAATAACAACTGGTACAGCAACCAGCCTCAGAATTGATAATAAAGACACTGAAGTGATGGATAGCTTCTGCCTTTTAGGACTGACCATCAGCAGTAAAGGAGCCAGCAGTCAAGAAACAGAAAGATCTCTCCAAACTGGGCGAGTGGGTGACAAAATGGTAAATGCAGTTCAGTGTAAGCAAGTGTAAAGTGATGCACATTGGGGCAAAAAACACCAACTTCACATATATGCTGAGGGGATCTGAGCTGTTGGTGACTGACCAGGAGAGAGATCTTGGGTTCATGGTGGACAGCTCACTGAAAGTGTCGGCTCAGTGTGTGGCAGCTGTTAAAAAGGCTAATTCCATGCTAGGAATAATTAGGGTTTGAAAATAAAACTGCTAATATTATAATTCCCTTATATAAATCTATGGTGCGGCCACATCTGGAATACTGCATACAGCTTTGGTCACCGTATCTTAAGAAGGATACTGTAGAACTGGAAAAGGTGCAGAAGAGGGCAACCGAGATGATCAGGAGTAGGGGTGTGCACGGAACCGCGGAGCTGCGGTCCGGCACTGGGGTGGGGGGTTCCACAAGAGTACGGGGGGGGCTTTACTTACCCCCTCAAGAATTTCGCCATATTTATGTGAGTAAGCGGGCGGCATACCTCCCTGCCGCCCGCTTCATTCCCCCTCCTCTCGGCGGCGCGCGGCTCGGCTTCCTCCTCCTTTGTATGTTAAATGCTCAATCGGGCGGCAGGGTATCTCCCAGTCCCTGCCGCCCGGCTCTTCATGCCCCCGGCTCGGCTGGCGGCCGCCCCCTGAGCAGCCCCGAGACCCCTGCCGCCCCTTCCCTTCCCATACTCAAGGGGTCGGCAGGAGAGCTCCCCTGCCGACCCCGTCCCCTTCCCCGGCTGGGCTGCAATGGCTTCTAGGAAGCCTTTTGCGCAAGCAGGGGTCTTTTGCGCGGAAGCCTTTTTGCGCTGAAAAAAGGAAGCCTTTTGTGCGGCATGTGTGTGGGGGCGCTCCAGAGGCCTTTAGGCGATGATGGTTAACTTGTTGGGGAGGGCTCCGGAGGTGGGGGCTCCAAAGGCCTTTAGATCCAGGCTACAAAATCACCAAGGTGCACCCTTGCATAGAACAAATCAATCCAGAATTTTCACTCGAGGCACAAATGACCAGGCTCAAACTATCATACTTCGGACACATTATGCTAAAACTCCCTTGAGAAGTCCAAAATGCTGGGAAAAGTTGAAGGAAAGAGAAGACGACGACGATCAGCAGTAAGGTGGATGGACTCGATTATGACAACATGAGAGACCTAAAAGGTTAAGTTTAAGACAGATCATCCCAGAGACAATCTATGTGGTTGCTAAGAGTTGACACCAACCTGATGGCATTTAATCAATCAATCAAAAAAGAAAAGAGCAAGTGGACTGGTGCAATGGTGCAAATTTTGGGTTGTTTCTTTAAAAAAGGAAATGGAAAATAGACTAATTATTTTATATTGTTACATAAGGTAAAGTTATACTGGCGAGTTGGTGTCAACTCCTGGAGACCACAGAGCCCTGTGTTTGTCTTTGGTAGAATACAGGAGGGGGTTACCATTTCCATCTCCCACGCATTATGAGATGATGCCTTTCAGCATCTTCCTATATTGCTGCTGCCTGATATAAGTGTTTCCCATAGTCTAGGAAACATACCAGCGTGGATTCAAACTGGCAACCTCTTGCTTGCTAGGCAAGTTACTTCCCTGCTGCGCCATTAGGTTACAT
Organism: Hemicordylus capensis; assembly: GCF_027244095.1. NCBI lineage: Eukaryota > Metazoa > Chordata > Lepidosauria > Squamata > Cordylidae > Hemicordylus > Hemicordylus capensis. The sequence continues at coordinate 71,682,182 of NC_069657.1, forward strand.
ACTGCCCACTTTTTGTAGCTTGCCCTAAATATAACAAAACACCAGAATGCACAGGAACAATAAGACAACACAACAGTGAGAATAACAGTTCAGTTTATTATGATCTTTGATCAGATAAAACAGCAAAAATAGGTTATCACAGCCAACAAAGGTTCAATGGGCCCAAAGTGGGAGACAACAAAGCAATCTCCTCAGAATATCCCGAGTCCCAAACAAAAAGGGTGGTCTTTAAACCTCTATGGAAAGCTAGAAGTGAGTGGATGTAGCGAATCTCCACAGGGAGAACATTCCGTAGCCTGAGGTCAATAACTGGAGGGACCTGTCCCACTGATAGCTGAGCCTCCGCTTCTGTCAATACATGGAGCTGACCCTCCCCAGGAGACTTTACAGACAGGGCTTCTATCCTGAATCTCCTTCAGAAGAGAGTGTTTTCATTCACACACCAGCCAAACCTACCCCGAAGTCCCTTCGAGATCCTTGGACCCACTCCACACACAAATTGGGCTTTGTCTTGCAAATTCTAGCTTATCTTGATGTATTTCTGGGTTTTTTAAATGCTAGTTTTAAGCAACTTTTTCTGAAAATGTCGGAGCAAATAGGGAGATGCACTGACTTAGAATCATTAGCTTGATAAGAGAGTTGCTTTCTTTAGAAATGCAGAAATAGCTCTTTAGTAATCTCCCACCACCACCCCGCATTGGCTAAAAGGAAAATATGGAGGCATGCCATGTGAACTTGCAAAAACAAAAACCAAGAGCAGAGGGGAGGGCGGCTTCCTTCCATGCTAGAGTGTGATTCAAAATGGCTTCGCTCAACATTTACCCACAGCATGAAGCCATGTGCGGATAACTACTAGGAGATCTTGTAAGACAGGTAGATTCAGCTGGGAGCGGGGTGGCCTTTGAGCTATCTAGGTCCAAAGCCATTTAGAGCTTAACAGTTATAATCAGCACCTTTTAATTTGGACCAAGAAACAAATTGGCAGCTAGCATAGCTCTTTCAAAATAGCAGTAACATGTTTACTTTGGGCAGCCCCGGATAATAATCTGGGTGCCATCAGTGGTGTAGCCATCATTGGACGAGGGAGGGGGAATGTCCCTGGGTTTGCCAGAGTTCAGGAGTCAGAAGGGTGCTTTCTTGTGCTCCTCCTCACCCAGCCGGAAAATGAACTGCCCTGAGCCATTTTTGGAATGGTGGTATAGCAATCAATCAATCAATCACTCAATCAAATAAATAAAGGAAGCATTTGCTGGCAGGGTGAGTCAGACACACAGCCCTTCGTCCTCTGCCAGCTGGTGAACAAAGAGCTAGCCAGCTAGCCATAAATGGACTGAGCGAGGGAGAGGAGACAAGTACCTAGCCGGCCAGTACTTTGTTTGGAACAAAGTGTTGTAAGCCACCATTGCACAAGGCAACTGTTCAACTGTCAAATGCAGTTGGGAAGTGGCTCCTAAAGTCCAGCTTGCATCTGCTTGCATCCCTCCTCCTCCATTAGAAACTGAAGCTTAATCAAGATAAGGCAGAGATGCTGGTGATCAGAAAGCAAGCTGATTAAGGAGAGAGGCTCAGCCTGTTCTTGACTGGATAGCATTCCCTCTGAAAAAGCAAGTGTGCAGTCTGGGAGCAGTGGTGCTCTTACATCTGGACTTTGGGGCCAAGGTCCAGTGCCTCCACACCTCCTGCCCCCCCCAATCCTCTTTAGACTGTCCTGGGTGGTGTAGTCACTGCTGACCTGCATTGTGCTGGGCGGATGAGTGTGATTATAACCTGTGCTGGGTGCTTTAGAGACAAAGCAGGGAGTGGGGAAAGAAAAATGTGAGATGGGGATATGTTAAGTTGTGTGTTGAAAGGTTTCTGCTATTACACATTTGCATAAATATACCCCATGTGTTAAAAATGCTGTGTCACGGTGTGTGTGTAGGGGAATGTTGATTAACTTGCAGCGGGAGCGGGGGCCTCAAGTTATTCTACCCAAGGAATTTTGAATGGTGTCGCTACCAGTAGCTGTAACACCATAAACATTATGAATGATTAAAATGAAACAAAATTATTGCAATTAATAAAATTTTTGCAAATGACTGAAATTTGATAAAATCCATAAGGTTCATCTCATGCAGGCATGGTATCATTTCTCTATGCTCCCAACTTTTCTTGCAGATCCTGAACAAGATTGGCTGCAAAGGCAAAAGGTTCGTAAAGAGGCCATGAACTTTACCTGTCTGAACAAGAATCTCTCAAGTTCAAAATGGAGACTGAAGTCTGAGGTTGCCAGACAGCTCTTTGTGGTCGAGAATTACAAGCTGATCTACTGTGAAGTTCCCAAGGTGGGTTGCACCAACTGGAAGAAAATCCTTCTGCTCCTTACACTCAACTTGAGCAGGGATCCCTCTGACATAAATGGAGACACAATCCATTACACACATCTTCTAAAGAGGTTGAGTTCATACCCTTCCGAAAAGCAAGTTGAACTTATGAACAATTACACTAAAATAATATTCATCAGGCATCCTCTAGAAAGATTGGTCTCTGCATACAGAGACAAGTTCTACCATTCAGAGCCGTATTACGCCTCGATAGCAAATCGGATCAAGGCTTTGTCCAGAGGGGGAAATAATTCAACAGGGCAAGTAACTTTCCAAGAATTTGTAAAGTTTGTTTTGTCAGAGCAGATCAAATATATGGACATCCACTGGAAGCCAATGTTTATGCTCTGTGATCCCTGCAACATTCACTATAACATTGTGGGGAAGTACGAAACCCTGGAGCAAGATGTTAAACATGTTCTTCGGAGAATCCGAGCTCCAGATCATCTCTCCTATCCAGATACGAAGCGGATTAGTACAGATAAACGGACTAATGTGAATATCACTTCAACATACTTCATGGAATTGAGTTGGGACAAATTATGGAAGATCAAAGAGCTTTACCGGGTAGATTTATCTTTGTTTAACTATATCTTCTACTTAACAAATCAAACTTTACCATAAGGGTCAATCGTATTTCCCTCCTTTGGCTCCCCTTACCTTCAAAGGGATGCTGGGCATTTGCTGGAGAAAGGGCCTTTTCTGTGTTAGCACCCCATTTCTGGAATTTCCTTCCTAGGAAGGTTTGCCTGGTGCTTTCTTTCTTATCATTTAGGCCCCACCCTGTTCACCTGAGCCTTTGATTAACATGAGTGTTTTTCTACTAGTGGTACTCTGCTCCTATTATTCTGTGTGGTTGATTTTATTAGCTCTATTGTTTGATTTTAACATGGTTCTGGTTGGTTCTAATTATTCTTGTGATTTTCATTTGTATGTAAATCATCTTGAGGACTTTTATAGTAGAAAGACAGGATACACATTTTAATAAATTAAAATAAACTCTGAACAAATAAAATATTTATTTATTACATTCCTTACCACCCTATCCAAAGGCTCTGGGTGGTGAACAACAAAAACAACAACCATTTAAAACAATTGAATTAATATAAAACAAATGTAAAGGTAAAGTGTGCCATCGAGTTGGTGTTGACTCCTGGCGACCACAGAGCCCTGTGGTTGTCTTTGGTAGAATTCAGGAGGGGTTTACCATTTCCTCCTCCCATGCAGTATAAGATGATGCCTTTCAGAATCTTTCTATATTGCTGCTGCCCGATATGGGTGTTTCCCAAACCAGTGGGGATTCAAACCGGCAACTTCTGGCTTGATAATAGAGTCATTTTCCTGCTGTGCCATTAAATTTAAAAACAATTAAAAACCATTTAAGGCAAGTTAAAAACATTTAAGTACAATTTAAAAACCTTGGAAGGCCAAACGAAACAAATAGGTTTTTAGGGCTCTCTTGAAGGCCAACAATGAGTCTAAACTATGAATTTCTGCAGGAAATGCATTTCACAGCCCAGGAGCAGCTACAAAGAAGGCCTGGTTCCAAGTCACCACCAATGTACCAGTAGTAACTGGAGACGGACCTCTTCAGATGACCTCAATGTGTAGTGGGGATCATACAGAAGAAGGTGTTCTTTTCTGTATGATCCGGCAACCTGGACCTAAGGTAGCCTGGATGGACCTAAGCCCAGAAATGCACCTAGGTAATTTTGGAGCCTAGACCTAAAGGCCTTTGGAGCCCCTGCCCCCGCTGCAAGTTAAGCATCATTTTTTTAACACATAGGTTCTTGAGGGCACAAAACACACCACCCAGGATAGTCTAAATATGATTTGTGGGGCCCCAGGGGGTGTGAAGGCCCTGGACTTTGGCCCCAAAGTCCAGGGGTAAGAGCGCCTCTGCCTAAGCCATAAGGTAACTTGGATCTAAGCCATTCAGGGCTTTAAAGGAAATAACCAACACTTTGTATTTTGCCCAGAAACATATCAGCAGCCAGTGCAACTGTTTAAGGGCAGGCATAATATGGTCTCTCTGGATTCCCCCAGAGACCAGTCTGGCTGCTGCATTTTGAACTAACTGAAGTTTCCGAACCATGTACAAAGGGGTTTGGATAACTTCATGGAGGAGAAGTCTATCAATGGCTACTAGTTTGAGGGCTACAGGCGGTGGCCTCCAATTGCAGGGGAGTAACAGAAGGGGAGAGGGCATGCGCTGAGCTCCTGCCTGTAGGCTTCCAGTTGCATCTGGTGGGCCACTGTGTGAAATAAGATGCTGGACTTGATGGGCCTTGGGCCTGATCCAGTAGGGCTGTTCTTATGGGTTGCATCATCTGATTATTGGTTCAATGCGATACACAGCCCCAGGGGCATAGCTACAGTTGAACAAGGGGGGACAAATGTCCCTGGGCCCCTGAGGGATGAGGCCCCTGCTGACTGGGTGATAGCTTGCTCTTTGCTCTCCCCCTCACTCCTCTCTGAAAAAGGTGGCAAAAAGGTTGGAGGGGGCAGGGCCAGTGTTCCCTCTAACAGGGATTCCCAGATGTTGTTGACGACAACTCCCACAATCCCCAGCTGCAATGGATTTTGCTTTGGGATTATGGGAGTTGTAGTCCACAACTCAGCCGCCCGGTGCAGTGTGGGCCAGTGGTGTGGCAACCACACCATCCAGGAAAGACTAAAGAGGATTTGGGGAGACCCCAGGGGGTGTGGAGGCCCTGGACTTCGGCCCAGAAGTCCAGGGGTAAGAGTGCCTCTGCTTGTGTGCATGAATTGTGTGTATTGTACATAGCTTGGCTGCCGATTATGGTACTTCCCTCTCCAGACAAACACTGCATTTCTGTGAGCAGTGTGACTGGAAAGTGCTGTGCAAGGGAAGGATTTCTGACTTGCTTCTGGCACTTGGAACCATGTTCTGAGAAGTTCTTTTGAATGCATTAAGAAGGGCTACAGAAACAATCCATTTCCCTTTTGAATGTGTCATAGTTCAATGCAGCATATTATGGAAAAGCAGATAGAAAGCAATGATGGACTCTAAAATACACAATCAATTATCCAACAGTAGAAGTGTCAAAGAACTGAAGGAAACTTGTGATCATCTTTCCAACTTGGAACAGAAGGTTCCTTTTCCTCTCAGATATCAGCAAAATGATCAACTTAACACACAGCTGGAGAGCTATAGAATATAAAGTGTCAGGATTCTGCATATTCATTGTATCTTAGGCAGCATCACACATCACCCCACGTCTCTTTCATTGCTGGGTACTGTTTTTCAAATGGAACAGTTTTCTCCCACATTTGAAAAGCACCCCCAGATGCAAGATTAACATTAAGGACTGGTTCACATGCCTGTTCTAAAGTTGGCTCTGCGCGAATCTAGAGATTCCTGTGGTTGTGTGTTAGGGATGTGCACGAAATGGATTTTGCATTTTGTTTCGAGCTCAAAACGAAATGCAAGTGGCCAAAACATTTTGCTGAACTAGTGGTTGTACTGGCTGTTTCGACAGAACAAAGCTCAAAATGTTTCAAGAGTTTCGGCCATAGAGAACAATGGGGAAATTCTACAGATCCCATTGTTCCCCATGGGTCACTCCTAGGTTCGCCAAAGTGTGTTGGGTGGTAGTGCATGATGGGTGCTACCTACCACCCAACCCACAAAATAAATGGGCAAGTGGGAGATTTTTAACAAAAGTTTAACCTTGCTGCAACCAGATGTGATGGCCACCAAGCTAGATGGGTTTAAAAGGGGATTAGACAAATTCATGGAGAATAGGGCAATCAATGGCTACTAGTTTGGATAGCTGCATATTTCCATGAGGATCAGAGGGGGAATGCCCCTGAACACTAGGTGCTAGGGATCACTAATCGGAGGGGGCATTGCCCTCTTTCCCCCGCTTGTGGGCTTTCTAGATGCACTTGGCCTGCGTAAAGCAGGATGCTGGAATAGATGAGTCTTTTGCCTGATCCAGCAAGGCTTTTCTTATGTTCTTAATAAACTTGACACATAAATCTGGATGTTACTATTATATTTCCTTGGTAGATTGATCAACTTTGTTCAATATATTTTCTTCAATTTAAGTTAATTCATTTATAGAATTTGCTGAGCAGCAATGGTTCTTGGTGTGAAAAGTTCATGTGACAGAACCAGATTGTGTTCAGGAAAATAAACTTTGAAAATCTTAATTCATTTTGATCTAATATTAACTAATTGCCATTTTAAGCTTTTGCACGTATTATTTATTTATTTATTATTTTAAAAATTATACTGCCCTTCCAAAAGGCTCAGGGCGGTTTACATTAAAACACCATTAAAATTAATTTGCAAAACAAAAATTATAAACTACATAAAATAATAATTAACCATTAAAACATCACAAAACACCAATTAAATAGCCAAAACAATTTAAAAACAAGTTTTAAAAAGCTGAGAAAGTTTGGTTAAAGAGATGTGTTTTCAGTTGTTTCTTAAAAATTGCCAGAGATGGGGAGGCTCGTATCTTATTAGGGAGCGCATTCCACAATCTTGGGGCAGCAGCTGAGAAGGCCCGTCTCTGTGTAGCCACCAAACGAGTTGGTGGCAACTGGAGATGGACCTCCTCAGAAGACCTCAGTGGGCGGTGGGGCTTGTACTGAAGGAGACGTTCTCTTAAATACCCAGGGCCTAAGCCATTTAGGGCTTTGTAAGTTATAACTAGCACTTTGTATTTTGCCCGGAAACCTACTGGCAGCCAGTGTAGCTTCATCAACAGAGGAGTAATGTGGTCTCTCCGAGATGACCCAGAGACCAACCTGGCTGCCGCATTCTGAACCAACTGAAGTTTCTGGACTACGTACAAAGGCAGCCCCACATAGAGCGCATTACAGAAGTCCAGTCTGGAGGTTACCAACAAATGTACCACTGTTTTGAGGTCACTGATCTCGAGAAACGGGGGCAGCTGGAGTATCAGCCGGAGCTGATAGAAAGCACCCCTGGCCACCGCCTCAACCTGAGAAACCAGGGAGAGGTGTGAATCCAGAAGTACTCCCAGACTGTGAACCTGTTCCTTTTGGGGAAATGTGACCCCATTTAGAACAGGCAGATCTAAATTGTCTCTAGAGTCCTGACCCCGCCCAATAAGTACCTCCGTCTTATCTGGATTCAGCTTCAGTTTATTCTCCCTCATCCAGCACATTACTGCTTCCAGGCAGGCATTTAGGGAGGATATGCCAACTCCTGAAGAGGTTGACATGGAGAAATAGATCTGGGTGTCATCAGCATACTGGCAACACCCAGCTCCAAATCCCCTGATGATCTCTCCCAGCGGTTTCATGTAGATGTTAAAAAGCATTGGACAAAGTATGGAGCCTTGGGGGACACCATACTTAAGCTCAGATTTTGAAGAGCAACAATCTCCAATCAATACCATCTGGAATCTGTCTGAGAGGTAGGAGCGGAACCACTGTAAAACCACTGAGGGTGCCTCCCACCCTCAACATTCTCAGACATTCCAGAAGGATACTATGGTCGATAGTATCGAAAGCCACCTAGAGATCCAAAAGGACCAACAGAGTCACACTTACTCTGTCTGTTCCCAATTGGAGATCATCCATCAGGCCAACCACAGCAGTCTCCACCCCATAGCCTGCCCCAAAACCAGTTTGAAATGGGTCTAGATAATCAGTTTCATCCATGAACGATTGGAGCTGAGAGGCCACCACCCTCTCAGTCATCTTGCCCAACCATAGGAGATTGGAAAAAGGCCTATAATTGCTCAGCTCTGAGGGGTCTAATGCAGGCTTCTTTAGAAGTGGTCTAATAATTGCCTCCTTAAGACAAGGAGGCATCCTGCCTTCCCTCAGAGAAGCATTTATAATTTCCACCAGGCCAACTACAACAGTCTCCCTGCTAGATTGGACAAGGGTCAAGAGAACAGGTGGTAGGCCTCATCGCCCCAAGCAGCTTGTCCACATCCTCAGGAGTCACAAACGGAAACTGATCCAGTCGAATCACATAAGAGGAATAGTTGGACACCTCCAGTTCAGACACCAAATTAATTGTGGAGTCTCCATCTAAGTTGGCCCAAATCCAAGAGATTTTATCTGCGAAAAACTCTTTAAACACATCACAGTGGGTAACTGATGATTCCAAATTCTGGTTCAAGGGAGGGGGGGCAGATACTAGTCCCCTCACAACCCTGAACAACTCCGCTGGACGTGAACTCGCAGAGGCAATACGGGCAGAAAAGAACTGCTTCTTTGCCGCACGTATTGCCTGAGCATAGATCTTTAGACGTGCTCTATGTCGCAATCTAACAAATAAAATGAACCCTTGTGGGCAAGGCACAAAAATGCAGAGGCACAGTGGAACGTAAAGAAATACTACATATAATCTCAAACTGAAGGCATCCAGAAATCAGCAGCAAAAAAATACAACAATGTAGACTGTTACAAACTCCTCAATGGCAAAAAAGCACTCCCAAAAGAAAAATAGTACAAACACTGGTAATGTTAACAAACTGATGTAAAGCTGCTGGTGCCAGTTTGCTGAAAGTCCATCCTCCAACATGAAGAGGTAATCCCCTTTGCGTAGACCTTGGAAAATCTGGAAACTTTGCACTGGAATCTTGAAGCTTGAAAGAAGACTTGAAACTTAAAAAACTTGACAGACTCCCTAGATCAGGGATTCTCAAACTTGGGTCCTCAGGTGTTATTGGACTTCAACTCCCATAATCCCCAGCCTCAGTGGCCTTTGGTTGGGGATTATGGGAGTTGAAGTCCAATAACACCTGAGGACCCAAGTTTGAGAATCACTGCCCTAGATGATAGTCTGTTTCACATACATCTTCATCAGAAGTTCCTAATGTCTATACATCAATGAACATTAAAATATAACATCAACAGTGCAAAGAACAACATGATATATATATAATGCAAATGCAGCCACACCAACCTTATTTGAGGAAAAGCCTTGTCATAAGAGCAGCACGAAAGTGCCTGCAGAAACACGTTATAATCCTTCATGAGCAAACTAAAACTTGGAGTTAAATACTCTCTACAAAACTCAATTAATCACATGTGGGGTGAAAATAATTAGCCAGCTGGACTCATCTTCATACCCCCTCATCTTAAAGAAACAACCATTTCCAGAAAGCCATAGGAATGCATCTCATGGGCTCTTAAATGCTGTAAGGTTCTCTCCAAGGGAAGATCCTACCAAATATATGAAAAAGCCTTATCACTAAACGCCGCACCAAAGTGCCTGCTAAAAATGCTAGACCCTCTTAATGGGCTTAACCATGGAGTAAAATACTCTCCACATATATCAATCAGTAACATGATGGGTGGAAATGTGAAGCCAGCTGGACTAATCCTCATACCCTCTAATTATAAGCCAAACACAATCACAAAACACACCTACCAAAAATAATACATGAAATGGGCCCATACATGAAGTGAAATACTCTCAAACGGAGAATCCTATGTGTATCCCTTAGAACAGCACAGGGAGATCAAAGTTACATTGGAATCAAACCGAAGGTAAGAGGAATTCTTCCACAAAATATAGCACCACTGGGGCAGCCAATCTTCTATATTAAGACCTGGAGCACCTGAACTACAAGGTCTTCTACACTGAATATGCACTTCAATATGCAGGCGCGCAGTTGGGAAGCGACGCCGGGCCAGGAGGCAGGCTCGGCGTCGCTCTGCAGCCTGCACTCCGTCCTCGGCGGGCGATCCACCGCCGCCGCTCGGGCCACGCTACAGCATCGCCGCCACGCCAGCCACCGCCGCACTCGGCGGGCCACGGGCGACCCACCGCTGCCCGCCAGCACCAAATCGCCGCCGCCCGCCCGCCGCCACACTCGGCGGGTGACCCACCGCCAAACTCGGGCGACCCGCCGCCGCACACCACCGCCGAATTGCCGCCACCGCCGGCGATCTGCCGCCTGGGGGGCGCCACCGCGCCCTCACAGGTATGTGGGGGGCGCCATTTCAGGGAGCTTGCCCTGGGCGCCGTTTCCCCCGATACGCCACTGCTGCCTCTAGAGGCTCTATCCAAACATGGTCTCTCCTTTTGAATATAATTATAATCACCGAAAAGAGTGGAGAATTCCTCCTTATCTGTACCCTCAACGTATGATGTGCTAATGGGTTCCCTCCATCTAGCCAAAGTTTTAGGTGTATTATGCAGGGTATTTGGAGCAGTGAACTAGTCATAAACATGGCCTGATACATATCCTGACTGTCTCTTGTAAATTTCTGATTTTTGAATTCCTTGAGTCTCTCCTGAAACTGTAAGATATTCGCATCTAGATCCTTATACCTTTTCTCAAACAAATCTGGAGAAACTGACTCCTTCAATGTGGTTTCACAAATCACAATCTCCTTTTGCACAACCTCTGCCTCCCTAAGAGCCTTTTGAATGACCAACAACATGAGATCAAATGAACACTTGTTCAATATAAACATCCACCTATGTTTAAATTCCTCATCATCCCCGAACAGAGCTGGGGATTTTTGAATGCGTAATCCACGTGGAATTTTATATGCTAAACTATAATCTTTAAGGCTACTGGCATGAGATAGCAATATAACAAATTTCTTCTTCAAATGGAACAAATGAGCCCAATCCAAATGATAAGATAGGCTGCCATTAAAGCTGGGAGGTAAACTCCCTAAAATGAACTCCCTTTCCATACTGGAAAAAGCAAATGATCTGGTGAATTGAACCATGAGACAAACCCCACAAATGGCAAGAAAACAAGAACAGGCGGGGACATGGGCACAAGAACAAACAAAATGAACCCGTGTAGAATGGGCATGGCACAAAAATGCAGAGGCACAGTGGAAAGTAAAGAAATACTACATATAATCTCAAACTGAAGGCATCCAGAAATCAGCAGCATTTTCTTGTTTTCTTGCCATTTGTGGGGTTTGTCTCATGGCTCAGTTCACCAAATCATTTGCTTTTTCCAGTATGGAAAGGGAGTTCATTTTAGGGAGTTTACCTCCCAGCTTTAATAGCAGCCTATCTTATCATTTGGATTGGGCTCATTTGTTCCATTTGTTTTCTTGCCATGTTTTCTTGTTTTCTTGCCATGTTGTAATGTGTCAGATTCGAGTCGAGTCTTTCTCCACTTGCGCTCCAGTTGCCTACCTTGCCGCTTCAGCCCCCGTAGATCTTCCGTATACCAAGGGGCCAATTTTGAAGCGGGTTGGAGGGGACACTTAGGAGCAATTGTGTCTACTGCCCTGGTGAGCAAGTTGTTCCAATTCTCAACCAGGGCATCAACAGGATCACCAGCAGAGCCAACGCTGAATTCCTCCAAGGCTTCTTGGAATCCCACCGGATCCAATAACCTCTTCGGGCGGACCATTCTAATAGGCCCCTGGCCCCTGCGAAGGTGGGAAGTGGTTGTAAGTCCAACCTTAACCAGATGGTGATCCGTCCATGACAATGGGGATATCGCAGGGGTCCCCACCCAAGGAACACCACCCTAATCAGAATAAAAGACCAAATCAAGTGTGTGACCTGCAATATGTGTCGGTCCAGAGACTGCTTGGGATAGGCCCATAATTGTCATGGCCGCAATGAACTTCTGAGCGACCCCGGACAGATTGGTCCTGAAATGAACATTGAAGTCCCCCAGCACTAAGAGTCTCAGAGACTCCAACGCGAGTTCTGTGACCAAGTCCGTGAGCTCAGTAAGAGATTCCGTTGGGCAGCAGGGTGATCAGTACACCAACAGAAATCCCAATCTATCCCTGGTCCCCAAACTTAAGTACACACATTCAATATGGTCTGATACCCTAACAGGGATCCAGGTAAGGGAGATGTTATCCTTATAGACCACAGCCACTCCACCTCCCCGCCCACGTCCCTTCCCCTGCTCCTCTACAGAATACCCTGGAGGAAGAAGCTGGGACCAAACTGGGCCACCAGCCTCCCCCAACCAAGTCTCAGTGATGCACATCAGGTCAGCCCCCTCATCCATGATCAAATCATGGATGACTTCAGGTTTATTTTGGACCGACCTGGCATTGCAAAGGAGCAAGGTAAGGCTATGTAGGTTGCTGGCAGTGCTCCCCAAGGTCAAAGAGCTGACAGGGCAGCTGGAAGGGGAGATGGCTATTAAATTACTGGCTCCCCTTCCCTTGAAACGGCCTGCTGACCTGCCAACGTTACTTCTTCTATTCCCCACCACCACCGGAATAGCTGCCCCACATTCCACGAAGGCGCCCCTGTCTCCCCATCTTCAGACAAACCCAAACACATTTCAGCTACTTCAACCAAGTCTCAATAACAAAGCTAGCACACATACTACAACAACTCTTCATTTTTATCCAACTAAAAATGATATAGCCCAACTGTCAGCCGACACTGAAGGCTGGCACCAACTTGAAGGTTGATACTAGGGATGTGTGTGGAACAGAGGCATATCTAGGGAAAATAGCGCCTAGGGCAAGCACTGAAATTGCGCCCCCTGTCCAAACATCTGACACCCATCTTTCAGATAACTTTACTATAATATCAGCTGAAAAATATGTCAAGCTCGTTAATCTTTTAATATTTCAAAAACTATTTAGCAGTGGACGTAGCCAGACCAAAAAATGCTGGAAAACTACAAATTTCAGGATGCTGGGGCTCATCAAATACCCAAATACTATGTGGAGGTGTACTTGGAAAACTAAACAGAAGTGCTTGTCTAATTCTCTACTATGCATTGTAGCATCACTATTACATAAGTTTTAAAAATCAATGGAGAATTTGATTTTTCCCAGATACTCTGAAAATAATTAAAGGATATGAAGAGTAAACTATGTCAATGCTTGGAATATATTCTAGTATTTCAGAAAGACAGTTAAAATGAGAGAAAGAGAGCAAAAAACTCCCAGTGGGCCTTAATACTAAGGATTTCACACTGATTCAAAGACAAACTCACCATTAATAGCCATATTATTAAGATATCACATTTAACTCACTTATCACAAGAAGCAAAGAGCAAATGAATACAATCCTAGCTCATAAGCTTCAGCTTAGTATTCACAAGCCCTGATTCTCTGTACATAGTGCCAATCTGAATATGTGTACAGTGACTTATATTAAAATTTTCAAATATTTTTTTAACCTGCAGTCACTTCGGGGGGCTTCCTAAAGGCCGTGGGGGGGGGGGTCTGAAAAGGTCCCCCTCCCCCCGCTGACCTCTAGGGCCTCGCAGGGACCATTTGAGCATGTGCGGTGGCCGTTTTAAAAAATACGTTTTATTTTAAAAATGGCCACTGAAAACAAAATGGCCACAGTGCATGCTCAAATGGCCTCTGCAAGGCCTGGCATGGCCTAGGGCTTCACAGAGGCTATTTGATCATGCACGTTGGCCATTTTGCTTTTGGTGGCCATTTTTTAAATTTTTTAATTTTTAAAAATGGCACCCCCTCTTCAAGTGGTGCCCAGGGCATGTGCCCTGACTGCCCTGCACTGGATACGCCCCTGGTGTGGACCAGATTTTGCATTTCATTTCAAGCTCATAACGAAATGCAGACCAGTGGAAACATTCAATCAAAACGGTGGTTGAGCCAGCTGTTTTGACAAGACAAAACTTGAAACATTTTGAGTATTTCAGCCATAGGGAACAATGGGGAAACTTAAACACCCCATTGTTCCCCACAGATAGCTCCTAGGGACACGAAAGTAGATTGGGTGGTTGGGCATGATGGGTTCTGTTCTATGGGTTCTGGTAGGACATGATGGGTAGGGCATGATGGGTTCTGTTCTATAGGGGTTAGGGGAAAAGGTTAAAAATTGGTTAAAAATTGTCCGCTTGCCATTTCTTTTGTCGGTTGAGTAGTAGACAGCACCCACCATGCCCTACCACACAACCCAGTTTGGTATCCCTACGCGCTACCTTTGGGGAACAATGGGGTGTTTCAAGTTTCCCCATTGTTCCCTATGGCCAGAACAAGCTGCACTCAGAGTGCACACATACGTTTTGCATTGCAATTTGCAATACATTTTGCAAACCTGCCTTGAAAAACACTGCATTAGCACACAGTAAAAGTGAATCTGTCCCTCCCAACACAGAACACACATTTCTAACACAGTCCAAAAAGGGCCACACACAAAAAACCACTGTCGCAGAATCCACTGCTAGCCACAGTGTCTGTGCTGCGGTAACATCATTGGCACAAGTTGCTCTTTCTCATACAATTATGACTCCTCACGTTCTTAGCATTGCTTCTTATGTTCTAAGCAGCACCCTTACTTAGCAGCAAGCATAGCCATAAGCGCAACTAGAGCAACTTCAGCCACATTTTAAATGAGTACACCTTGCAATGCAGATTGCAGAGCAGAGCAGTGAGCTTATCACAGCAATCACCAAGCAATCACACACACACACACACACACACACACACACAGAGCTGCCACTGTCCATTTCTTGCAACACTATCTCACAAATCATAAAAGGGGTAACACGTAAAAACGAAGGTACTGCAAATAAAAAGACCGTGTGAAAAAAAGAAAAATACAGTGGAAAACTAATAAAACATATTAGAACATATTGAACTTGCTCAAAATAGATTTATAAATTCTAAGTCAACAGAGAAAAATATAAAATATCAATACACACCCATAAATACGGGAACCATACATACAAAACAAATAACTATAAACAAAGATATATAAAAGTCTCAACAATAATACAAAAACTATATTAAAGCTATACAAAAACATAGGCATAGATGAGTAATGAGTATTCCAGTATCCAGGGCATGAAAGTCCATAATATGGTGGAAAAATCCCTCCGTTGTTGGAAGAGGGATTGACTTAGAATTTATAAATCTATTTTGAGAAAGTTCAGTATGTTCTAATATGTTTTATTAGTTTTCCGCTGTATTTTTCTTCTTTTCACACAGTCTTTTTATTTACACTATCTCACAAGCAAAAGAAACCACGGCTCAAGGAAGGCAGGCACCCAAGTTCTGCCTTTGTCAATCTGAGATCCAGCAAAACCAGATAGTTATAGCAGCAATAGCACAGCACATTATACAGTGCTGAGAAAACTGTTGGAGATAAGTAGTTAAGTAATATTTGAAGATGAGCCTCGGGCGCCCAAATCTGTTAGGGTTTATGAGTAGGCGAGATACACACACACACACACACACACACACACACACACACACACACACCTCAGAGTAATCCAGGAACTAACTCACTCCCATCACAGGAAAGTTAACAGGGACTTAGAGGCAACAGCTTGTAAAGTGCCAACAGTTTGGTCAGTGCCAATCTGGATCTGGAACTCCAACGAAAACCATACAATCAAACCTTCTTTCCTTCCATCCTGACGTATCTTCTTCAAGAAAGGCACACTCTAAGAGCTCTCTGCCTCCCAGTCCCTATATATTTTGAAACTCCCTCTTTTGGGTTCCTCCCTCCCCCCTCTCTCCATCCAATGGGGGCACAGTTGCCCATGATTTGTATGTTGTATGTTAACAAGCCAACCAAAAAACAAAGGGGATTAGAAGCCAATCAGAAGCCAGTGCCAGAAAACCAATCAGCATGAGAAAAACAGGCCTCCAAAATGGCACTCGAAATGTTGAAATGTTTCAACTCGAAATGTGGTTGTGTTGCTCTGAGGTCAAAACAGGCCTTTATTTAAAAGGCATTTAGTTTCAAGCTCAAAACACTCAAAATGCCCCATTAAGAGTCTCAGTGTTTCAACACTGAAATGTTTTGCACATCCCTAGTGCGCGTTCCTGTAAAATGATTGTGGACACTCAGAAATGTTTGCCAATCTCTGGTTGGTAATGAGCCAGCCTGACATGAAGACGAGATCCATAATCTTAGATTTGAGATCAGCTTGACCATATGTTAATGATATTGTTATATGTTAATGATGTCCCTGGGAACTGGCAAACACCCCTGACTACTTTTGGGCTTGTGTGGGGAGCTTGAGAGTTTAAACCCCCCTAAGCCATTTTTGGAGGGGCAGTATATAAATTAAAATAAATAAATAAATCGAGCACCCCATTTCAGAATAAACTTGTGCAAAGCTTTGGTCTTGGAAAGAACTGACAGAAGTCACAAACAGAATCAGATTTATTTTAGGTTTTTAGGGGTACAGGAAATCTTGATAAGCAAGCAGCACAATATGAACTAACAAAAATAACCAGGCTGACAGTATTAAGAGTACTAAATTGAAGCTTGCAAAGAGGCATTTTAGCTTGAGGTCCAAATTAAGTCCACTCAAGGCTGACCAGAGAAATGGACTTAGAGAACAGATTTGGATTTTAGAGGGAGCAAGAAAGGAGGGGAGCAAGAGGCTTTAGAACAGAGATTAGTTATACTTAAGTCTGTCCGGTGGGGTGTGTGGATTCTTGTAGCTCGACTATCGTACAGGGACCTCTTTCATCTGGGACAGGTGGGAAGGCAAAAAACAGCAGCGGGGACCCAATCGTCAAATGAGGATCCAGGATCCAGGAAAAATCTAAAGGGAATCTGCTCTCAGGGGACTAGTATCTTGCTACAGCCAAGTGTGCTGCACAGATCGGGCCTGGTAATAAGGCCAATCTGGAGGCGACAAGCGGGATGGGAACGAGAGTCCAGGCACAGCAAGATGGTGTAGCTAATGCCCAAACATACGAACATGCAACTGGTGAATCCGAGGAAGAGACACACTGATTTACTGTGTCTTGGCTAGAAATAGACAGCATCTTGTCCTGAGGCGGAATGCTGACCACATCTTGTTGTTGACAATGATGACAATAGCAACAGACAAAAGAGTACATCCTTGTTCTGTTCCACTTTGCTGGGTGTGCTCTTTCAGCGTAAAGCGTAAAGGTGAATAGGGTTGAGACCCCTATGTGGAGCAAAATGAAATGGGCACATCAGAGCTTATCTTGTGTGGTCAGGAAAGACATTGTGAGTGTTTAGGAATGTTTTAACAAGCTTGTTTCCCATGCCCTGAACCAGCCATTAACACTTTGTTAGAAAAGGAGATGAGCTTGTTACCTCTTATCTAACTCCTTCCTGCGAAGGTGATAAGACTGATCTGGTACACTGTGCCTACATGAGTGAGAGCATTTGGCTAGTTCTTTAAAAGAATAGTGCTTAATTAACTCACATCTACTCCAGCTTCCTCACCTGGATTGGAATCATGGAGGCGAGCAGAAAGCCAGTCCTCCTGCAGTTGCGGGTTACACTTGACCTAGAGCCACCTCTTCCCAAGATACATGCCAAGTGACATACCCCATGAGTTAGCTCATGTGAACCAAATGGTGAGCCCATGATCCTGTGAGTTGTGAAAGGCAAAAATGGAAACTATAGGCCTGTAGCTCCAAACCAGGTACATGCCATGGGAATCTCTACATTCTGCCAGAGTCAGCATTTGATCAGTCATGTGAACCGATCACATTCAATCAGTCTAAGCTTAATTTAATTTTTATTGCTGTAAGATTAATATTAAGAAGTGTAAGCAAACTCCCTTCCACTTCTTTTCTGCAAAACGGAGTACTTGTTTGTTTGTTCTCTACTTCTGTAATCTTGGAACAATTGTTACTATTGTGGAGTATAATTGAAAATGCTCTAACCTAATCCCTTGCCCAATGTAAAGTCCTCAGTACATTATGCTACATTAATACCACATTAATGTCTTTCCAAGTTATATTACCTAATCCTGTTTATAGCTTTCTCTACAAGGAGAGAAAAGAGTTATTTTTCTTGTAATATTTTATACAATAGATGGAAAGACTGATCACAAATTTTCTTCAGTTCTTTGATGCTCTCATTATTGGACATCCAATTTATTTATTTATTTATCTATTTATCTAGCTATTTTTTATTTGTTTGTTTGTCTATTACATTTTTATACTACCCCATCCAAAGGCTCTGGGCAATGCACAACAACAAAACAAAAAAACCCCAAACAATAATTGAAAACAATCAATACAAAAACAAATTTAAAAGCAGTTAAAAACCATTAAAACAATGGAAAACATTTAAAAGCAGTTTAAAAACCCTGGAGCTTTTACAGACAGGGCTGTTACCCCAAATCTCCTCCAGAAGAGAGTGTGTGCATTTAGACACCAGCCATACTTACCCCGAAGTCCATTCGAGATCCTTGGAAGCACTCTGCACAGAAATCGGGCTTTGTCTTCTGAATTCTAGCTTATCTCAGTGTATCTCCGGGTTTTAAAAATGCTGGTTTCAAGAGGGCTTTTTCTGAAAATGCCAGAGCAAATAGGGAGAAGCACTGACTAGAATCATGGTGTTCCTATCCAAGGAGCTCTCTCTCTCTCTCTCTCTCTCTCTCTCTCCCTCTCCCCATTGGCTAGAAGGAAAACACAGAGGCACGCAATGCGAACCTGCATCCAAAGCAAATCTGAGAGCAGAGCGGAGGGGCTGCTTCCCTCAGATGCCTCGAGTGTATTTCAAAGTGGGTTTGCTCAACATTTCCCCTGCAGCATGAAGCCATGTGTGAATAACTCCCAGAAAGCCAGACCAAACAAATAGGTTTTAAGTTGCAGTTGCATAACCTGTAAGTTATACTCGTTCTTACAGTGGCATTTTTCATTTCTATTCCAAACATACGTTCTTCCAAAACTTCTACCTTACAACCCAAAACCCTAAGCACTGACTGAAATGAACACAGCTCACTTGAGGAAACTTACTTAGGGCTGGAGAGTACAAAGCAGTTGGATGAGCAAACAGAGCATCTTTACCCCATCTATGCTATCTTTTATTCATTAGTGGGTGCTGTGCTGTGGGGAGGGGGCAAGGGGGGGCAGTTGCCCCTTAGACTGAGCCAGTTCCACTGAATTCAATAGGACTTATTCCCAGGTAAATGGGTGTAGGATTGCAGCTTTAGGACTGCCCCCACCACCACCCACGGAAAAAATCCTGCAGAGACCTATGTATTCATTAGCATTTCAACATCCTACACAGATTGGCAAGTGAATCAGATATACTTCCGAAGTGATTTTGTATTCCACATATATTAACTGCAGGTGCTCTGGTTCTTCATGTTGCCAAGCAACTGCTTATCTAAAAAGAAGTGCCTGCCCAAGGATGTATCCTCAACCCAGAAGTGGGAACACCTCTGTTCACCAAGATTTTAATCAGAGATTCTTTTTCTAAGAAATGTTGGAAATGTAACTCACATTTAGGTTCATTTTACCATATGTGGTGGAGTTGTGGTAAAGCTCAACAGTTTTGGAAACAAATTCATAGGAAAACTGAACAAATCTTAGAAGTTAAGATTCCTTTCCTTCCCAAAATTTTTCTTTTAAGTATGATAAAACCTTATATTCCCACCAAATCAAATGAATTGTGTTTATATATGATTACAGCGGCTAGGATTATATATGCATCTAATTGGCATACTTTGGAAATTCCTTCCTTACACAAACTGGTTTTTGAAAGTGTGGGACTATGCTTCAATTTCAAAAGTCTCGGCTTATGTACATGGTATCTCTACTGAATCGTTCATGTCTGTTTTGGAACCCTTTATAAATTATAATATCCATTATGGTCAAACTTTGTTCCCATTTTCTGGATTCGACTTATAGTGTTTTCGATATGTAATTTACAAGAAGCTGAATAGATTAGATTTTACAATTTTAAGAGTCTGAATTTCTTTTGCTCTATCTTGTTCTAGATATTTTCTCTTTACTGTTTTAATTAATTAGAAAAATGAGGTTTTTCATTACGAAAAATGATTTGTTTTGTATTATCTTTATGGTGATATGTCTTTGTCTTCTTTGGTTTACTTCTCAATAAAAATTCTTATTAAAAAAAAGATTTTAATCAGAGAAACATGGCTGTCCTGATACAAATCCCAAAGAGGGGGGAAGAGCATGTGCATGAATGTGTGCACATGCTTGTGGGAGAGTGAAGAGCTACACTGTACTTCTCCTACACAGGGCCTTATAATGTACAACCCCTCCCTGCACTCACGCACACACACAGTTACAAGTAAGAAGACCAACTACACAGGAATATACAAGCCCTGCTCACTCAGACCAAGGGCCCAGCACCCTGCAGATAACTCTGAAAAGCCCACAAGCAAGGGGTGAAGGTGACAGCCAAAACATACTGTTGGTTTCTAGCCCTTGATATTCAATAGTATGCTTCTCTTGTACATTGAGGTTCTGTCCACAAAGAAAGATTAAAGATTTGTCCTCTGAACTCAGTTGTTGGACTACAACTCCCATCATCCCACAGTGGCCAGTAGTCTGGATGATGGGAGTTGTCATCCAAAATCCTCCCAAAATTGTGCAGTCCTGGCCTAGAATAACCATGCCTAACCGCAGCCTCTCCCATTCAATACCCAACAGCCATTGACACATGAAATTCATTGAGAATGCTTCAATGTAAAAAGTACTTAAAAAAAAAAGATGCAGTCAAATATGCTTCCACAAATTCTTTGATACTACATAATGGCAGAGTAACAAATAGCATAGGACTACACATAATGTAACACTTCCTCCTGTATGAAGGATTGTTAATTTTTGTGTTTGTTTTGGGGAGTGCCTTTTTTTTTTTTTTTTTTTTGCCCTTCAGGCAGTGAGCCTTGTGGAAACGTGATGGAGATGAGCTGTTGACTTGCTCCCTCTTCTGGCAGTTGAAGTTCTGCAAGATCACAGTTTTTATTTTTTAAAACTGTAAAAGGGGAGGCTTTAAGAAAAGGCGGTTTATCAGTACGACTCCTCTATACCTCTCGGAAGAAACATCGGGGTAGATAGGTTATTTCGAATTAGCCCCCCCCAAGATGTAAAGAGTGGATCCCACCCCCCCAAGGATATAATGTGGACTAAGTAAGCTCCAATGTGCAGAGAAAATCCTGAATAGTGTAAGCTCTGACGAGGTCTCTGTGCAGGCGCAAAGCCCATTCATGTAAAGTACAGAGACCATGTCGAAGAACCTGAATGGAGTGCTCCCCAATATCTCACACAGACTTTGATGTAAATCTGGCCAATACGTGAATGCACACCCACCCTCCCTGCGGTGAAGCAAGTTTCCATCAGGGAAAGGCTCAGCAAATACAAATCAGAAGGAGACGAGGGACATTGTCCAGTGTTTGATTAAATCCACTTTAGGCTGATGAAGGAGGGGGACAACATGCCAAGGATTTGAACCCCTTCTGTCAGGAAGAAGACTCCTACCAGGGAAGTAAAGTCACCCTAAAGAGATTTAGCTCTCAAGGCTCTCAAAGCTGAATAATTGCTTCTGGAGACTGGAGCAATTTCAATTGTCCAAAAGATTGTTCTGGCAAAATTCAAAATTGCAGATTTCCCCCTGCCCTTCTTCCTCTACTTTTATAGACTACATATATTATGGAAAATTAAGCACAGAGGCCGTCGTACGTTTTAAAAGATCGAGTAAGTAAATGAGTGGTTCTCATTACAGCTCTTTTACAATGAATACCAAAGATGTAAGGAATCCTTCTCACTCTTGGCCTCTAGATATAAAAAGCACCCCCCCAAAATAAACAACCCGCCCCAACAATTGGCTTATAGATCTTGAGCATACACACCAAGGGTGATCAGATCCTCATGGCTTCCTCAAATATCTCTCCCAAGCCAGCTTCATACTGAGAGCTGAAGACACTAATATTCCCTTTCTCAGTTCAAAACAATTTTGTTTTCTAAGTTCAGCAGAATTTCATCACCACAGGGGTGATGCTCACTTCCCCCTGTAAAACCCCCTTTGTGTCCATACCTGAGGCAACTACCTCACTCTGCTTCATGGAAGGGTGCTTTGCTCCTTTTGGCCCAAAGTTCATGCATGATTCCTATCTTGATAATGGAATTGAGACTTCTGACTGCTGGGGCATAGCTAGGGGAGAGGGGGACCGTGTTCGCCCCTCTCCCTGGCAGTTCCTTGGAATGAGGGAGATAATGAAGAAAAGAGGGAAGGTGGAGCTGGGGGGCCCTCAGGAGCTGCCCCCCCCGGGTTCTTCAAACCCATCCGCTTAATTATAGCTATGCCCCTGTCCAACTGCAATTCCCTTTTAGAAACATAGGACATTGCCTTATACAGAGTTGCCTTATCCATCTAACCCAGTCTTGTCTACACTGACTGGCAGCAGCTTTTCAAGTTCCAGGCAGAAGTCTTTCCCAGAAGTCTTTTCTAGCCTTACCTGGAGATGCTAGGGAATGAACCTGGGATCATGCTCTGACACTGAGCGATATCCCTTAAGTGGGATATTTTACAGCAGACAATGCTCACATGTAGTCACCCATTCAAATATAATCCAGAGCAACCCCTGCTTATTAAAGGGGACAATTCATGCTTGCTACTGCAAGACCAGCTCCCCAACAAAAGTGTTAATCAAAAACATTTTTAATCTGGTAAATTCCTTTTGTAATGTGTAGGATGAAAACTTTGGTAATGTGTAGAAATATAACATTGAGCAACGGTGTTACTGTAGAAGCACATTTACTAGCATTCTGTTTGAACAATTTCCAGTGAACCAATGGCGGTGGTGGGGGCTTTACATTATACATAAAGAAAGATAGTGGTCAGCAGTGCAGCTGCCCAAGAGTGTTGTTGCCACCACGGCCACTAATGTAATTTTCTCTCTTGTGGGAGCTTACCTTAGTGGCACCCCAGATCACTTTTCAGCAGCTCCACTGACAAGCAGCAAATATATATTTTCTATAATGCAATGCCCCCACCCTGGGACTGCATATTCTGCAGTAAATGTAATGTGTATGCATCCATGGTAATACTACCAGACGCCATCCAGCAAGTCAAAAACATCATGTCAAAACTGCACTGCAAGCATTGCAGCAATATTTTACATAATGTTAAGAACATTCTTAATGTCAGCCACTAGAGGGCAGTTTAAGATTATCTCCAAGCAGGAAGAGTTTCTGACTAAAACACAGAGTAAAGACAACCATGCATAAAATGATTTCTAAACATCAGGACAAGTCCTTGGCTCAAAAGAATAGCAAGTGGAAGGACAAAATAACTTAATGCTGTTCTATGAACTCTTCTAGTGCTAGTGAAAGATTTCTCTTGTACAGAGACACTATGTATTAGGGGATTAAAGAGGCGTTTGCAGCCATGCAAGGATTATGCAGGAGTATATAACAAAAGCCCTTTCTTAGATAAATCAGCTTCAACATCCATCTGAGTTCCTTCTGCTTCTACTCGATGCTGTAGTATCAAGCACTTCCTAGTAGCTGTTTTTGCTATTTGTACCTTCCCCTCATGTTATTGCTCCTGACTGCTGCACCACCTTTCCTACTTTGCTCCATATACATTAATACATTGGGGAGTACAAGAAACAAAGTGAATAAAGAAGTTGTGGCTGTAGTATGTAAACTGCACTGGACCACAAAAGATTGTGAAAAGAGCTTGTGGACTGTTTTGCACAATAGTCTCTGCAAATGGAAGAATCCTCTGGATCTGTGGTCGCTAGTCTCAATTTGTAGCAAACAGACCTTCCATTAATGGAAGAGGCTTTCTGCTTAGCAGAAAGACATCTAGCCAAGTGAATATAGGATGCTTAGGTTATACTATTGTTATGAGGTCCTGAAGTGGGCCTCCTAAAGAAGCACATAGTCCAAGTCTGTCTGCTTGCCCATAAGGGGGCCCAGGAAGAAGGCAGGGTCCACCCCTCTGAGAAGACTCAGAGGGAAATCAGCAAAGGAAGAAGGCTAGCAGCTGCTGCTCATCCTAAAGTGGTCCCACCCAGGCACCCCGACACCCTGAACCAGCTTCCTCTATGGAGACTCTAGTTGTCCTGAGACCAGTATTCCCTGTAAGAGGGATTCCCAGCTATTGTTGACTACAACTCCCATACTCCCCAGCCAAAGGCCACTGCAGCTGGGGATTGTTGGAGTTGCAGTCAACATCTGTGAATCCCTCTTATAGGGAACACTGTCGGAGACCCAGGGCAAGGCCACCACGGCACACTTTTCACCTAGTTTCATTGCTGCACTTCTCACCTCCACTCTGATGCCAGCTCAGTCACGTCTCCCAGATAATCCTAATTCCCAGAGTCAACATTTTACAGGAGATCATCCTTCTCAGGAGATCAGACCCTCAGGTAATGGCTAACCACCATGAAATCCATTGTTCTCTTCCAGACAGACACTACCCCAAGTAGCCATTAACCCAGAAAAGCCCCACGCCTATACATAGTCCTCACTGTATGAGACATGCTGCCCTCTATAAAAATAGCCAGTAGAAACCACTCCAAGTCACACAGCCTCTGGGATCCATCATGGAGGTTCTGACCCTTCACCATTTCTCTCCACCCTTGCCATCGAGGATCCAGGCTCCCTTTCTGGCACGTCCAGAATAGGTAGCATAGTGGGGCCTCCCACTTCCTCCGCCACAGGA
The DNA here is from genome assembly GCF_027244095.1 of Hemicordylus capensis. NCBI lineage: Eukaryota > Metazoa > Chordata > Lepidosauria > Squamata > Cordylidae > Hemicordylus > Hemicordylus capensis. Next base: position 71,706,875 of record NC_069657.1, read on the forward strand.
CTTCTCCATTCTCTCACTGATTCCTGACTTTCTGCAGTGTGTGTGTGTGTGTGATTAACAGGTTAGGTTAGGCAATTCTCCCAGAAGTTTCCATTGCATTTAGATTGTCTTTCCCCCTGCCCCCCTGATTCCACTACATGATTCCCAGCAGCCTCCTGTGATCTGCATAGGACAGCTGTACTGACTTCCCTCTTCCCTGGGGGCTGGAGGCAGGGTCCAGCCAGGGGCGTAGCTAGGGGAGAGGGGGCCCGTGTTCATCCCTCTCTCTGGCGGCCCCCCAGAGTAAGGGAGATAATGAAGAAAATAGGGAGGGATGGAGCTGGAGGGCCCTCATGAGCTGGGAGCCCGTGTTCTTTGAACCCTTTCGTTCAATTATAGCTACGCCCCGGGTCCAGCCTTTGCATTTGCATACTACAGAGAGATGGCTGCTGCCTCCCCAACCAAATAGGGGAGCCATTTCCTTGCCCCTTCACCAAAAGCAGACTGAGCCATCTGCACCCACCCCGTTTCCTTTCCCCATCTCAGCATGATTATGGTTATAGCAGAGGTTAAGCACTGAGTCCAGGCACACACTTCTACCAGAGTGCTCGAGTCATATGGGAACTTCCTCTTATTTATATTCAATAAAGTAACAATTTTATTTGGTTTTAAACCCATGGTTGTGACTTTCTGGGGAAACTGCCTGCAGAAGTGTGATTTTGATGTTCCACATGAGTGCATGGCATGAATCAGTACAATAGGTGCTCTCATTACTAATCATACAGTGCCTGGCCCATACACTCTAAGCACTTATACAAACATTGAGTTGGGTCTCATGATCAAGGAGACCCACCTCCATAGGGTTTGTGGGGAGAGAGGGCTAGGCCCGCTCTCCCCGCAGACGAGAAGGGTGGCAGCCCTCGGCAGGCGGACTGGCCGCCCACACAACTGCCGGCTCTGTTAGAGAGCTAGTGGGGGCTAGGACGATTGGGGGCCGCGCGAGTGCGCAGGGCATACTGGAAAGACCCCCAAGCCGGGAGGCTGCTTTTAAGCCTCCTGGTCAGGGGTCTACTTGTGAGTTGCTGTGGCACAGAGCTGCGCTGCGGCAACTCACGATTAGAAAAACCAGGTTTGCGGAGCGCTCACAGGTGAGCCCGGTGGCTCCCACAATCAGGCGAAATCGGGCTAGGCTCCCCTAGCCCGATTTCGCCTGATCGTGGGAATAGCCCCATTGTCTCATTCTGTTTCATATAGAGCTCTGTGAAATTTGAATGTCTGTACATGGTTAGCAGCAGGAGTTCCATTCATCACCAGAAAATGAACCCCTTCATTAACTTGTCTGTGTAACTGCAGTGTAAACACTGCAACAATCACAACACAATGTTTTCTAATAGCTTGTTTCTCACGTGCTTGTAACCCAAATCTTTTTGCCAGTGAGATTAATGTAATAAACATGAAAGGTTATGAACATGAAAGGATTTTCTCATGCTTATTCCACAAACTTTCATTAAACAAGCACATTTTCTGTCTCAGACTTCCCAAACTTCAGCACTATGCTTTAGAGCTGATCATGGCCTGGATTAATGAAAAATGAATGACAATATCAACTGGGCAGTTCAACTGAGCTTGTGAACCTGCAGGTAGGTGTTTCTTTCTTTTTATCTGTCTGCCTATTACATTTTTATACTGCCAAAAACAAGTGCAGTGGTTTACAGAAACTACCCAATAAAACCACAGTTAAAACCAAACAAAACCATTAAAATAATGTAAACAACAATGAAACCAACTTACAGCTAATCAAAGGCTTGATTAAGTAAATGCATCTTAAGAGCTCTTTTAAAGGCTGCTAGAGATGGCAAAGCTCTTACAAGAGGGACTTCATCCCAGAATCTCAGGGCGGCTAAAGAAAAGGTCCGACCTTGAGTTGTCACCTGACAAGCTGGTGGCAATCACAGGTGGTTATTTCAAAAAGATTTTAATAAGGTCTTAATAATATTTGCAGTGATCAGTTAATTCTCAGATGCTTCATCAAAATATCTGCCAAGTTCCAGCCGGCTTGAATGAGGGAATCTGTCAGCAGGATCTAGGTGCCTTACTCTGTCTGTGCACCACTGGAACCCTATTCAAGCATTATCTTTCTGTACCTCAATGAACATTTCAGAAAAATGGCAGCACCTTCAGTTATTGAATACACGAAGTCAACAGGACTCTATTTCCAGATTCCAGTAAAATCTAACTCACCTTCTTCTATTATTCACAGATATTTCAGAGAAAAGCCACTTGCAAAGCTTGATTTTGGAATTCTTCAAAACTTTCTCTTCTAGAGCCTTGTGTTCATGGGAAAATTCACTATATCTTTGAAAACTTAGATAGCATGAAAAAAGGAATTACAAGGCACTGAAGCTAATCTCATGAGCAAGCAAAAGCAGGCTAAGGGAGCCCAGCCTGGTTTTGCTCGCTCGTGAGAACAGTGGGCTCAAGGGCGACCCAGTGGCTCCACGGAGGCAAGCCTGCCTATGTAGCCTCCCCCTTAAATGAGGTTACTGGAGCGAGAACTCTGTTAACCTCATTAAATTGATTGTGTGTCCACTGCGGCTCCTTGCAGCCAGAGCAGCCGCACTTGGAGGATCCCAGAAATGCACCACACACTTGCGTGGTGCATTACTGGGGCTCTGGGGGGTGGGTGCCGTGTGGCAGCACTTCCCTGCGCCTGACTCCCAGAGCTGCTGGGTGAGCCACGGTCAGGCGTGGGAGCACCAGAGACAAGTCGCCTCTCGTCTGGGTGGGTGATCCGCCTGCCCAAAGCCCGAAGGAAGATCGCCTGCGGGGAGGTAAGCGCTTTTGGGCTTCCTCCCCACAAAAGAAGATAGCTCTTCCCACTTGATCGTGGGAAGACTCTCTTTGTATGACAGTGAAATGTTCCAGGATACTTGGTGCATGATCTCCCTGAACCAGCCTTGCATTGGGATGGGAGCCTATCAGGCTAATGTATGAAGGGTCTTAGTACAGGCCAGAATGGGAATACCTCCTTGGATCCTCCCAGCCTCAAGCCCCTAACTAGCTGTTCAAAGCAGATGATGGAACTCGCACAGTACGAAGTTCTCTCCCACTTACCTGCCATGACCTCTTGGCCTTCTGTGCCAGTGTAAATATTTATGTTGGCACAACTGGGCATGTGTCCTTACACCACACACATGTGCGTGCATGCAAACACACACACACACACACACACACACACACACACACACACACCCCTCTGCAGATTATGCAGTATAAGGTAGGCCCACATTGCAGCACTGAGCAGTAATTTAAATGTTTAAGGAACTAGAAGATAATTGACAATAAAGGATGGATAACAATGCTTTTGAAGTACAAAGATATGAAGTATGTTTACCATAAGAACATCAAGTGGGACTAAGAAGAATTCTGCAGCAAACCAATATGAATGAACCTCAGTAATATGTGAAATCACTCAAGGGATACAAATATTCCCTCAACCACCTCCCAAAGCAGATGATCAGTCACCAAGGGAGTTGAGGAAGTCCCAGCTCAGGTATGCAGTTTGACTGAGGGAAGAGAGCCCATCTGCTCTTCATTTTCCTGAAGTGTATGCCAGAGTTATAGAAGCAAAACAGTTGCTGTTTCAGCAACGCTTCAGGTAGCCTGATTGATTAAGTGCCTCTTCATTATACAACACTTGTAATAATCTTGCAGTTAATATAATGTAACTTTTGAATCCTCCATGTGTCTTCTGATTTTATGAGCTCCTGCCTGCACACTTCAAATAAACATTCACCAAATGTGTGATTATGCATTTTTCAAATGGGAGAACAGCTGATTACCCACCCAAGGCTCCCTTTTTCCTCCCCAAAGTCCTTTTGCTTTGGAACAACTGAAAATGTACACTGCAGATTGGTAGGTGTCTTCTTTCTCACCACAAAAAAAATGGATGGGAATGAAAGCAGAGCCTGCTTGAGCTGAAGGAGAAGGGATTCTCTGGACTAACTTTGCCAACCTGACTTGGGAAAAGGTTAGCCCAGGAACGGTCAATTTGTCTTCATTCTGCGGATGCTTCCAGATGAAAAAAATACTTCACTTCAAAATGGAAGTTCTTACAGCTTCAGGGTCCTGATGATGTTTTTGGCCACTGCACAATTTCGCAGCTCATCTATAGGCCATGTGTTGACAAACTGTGATTAGAATCAAGGTCTCAGAAGTAGTCTCAGAAACCTAGATTCTCATCATGGACTGGCAGCAAATGGCCAGCAGATGGTGCTGCGAAATTGCACAATAATCAAGATTATCTGGACCCTGAACAGAGAAGTGGTAAGAACTTCCATTTTAAAATGGAGTATTTATCTATCTGGAAACACTCTGCTACTTCTCCTGGATCAACTTTGAAACAGCTATATCAGTATTAATGTACAATGAGCATCCCCCCAAATCCTGCTATGCTGCCTCATCATGGAGGGTGTGGGGTGTTCCTGGGAGGGATGAGCAAAGTATGCTGGAAGGTATACTCCCAATAGGGCACCCAAAGCACAAAGGTCATCCCAGCTGCCCAGCTAAAGTAAGCAGGCACCTATATTGGGCAGCAGTGATAAAGGAAGGTGCTGGAGGCAGATGATCACTTCAGTGACAACAAAAAAGGCATCATTTCATACTGCACAGGAGAAGGCAATGGTAAACCACTCCTGTATTTTACCAAGGAAACCACATGGATAGACAAAACAGAATGATTGTCGATGTAGTGCCGGATGATGGGCCCCTCAGGTTGGATGGTACTCAATATGCTACTGAGGGAGAGCTGAGGATCTCTCGGAGTACTGACGGTGTTTATGACATGGTTAGACTAAAGCCTTTTGAACTTCTAGCAGCTGATGTTGCTGTACAGGAAAAGAATATCCAAAGCTGCAAAGACAGAATTACAATGGGAATGTGGAAAGTAAGAAGCATGAATATGGGAAAGCTCAACATAGTGAAAGATGAAATGAATCAACTACAAATTGACATCTTGGGCATCAGTGAATTGAAATGGACTGGAATGGGACAGTTTCAGTCAGAAAATCATACTGTTTACTACTTAGGACACGAAAAATAAAGAAGGAACGGTGTTGCTTTCATAGTCAGGAAGGATATAGCAATGACAGTATTTGGGTACAATGTGGTCAGTGACCAAATAATATCAATTAGATTTCATGGACAACCCTTTAACATGACAGTTCTTCAAGTCAACAACTGATGCAGAAAAAGAGGAAGTTGATGAGTTTTATGCTCATGTCTAGTCTGAAATTGACAGAAAATGTGATGCTGGTGGTTGGAGACTGGAATGCCAAAGTTGGAAAAGGTAAGGAGGAAAACACAGTCGGACTATATGGCCTAGGAAACAGAAACAAAGCAGGAGAATGACTTATTAGTTTCTGCCAAGCCAATGATCTCTTCATTGCTAACACATTCTTCAGAAAACCAAAACAGTGCCTATACACATGGACTCCACCAGATGGAGTACACAGAAATCAGATTGATTACATTATTGGTGCAAGGAGGTAGAAGAGCTCAGTTATAACAGCAAAGACGTGGCCAGGGGCCAATTGTGGAACAGATCACGAACTGCTCATGTGCAAGTTCCAAGTCAAGCTAAAGCGGAAAAACAAAGCTATCCAGCCTCCACAATATGATCTTGAAAATATACCCACCATTTTCAAGGAGAACATCAGAAACCACTTTGAAGTTCTGAACCCCCTTGATAGGGAACCAGAGGAATTGTGGAATGAAATCAAAGAAGTTGTTAAGGACAAATGTGAAAAGAGACTGCCGAAGACCAAGAAACAGAAGAAAGCAAAATGGATGTCAGAACAGATGGTGGAAATTGCCAAGAAGAGGAGAGAAGCCAGAGTCAAGAAAGAGAAAGACCTAAGGAAGGAACTTAATAGGGAATTTCAGGAAGCTATTAGAAGAGACAAGGAGCAGTGCTACAATGACATCTGTAAAGATCTTGAGGATGGAAATAGACACGGAAAAACAAGGAAAGTTTCCCAAAAGATCTCTGAACTCAGAGGGAGGTTCCATCCTCAAATTGGTATGTTAAGGGATGCCAAAAGACAGAACTGATTCAGAGAAGACCAAATAGAGATGAAAGGACTATACCAAAAATCTGTACAGCAGGGATGTCAGAATCCAAGATACTCTAGAAGATATTCCCTACTTGCAAGAACCTCTAGTACGGGAAGATGAAGTTAGATTAGCACTCTGGTCCTTACCAAGTCAGAAGGCTACAGGAATTGATGGAATAGCAACAGAAATATGGCAGGCAACAGAAGAAGAATCAGTCAAGGTTCTAACCAAACTATGCCAGCAAATTTGGAGAACGACACAGTGGCCAACAGAGTGGAAGAGGTCAGTTTACATACCCATACCAAAGAAAGGAGACTTAACAGATTGCACAAACCATCGGACAATCTCCTTAATTTCACATGCTAGCAAAATAATGCTCAGGGTCAGGACCATCCAGTGCAGCTTAGAGCCCTACGTGGAAAGGGAAATGCCGGATGTTTGAGCTGGTTTCAGAATAGGCCAAGGCACAAGAGACATCATTGCTGATGCATGATGGATAATTGAGAAAGCCAAAGAATATCAGAAAGAAGTCAATATGTGCTTTATTGACTACAGAAAAGTCCTTGATTGCATTGACCCTGTCAAGTTGTGGAATATCCTTAGGAAAATGGGTGTCCCAGAACATCTCATTGTTCTCATGAGAAACCTATACACAGGACAGGAAGCCACAGTCCAGACAGAACATGATGAAACAGACTGGTTCCAGATAGGCAAAGGAGTAAGACAAGGCTCTATACTTTCCCCTTATTTATTTAACTTTTATGCTGAACATATACTGAGAGAAACTGGATTGGAAGAAGATGAGCATGGTTTTAAAGTTGGAGGAAGAAACATCAATAACCTGTGCTACGCTGATGACACCACTCTGATAGCTGAGAATGTGGATGATCTGCAAGCTCTAGTAATGAGTCAAGGAGCACAGTGAAAAAAATGGGACGACGACTAAATGTAAAGAAGACTAAACTAATGACAATTGGTACAGCAACCACCCTCAGAATTAATAATGAAGACATTGAATTGGTGGATAGCTTCTGCCTTTTAGGATAGACCATCAACAGTAAAGGATCCAGAAGTCAAGAAATAAGCCACAGACCAGCACTTGGTAGGGTTGCAATGAAGGCCTTGGAAAGGATATTTAGATGTCGTGACATGTCTATACCTGCAAAGATTAGAATCATAAGGACAATGGTTATTCCTGTGACACTCTATGGACGTGAAAGCTGGACTTTGAAGAAGCAAGACAGAAAAAGTATTGATGCTTTTGAACTTTGGTGCTGGAGAAGACCTTTGAGGATACCATGGACAGCCAGGAAAACAAACAAATGGATCATAGAACAAATCAAACCAGAATTTTCACTCGAGGCACAAATGACCAGGCTCAAACTATCATACTTCAGATGCATTATGCAAACACCCAGCTCCCTTGAGAAGTCCATAATGCTTGGAAAAGTTGAAGGAAAGAGAAGAAGAGGACAACCAGCAGCAAGGTGGATAGACTTGATTACGACAGCAATGAATTCACCACTGAGAGACCTTAAAGGCAAAGTTGAAGACAGATCATCCTGGAGAGAATCCTTGTGGTCGCTAAGAGTCAACACTGACTTGACAGCACTTAATCAATCAATTATACAATGAGCATAGAACAGGTTAATTATTAGAACACTAAAAGGAATACAAGCTTGTTAAGTTGTTGAGTGGCCTTGGTTTGTCTGAATTCTTGTAACCCTTGAGAGTTGTGCATGCTAATCAAAAAGAGCTATTGCTGAAGCTTGAGAAGTGAATCTTGAGACCTTTCGTGATATACTAAAAATGAATGTGGGTGATTTCTGGAAGAAAAGAGGGAAGTTTATCTGCCTCCTCTACTACCCAGTGTATAAGAATGTGCATTTAGCATAATGTACTACAGCACGTTATATCTTCAAAATTTTAATCCTATTTTCCTCCTACTCATCATCAAGGTTGCTAGAGTCTTGAAATTGTGGTCTTTCTGTGTCCTTTCAATGTGCATTTCTGAATACTGTATGATTCTAAATTATATTACAACCAAAGGCAGCAAAATTCAGATGAAACAATTTAAAACAAAATGGGCCACTCGTGTCTGTTCTCAGAAGATCTACACATAATGTCTGCATCTGCATACCTGAATTCCAGAACAAATTAATGGGTGAAGAAATAGTAGTTGTATGAAAAAGGAGCAATGCTCCAAATGATTATATAGGCTGGAATCTCTGATCTTCCCCCTCATCTTTTGAGGCTTTAGCATTTAATTATATGTTGATAAGTTTAGTTTCTGGAAAAGTATATAAAAGACTGTGGCCACTGGCTGACACCCAGACTAATGAAGCATCAGTGTAGCTGATGTTCCATTCACCAGTGTAGCACCAGTGCTTCTGAAGTGTCCTGGACTAAAGAGCCCCTGGTGGCACAGTGGTAAAACTGCTGCCCTGTAACCAGAAGGTTACAAGTTCAATCCTGACCAGGGGCTCAAGGTTGACTCAGCCTTCCATCCTTCCGAGGTTGGTAAAATGAGTACCCAGAATGTTGGGGGCAATATGCTAAATCATTGTAAACTGCTTAGAGAGCTCCGGCTATAGAGCAGTATATAAATGTAAGTGCTATTGCTAAAGCTACAACTGTGTTTGTGCAGGGGATGGTGCTTTTGATTACCTTCCCTTCCCCTAGAACCACTCTGTGTCATTTAAAAATATGTCTCTGTGGCCTCTGTAACCCTCAGGGACATATTTTTGGGTGGTACAGAATGCTTCTGGGGGAAGAGGAAGTTGTTGAAATCCCCCTGCCCCCGCACTCATTGTTCTCATTGTTCTCCTCCTCCCCGCAGAGGAGCTGAGTTAGTTGAACTCTTTAGAAGCACCAGTGTTTGTTACTCAATGTCAGCCACTTTATTTTTGAGAAACACTTCCATGGGTTGCATATATTGCCAAAAGGTTGCTTTTTTGCTATTTGAACCTTCTAAAAGCAGAATTGTCCTGCATTAGAAATGGTGTATGTGATCATTTTAGGGATTAGCTCTTCGAAAAAGTGATAGGCAGGAGGACTTTAATAGACAATGAGAGACTGTGAAAAGAGGCAGCACTTTTGACATTTCACAAGTATAGGGTTCAAAACCCAGTGACAACTGTTGACAACATGCAGGAGCCAAGAAGTAGTGAGTAAAAATAGGAGTAGGATTTCATGCAAAGCACCATTAGCCAATGTGTTTTGAATACATAATTCTTCCTTGGGGAAAGTGTTCAACAGATGAACTAATTTGTAAAATAGTTTTCATACAGATTTTTTTTAAAAAAAACTATAATCTACAAGTTCAGCTGAGAAAACACCAAAAAATCAGCCCAGAGACCAGTCTGGCTGCTGCATTTTGAACTAACCGAAGTTTCCGAACTATTTACCAATGCAGCCCCATGCAGAGTGCATTGCAATAGTCAAGCCTGGAGGTTAACAGTTGATGCACCGCTGTTTTGAGTTGTTGATCCCTAATATTGAAATAATATGCAGCACTGGTCCTGGTCAAGAAGGCTTCTAGTCTACAGCAGACAAGACTGGTTAGGCAAAAGAGCAGGGGGGAATAAAGATGGGAAAGGGCGAGTGAGGTGGCAGAGCGATAAGATTAGGATAGTTCAGGAAAGGATTTTCTGCTGCTATGAATAAGGTGACTATTGATTTATATTTGAAATGTGGGGCAGAATGAAAGCAGATCTGGAGCCTCCTAGAGATTTTGCAAGTTAGGAATGTTATCCTAATATATCCTATATCAGCATAATTGTGTTACATCCAACATGTCCCTTGCAGCTAGGGATGATGGGCATTATAGTCCAACAACATCCAAGACCCAAGCTTGAGGACCTCTGGAGGTGCCATGGTCCATCTACTGGTGGCTTAGCTGCTCAGAAGAAGCCTAATGCTCGACAGCTGACTGTACTTGTTAACTCTAAATGTGAATTTCACGTGCAATGAGCAAATATTAAGAAAGCAAACCTTGTAAGTTTTATCAAGACACTGTGGGCTTTTGAATGACACCTTGTAAGTTCAAGCAGTTTGAGTGGTTTCAAAAAGATGTATAAACAGAAAACAGTTGCTGCTGCTGATATGCAATTAAAATCATACAGTTGCTGTTGAATCTGATCCTCAGCAACTATGTATGTTGCTGCCATGAGAAATAATGTTACTCCTCCTATTAAAGCTCAAGATTCTGGCAAATGAAAGCCAGTGTGGTGTAGTGGTTAGAGTGCTGGACTAGGACCGGGGAGACCCGAGTTCAAATCCCCATTCAGCCATGAAACTAGCTGGGTGACTCTGGGCCAGTCACTTCTCTCTCATCCTAACCTACTTCACAGGGTTGCTGTGAAAGAGAAACTCAAGTATGTAGTACACTGCTCTGGGCTCCTTGGAGGAAGAGCGGGATATAAATGTAATAATAATAATAATAATAATAATAAGCCATCCCAGGTCCTTGGGAAGGACTCGATGTCTGGATAAAACAAACTAGTCAATAACACCTGTCTGACTGTGTAAACAAGAAATAATAATAATAATATGACTTCTATAATTGACAAGCAACAGAAGTCATAGCCCCGCGCCCTGCTGGGGCCATAAGGCAAGATATATATTTAATAAATAGTTATAATAAATAATACAGGAGATGAAAAGGATCTTGACAGCTACCATTAATTATAGCAACAAGATCTGTTTCACATTATACAGGGGGGTAGTGTTATTATTTGAGGACTTCTTAAGAGTTGTATATTTTCCTGTTTTTCTCCCCAATGATAGCTACATATTTGACTAGATAGACCCAGTAACTGAATAGTCTGGAATGTGGATAAAATGTAGATTCAGCCAATATGGAAACTGCACTCACATCTGGAATTTGAAAGAACATGCTCAAACGTTCAGACTCACCTTTAGCCTAAACATGCATTACACGGCCCGTTTCTTCTTCTTTTTGTAATTTGTACCACATATGTATGTGATGGTACAGTAGCTTACATCAGATGAAACTCAGTGGAGCCAGGTACAAGCTGAAGACCAGTGCTCCAGAGGATGGACTGCAGGATGCATTGGGTGAAAATAGGGCTCTTTCCCACTAAAAAACCAAACACACACAAACCCTACCCTTTGAGAAGGAGTGCCTAATTTCCTGACTCTACAAGATCTGTTTGAGGTAGAACAATCTGCCTCAGGTTGGTTCTCTTTTGCTGGAGATTTTAAAGCAGAAGCTGGACAGCCAACAGTCAAGGCTGGGTAGGGGTTGGACTAGAAGATTTCCAAGGCCCCCTCTAATATTTCCACATTTCCAAGGCTCATTGCATGTCGATAAGGACACTTTTGCTCCCTAAAAGTGACTGTGGCTGAACTCTAATCTTGGAGAAGAAGATGACTACAACAATCAGAGGCACCCTTTGGACTGGACTTCCGGGCAGAAATCCGGTCCTCAACACTGGTGGGGCCCCCCAAATATCCCGCTGGAGGTTGGGAGTCACTGTGCCGCTGCCCTGCACCAGGCAGCCAAGCGTGACTCTGAGGGCAGCTGCTTGCCTCATCGGTGCTGGCACCTAAGGCACTGGGCCTCGCCTGGAGCAGACAAGCTGCTTCCCCGAGTAGTGTGACATGAACATTGCGAGCATGTGATGTCATATGCTCGCGAGTCACACTGCACTGGCACAGGGAAGCAGGCTGCCTGCTCAAGGCTTGGCCAGGCCCAGTGCCTTAGCCACCGGTGTCACTGAAGCAGGTGGCTGTAGGGCCCCCACCCTGGCTAGTGGCTGCGCACAACAGGAGACCAGCAAGCAGGTGAGTGGGCTGTGGGCTGGCCACAACTGCCCTCAGAGTTGCATGCTCACCCACCCAGTACAGGCCAGCGGCACAGCCACCCCAGCCCCTGCTGGGACCACTGCCCACTGCAGCAGAGCATGATTCAGCATGATTGGCAAGACTGTCCATGCCAAATATGACACCTGCCGGTCAGTGGGAAGTATCTTCTTCAGAATTTCTTTGAAAAATAATTTTTAAAAAGTTTCCAGATTTCCTTGAGCATGTTCTGGTGTAAGAAATTTGCAGCTTATCTTGGGATGGCGAGGGGCCTCCCCAAAAGGCCTTTAGACCCAGACTCCAAAATTATTTGTTGAAAGCAATACTAAGTGAGCACCGGCCTTGCTGGTCGAGGCCACGTGTTTGCAACACGAGGTAGCAGCCAACTGAACTTTGGGCCTTTTCCAAGGAGGCAACCAGAAGGTGGGACGAAGCAGCTCCACGGCAGGCTTGTGGTTCTGGTGGCGCTATCCGCTTCTCCTTTCTCGGTTTTGTTTGGCGAAAAGGAATGCCCAAGTTTCACTGAAAGAGAAAGCAAAAGGCGGCGGCGGCGGCGGCCGCCGCCAGAAGGAGGTGGGGCGTTAAAGAAAAGTAAACAGGAGAAACACCCCGAGCGGGAGCATGGGAAGCGTGCCTTGGACGGCTCCTCCTCCTCCCCTTGAGTTGCCTGTGGTGCCTGACTGTAGCGTGGAGGAGCCGCCGCCAGCGACCCATATGGCCCAGCCCGAGGGCTGGTTGGGCAACTCGGCAGCTGCCCGGGGATGAGTCAGAGCAGGCTGGAGTCGGCCTGAGAAGGCAGGCAGGGCGCAGGCTGGCCATGCAGCGGCGTGGGCTCGAGCCCTCAGGCACTTTCTTCGCGCCAAGGAGGAGGCAGCAGCCGCGCCGCGCCGCGTTCTCCTCCTGCACGTCCCCGCCGCCGCCTGCCTTGTTCGCGGCGCTCCTCGACAGTCGCTTGGCGCCAGCAGCAGAAGCTCCTCCATGGAGCCCAGAGGCGCCCACGACGGCGGCAGCCCGGAGCTGGGCCGGGGCAAGCGGCTGAGCGTCGGAGAGCTGCGCTCGCTTTTCGAGGCTCGCTGCGCGGCGGCCAGCAGGCAGCTGCCGGAACCGGCCAAGAAGAACTGCCGACCCCGCAATGGAGTCCTGCAGCCGGTTATCCCCCAGCTGACGGTCACTGCCGAGGAAGACGGCGAGGAGGCGCAGCGCAGCCCCGCCAGGCTCCCCCACACGGAGCCGGACGGCGCCTGGCTGACAACGGACAGCAGCTCGCTGCACCTGCTGCAGTCTTCGCGACGCCTCTCCACGTCTTCGCTCTCCTCCACCGGTTCGTCGTCCCTCTTCGAGGACTCCGAGGATGATCTGCTGAGCGACACGGAAGGCAGGAGCCAGGGCATCGTCCACCTGGAACACGGCGAGGAAACGCACCAGGTACTCGACGGCACGGGCTGCTGCTGCCGCCGCCGCCACAGCAGAGGGAGGAGCGGGATCCCGGGGCTTCGGGTCCACACACACGTATGTGGCATGCCCCGCGGCAGCAGTGCGCTGCAAAAGCCGGGTTTCGCGAAAACAAACCAATTAGGCGATGGCTCGGCACTTCTCTCTCTCTCTCTCTCACACACACACACACACTTGGTTTCTACAGATTAAGAGGTCCCCTATTGAAAGATTCCAGCACTCGGCGGCGCGAAGGAAATGTGTCGTGCACTTACAGTCTCTAGAACCCTATTTCGAATTATAAATATGGGCTAGAAGTTAGGTCGTTTGATGATTTTATCTGCCGGATTTTCTCTTTCTATACCTGCAGTTAGCCGCAGCTTTCCGGTACGTGTACAGTACAAGTGTACTTCCCAGAGTCCCTACACACAGGGGGGAAAGCCTGCATGTGAGGTCTGCAGATGAGCCACTCTATATCTGATGTTTCTAAAGAAAAACGCCCTAATTTTGAAGTATGTAAAGCACATGGGTTTTAGGTTAGTTCCTACACAAAGTGCCTTCTATGGAGTAAGGTTTGTGCTTTATGATGGGTCGCAAATGTGACTTTATTGGCTCTTACTAATGTTACATTTCACACAATCAGAAAACACACTGTTATGTGTGGTGGCCTGCATGTGGCAGCTGGCCTGTGTGTGGAACCTCCACTATGAATACAATGCAGTGTGATCTTAGGTACACCTATTTACATATGCAGTGATTTTGGATTTCTACAATCCCTCCTCTCCCGGCTCAGTTTCTTTTTAAAGGCAAGTGTGCAGGCTCATATTTCAGCAGCAGTCTTTGCTTTTAACTTCAGCCTCAAGAAGAGCTTTGTGAGGCACACACAGAATGTAATATTTTGTTCTTTTACTAACAGAAATTGGTTCTTCTGTTTTGTGTCAAGTGATGGGATTACCAAAAAGAGATCTGTCATTTTGGAGCGCAAAACCAATGTATCTAACTTTGATTGCCTCTGTCTGATAATGGCCAGATAATGCAATGGAGGTCTAGTTGAGTGTGGGTTCTTTAGAAAATAAATATAGTGTGCAAGAAATAGGGCAACTGTAGAGTGTTTATTACCTCAGTCCCATGCCCTTACCTTCCAGTGATCTCTGATTTGGAGATGTTAGCGGTCATTCTGAAGCTCTGGTACAATGGGAGAAGTACTGGCGCTTCTGAAAAGTTCAACTACACTACTGGCTCAGTGGTGTGGGGACAAATTTTGATGACCTCTCCTTCCCCAAGAAGTGTTCTGTGCCATTTGAAAACATATCCTTGAAGATAGTGCAGGCCCTAAGGACATATTTTCAGGTGACACAGAAGGCTTCCGGGGAAAGGGGAGGTAGAACCTATCCACCCAGCACTGGTGCAGCGTTAGTTTGGAGCTCTTCAGAAGCTGGTGCTTCTCACATTGCAAGGGTGCTTCATTAGTCAAGATGTCAGCCATTGTTAAGCTAGGGCTCTGTAGTGTGTAGCATGTATTGGTAAGAGATCATAAGAGTAGGTCTAGTGGGCAGTACTCCTGTTAACTTGCCAAAGAGTATTTTCTCTTTATATAAAGCAGGTGAAGAGCAACTGGTCCTATTCTCTTTATAAGAAGCTACTGGTGGTGATTCTCTTTAGAGGTTGATGATGATGGTGATTGTGATGATCCTGTTCACATGAAGCAGATGGAGAACAACTGGCCCTATTCAACCCCAGTACAGCTTCCTTCCATTGGCCACTGCTGGTATCTGCCTTATTTTTAGATTATGAGCTTTTGGGGAACAGCAAACCATCTTCTTATTACTATTAGTTTTCTGTGTAAACTGCTTTGTGACCTTTTTATTGAAAAGTGGTATATAAATAATAGTATATATAGCCATGTATTTCACATGTGACTTCTTCACAGGCTTGAACGCATTAGGGGAATTGATGGATTAATACCTGTGACAGTACTGCCAACTTAGAAGGTTCAACTTCAAACTCATGAGCCAAGTGCAAATATCATAACATGGCAGAGAAGAGAGAGAAACCATTAACCTTTTCTCTCAAACATGTACAAAAATTGGATTTTAATTTACATAATGATTCTTGACCCCCCGCCCCGCATGCTGGTACGATAATGTGACAATATTTAGATGAAAACTCAAGGACTAGAGTATATGGTCCCTCCAATCCTGTGATCTTAGGCAGAACAAGGCTGGTTGTATGCTGCAGTTGCACCATTGCACTTAAGTGTGGAGTCTTGTACTGAATGCACTTTGAAATAAGTCTCGTTGCTTTTAGTGAAACTGTAGCCCTATTCACCCATTAGGTTTGACACTTGTACATTCTGTGTACCATGTATAATTATTCACATTTATGTTGAACACAGGTACAGCAGTACACTTCCTGATTGTACCGTGCATTTTGAGGGACCTGTACCCAGAGTCACCTTTTAAATTAATGTAGGTAGAGTTATTCACACAAAAAACATGTATATGTGTACAGACATTTGAACACAGGTACAACATAATGTCTCAAAAGGCCATTGACAACTGCAACCTTAAGCAAATTTACTTGGAAGTAAGCTTCATAGAAATCAATATGACTGCTCCCAAGTTTGTGAGGAAAAGGCTTCTGGAAATCTCTGATATGTGGGAGACTTTTTAGCCTGGCATGTGGAAGAGTGAGAGCACCGTGCCTGTGCTGCTTTTTAAGAACATCTCTGCTGGAGCATCTTTGGTTGGGGATTTAACTAAAAAGAAATTCTGCCCTGAGGTTAGTTTGAGGGAGGACTGCCTCTCTGTTTAGCGGGTGTAAAAACTGAACATAAGAACAGCCCTGCTAGATCAGGCCCAAGGCCTATCTAGTCCAGCATCCTGTTTCACACAGCGACCCACCAGATGTCTCTGAGAAGCCCGCAGGCAAGAGGTGAGGGCATGCTCTCTCTCCTGTTGTTGCTCTCCTGCTGTGCAGGCAGTTCACAAGGTACAGTTCTTGGTATTTCGGTACCACTAAGAACATTTTACATGCAGTATTTCAGAAATCTTTACAACAGTTCTGTAAAGCAGGGGTAGGGGTGAGTGGGATCAGTACCATTGCAATGTTTAGTAAGTTAATTGGCTAAAATAAGTGACTAGAAATATTCTGGTCAGTTAAGAAGGTGCTTATGATGAACAGAGCAGGAATACTCACAAGAACTGAGGGTAATAGGTGCCATCTTGTAGAAGGGGATAGTTTTCTTGTGTCCCACACAGGGAATTGTCTTTTCTAAGGTGGTGCTTTGTGGACCTGTGCATGCATTATTTAAAAACAGAAGTATGTCATCTTCCACCAAGTGATTGTTTTGTTGATGCACAAAGCAACTGCAAAAGTCTTCAGATGGAAGGTGAGGTATAAGAAATTGCAATAAAAATTGCACATTGATATAACATACATTGCTTAAAACTCATACAACTGAGATTTCTTTGATAGGGTGATAACCCTGATTTCAGATGGGAGAAGGGGCTGAGGCTGAAAGTGGCTTGCTAAAGCCTACCTAGTTAGTTCATGACAAAGGTGAGACTTGAAAGAGGGACTTCATATTTCACGACTCAGGTCCTAGGCACTGTTTTACACTAACTTTCCCACTAACTATAAACAAGGGCTCCTGTCATTCCAAAGGTCATATAACACCTAATGTTTTGCACTAGCACTAAGTTAGATTACAGTGAAATCTCTAATAAAACAAGATGATGTATGCATCGGATTAAAACAACATTAAAATACAAAAGCAATTATAAACTATCAAGAGACAAGTTAAAACACAATTTAGAGGGTACAGATCACAGTTAAATATTAAAGGCTAGTTCACATAAATGTGTTTTTAAAAGGTGCTGGAAGCAAGTGACTGAGGGAGCAAGACAGCTCTTCTGTGGCAGGGAGTTCCACAACTTGCGTGCTGTTAATTAGAAGGCTCCCCACTGCAAGCTTGCCAGCTGTCCTGTTTGTTAGTGGCAGAACATTCAGAAGGACCTCTCCAGCTGGGACTTGGGGATCAAGCAGGCTCGTGGGAGGAGATGGTCCTTAAGTTACTTTGGACCCAAACTAATTAGGAGTTTAAAACAGTCAGGCTGTGGAACTCCCTGCCACAGGAGATCTTAAGTCTCCTCAGTTGCTTGCTTTCAGCACCTCTTAAAACATATTTGAACTAGCCTTTAATATTTTATATTTAATTATTATTATTTACATTTTATATCCCGCTCTTCCTCCAAGGAGCCCAGAGCAGTGTACTATTTGTAAGTTTCTCCTCACAACACCCCTGTGAAGTAGGTTAGGCTGAGAGAGAAGTGACTGGCCCAGAGTCACCCAGCTAGTTTCATGGCTGAATGGGGATTTGAACTCAGGTCTCCCCGGTCCTAGTCCAGCACTCTAACCACTACACCACGCTGATGGTCTTTATCCTCTGAACTAGAAATGAATCAGCAGCTAGTGTAGCTGCAGCACAACCAGTATGATATGGACCAGTGGTCTCCTCCACGAAGCAGCTTGACAGCCACATTCTGCACTAACTGAAATGTCTGATTGCTCTTCATTATCTCATGTTAAAGTGACTTTACAAGTCTTCTGTGTGTGGCATAATAGGCCCTTTGTCATGCAGCAGTGTGAACGGGCTCACCTGACACCATTTTATGATTTTTAAACATTTGTGCTCACTAGAGAGATACTGTAGGCTCGGGTCTAAGCATTGTTGTTCCTGCAGAGATTTTCTCTTCTGGGGGTTAATTATCCCTCGTAACTGTGGTGGTTCTGCAATAGTTGTCTTGAGTCTCTTCTGAAGTCAAACAATTCTGATTCTCAATACATTATTCCTAGACTGTCTCAATCAGGTATAACAGCTTAAACTAGGGGTTTCCAAGTTTTCCATAGTGTCAAGATTAAAACTGTTGTAAGCATCTGTCACATCACAAAGAGAGACAATGAGGTTGGTTCAGTGCATCATGCCTGACCATGGTTTGATGTTGCATGGGTTGTCCTCAGACTCGTGTGCTTCCCTTCTCCCCTCACACTTTCTGGTTTGTGGCAGATTGTACTTTGCCATTGTATCTGAATCAGATATGCCATCAAACTAATAGTGTGCTGCAAACTAAGAAGGAAGTGAGTGAATTGGGGTGTGTGAGGGGAGGAGGGAGTGTGCAGGCCTGAGGCTCGCTCATGCAGGGACATACTTGTGAACTGTGCCAATGGCCGGCAGTTTTTTGATGGATTGATCATATTTATATACTGCCTGATATACGTCTCTAGGTGGTGTACACAATCCAAACTACAATACAAAAACAAACAAAACACTTCCACAATAAAAACAAAAACAATTCACAGAATGAAACAATTAAAATAATTTCACAGGATAAAAACAATTAAACAGTTTAAAATTAATTTTAAATAAAAGCCTGAGAAAACAGGTGTGTCTTAAGAGTATTAAAAACCAGTCAGATATGGAGAAGCTCTTATTTTGACAGGGAGTGCATTCCAAAGCCCTGGTACAGCCACAGAGAAGGCTCGGTCCTGAGTTGCCCCCAGACAAGCCGGTGGTGATTGGAGCCCAATATGATCTTAATAGTTGGCGGGGTTCATGACAAAGAAGGTGGTCTCTTTACCCTGGACCTAAGCCGTTCAGGGCTTTATAGGTAATGACCATCACTTTGTATTTTGCTTGGAAGCATATCAGCAACCTGTGCAGTTCTTTAAAAATCGGTGTTATATGGTTCCTTCATGTTGTCCCAGATACCAACCTGGCTGCCACATTCTGTAGCAGTTGTAGTTTCCAAACTATGTACAAAGGCAGCCCCACATAGAGTGCTCTACAGTAGTCAAGCCTGGAGGTCACCAGCATACAGTATATGCTGTTTTAAGATCATTTACCTCCAGAAATGGGTGTAGGTGATGTATCAGCCGAAGGTGATAAAAAGCACTCCTGGCCACTGCCTCAACCTGAGAAACCAGAGAGAGTGTTGGATCCAGGAACCACACCCAAGCTATGTAACTGATCTTTCAGGGGGAGGGTAACCCCACCTCCAGAACTGACAGATCTAAACCATTTCTCAGGTCTTGGACTCTCCCCCCTCCCCCACCATCAGTACCTCCATCTTATTTGGATTCAATTTCAGTTTTGCACAGCGGTGTTCACTCTTACTCACAACCTGTTAGCAAATGACTTCTTCTTCTTCTTCTTCTTCTTCTTCGATTTCTATACCACCCTTCCAAAAATGGCTCAGGGCGGTTTACACAGAAAAATAAATAAAATGGATCTCTGTCTCCAAAGGGCTCACAGTCTCAAAGAAACGTAAGATAGACAGCAGCAGCAGTCACTGGAGGCACTGTGTTGGTGGTGGATAGGGCCAGTTACTCTCCCCCTGCTAAATAAAGAGAATCACCATGTTATCAGGTTCCTCTTTGCTAAGTTGGCAGGGGAAAGGAGGGAACAAGACCATGCTTGAATATGCCTCAGGCAGGAGGCTAGGGAAGGAAAAGGCTTTCAAAAGAGTTGGAAAGTAAGCTGTCACTTGTACAGTTGCTGGGAGTGTCATTAATGAGCTCTCTCCTCCCTTGACAGCTATTTGTGTTTCCAATCTGAATCAGTCTTGCATCTAAAACAGGAAACGTTGATTAATTCTTATCCCAGACATGGTTTTAAGACCAGTTCTGCTGGGTGAGGTCAATTTGTCCAACCCTTTTCCATCTCCAGTAGTGGACCTGATTTGGATACTTGAGGAAGTTTTGAGCAATTCAGAATAAAGTACTATTTTGGTTCATTCCTAGGCTTTCAGGTTACAAGATATCCGGCACATTAGGGAGGATATCCTGTGCCTTGCTTCCAGTAGCTGTTGTTATGTATAAGACTACTTCATGTGACAATCCACTATAAATATATCTGAGGAATGGAAACTGGTAATGCCATGAATGGAGATTATTGCTCTTGGATATAAAAATATTTAGAGGTTTCTAAATCTCTCGACACCCAGACAGAAGCTGCCAGCATTTTCCTTGTAACCATGACATTGCTTATAACCCTCTTGAAGCTGTTTTATCTATCTATTTGCATTTTGAATCTGAGAGATTTTTAGTATTTTATTAGATATTTTTTTTGAACCCACATTTTTTCTGGGCATTAACCAGCAGGCATTCCATTCCCACAGTTTTTGACTCTCTAGATACCAATTTTAAAACTGCTTCTTGCTGTGAATGTGACCAGAGATTGGGAGGTGTTTTGGAATGATTAGCAAGCATGCTTTTGTCCATTTTGGCAGTAATACGTTCTTTCCAGTAAATCTGTTCTGCAGTTTGGCAGGTGCTCATAGACATTAAGTCAAATTTTAAAGGAAAAGCAAGTTGTTTTTCATGTCATTTAATGCAGCTATTTTCTTTGCTGCTTGTAATGATTTTTTTGTGAATTCAGAAGTGTGATCTGTTTTCCTTAGCAAATCTCCCTTCCTGCCATATTGAGAGCACACAAAGTGTTGTTACTATAGATAACTAGTCATTTGAGCCATTGGCACAGAATCTTTTCTAAGAGAAACCCATTTTTGGAAGAGAGAGATTACAATGTGCCAGTGGAGGGGATACCACAAGCTGGAGTAATATTCACAGGATTGCATTAGAAGAACAATAGCAGTCAAGTGATTAGAGCAGAGGAGAGGGAGTACTCTCATAAACTCTTTGTAGTTTTATGTGCTCTTTTGATTGAGAGAATCATACTCTCATAAACTCTTTGTAGTTTTATGTGCTCTTTTGATTGGGCCTTTACATGCGTTTAATTGTATCCTTTTTATAGGGATGTTGTAATGCCTGATTACTTTATTTTACTCGTTGTGCTCTATGTTCTTCAATGGGAAGCAGGTGTAGTTATTTCTTAAAATATTTCTGTCCGACCTTTCAGTCTGAAGACCCTCAAGGCAGCTAGCAATGCCAAAATAAAAATAATAATTAAATAAGAAAAAAAAGTGAAAAACCACAGCAGATACAAAACCACAGGAAACAATAAAAATAGTCAGTTTACATATAGCTCAAATACCTGCTGGAATAGATGAAGGAAGCAAAGCTATTATGGAAATCACTTTGTGTGGTGTTTGTTTATTTGTGACCACAGAATACTGGAGATTTTGTATGATATTTGCAAGTGCCTTGTTATGCTATTGGCAAAATGCTTCTTGAATCCAATGATGGAGAATTGTATGCTTTCAAGTTTTTATTTCAGCTGATCAAAGAAAGTTAGATCTAACTCTGAGCTTTCATTCAAACTGGCAAGGTCTGATTGGTGTTAGTGGTGTGTGCTGATGTAAGTGTGACACTGAGGGCCAAACTAGACATGGTTAGAGCCTTCCCTGTCATAGGAACATAGGAAGCTACCATATACTGAGTTAGACCATTGGTCCATTTAGCTCAGTATTGTCTACACAGACTGGCAATGACTTCTCCAAGGTTGCAGACAGGAATATCTCTCAGCCCTACCTTGGAGATGCCAGGGAGGGAACTTGGAACCTTCTGTTCTTCTCAGAGTGGCTCCATTTCATAAGGGGAATATATTTGGTGGATGTGTGAGCGGGAAGTGGATCCATGGATGCCAGCTGAAGACCACAATGCATGCCCCCCAGTTACACATCCCTGGCACTTGTGTATTCCGCAAATGATTGCAAGAGACCCTACAGATATATAGCTGTGCTTACATAGGGCCCCTTGCAGACAATGCCAGAGACATGGCCTCTGGAGTGTGACCCGCAGACACATTGGCAATAGGAGAGTGGTCAGCAGGTGTGGTTCAACTTTCCCATCACATATTCAGCAAATGCATTATGGGAAATTGCTTGAAAAGGGTTTTGACCTCTCATTAAAAAACAAAAACAAAAGATTAATTGCTGCAGGAGGGAGGGTGATGTGGATTGGGACTATGGTGCTAGGCAGGGGCAAGGTTAATGAAAATGATTTCCCCAGCTGGTACTTGCTTTGTGGGGCAAAACATACAGATACCAGTATGGAACCTATATATTTTCCCCAGTGGAACAACTGAAATGATAGTGTCTGTCGTCTCTTCATCATGTGGTGCTGGTAATTTAGGTTAATGTTTCTGTATTTGCAAAAGAGGAAAAAATGATTGTATGAATTAGTTCCAAGTCTATTGTTTTTGTTGTTGTTAAAAATGGTTCTTCAGTAAAGTATTTGACATTTGCTTCCATAGCTTTTTGAAATAAATTACATTTAAATCCATGCCAGGTTTTCTTCCCATGAAGCTTATGTGTGCAATCAAGTAATAGTTTGAATTGGTAATCAAGTAATAGCTTGGATTACATTTCTTCCAGACATCCTATAGAATGATAAAAGATTCAAAATCGCAGAATTAAAAGCGTACAGCATGGGCATACATTTATACTATCTGGCTTTCAAATCACATTAATTTATTAGTATTAATTAATGCTAGAGAAGTGGCATCAATCAGAGGACATATTGAAAGCCAGAAGCAATTGCTAGTAATGCTTTCAAAACACAAGGTTTTCTGTAATAGGGGAAAAAACCAGCTTTACAATATACATAGTAATTTATAACTTGAAATTACATTTTTGTGCCTTACTAAATTGGTTTTACAAAGGGGGTTTAATTAGTTTACCTTTAATGTATTATTAATGCATCATCTTGCCACATTTGGGTAGGATGCTCTTATATTAACATGAGCCTCTGAGGTTGCAATCCTAAACTTATTTACTTGGAAGTAAGCTCTATTTAATTCAGTTTGACTTTTCTGAGTAAATATGTTTAGTCTCACTCTGCATGACTCTGTGTTTTAGGCCACAGATGTTCCTTGGGCATTTTACAGTAAGAGAATCTGTTTCAGGATCAGCTTTCCAGCCCGCATATTTGTGACAAAATAAATACTTACAACTTTCACGAACAACAGTTTCATGTGAGAGTGATGACTTTTTCCTTACTTGAAATGATCACAGGATACAAGGCAAGATGGTGGGAAGTCCATGACTGGCTCGCCTACATCCCCTCCCCCCCACCAAATATGGTATTTGTATGTTTTGCCCTATGGCAGGACTTAGAGATGTGCACGGAACTGGTGCATGTGCGCTGACCACTTTCGGTATTACGCTGACTGGGGCGGCAAGAAGGTACTCAGCCGCCCCGCGTCAGTGGTTTTGGCAGCAGTGCTGGTGGGGTAAATGCAGCGGGCGGGGGGTAAGGACACCCTCCCCTTGCCTTAAAGCAACCACTCCCACCTCCAAACTGGCTCAAATGCCTGCATTTTGCCGGTTCGGCGCTCCAGAAAATGAGCGCCAAACCGGTTCCATTCACATCCCTAGCAGGACTTGACAAATCTCAGGCACCAGAGAGCTCAGGCAATTTAACCACAGAGTCTAGAGTAGAATATTCAGGGGCAGAGTTATTCAATCATCTTTATTTGTCTTAAGCAGCCCTGTTTCTGTTCTGAGTATGTTATTTGAAAAGGGGATAAAGAGAAGCCCATTTATCCTCCCCCATACAATCTCCATTTCTAAATCGGATAATTTTGTCAAGTGTTCATTGGCTAAGAAAATTCAAAGAATCCAAAGAAAATTTGTCAAGGCCTGCCTTGACAAGATAGCAGCACCAGAGTTTCCTGGATTTCATCTG
Organism: Hemicordylus capensis; assembly: GCF_027244095.1. Taxonomy (NCBI): domain Eukaryota; kingdom Metazoa; phylum Chordata; class Lepidosauria; order Squamata; family Cordylidae; genus Hemicordylus; species Hemicordylus capensis. Next base: position 71,730,872 of record NC_069657.1, read on the forward strand.
GAAAATTCAATACAAGGGGGAAGGGTTATTGGGGGAGCAAACTAAGCAGAGTACTGAAGTACTGTCCCTTGACAAATCTTGCTCAGATTTCTCTCTTGTATCCTTTGATTCTGTGATTTCGCCACATGTTTGTGCACTTTTAAGCCTATGGTCACAGCATTAAGGGCTAAAAACTTGTTTTATTTTCTTAAATGTGAACTGAAATTCTCAAGATGCTGAATTCTTCACCCAATTATGTGAAGCAAGCACAAAATCACAGAATCTACACACAACCCTGGGCATAAGGGAATAAGCTGTTTGAAGTAGTGATACTTTAAACTGTATTTCAAAATGTGGCAGGCACTTGCTATGCTGAATGTGAATTTCTAGATAGAACTGAATGAAATGTTGCTTATGAAGCACATTTGCTTTTGAAGATGCATTAGTCCTTGTGTTAAGTTATAAACTTGACATTTTTGAAAGCAGGAGCACCCATCTACATAAGAACATAGGAAGCTGCCATAAACTGAGTCAGACCATTGGTCCATCTAGCTCAGTATTGTCTTCACAGACCGGCGGCGGTTTCTTCAAGGTCGCAGGCAGGAATCTCTCTCAGCCCTATCTTGGAGATGCCAGGGAGGGAACTTGGAGCCTAGATGCTCTTCCCAGAGCAGCTCCATTCCCTAAGAGGAATCTCTTACAGTGCTCACACATCAAGTCTCCCATTCATATGTAACCAGGGTGGACCCTGCTTAGCTAAGGGGACAAGTCATTCTTGCTGCCACAACACCAGCTCTCTTGCTACCACAAGACCAGCTCTTAGATCAGATCTAAGGTGATCTTTATTGGTCTTGGGCTGGTTTTTGCTGTCTTTTGACTGCAAAGCCATCTTGATTATCTAGATGGTAAGGTTCAAATCCACACTGGTACCTATATTGGGCAGCAGTGATATAGGAAGATGCTGAAAGGCATCATCTCATACTGCACAGGAGATGGCAATGGTAAACCCCTCCTGTATTCCACCAAAGACAACCACAGGGCTCTGTGGTCGCCAGGAATCAACACTGACTCAACGGCACACTTTACCCTTAAGATGAAGTAGGAATGCTGGAAATAAATAACAGTGTCCTATGGCACTTTAAAAACTAACAGATTTACTGGCTTGGTTCAGATAGCTACAGTTTGGTGTTATGGGACAAAGTTCAGTTTGCCTCAGACCAGGAGTGGAAGCTTTAAATCTTGTTCTCTTGCACATGAAAGAGATAAGATAGAGAAGTGGGTGTGATGCTAAGTCAAGGTTTAATGTTATGTCTGAACTGGGCCATAGCCTCACCTGTTTTCCTTCACAAACCAGTTTTTAGAAAGAAGCCCATATTTCATAACTGTGAACTGAAAGCACACACTGTTTCAGCTAAAAAGCAGGTTACATAATCTAATAGCATAGAGGACATTTTTTATTTTTAAACTGAAATGTGAGGAAAAGTCTTCTAAATGGGTTTTTAAGTGGTTGTTTAAAATCTGCTTGGATGTTCATGTTGGAATGGCAGTAACATTGCTAGATGCTGCTGTTCTCTCTCTCTCTTTTGTACCATGGGTAGTGCAAATTTCTCATATTGTTCTTTCAGGTTAAATCAGATCTTTATTGGGCAGGGGTCACATTGGACTCAAGTCCCTTTTGATCCCTATGGCTCTCTCCAGCTATTAAGGGCTACTTTACTCATCACACTTTCCTACAGATGTGTTATGTGGCCCTGTAGTAACGCTGGTTCCACTTCTTTTTATATGGTTTCTTTTGTGTGGATTCTTCTTGAGGAAATAAGAGCCATCCCCTCATTCTACAGAACACATAATTTGGAGCATTTGTGAAATGTCAAGAGTAACAAGTGATACCCTAGGACATTGATGTAGTTTACGAACTCTTGTTGAATCTTGAGGTGCTGTTTGGAGTTAAACAGAAAAGAAGGTTTAGCCCACATTGTTGCAAGAATTGACTGAAAATGCCAAACGATAAAGAGTGCCAAATGCTAAAGAATGTAAGTTGGAAGCTCAGAACACTTGTTTTTCAACTTAAATACATACATTAAGACCAATGCTCTCTGTAATTGTTTCCACCTGTGTGTGGAATGAGTTTTCTTCTGGGCGACAGTATCAAGGCAGTGTGTGCACATGTGCATTCAGAATGGGGCCTTTCCGATTCAACGAAGGTTGAAAGAAGGTTTAGCCCACATTGTTGCAAGAATTGACTGAAAATGCCAAACGATAAAGAGTGCCAAATGCTAAAGAATGTAAGTTGGAAGCTCAGAACACTTGTTTTTCAACTTAAATACATACATTAAGACCAATGCTCTCTGTAATTGTTTCCACCTGTGTGTAGAATGAGTTTTCTTCTGGGCGACAGTATCAAGGCAGTGTGTGCACATGTGCATTCAGAATGGGGCCTTTCCGATTCAACCTGAGCGGGATCTAAAATTAACTGAGCAGACCTCAAAAAATGTGTGAGTGCATGTATGTGTGCACACCTTAGAGGGAACACTGATTAAGACACCAAATTTAACAATAAAAGATTTTGAGGAAAAGATGCAACAGGTTGGTAGAAATAATATATAGTTTATATCACTGTGCAAATTAACTGTGTCCTTGTGGCTTTTGCGATATTTTGGTGAATGGTGTCAAAACAACTCGGGCTTAGTTTTGACAAGACTTTTAATAGAAGCTTATCTATGTTTACTAATCAGTCCCACTGAACTCAATGCACTGACGCCCAAGAAAATGTGCATGTTAATTTTTTGTCTGAAATGCATCAAAGGATGTGTCACGAGGATCATTGCTGGAGGCAGTGACCAGACAGGTTCAACTGGGAGGAACCAGTATGCTTGTGTTAAATAACTCACAGAAAGTTATGGTCCTCCATCCTCTAAATGAGCATAATACAGTGAAACCTGTTTGTAAGGATAGTGCAGGGCTGCACTTCAGCCTCCAGTTATTTTTGGACTACAGCTCCCATCATCTCCACCCACAATCAGTGTTGCCCCTAGTGGGGGACAATCAGGGGCAAATCAGCATGTACGGAGGTGAGGGGGTCCTTAATATTTCAATACAATATATATTGTATGTAAAACACATGCACAAACATACATGTCTTTACACATTTGCGTAATTTTCATTCCAAAAAACATCATCTCCCATGAGTTTTTTTTAAATATAGAGAATCAGTTAAAAAAAAATAAATCACTGACCTGTGACCTGACGGGGTACAGTCCATATTATTACCTCCTTGTATTACATGTGTCTACAATCTAAGTGTACACCCTAACCGAGAACATGCCCCAGGCCCTTCTGCAACTTGCAGGCATTTCCTCAGCAAACTTATAAAGGCTTTTGGAAAATGACTACTATAAAGGAAACAGTACAATTCTTTGTTGTGGAAAAAATAAAGAGCAACCACAGAACTTGCGAGAACAGTTCTTCTCATATAGCCACCACCATCCATCACTCTCAAATGGATAAAAAGCACAGTTGGTTTTACCTGTGTTGTTGTTGTTCTGTTCTCTTTCTGGACCGACAGGTTCTGAACTGGTTCTTTTCTTTCTTGCTGTGGCAACCAGTCCCAGGCACTAGGGATGTATACGAACCAATTCAGAGGCCCTTTTATGGGCCTCTGAACAGGTTTGAACACCAGTGGGGGAGTTTGAAGCCGAGGGTGCCATTTTAAGGATGGGGGAGGGTGACTTGGCCCAAGGTAACCCAGCGAGTTTCATGGCTCAGTGGGGATTTGAGCCACCTCCAAGTCTGTCTCTTGCATTTATGATAGTGTTTTGGTCTATTTCATTCCTATATTATGTTACAAGTCAGTGCACAGTAAACATGTAACGTGTATCTGCTTGTATGCCATTAATGCAGGGGTTTCCAACCTGCAGTACTCCAGATGTTGTTGAACTACAACTCCCATAATCCCCAGCTTGGAATGATGGGAGTTGTAGTTTAGCAACATCGGGAGTACCACAGGTTGTGAGCAGTGTCTCTCTAATTTTATTCATCTGTGTGCGGAATGAGTTTTGTTCTGGGTGGCAGTATCAAGGCAGTGTGTGCACATGTGCATTCAGAGTGGGACCTTCCTGATTTAACCTGAACGGGATCTAAAATGAACTGAGCGGACATTAAAAAAAGTGAGTGTGTGCACATGTGCACACCTTAGAGGGAACACTGGTTGGGAGCCCCTGCCATAATGTATGAGGCAGCTCCGTGTCTTTCTCCCCTGCACTGCATACACATTTTGGGGAGCTTCAGACAACGCTTGTGAGTAGGGGGGCCTTTACTGAAATCCATATGCTACCCCCAACTCCTCTCTGTTTTAGCCAAATGATGACCCCCCCCCCTTCTTATAACAGTAGCTATAGAAGACCTTCCCCACAGGTAAGGGGACTGAGTGCCCTTTGGTCTCTCTGTAATTTGACCATTGACTGAATGTGGTTTCAGCTCCCTGCAGCTAGTTTCCAGTTCGAATCCATGCTGGTATGTTTCCTAGACATGGGAAACGCCTATATAGGGCAGCAGCGTTATAGGAAGATGCTGAAAGGCATATGCTGAAAGGCATAATCTCATACTGCGTGGGAGGAAGCAATGGTAAAGCCCTCCTGTATTCTACCAAAGACAACCACAGGACTCTTTGCTCTCCAGGAGTCAACACAGACTTGAGGGCACACTTTACTTTTTACAAGGGGAAAGGGAGAGAAAAGGTCATGTAGCTGCCTCATACATTATGATGTACAAGCAGGCACACTTTACATGTTCAATGTGTACTTTCTCTTACACCAACTCTTAGTGATTTTCCTCCTGAAATGGATTTTTAGAGGCTATTCCACATCATTTAATGTTTGTAAAGCCCTTAAAGCTTGTTTGATGAAGAGATCCTGTGTAAATGCAATTGTTTTCTGATGACAATTAGATACTGAAGTGACTTCATGGTCTTATAAAATGAGGGAACAAGCACTAAGGATTTAACTGGTGGGTGATTTATCTTGCAGTAGCATGGTAGAAGCCCTGAGACTGAAAGGAAGACCAACTTTCTCCAAAGTATTTTGCTTGTGCAAGAAAACTCAGCCAGATTTGAGGGGAAAGTGCTATGTGTGTGATAAGGGATGGAGAACAATTTGGGGCTCGGTGGAAGAATGACACAAGAAGGGTGGGTTTGATTTAAATCAAATTGATTCATATTATTTATTTATTTATTTATTTATTTATTTAACATTTTTAACCACCTCATACGCAAGTCCCTGGGCGGTTCACAATCATTATTTAAATCACTTCACAGGAGGACTCAATTTTTCTGATTTTTAAATCACAATTTAAATTACTAGTCAAGAAGATTCTGTTTAAGAATCATTTTCTAGTAAAAGTACATTATATAATGTATTTATTTATTTGTTACATTTTTATACTGCCTTTCTACCTTGACAAAGGCAGCCAAAGGAATTTACACAGTAAAAGGAAATTACATAACATTAATAATTTGTGTAGCGGATTACCCAGCCTTTGTCTCAGAGCAAGCCCATGTGAGGGGAAGCAAAATGCTGAATCATCCCCTCCATGCTTTCCAGAACAAAGGCTGCTCCCCCCAAACCTTCCTCTGTGCCTGGTAGTTTGTTCGCTGCCACCCCACCCCCCCGAATGATCAACAGAGTTTGACCCCACCTGGGCCTGGGTGGAATTCCCAGGGAAACTTTCTCCTGTGCTATTGGAGAAGTACAAAAGGTTTTGTTTTATAATCTGCAAAACTCTGATCTATAATCTGATCTTTAGCAATGCATTTCATAAGTAGTTTATATATTTCTCTCTTCTTTTTAAATTTTATTTACATGATGCATTGTTTATATTTCTTGTATATTGGTATCTGACCGTAATAAAGTTCTGTTCTGTTCCAAAAGCCTTTCATGTGTAAGCTTACATGTGGTGAGAAAACTGGTAGGTTGCTGAATGATGTGAGATGTGTTTTGCAGCAGAGAAAACTCTTCCCAGTCCCCCTTTCTTGAGTTAAAAAATCCTCTCAAAGGAGCTGGTTAAAACTGCAAAGAACAAAAAGAAAAATAAACTTTATTCAAATTACTACAAACAGCTTCGTCTGAGGCTCTCTCAGCTTTTACTTAGAGGTAGAAGAAACATTCAGTAATTGCAGGAATACTTCAAAAATAGACACTCCCTTTAAAAATTTACAGTTTTTTAACAGCACCCTGGATGGATGAGTGCAGGCTAGCGTTTTCTTAGCTTAGTTGTGTTACCGAGAGACAATCCTAGACCACTTGCAGGGATATAAAGAGCACATGAAAGCCACCTAATGGCTCAGTGGGGAAATGACTAGCAAGCCATAGGTTGCCGGTTCAAATCCCCACTGGTATGTTTCCCAGATGCTCTGGGAAGAGCATCTAGGTTCCAAGTTCCCTCCCTGGTGGCATCTCCAAGATAGGGCTGAGAGAGATTCCTGCTGCGACCTCGAAGAAGCTGCTGCCGGTCTGTGAAGACAATACTGAGCTAGATGGACCAATGGTCTGACTCAGTTTATGGCAGTTTCCTATGTTCCTATGCTGTACGGGTTTACAGATGTCTGTACACTTGTATACATGTTTGTGTGAATAATTGTACCTGGGTTCATTTTAAAAGTAAACCTGGATACAGGCCCTTCAAATGCATGGTACAGTTAGGAACTGTACTGCTGTACTGCATTCAACATAATATGTGAATGACTGTACCTGTGTACACTCGTATGAGTGTTGAACATAACATGTGAATGGGCCTAATGTCTTCGCACTTTTAAAGAGAGAGAGGAGGGAGCAAGGGCTTGACTGTGTGTAGGTGTGTGTGCTGCATGTACATCACCTGCAGAATAGGATTGATCACATCTGTTATCTCTCATCCCCATATACTTGTTGGTAACATGTTCATAGAATATAATTAGAAGTTATGATTAACATTAATGATGATATCCTAGAAGGTCACTCACATGACTCACATACCTGGTGGCGGGGAGGGTGGGTGGGGAGGCAGGCTCTGCTTCTCACAAAGCATACGAGTGGGGCCATGGTGAGCAGCAGAGCTGGGAGTCAGAAGAAGAAGTCTTCTGGCATCCCGCAATGCACTGTGCATGGAGTGCGGTGCATTGGGAAATTCCCCCACTGCTGGGTACTCTTGCTCTCTGGCTTTTGCATGCTTGAGCTGCAGGCAGCCCAAGTGTGCACATGACCGGGGACTGGGGTAGAAGGGGGCGCTTGTGTTCATCTATCTCGGTAAAAGCACAAGTAAAAAACTTGGGCTACCTGGCGGGACAGCACCAGGATCAAGCCTGATCCTGGTGCTCCACATGAGCAGCCCTACCCGGGTAGGGCTGTTCTTGTGAACAGCTTCTAGGAAGACTAGAAGCTATAGTTTTTCAGTGTTTCCTGGCTCAATCCTTTCAAAATTACAGTTTTCAGGCTTCTTAGCAGTAGTGGATGCTTCTGAGTATGTTTAGGAGGGAAGCTGAAAAACTTAAAGATGAGTCATTTGTTTTCACCAGGCCTCCTTGCAACTGGTTTATATATTTTATTATTTATTTAACATATGTTTATACTGCCCAAAACTTGCATCTCTGGGTGGTTTACAATTAAAATCCTTTAAAACATTAAAACAGTTGAACAATTAAAATCATTTAAACATTTAAACCATTAACATTAAAATCATTTAATACCATCATTAAAAATTAAAACCATAAATCAAATTAAAAGCCTGGGTGAATGTGTCTTCAGTGCCTTTTAAAAAGTTGCCAGAGATGGGGAGGCTCTTATTTCAACAGGGAGCACATTCCAAAGTCTAGGGGCAGCAATGGAAAAGGCCTGTTTTTGCGTAGCCGCCAAACGGGTTGGCGGCAACCACAGACGAACCCCTCCAGATTATCTTAACAGGCCGGGGGGGGGGGTTGGGGCTCATGATGAAGACGATGTTCTCTTCAATATCCAGGGCCTAAGTTGTTTAGGGCTTTATAGGTAATAACCAGCACCTTGTATTTTGCCCAGAAACATATCAGCAGCCAGTGCAATTTCTTCAACACAGGAATAATATCGTTAGGAACATAGGAAACTGCCATATACTGAGTCAGACCATTGGTCTATCTAGCTCAGTATTGTCTTCACAGACTGGCAGCGGCTTCTCCAAGGTTGCAGGCAGGAATCTCTCTCAGCCCTATCTTGGAGAAGCCATGGAGGGAACTTGAAACCTTCTGCTCTTCCCAGAGCGGCTTCATCCCCTGAGGGGAATATCTTGCAGTGCTCACACATCAAGTCTCCCATTCAAATGCAACCAGGGCAGACCCTGCTTAGCTGTGGGGACAAGTCATGCTTGTTACCACAAGACCAGCTCTCCTCTCCTCCTAGATGACCCAGAGACCAACCTGGCCACTGCATTCTGGACTAACTGCAGTTTCCGGACTATGTACAAAGGCAGCCCCACATAGATCGCATTGCAGTAATTCAGCCTACAAGTTACCAGCATATGTACTGCCATTTTGAGGTCGTTCATCTCAAGAAATGGATGCAGCTGGTGTATCAGCCAAAGCTGATAAAAAGCACCTGTGGCTACCACCTCAACCTGGGACGCCAGGGAGAGTTTCAGATCCAGAAGCACCCCCAGACTGTGTACCTGTTCCTTCTTGGGGAGCTTGACACCATTCAGAGCCGGCAGATCAAAATTGTCTTGCGAGTTCCGAACTCGCACAATAAGTACCTCCATCTTAACCCCTGCTAACTTGGCAAAGAGGCACCTTTTAATGTGGTGATTCTCTTTATTTAGCAGGGGGAGAGTAACTGGCCCTATCCACCCCCAGCACAGTACCTTCAGTGACTGTTGCTGGTGTCTATCTTATGTTTCTTTTTAGATTGTGAGCCCTCTGGGGACAGGGTTCCATCTTTCTTTCTTGTTTGTTTGTTTGTTTGTTTGTTTGTTTGTTTTTCCTCTGTGTAAACCGCCCTGAGCCATTTTTGGAAGGGCGGTATAGAAATCAATAAATCAGTCTTATCTGGATTCAGCCTCAGTTTGTTATCCCTCATCCAGCCCATTGCTACCTCCAGGTACACATTTAGGAAGGTTATGCCTTCTCCTGATGATGTTGAAATGGAGAAATAGATTTGGGTGTAATCAGCATATTGATAACACCCTGCACCAGTCTCCTAATGATCTCTCCCAGCAGTTTCATGTAGATGTTAAACAACATCAGAGACAATACGGAGCCCTGAGGGACACCATATGAAAGCTCAGATTTTGAAGAACAGTCTCCAAGGCACACCATCTGGAATCTGCCCTTGAGGTAGGAGCAGAACCACTGCAAAGACGTGCCTCCCATCCCCAATCCCCGCAGACATTCCAGCAGGATACTATGGTCAATAGTATTGAAAGCCGCCAAGAGATCCAACAGAGTCACAATCACTCTGTCAGTTCCCAATTGGAGATCATCTGTCAGGCCGACCAAGGCAGTCTCCACCCCATAGCCTGCCTGAAAGCCAGTTTGAAATGGGTCTAGATGATCAGTTTCCTCCAAGACTGCCTGGAGCTGGGAGGCCACCTTCTCAATCATCTTGCACAGCCATGGAAGGTTGGCCTGTAGTTGCTTCACTGGTTGCCCTCATGCCCCAAGATTCATTTGGAAGTGGAGGGCTGGTAATGACAGAGGGGCCGGTGAGGAGTTCCTTTGGAGTTGAGCATTGCAAGTTCTGATGAAGGGGGTGGGGCCTTAGCTTAGTGGTAGAGCATCTGCTTTGCATGCAGGATGTCCCAGGTTCAATCCAGATAGGACTGGGAAAGACTCCTGCCTGAGAGACCTTGGAGAGCCACTGCCTTGGAGAGCCACTGCCAGTCAGTGTAGGCAGTACTGAGCTAGATGGACCAATAGTCTGACTCCATATAAGGCAGCTTCTTGTGTGCCTACTTTCTGGGGGGGGGGGAATGCTGAGTTCCTAAGGGTTCTCCAAGAAAGCTTGGAAAGACTGAGAGAGAATTATGGATTGAGCTGGTGGGAGCTTGCCCATCTCTAATAAGAATTTACTCTTTGAACTATTGTCCTTCAGTGCTAATTAAAAAACCTTACTATGCAGAGGCCTGATGTTTCTGAAAAACCACCTGCCAGTGCCTGCTTGTGTGCTAACTAATGACATTTAAAGATGGCTAGGCAGTGTTTGCTTTTGGAATACAAGTTATTTTATTTACCTGAATTGTGGCAGCAATTTGGTGTCAAGGCTCCATTCAATGTTCCCTCTAATCCCCCCCCCCATCACTGAGTGGAATGAGTTTTGTTCTGGGCAGCAGTATCAAGGCAGTGTGTGTGCACATGTGCATTATTATGTGCCACTATACATACAACACACACACACCATAAATATGGAAGGAAATGAATGTACTTTACAATTCTATTTATCTGTCTTTTATTTTAATGGCAATTGTATTTGCCATTGGTGGTTAAAAGTGGCCTATAAAATAGTAAAAAGACTTGTCTAAGTTTTGCTTATTTTAATTTGAATTCATCCTTGCTTTCTTGCTCTTAGCAGTAAAATGTTGATTGCCTGAGTGTTAGTTACCCCTACAATTGGATAGTTAATCATAGTAGGCTTCCCATTTCCTTCCAAATATCCTGGAGATTGGAGTTAACACATGCTTTAGATTAACCAAACTAGCTGCTTGCCAAAGTCAGAGTGTTAAATAAGGGCCTTAACTGTAGATTTATTAATTTGTACATTTTTGCCCCATCCTTTGGAGCTGATTCGAGCCTTCAAGGCAGGTAATAATATCAGAAACTTAAAGATACATAAATATAGGAAGCTGCCATATACTGAGTCAGATGCTTGGTCTATCTAGCTCTCTAGTACTGTTTACAGAGACTAGCAGCAACTTCTCTAAGGTTGTAGGCAGGAATCTCTCTCAGCCCTATCTTGGAGATCCCAAGGAGGGAATTTAGAACTTTCTGTGTGCAAGCATGCTTGTTTGAATCCAGGATTTGGGTCTACAGGGCCTGACTGAGGCCCACAACTAGGGATGTGCATGGAACCGGCGGTTTGGCTGGTTTGAAGGTTGGGGCGATCTCTTTAAGGATGGGGGAGGGTGCTCTTACCCCCCCCCCCGCAGGGGTGTAACTATAATAGGGCAAGGGGAGACAATTGTCTGGGGGCCCACTGCCTTGCCCCTCCCGGCCAGTCACATGACTGACTCCCCCAGCCACGCACCCACCCGGGCTTCCTTCAGTTATATTCATCCTCTGAAATTGATGTGAGTGTTAAGACCTGGAGTTTAAATGACTTGCATCGTCCACAATTTACAAAACCTTTAAAAATAATTTAGGATGATGTTCTATTGTGGCACATAGGTGTGTGTGTGTGTGTGTGTGTGTGTGTGTGTGTGTGTGTATTATATATATATATATATATATATATATATATATATATATATATATATATAATTTTACTTCAGTGGGGGGGGCCTTTTTAAAATCTTGTCTCTGAGCCCACTCCAACCTTGCTATGCCCCTGCCCCCCCCCCCCATTTCCCCCCACTGGCACTGCCTTTTAAAATGGTCCGGCGGGGCAGTGTACCTCCTTGCTGCCCCGCTGTCGCCTCGGACCGGAAATGAGCCGAAGTTGCCACTGCACGTGCGCACCTCGCTTTGTGCATGTGCATGCCAGTTGTGAAGTGTGCACACACAGTGGCAACTTCCGGTCACTTCAGTTCCAAGGAGGCACTGGGGCAGCAAGAAGGTATGCTGCCACCCTGCTGAACCATTTTAAATGGCAGTGCTGGTGGGGAAAATGCAACAGGAGGCATAAGAGCACCCTCCCCTATCCTTAAAGGGATCCCCCCACCTTCAAAACGGCAGGTGCCGGTTCCATGCCGGTTCCATGCACACCACTACCCACAGCCTCCCACATTTTCATAATTAAACTCTTTCATGCTCTCTAAAGGTATCCAGCACTCTCCTCCCCACAAGTTTGCTTCACAGGGCAGCAGAATGTCATATATGGAGTTACCCCAATGTTTTAGGATTTAAAAACAAGCAAGCAAGGGCTTTTAAAATGGGTTTCCTGTGGTGGATTTAGTGTATAAAAATAGACTTTTGGTGGGGGGAATGCTTAATGTTAATTTTAGCAATTTATGAAGTCACTTTCAAGAAGTTGGGGGCATTTTAGTCCATTACAAGCTTATTAAAAAGACAATATGTAAATTATTTATATGTGAACTACTGCTATAAGCACAAAGCAAATAGAATATTTATGAGAAACATATCACAAAAGAACTATTTTCTCATATTTTGCTATTTAAGCAATTTTGAGAACTTTGTTGCTAAAAAAAGCAGCATAAAATATTTTAAATATTTTTAAGGTACAAGGGGAAAAAACCCAATAGACCACCAGATTAGAGCTATAAGCAGTTTGGTATCTTCCAACTTTACTAGACTAACAGCACATGGTAGATATCTCTCTCTCTCTCTCTCTCTCTCTCTCTCTCTCTCTCTCTCTCTCTCTCTCTCTCTCACACACACACACACACACACACACACACACACACACACACACACACTTTCGTTCCAAACCAGAGAGGGAAGTGGGGGTGGAAGAGGAAAAACAGCTAGCTGCCTTTCAAATGCAAACAGGCACATACAGCTTGGGAGGAAAGAAACACATACAATTATCACTGGAAATTTTCAAGTGGGAGGACTTCTCTCACATTTTGCGCACACATGGTCCATAAAGGGCAGGAGAATAGAAACACAGTGGCTTAAGCAAGGGGAACAAATCAAAGAAAACAAATATAAACATTGGGACTTTTCTGTTTTACTTCCCTTGAGAGAGACACGTTCAGCCAGCTTCGTCCACTTCCCATTCAGCTCCTCCTCACGCTTTGCATTTACATTCAAATACTGCAGAAGAATGCAGCTGAACAAGTTAGGCTGCTGCTCATGCTAGGAGAGGGCAGGTCTAAGGGCGAACGGCAGAAGTTAACCCTTTTTTAACTATACTACTGCGGAACTTGCTACTGAGCTACTGCTGCCATGCCTATCTCCTTCCACATTCATAGGGACTCTATGGGGACTAGAATCAGCTGAGTGTGTGTGTGTGTGTGTGGGGTAGAATTGACTGTGCGGGTACGTAGCTTAGAGGGAACAATGGCTCAATTGTCCTAGGCTGAGAACATATTAAACATGTATGTTAAAAAGTACAGTGATATTCTTGATCACATAAAAACTGAATGTAAGAGGATAAGCAGGAGGTTGACATGATATATGGATAGAGTAGGAGCAAGGGGAATGGTGGTGGTTCAAAACAGAAGCCACAGCTTACCTAATCACTGATAACTGTTCTGTCCATCACTGAGAAGCATTTGCATCATGGCAGACATTGTTTCCTAAGGAGAACGGTGGAGCTGTGCAAAGATGTCCTACTTCAAGTTGGGCCACTTTGGCACTTCGCCCACCCCCACATTTATTTGCTGCTTTGAGGGGAGGTCTTGTTTTGCTTTGGAACATAGGGAGTTGCCTTGTATGGAGATAGACCATTCGTCATATTTGTCATGGCAAGATAACATCTTCTGCAGTGTTGTTTTAAAATGTCTCCCAGAAAAGTGCAGGGTTTTCTGGGAATTGAAGCTTTTCTGAGGTTGCAGCAATGGTCCTAAGAATGGCAAAACCCGTTTCTGAAGTTATCCTTTGCTTCAAAGGCACTTGGAAAGAGACAACTTCTTGTACAATGCTTGCTAGCTTAAAAACTACGCTTACTACTGGTGACCTGCCCTGAGTTATAAAATAGTTTGCTGTAGATATTTCCACACATAGTTCAAGCCCAGACGGTTGTTTACAATCTGCATTAGAGAAGAGAGAAAAGGAAGAGGCAGGAGAGATGGCAATAGATAAACAAGTTGTAGGGATCAGATAGGAGAGAACCAGGTGGTGATGGAGGATCAGCTAAGAAAGTGGTGGTTCAAGAAAAACTTTGCTAGAGGTAGGTTTTAAGGAGGGTCTTAAAGGAAGAGAGTGAAGCAGCCTGATGAATAAAAAGGGAAGCTGTTCCAGTTATAAGGAATTGATCACACTGCTTGGAAATACAGATGGAGGAGAAAGGCAAAGAATTATTTCTCTGTGTAAACAGCTTTGGGAACTTTTGTTGAAAAGAGGTATATAAATATTTGTTGTCGTCACTGAGTGTCAAGACTGTTACGGGCCGGTTTGAACACCGGGGTGGGTGTGTTTGAAGTTCAACACTGGGGGGGGTGCACTTACCCCTCCTGCCGCTTTCCCCCCTCTGGTGCTTGTTGCCGGTAAAAACCCTCAGGGCGGCAGCATACTTCCCTGCCGCCCCTTCCCCCTCCTCAGCCGGACATGGCCAGAAGTACTGGGTGTGCTTGTGCCTGTCTTGATGTGCACGCATGTGCAAACGCGACGGGCACATGTGCACCCAGTCAGGGCCGGACTGGGGGCACTGAGAGGGCGCCAGAATGTATATGGGGAGGGCGCCAGGTTTTGAGCAGAATAGGTAATTAAGGTTGAGAGTTGGGGCGCAGGGGCACCGCGTGGGTAGGGCACACCAGGAATATGCCCTGTTGACCTATGGGCCAGTCTGAGCCTGCACCCAGTACTTTTGGCCACTTCTGGCTGAGAAGGGGGGAAGGGGCGGCAAGGAGGTTCGCTACCGGCCTGAAGGTTTTATCGGCAACAAGCACCAGTGGGGGAAAAGCAGCGGGAGGGGTAAGTGCACTCTCCCCCACCATTAAAGCGGCACCCCCGCCGGAATCGAACCGCCTCGCCGCAGCTCCGTGCAAGTCCCTAGTCAAGGCAACCTCAGAACTGAGTGCCCAGTCCTGGGTGGATAGGCTAGGACATTGGATAGGTCACTTCCAAATGGTGGATAGGCCACTTCCAAGCCACGCCTCCTTGCCAGGCTGTGGATGGCCAGCTCTTACTCCTGCAGGCACTGGAGCAAGAGAAAGGTGGTGTTCCACCAGGTCAGAACATCCTGAGGGATCAGGTGTTCAGGTAGGTAGAATCCAAGCTGCCGCTCCTTGAGCATCCACCTACCCTTTTCATTCCAGTGAAAGTAAGCTGCTGTCCTCTGAACCTGGTTGTGCAGGCATCTGTCAAGAAGAACAGCCATGGCGGCAGCAGAGTGGTGCTGAGCGCCTTCAGCGAGGATGTTTCATCTGGCTGCAGCCCCAGAAAGACCAAGCACATCCTGCATGACCAGGTTCAGAGTGTGCGCCACAAAACGAATGGAGACAAACTGAAGCTGCTCAGCTGCCTTCACTGTGTTCAGATCTTTGTCGGTCACCATGAACCCTCGGTGAAGGTTTGGCTGCCTGGACAGCCACCCCTCCACCTGGCAATCCATGGCCATCGACAGCTCATCTGCTGTATGGTCAGTGTGCAGCACATGCAGCAGAGCCCACCTGTGCTTTGCTGTATGGGAGGGGCTGGCCACACCACCACCAGCAGATGTCCCCTTGCTCTACTCCCTCTACCAGAGCACCGTGAGGGGCAGGAAAGAAGCGTGAGCTTTAAAGGAGACAGAAGCAGAAAAAATCTACAGCAGCACCCAGTTAAAGTTACTGGGGCTACTGATACAATAACTAAAAAATGGGGGGGGGATAGTTGGTGGGCACTGCAAAAAAAAAGGGTGGGTGGGTGGGGGAGAGAAGCCAGCCAGCACACTCTTTATCCTCAGGGCCAGGCAGGCCCCAGGCCACTACCACTGCTCTCTGCTGCTGCAGTCTGTATCCTTCTTCCTCTCCTGCTATATTCTCTTCAAGAGAGGCACACAGTAAAGGCTCTCTCTGCTTCCCACTCCCTTTAAATACATTTTGAAAAGCCCTCCTTTCAGCTCCCCCCCACCTTCCTTCCCCCCACCAAGGGGGGACAGTTGTCTATGACAACCCTTGATTTGTATGATAACTAGCCAATCAGGAAGCAAGGAAATCACAAATCAATCGGAAACCTGTGCCAGAAAACCAACCAGCAAGAGAAAAACAGGCCTCCAAAATGGCACTTGAAAGATCGAAACATTTTGAATCAAAACGGGGTTGTTTTGTTTTGAACTTGAAAGGCCCTTTACTTAAAGGGCATTTTGTATCAAGCTCGAAACACTCGAAACGGCCTGTTTTGAGTAAAAACATTTTGCACATCCCTTCCATGGAGGCTTTGAGGGTAGTGAGTATGAGTTTTGGAATTACATGGAGCCAGCGTATATGTCCTGCTCTTCCGTTGGTGGGACACAGTATGTAAGCTACTTGCTCTCAATATAGATACAACCTATCGATCTTGAAATAATTTGGAAGATCCCTATAGCTTGCTAGATACTACTGAACAGCACAGAAAAGAGAAAGGCAAACCACCATCCTATAAAAGGATCCCGTCCCCTGTTTAATTAAGGAGAAGGCTATAATTTACCCTGACTCATTCTGTACCTGTAGGCAATCACATAATAAAATGAGCCACATAATAACAGTGTTCATTACTTACCTCAGAAGGGTGTTGTCAGGTTTAATTAATTAAGGAGCTTTGGGATGTTTGGACAAAAGTACCTTACTGTAGATGAGAAGGCTAAAGATGGATTTGAGCCAGGGTACAGAGTCCAAGCACTCTTAGATGTTTCAACAGTTTATACTTGGTCTCCAGATTTGTGGCTCAGCTTAATTTCTGTCAGATTGATCATAACATGAACCACAAAGCCAATTGGGAGGGAGGGGAGAGCCAAGATTTGCATCTTTCTGTATCTAGAATATAAGCTCCTGTTAGTTTTCTATAGCACTTCTATTGTGCAAAGTACATGAAAGGCCTCATTATTTAATTCATCCTCCATAGCAGCCCTAGTGAGAGAGACTCCCTCCCTCCAGAGGGAGAATTGAAGAGGTTGAAATTGACTTGTCCAAAGCCATGCAGTAACTCTGTGTCTGAGTTGAAAAGTGATCCCAGTGTTAGCACAATGCCCAGGACTACTGTTTGGTAACCTGGGGCAAAACAGAGTCTTGGATTCCTCCTCCTGCACCCTCCAAATGTTGGTAGTGGACAATAGTTACAGTATATAGAGCGTCTTCAGACTTGTGGCCCTGGGGCGGTTTGCCCTGCCCACACTGTATTCCTGAAGATATCTTAGCTACTGACTCACAATGGCTTTCTCAGCTTGCTCCATATTAGTCCATGGATCAGATTCATGAGAGGCATTTGTCAGAAAAAAACTTCCGGTTATCCTGTGGTGTCATCCAAGTACGCACATGATATGCAGCAATTTGAATACTCTTTCAGCACTCTGAAACCTTCAGCCATGGATTTGGCTATTTATTTCAAATAAATACATCATACTTTCTTCAAATTCCTTGGCCCACTTTCTTCTATTACATTAGGCGTGTGTGTTTGTGTGTGTGTGTGTGTAGGAAGGCTGCGAGTGTGCAAGATCTTAGCTTTCCAGCCTCTGCACCCCCAGATTCCTCCTAAATGGATTTTCACTGCTATCACCAGCTTTTCGAAGTAGACCAGATACCTGAAACATGCAAGCATCTTGAACTCCCAAAAAGACACAAGGGACAGTCCAAGCGTGTTAGCACAGGTTGTCAAATATAAGTATAACCCCCCTCCCCCAATTTCCAAAGCCTTTCAGTAGCAAAATGACCAAAGCATTTGGTGAGTTAATGGAGTATAAATCCAGCATTTACCATATTTACAGTAAAAATAAGGAAAAAGTCTAGTTTATTACATAAAAATTAAAAGAACAGTTTACAAGCAATTAAAATGAAAAGCAAATGCTCAAAAAGGCAAAAGCATTTTACCTTCATCCTGGCTTTCGATGTTATTAAGCCAGGAGGTTAATAATCTTAGTTGCAAAAGATGGATTTTAGAATCTAAAGCCTTACAGTATGGTTGAAGTAGTCCTTTGCCTCAGCTAAGACAAAAGGAACTCTGCACTCTGGTTGTTCCTCTGCAACACTGGTCTCTGGCAAACACAATGCAAAGCAAGAGCCTTGCACAGAAGCTGCCTCTGTATCTCTTGTGCCTCCTTTTAAATAGCAAACATTACAGAGAGGTTCTACCTCCAGTTGTCTGTCACAGGGAGATGCAGTGAGATAGGGGACTTGCTAGTGTTAATTTCACTGAATAGCCCCTACCACCAGGACACAAAAAGTGCAGATTGCGTTCTTATTTTACCCATCTTGGGGCAATTAGTACCAAATGATTGTTTTGTGACAAAGAGGAAAACACGCAGAGCTTGCATGACTGAAAACAGATAATACATGAGGCACACAAGTAAATCCAAGTAAAGTAGATTCACATTCAAAAAATTCAAAATCCAGGTAAAACATCCAATCACAACAATCCAAAAATTACAGCGCCTCTCCTCCATCTTCTTGGCTGAAAGCCCTAACAAAGATAATCTAAATCCAAAAGCAGGTTTTAAAAATTGTAAATATCCTAGCAGTGGTCAGAGTGTGTATAGCTGGAAAATGGAAATCACATGGGGCACCATTCCTCTGGAACTGGTTTGAGAAGGTCTGGCATACTGCCTTGATGATAAAATTAACATATTATTAAAAAGCACTGGAAGGAAAGGGACAAGACAGATTTCTGGAGAGATGTAACCTACTTCTAGGCCACTGGAATAGTATTACACAAGATGATTCTATGCTTATGAGGTTTCCCTTTCTTTAAAAAGTACTATAAAAATAATATAAAAGGAAGTATGAATTTTAAATAACTTTCTAATGTTAATAATGTCATAACAATGGTGATTGGTAACATTTGTGGGTTTTTTCTTTTTGTAACTTGCAGCTTTGTGCAGTATTGTGTCTCAGTGTGATATTTTCTCCCCCCCCTTTTCTCTTTTTTCTTTTTTTGCCTTTTATAATGGTTTTATTGAACGTAAAAAGGTACAAGGTATGATTAGATCTCTTGAACTTAAAGAAAACTACATAGTGATATAAAACATAAAGAGATATTCATAGCAGTATTTTAAAAAAGACTATAAGAAAAACATAACCAAGACACATCGTACGGAGTTCAAGCTCAGCCGAGATAAAAGTAAGGATTAAGCGAAGTTACAATTCAAAACCAAGTCTGGGAGACAGATTAGAAGTCTGACTATTGTAAAAATTAATAAAAGGCTCCCAAGTTAACATGAATGACTCAGCAGAAGAATATTTCACATAAGCTGTAATTTTGGAAATCGAAGCGTAATTCCATAGTTTCAACTAGTCATCTAAGGATGGAATTACTGGAGTACGCCAATTGGCCGCATATAGAACCCTAGCCGCAGTAATCATATACAAAGATAGTTCAGTAAAATTGATAGGAATATGTGATTTAATCATGTTTAAAAGAAATAATTCTGGTAAGTAAGGGAACTTAACATGTAGAATTTGCTCCATCCTAGAATGGATTTGTTTCCAAAACTTTTGTGCTCTACTACAAGTCCACCACATGTGATAAAACCTTCCTACACACAGATTACATTTCCAGCACTCTTTAGGGTAATTACAATCAATTTTGTTAATAATGATTGGAGTAGTATACCAACAGTAAAACATTTTATACCAGTTTTCTCTCAAATTGCTACTTAAGGTAAATTTGATATTCTTCTTCCATTGATATTCCAAATTGTTCTATTGATATATTGATATTCTGCATCCATTTAATCATACATTCCTTAATTTGTTCTGTTTTAGTATAATATTTCAATAACAGTTTGTCTAAAGTACCCATCAAATGGTCAGGCTCTATGTATAGCAATCTTTCAAACTCAGATCTCTAAGTTTTCCTCCCTGGCTTTGTATCAGCTTCTGTACTGTCGAACTAATCTGTAAATATTGAAACCAGGGAGGTTGCTGAGTCCATTCCAGAGTGTGAGCGTTTGAATAGTCTTGGGTTTAGTCATGTCTGCTGACAAATTATCTAAAGTGAATGTATTCTCCCTCCACAATTTGTATTTATTAGACAGTTCTTCATCATGAAAATAAATATTTATAAAACCAATGCTAAAATGCCAATCCTGGGCTAATTCTTCTTTGATATTTATCCCAAACATGTAAGAGACTGGTTCTAATAGTATGTGTTTGTATCCTCTGGACTGGTCCTTTTTGTATTAATCCATAGAAATTTCTGTAGACCTTCTAACAAGTCCGAATCCTTCCATAATCGAAAAAGAGCCATGAGGAAGATTAATCCAGTCAGAGAACCAGGTCAAACAACTTGCATAATAATAAAGCTTAAGGTTAGGTACAGTAAGACCTCTTCTTTCTTTGTTATCTTGCATGACCTTAAACTTAATTCTAGGTTTTTTATAAGCCCAAATAAAAGAATTTATTTGCCTCTGCCATACATTCAATGTTTTATCTTTGATTCTAATCTGAATCAATTGGAAGAGAAAATTTATCCTTGGTAGTACATTCATCTTTATATTCTTCCCAACCAAGAAAGCTGAAGCTTTTTCCACCTTTCTAAATCAGCCAAAATAGATTTCCATAATGGTAGATAGATATTTTTAAACAAATCTTTATTATTCTTTGTTAAATTGATCCCCAGATATTTAACTGGCTTACAAGCAACCTTAAATCCTGTAATATCATGAAAGTAATCTAGTTCTGTTTCAAGTAAATTCCAAGAAATAATCTGGGTTTTATCACTGTTAATCTTATAACCGGAGAGCATGCCATATTTTATTTATTTTATTTTATTTTATTTTATTTTTTATTTTATTTTATTTTATTTCTATACCGCCCTTCCAAAAATGGCTCAGGGTGGGTTACACAGAGAAATAATAAATAAATAAGCTGGATCCCTGTCCCCAAAGGGCTCACAGTCTAAAAAAAGCATAAGATAGACATCAGCAAGAGTCACTGGAGGTACTGTGATTGACAAATATGTTCCATCAAAATAGGAAGAGAGTTTTTTAATTGAGAAATAGTAAAGAGAACATCATTGGCATATAATTTTATTTTATGCTCACAATTTCCCATTGTAATCCCATGGATTCTTTGTTCGCTCTGAATTTTCACTGCCAAGGGTTCTAAGGCCAGAGTGAAAAGCAATGGCCAAAGAGGACATCCTTGTCTTGTTCCTCTATTAACAATACAGTTTTGAGATAGAGATCCATTTACTATTAACTTAGCTGACTGCTGTTGACAAATTCTTTGAATCCAGGAAAGAAAATTAGATCCGCAGTTCATTCTATCCAAAACTGCTAAGAGAAAAGACCAGTTCAAATTGTCAAAGGCGTTTTCTGCATTTTAAAAGATTATTAATGCTTTAGTCTTCATCCGGGTTATATTATCTATTGCATTCAATACAAATCTTACGTTGTCATGAGTTGCTTTGGAATAAATCCTGTCTGGTCTGCATGAATTATCTTAGATAAAAAAACCTCTGTTGTGCCGCTAAAATCGTTGTAAAAATTTTGTAATCAACATTTAATAATGTCAAGCCATTTCCTTGCTGCACCGTTAGGTGGCTTGAGGGTTCTGGTACGCCCAGGGAATGTTGGAGAGGCAGGCCCCCTCCTGCAGAATTGAATGGTTTTGTGTGCAGTCTCTCTTTTAGATGCAAAGTCTGTGGCAAGCTGCTTCTTTGGTACCTCCAACATTCGGCATTTCTAAATACAAGTCAGGCTTCAGGTATTTTAGCATTGGTCAGGTGCACTGTTTTTGATCTCATTGTGGGATGATGATTTTTGTTTTACTGGCCAACATGCAGACTAAGGAAGCGCCAGAGCAGAAAATGCATGGGACGTGCATCGGGGAGGGGTGGTTTTCATTTACCTCCCTTTGCTGCAAAGCCCCTGGGACTGCAAAAAATGTGTCCTTGAAGGTAGTGTAGCCCTCAGGGACTTATTGTTGGGAGGTTACAATCGGCTTTAGAGCAAAAGGGAGGGCAATTTCAAAATCTGAGAGCAACCACCCAGAAGGCCTTCTTATGCCACATGAAGACTGAGCTGTCATGCATGCCTCCGCTTCATAGCTGAGGCATGCAAAGCAGGGGGCCCCCAGCAGATTTTTGTAAGATGGATACACTCAGGACCTGGCCCAAGCTATTAGCATTGGTATAGTGTTTCCAAGTATTTAGAGTACTTCACAGTCATTATTATTTTTATACTCATTGCAGAATTCTTGCACAGCAAGTATGCATCATTATTGCCATATTGCAGACTGGGGGTGGGGGAGAGTAGGAATGAGAGTGACTTGCTGCAGGCACCTAGTGAGTTCTTAACAAGAGGCAAGGTTTGAACCTGGGACTTTCTGCTTTGCTGTGACTATTTCTGGCCTTCTTGCACACTGCCCCCTCCTATCCCAAAGTCCTCTAGGCTGTGGCACCTCATAGGCTAACTTTACATTTCTTTTCCAGAAGCTGGCCCTTCCCTCTTCCCTTCCCTGATGATAACTCCGTGGTGTCACAGAACTCAGCCAGCATTGCAGAGAAGAGGTTCAGGGAACAAGCATTTTAAAAATGATGTTCTATGTGCAAACCCAGCATTTCTTTTTTTTAATGTGAGGATGGTTATCTTGTCAATTCTGTTTTTACTTGTGGTTGTATTGCAAAGGATCCTGGGCAGACGTATCCCCTCGCTCAGCTTCAACGTAGACCATTGTGTGCCTTGTAAAAACAGCAGCAGCAGCACCCCTAATTCCCACTCAGGAATTGGTACCCTGGGAAAACGAAACCTTTACAAACTTAGTGCAAAATGTGAAAGTGTCTTGGAGCCAAGCAGAAATTAAGTTTTATGTCCTGTAAAATAAGCGGCTTTCTGAATAATATGTTAATTCCATGCATAGTTGTTATGGGTTAGATTTTTCTGTGGCATTTGGCAACTGTCCTGGAAAGGGCTGAGCAAAGCCCAAGAAGAACTCTACGCAGGATTGTGCTTAAAGGGCTCACTGGCTCTCTCCTAAACCTAAGTTCTATTAGAAATAAATGTACATCTTGGAAGTGTAGGTAAGTGTAAAAGAACCTTTTTTGGGGGGTGATCATTATTTAGAGGATTTATGCTCCATCTTTTGACTGAATTGTCCTGGATGTAGCTTACAATGGATTACAGTAATAATGATTTTAAAAACTCCACCACATCTAGCCCCTTGTCCTCTAGCTGAGGGCTGAGGCCAGGGATGCTTCTTTTGCTTTTGCTCTCCCGGGTGGGGGTCAAGGGTGAGGGGGTGTTCTTTTCTGTCAGAAATGGGGGGAAGCAATGGCTGGTGGATGGGGCCAGGCTGGATGGCCTCTTGCCACAATGCTCTTCCTGGGAGGTAGGAAGTACCACCTCTAAGTGGCCTTTTGCCCTCTCTCTAATGGTAGAGGCCAGAAGATGTTTCTTTTTGCTTCAGCTGTGTCATAATTATCATCCATATCACAAAGATTAACATTCAGACATTACGTTGTACCAGGGTTCAGATGTCTGTGCACTTGTGCATAGTAGTGTGTGAATGTCTGTGCCTATGTTCATTTAAAAAGTGAACATGGGTTCAAGTCCCTCAAATGCATGTTACAGATAGGAAATGTACTGCTGTATCTGTGTTCAGCATAACATGTGAATAACTATACCTACATGCAGACTTGTACCTATGTACACTGTACAAAGATTGTACATGTTGAGCATAACATGTGAATAGGAGTTAAATGTTCCTCTGTTTCTGTATATCATCTTGGGCCTCCTGTTTCAGCATTCAAGGATCAGTGGCAGGTTGGCATTAAAGTGTGCCGTTGAGTCGGTGTCAACTCCAGGTGATAAGAGAGCTCTGTGGTCATCTTTGGTAGAATAGAGGAGGGGTTTACCATTGCCATCTCTTGCACAGTATGAGATGATGCCTTTCAGCATCTTCCTGTATCGCTGCTGCCCGATATAGGAGTTCCCCATATTCTAGGAAACACACCAGCGGGCATTCAAACCAGCAACCTCTGGCTTGCTAAGTCAAAATAAAACAGATAAGATAATATTTTGGATCGTCTCAAGAAAAAGAAACCACCTTAAGTGGCGCAGCAGGGAAATGGCTTTACTAACAAGCAGAAGGTTGCCGGTTTGAATCCCGGCTGGTATGTTTCCCAGACTATGGGAAACACCTATATTGGGCAGCAGCGATATAGGAAGATGCTGAAAGGCATCATCTCATACTGTGTACAAGGAGGCAATGGTAAACCCCTCCTGTATTCTACCAAAAGAAAACCACAGTGCTCTGTGGGCACCAGGGGTCAAAATCAACTTGACGACACACTTTACCTTTTACAAGAAAAAGAAATCTGTATAATGCTTTTACACAACCTGCCTGGAAGGGAGTTTGCAATCTTTTTGAATATAAAGAGCAATGACTTCAATAGGGTTCCTTAATCCTCTGGTTTTTCCAGCAGCCTTATACTATCTGAAGTGGAACCAAAATGTGTTGTTTGTGATTAGGCAACTTTGTATCTGAAATGATTAGAAGTACACTATCTGCATTAGTAAATACTCAATGTAATGTATTGGTGAAAAGGTTCTTATTTCTCCTCCCCAAATATAACTTTTGTTTTCTGGCCACAAAATGGTAAGAGCTATTAGATAAAGCTTGACTTTATGCCCGTTAGATGAGATTATAAAAGCAGTGGCTGATAATCAAATCTGGCTTCAAACCTTGCTCTTTCATTCCTGCACTTGCAGTGATTGCTTGGAAAGGACAAGCATTTGTGTGAGCAAACAGGTTCTCAGCATGCAAATTAGCTGTTTTGCTTGCAGAAGTCCTTGGGTCTGTGGTTTTTTTGCCCTGGATATTGAGTGGTGTGAATAGCTTTGCTTTGCTTTGCATTCCCAATGAGCCACTGCTTCCTGATCTAGCACAACCTTGACTGTCTTTCCAAGTTGTGCACTAATGTTGGAAGGCAACACTTTTTGCTGTTTCAATGGTCTGATTCTGTCCTGGGGAGAGCTTGCCCTATTTGGGGAAGCCAGGAAACCATCCATCTTTCTGCTTCATACAAAGCTACTGCTATGGGTGAGTAATTACTGCATCAGTAATTAATAGGGCTGGTATTATGAATTACTTGAAGAAGTCCCAGACTGGCTTCTCTGCACTACCAGAGGTCAAAGCTACAGTGTATGTGTAGTCCTCCTGTTACATTTGTCCATTTCCTCATAGTACAAAAGGTGATATCTGTACCCACATTCATCTATTTTGCACCAGGTTCCTGTGGGGCTTGGGGTTGTTCTCTGCATAATTACTTGGGAAACTGGTTGCTGTTAGACAAAGGTGTGTGTGGTGTGTTTTTGCATGAATGCAGGCACAGAGATGGCTGCTTGCAGTATAGACAAGATGTCACTGTGCAATAGGAACTGAATCATGAAATGGAAATTACTCCCTGCTAATTGAGTGATGAAGAAGCACCTTTCAAAGTGGTGATTCTCTTTATATTAAGAAGTTTAAGACGTGGGAGAGCAACTGGTCCTTTCAATCCCAGGCACACTGTCTCTCCACTGGTTGTTGCTGGCGTGTGGGTGTGTGTATTAGACTGTGAGCCCACTGAGGGCAGGGAACATTCTTACAACTACTATTTTTTCTATGTAAATTGCTTTGAGAACTTTTTTTGTTGAACAGCAGTGCTGTGTAGAAATAATAGTGATAATCTGCTCTGCATGATTATGTAAATTTACAGTAAAATTTGCTGTAGCTGGTTGATCAAGATACATTATACATTCCTCTCTCTTATTATGATTAAAGAAAAGGGCAATCTATTATGGCAATTAGGTATCTCCTTATCATTTATCCTGAGAAGTCCAGTTATTTTGGCACTAATCAGAGGCATGGATAGTGCAGAAAAATGAGGCAGACTTGGTTGCTGGTAAGAGGTAAGATATACCATAGGTTACCTTACCTCTTGCTGGCTCCCAAGTCTAAGCCTCATTTTGCTTCCAAGTAGTAGTTGCTTCAAAACTCAAGTAAATATGGGATGCTTTGAAGATAGATCCCCATCTCTAGCATTAACATTAGTGAAGTAGTGCTGCAAGGATGGGCAAGGACGCATTCGCAGTACTTTTTGTCCTCCAGGATCTCAGCAGAAATGCAAAGGCCTTGGCATTGGAAATAATATGCTGCTAATGCTCTTCCAAAAGTTTGTTACATAATTGAATATTGGACTACAGTTGATTCTATTACCATTCTTTATGTCTTCTACTCCAAGGAGTATCCTTCACCCTTTGGGGTTAACAATCCAGACTTTTTTTCTAGGTTGAACTACTTGAGATTCAAACTGTGTAGAATCAGGAAACTGTCCTTGGCGTGTAACAAAACTTTCCTTGACTGATTGTAATAGCATCTATCTAAGAAGGTGCGGGGTGGCCATTCAGGTGGCTATGGGGCATGGTGATGGGGCATGGCTGTTGGGTGGGAGTGGTTATGGGATGCGCCTGCATTTCTGAATCTGCGACTACAACTCTGATTAATATAATATTTATATGGGAAGAGAATGCAAAAGAGAAGCCACAGTTGATTTGAATGTGATGCATGCAGCACATTGCCTGTTGCATTTAGCACATGGTAAAGTGAACAACAACTTGGCACAGAGACTTGTGTGGTGTGGCAAGATTAAGTTTAAGGGAGGGGTTCATGGCATGCACATTTTTACAACTTCCCCTTCAAAGCTCCATTGCCCCTTTTAAATTATTTCCTATGCTGGTATATAAATGATGCCAACATGCAACCACACCAGGCAGTGTATAAAAGGGACACAAGGAGGCTGTTCTCATGCATAGGAGAGACTGGGCTAAGGAAGCCCAGTCTGGTTTCCCCTGCACGTGAGAACCTCCAGAAGCCACTTGGCTCCCGATGGCATCGCAGTGGCAAGCCCATCTTGGGAGCCTGCCTTCAAAATGAGGTTAAGGGAGCAAGTGCTCCTGTAACCTTGGTTTCTGGTCTGTTGGGAGACTGGCTGACATTTGGGGATCCCCATAATGCACTGTGCATCGTGGAGTGGATTATGCAGTGCATTATGGGAGATCTGGGAGGTAGGGTGGTGCACCCCGGCTCCCACCCTCTATGCTGTCTGAGGGGGCAGCTGCACGTCTGGGCGTGCAGTTGCCACACCAAGACCAGCTGCCTAGATCATCTGTAGAGAGATAAGCATTTCAAGGCTTCCTCCCTGATCACCCTGTCTGTAGCCCTTTCTCACTGGTCGTGAGAAAGGGCTCAAGGTCTGCTCATACTGGCTCATTGCATGGCTCTGTTTCTTTGTTCCCTCCCATCAGGTGTGTAGAGCAGTGCCATTGATCAAAGAGTAATTTGCTGCATCTTGGCATTGTCTAAAGCAGTCTGATCCGCAACCACAGCCTCCAAGGTTTCTCCCCCTCCCCTGCCACCTGCTAGGTAATCAGGTCTTATGAAGCCTTATTAACTCCACTTTTGATGTCCCACAGCTGCTTCTGTGTTTGGTAAAATATGCTTCCTGGCCAGTGTTAGACTTTGTAACATACATCCTCCAGCTAACAGATGTGTGAGCTGTACAGGTTCTATGGGATCCCTGTTCTGTCCACCAAATAATTGTTAGGTTTCTTGCCATCAGAGTTGGTTATCATCACTGCCTATTGACCCCTGCGAACAGAGCAAAAAGGCACCTTTTAAAGTGGTGATTTAAAAAAAAATATTTAGCAGGAGAGGAGCTGTTCCTATCCAGCCCCAGCACAGCATCCCACCAATGGCTGTTGCCAGTGTTCCCTCTAAGGCATGCACATGTGAGCGCTCTCACAAGTTTTTTGATGTCCACTCAGTTAATTGTAGATCCCACTCAGGTTGAATCAGGAACGCCCCACTCTGAATGCATGTGCACACACACTGCCTTGATACTGCCGCCCAGAACAAAACTCATTCCACACACAGCTGGAAAAAAATTAGAGAGAACACTGGCTTTTGCAGGTGTCTACTTTATGTTTCCTTTTGGACTGTGAGCCCTTTGGGGACAGGGAGCCATGTGTATGTATGTATGTAAACTGTTTTGAGAACTTTTTGTTGAAAAGCAGTATATAAATATTCGTAGTAGTAGTAGTAAGTATTGTAGCCATTTTATTGATTGATTAAGTGCTGTCAAGTCGGTGTCTACTCTTAGTGACCACATAGATAGATTCTCTCCAGGATGATCTGTCTTCAACTTGGCCTTTTAGGTCTCTCAGTGGTGCGTTCATTGCTGTCGTAATCGAGTCTATCCACCTTGCTGCTGGTTGTCCTCTACTTCTCTTTCCTTCAATTTTCCCCAGCATTGTGGACTTCTCAAGGGAGCTGGGTTTTCCCATGATGTGTCTGAAGTATGATCGTTTGAGCCTGGTCATCTGTGCCTCGAGTGACAATTCTGGTTTGATTTGTTCTGTGATCCATTTGTTTGTTTTCCTGGCTGTCCATGATATCCTCAAAAGTCTTCTCCTGCACCAAGTTCAAAAGCGTCAATACTTTTTCTATCTTGCTTCTTCAAAGTCCAGCTTTCGCATCCATAGAGTGTCATAGGAATAACCATTGTCCAAACTATACTAATCTATGTAGGTATAGACACGTCACGACATCTAAATATCCTTTCCAAGGCCTTCATTGCAACACTACCAAGTGCTGGTCTGTGGCGTATTTCTTGACTGCTGGATCCTTTACTATTGGTGGTCGAACCTCAAAGGCAGAAGCTGTTTCAATGTCTTCATCATCCATTCTGAGGCTGGTTGCTGTACCCATTGTCATTAGTTTAGGCTTCTTTACATTTAGTTGTAGTCCCATTTTTTCCACTGTGCTCCTTGACTTTCATTACTAGAACTTGCAGATCATCCGCATTCTCCGCTATCAGAGTGGTGTCATCAGTGTAGCGCAGTTTATTGATGTTTATTTCTCCAACTTTAAAACCATGCTCATCTTTTTTCCAATCCAGCTTCTCCCATTATATGTTCAGCATATAAATTGAATAAAGAAGGAGAAAATATACAGCTTTGCCTTACTCCTTTGCCAATCTGAAACCAGTCTGTTTCATCATGTTCTGTCTGGACTGTGGCTTCCTGTCCTGTGTATAGGTTTCTCATGAGAACAATGAGATGTTCTGGGACACCCATTTTCTGAAGGATATTCCACAACTTGACATGGTCAGTGCAATCAAAGGCTTTTCTGTAGTCAATAAGGCACATATCGACTTCTTTCTGGTATTCTTTGGCTTTCTCAGTTATCTAGTATGCCTCAGCAATAATGTCTCTTTTTCCTCGGCCTTTTCTGAAACCAGTGTCAACATCTGGCATTTCCTTTTCCACGTAGGGCTCTAATCTGCATTAGATGAGCCTCCTGAGCATTATTATGCTAGCATGTGAAATTAAGGATATTGTGAGGTGATTTGTGCAGTCTGTTAAGTCTCCTTTCCTTTGTATGGTCTACATACTAACCTCTTAGATGTCTACATACTGACCTCTTCCAATTTGTTGGCCACTGTATCATTCTCCAAATTTGCTGGCATAGTTTGGTTAGAGCCTTGACTGATTCTTCTTCTGTTGCCTGCCATATTTCTGTAGCTATTCCATCAGTTCCTGTAGCCTTCTGACTTGGTAAGGATTAGAGTGCTGATCTAACTTCATCATCCTGTACAGGTTCTTCCCCTACAGGTTCTTGCAAGTAGGGAATATCTTCTGGAGTATATTGGTTGTTGACGTCCCTGCTGTACAGATTTTCAGTATACTCCATCCATCTCTGTTTGATCTTCTCTGAATCAGTTACTATCTGTCCTTTGGCATCCCTTAACATACCAATTCGAGGTTGGAACCTCCCTCTGCGTTCAGACAGAGATCTTTTGGAAAACCTTTGTTTTTCTGTGTCTATTTCCATCCTCAAGGTCTTTACAGATGTCATTGTAATACTGCTCCTTTTCTCTTCTAATAGCTTTCTGAAATTCCCTATTAAGTTCCTTCCTGAAGTCTTCATCTTTCTTGACTTTGGCTTCTCTCCTCTTGGCAATTTCCATCATCTGTTCTGACATCCAGTTTGATTTCTTCTATTTCTTGGTCTTTGGCAGGCTCTTTTTACACTTGTCCTTAACAACGTCTTTGATTTCATTCCACAGTTCCTCTGGTTCCCTATCAATGAGGTTCAGAATTTCAAATTGGTTCCTGATTGTAGCCATATACTTTGAGTAAAC
Organism: Hemicordylus capensis; assembly: GCF_027244095.1. NCBI lineage: Eukaryota > Metazoa > Chordata > Lepidosauria > Squamata > Cordylidae > Hemicordylus > Hemicordylus capensis. The sequence goes on from NC_069657.1 coordinate 71,760,978, forward strand.
TGTTGGTTACTGCAGGTGACTGGCCAAGATTGGATGCAGCTTCTGCAACTTCATAGAGTTGAAAAGAACCACAGGAAAAAAAATTGAATGCCCAGTTTCTAAGTAAGGTTGTTGGCTCTGCACATCCACCCTTTGTCTCACTTTAGTTTTGTCATTGTACATAAGAAGAGCCTTGCTGGATCAGGCCCAAGGACCTTTTAGTCCAGCATCCTAACACTAACAGTGGCCCACCAGATACCTCTGGGAAGCCCACAGGCAGGAGATGAAGGAGAAGTTGCCCCCTTTCCTGCCATTGCTCCCTTGCATCTGCTGTTCGGAGTCATCCTGCCTCTGAACCTGCAGGTAGCCTATAGCCATCAAGACTATATTTTATTTATATTTATTTATCATCAATTACATGTGTTTGTATATGGGTATGTATATGTATTAAGTATTTTGGTTTAATTTGGTTTTGTTTTTTTTTTAAAAAAAGAATTTTTAAAAATGTGTCTTACTGGCTTCCCCATCCTTACCCACTAAAGTTAAAGTTTTGAATTATTAAAAAATCACAAAATGTGGTGTTAGTTTTTCTATAGTTGCTTTGAATTTACCAAACATTTCTGATAATTCTGTCTGACTTACTGTACTACTAATATTCTTCTAATAAAAACAGAGCTGCTCCTTGTTTTGCGTTTGAGATGCCTTTGGATTTGAATAGCAATACTCCTGCTGTGTTGCTGCATTTGTAGTATTAACAGCTTAAGAAAAAATGCTATCACAGATCTGTAAGCAATTTAAGATAAAGGCATATATTAGCTATTCTATACAGATTAAATTGCTATTCAAATCCAAAGGCATCTGCTCTGCCATAGAGGCTCAATGAGCTTGCATTGGCTCAGCAACTTTGAGAATCCCCTTAATACTCTCCTTAGCAATGGCACTATGGTAGGAGATGCGCCATTGCTCAATGGTAGAAATCCGCAGGAAGTTCCAGGTTCAATCCTTTGCATCTCCAGGTAGGCTTGAGAAAGTCTCTTGCCTGTAAGAGAAGAAGACTTGGAGAAGTTGCTGCTAGACAATACTGAGCTAGATGGGCCTATGGCCTGACTCAGTATAAGGCAATTTCTTATGTTTGTTTTAAATATGTCACACATGGCATGACCTTAATCTTCTCGTTTGACTGCTCGATCAGAGAAGAAACAATTGAATTTCTTTCATAATCATTGTGTGCCAAGGTTTTATCTTGACATTTGGAGGACAATTATTTTCCTTAATTTAGTCATCGTGCAGAATATGTACAATGTAAGAGAAATATGATTATTTTCATTGTATAGCTGGATGCTGAGAATAAATGATGTAAGATACTGTGCTCGTTGGTTAAATCTACATTGAAAGCATACTCTAAAGGAGGAGGAACATATATCTGCATCATTGCAACTGTGGCTATTAGATCATTCCTCCTTTTAGTCCTTCCAGCCTTCATTTTGTTCTTTGGAACTTGCTGGCTGACATCTGTTGCTAGCACTTCTTTTCTGTAGGCTCCCAGAAGTCTCTCTGCCCATGTTTAAGACTGCAGGTGTGTGAGTCTCACTTTTGACGTGCTTAGGAGCCTCGCAGCATCATTAACTCTCTGTTTGTTGCATATTGAGGAATAGTCACTCTGTAGGCAGTGGAACAGTTACCCCTAAATTTAGCAGCTGCAAAAGAGCCAAATTGAAAGGGAGCTCGCCTTGCGCCTTCCCCATGCTGGGATACCTGAGTAGACTCCCAAAGTTAATTCAAAACAGTTAACTCTCTGTTCAAGGTCTCTCTACACTATTGACTCTCCTTTGGCTTACCTCCCCTCCATAGATGCCTCAAATGAGCTAAAAGCCAATTATCTCAGCAGGGAAATCAGACATGGCTTCACAAATTCGCATTCCCTCCTTATCAAAAGAAGGCTTCCGTGTGCGGATAGGAACTCAGGGACGTACCCATTAAACTGCTGATTAGTTTACTAGGTGTTTCCGACTGTTCAACCATCCATTTGCATTATCCTGTTCATGTATTGTGTTGTAGTGCAGCACAGCAGACAAAACCATGGGATCTTTTGAGATCCCCCAGAACTTGATTCCAGGCCCTAGATTGGTTCCCTTGCCAGATCTGATCTGTACTGCCATCCTTGCTAACACCTGGAGCTGGCTCCACGAGAACAGATACCCTTTGGATCCATCCCTGCTATCTAACTCCCTTGATTCTTTGCTACTCATTGCTCCTCAATCCATCCTCAAGGAAAGAGGGCCTCCGATTGCTCCTGAGACACGAGGGTCCATTCACTACTGAAGGAAGAAACAAAGTTGTATGATAACTGCTGCATCCCAATCTGGGCTCAGTCTATCCCTGTCTCTTCTCTCCTAAATCCAAGAGCCTGTTTCTGAGCCTCCTTTCTCTGGCCAGCCTAGAAGTTACTTTAATTCAGACATTAAAGTAAATTTCCTCTTTGCAGTTGTATGGTTAATCTTGTAACGTATTTTCAGTAATAGTATTGTTTTTTTGTGACTCTCTAATTCCATTGTACCCCTTACCCTCAAATAAAACCTTCTCTGTTTTTGAACATCTCTCTCTGTCAATCATTTTCCTGTAATAGTACGGGAGCATGCACAATGCCGTGAGATTTTTGTGATGAAACCAACACTTTGCATTAAATTTATTCTGATGTGGAACTGCTCCACTCTGAGTTAATTTCCTCACACAAAGCCCGAAAGCAGGTTTTGGAGTGTTTACCAGTCACCCCAGGGCAGTTCCATTAAAACATCTAGACTAAGTAAGTCAATATTATTACTCAAGAGTTACTCTAAAGGACTACTTAATTTCAATAGGACGATGCAGCAGTAATATAGTTTGGATGTTAGTCACTGTTTTGTTCTGATATGAGCCCCATGGTCCAGTTTTGATTTGGTGCCTCAGATGAGAGCTAGACGTATATATTGGGCCTGTGCAAATTGGAAACAAGGGATTTCGGACGTCGGAAATCTTGACCCTCACCACCAGGAGGCAGCTGGATGCAAGGCAAGTGCCCCGAGTACTCTGGTGGTGGTGTTGGGCCCTTTAAGTGCATGCCCAGCACACTTGAAGGGCATGCAGCAGACATGTGGGCTTCCTATGCTGCCTGGTGTCACTTCCAGCCCACTTTTTCCACGATTCCGGAGATCGCTGTGCTGCGCAGCCACCCCTGCACCAGTGCTGTGTGGCCACCACCGGAGGACCTTAGGACCTTAGGCAAGTTACTGTATCTCAGCCTGACCTATCTTACAAGGTTTTTGTCCAGCTAAACCAGTGTTCTGAGCTTCTTGGAGGGGATGGGATACAAATATAACAGTGAATGCTTATAAGTGGGAGGTAAAACATTAATCACAACAATGACTATGGCCAGGGAGCTATTTCTCCTTGTTTGTGCTTCAGTGAGAGGCAAGCCAAGACGGAGCTATTAATCTTAGGCTACGATATATTCTGTGTGTCCTGCTTGCTCCATTACAAATCGCACCCTCTTATTTGAAATGTCCCAGGTAGCCTTGTCATGGGTCACTTGTGGTGTCTGCTGTCTGCGCTCAGTGAAGCACGATGGCTGGGGCTGTGCCAGGTTTCTAGAGGCTGGCTTGTGTCCTTCCTCAAGACGTAGTCTCAGCATACAGTCATGCTGCCAGAGGCATGGTAGCAAAGTGCCTGTGTGTTTGTGTGTGCTTAGGTTTTATGAAGAGGGTGTATTATTAATTGACTAGGCATTTAGTAATCTGTATTTATCTTCTTAGCATATACTATATTTATTCTTCTTAGCAAGATAAATACAGGGGCAGTCAGAGATATTTTACTGCCAGAAGCAAAGGATGATGCAATACTTCCCCCATCTAAGCGTGGGTGTGCCCGTGGTGGTGGGAAAGACTATGCTTGCTACCCCCTGTGCTCCTGCACAACTGTAAGAGGCAACCACCTCATTGTGCCCCATGATAAATAATTTAGAATTTAGAATTTTTAGATCTACATCTAAAATCAGGGATCCCAGGTCTGCCGCTTGCTTGCTTGCTTATTGGGTAGAGCACAATGTTTGTTTATTTGTTTGTTGAATTTCTGTACTGCCTAATATAGAAATCACTAGGTGGTAGATTAAAACATAATATAAAATATAAAACATTTAAAATCCACAAAACAGATGAAAATCACAATAGATAAAAACACACTAAAATTTAAAGATTTCAGTTAAAAGCCTGGGAAAATAGGTATATCTTCAGGGTCCTAAAAACAAACAGAGAAGGAGATGCTCTTATTCCAGCAGGGAGAGCGTTCCAAAGCCCTGGGGCTGCCACAGAGAAGGTCCGGTCCTGAGTTGCCACCAAACGAGTTGGTGGCAACCATAACCCGACTTTTCCAGAATGACCTTAATAAGCAAAAGCGTTCACAACAGAGAAGGCACTCTCAAGTACCCTGGACCTAAGCCGTTAAGGGCATTGTAGGTAATAACCAGCACTTTGTATTTCATTTGGAAACATAGCAGCAGCCAGTGCAGTTCTTTTAGAATTGGTGTTATATGGTCCCTTTGGGTAAACCCAGAGACCAATCTGGCTGCCGCATTCTGTACCAATTGTAGTTTCTGAACCACATACAAAGGCAGCCCCACGTAGAGTGCATTACAGTAGTCAGGCCTAAAGGTTACCAGCATATATACCACTGTTTTAAGGTCATTTGTCTCCAGAAATTGACAATATAATATAATATTCCAATACAATAATGGAATATACTGCATCTCAGTAAAACAGCTTTATTGTTAAAAATATTTCTTTATTGCTTTCCAACAAGTTCTCAAAGTGGTTTGCAAAGCAAAAGAAAATAAGAAAATGGGTCTCTATAGCTGCATATCTGCGCTTTTGTGCGGCACCGCCAGTGTTGGCTTCCATGTGCACAGCAGTGCTGGTCAATCGGGAGCACCAGTGTTGACTTGTGCATTGTGTGGGTCAATTATTCCTTTCTGCTCCTAAAGGCATTGCTAAAGGCATGTTCCCACAACATTTGGCCACTGCCTTTAGAGGCAAAGTACCTCCTGTGCAATCCTTTTCATGAACGGGTCCAGGGCAGGTTATAGGATAAACATCTTCCCCCAAAACCCCCTACTGCTCCTTACCTGGAAGAAACATAGCATCACTCCCAAGGTCTAGTTCCACAGGGCCTGTTCACATGAGACTCCAAACTAGTCATCCTAAACACATTGGAGAGAAGTGTGGGGATGCATATCTCACTTGCCACCCAATATGCCATCTCCAAATGATGCAAGGGGTGGTGGTTCATTCGAACCACCCCTAAATGAGCACATAAAATGCTACATTAATATAGCATTTAATTTGCACATGCTGGTGGGTGGGTGAACCACCCAGCATGATTAGAAGGTGACACGGCATGGGAAGGAGATATGCATGCCCGTCCTTCTCCCTCATGCATTTACAACAGCCTGTTTGGTGTATTGTCTGAGCTGGTCCATAATATTTCACTCTAGGATTGCTCCTGCGAAGTTTTGTCTTTCTAAGCTCCTCCTTTTTTTAGGGATTTACCAGAGCTTTTTCTACTCTTATCTGCGCTATAAAGCATGATTATGGTATGACTAAATTACCCTTTGATACAGTGGTTTGGAACACCCTATGATGGCTATGTGAAAGTGGTGAGTTAGTAAGCAAAGTAGTTGCTGAAGGATGTGGCTTTTCTGTAGGTAAACACTACTCCCTATTAGATAACACACTACACGACATTGTTAACATTTGCATTCCTTTGGAGAGCCTGGCTCTTATTGATAAATATACTAATCAGACTTAATATGTGAAACAGTAACTGCTTGTAAAATCTTTCAGAGGGGAGTGGGGTATTGAAATGGAGGAGACTATATTGGACTTTGGCTTTCCTAAAGTTAGAGCAGCAGGTGGAAAGATCTCCTTTTTCTGCCTGCATATTCTTTCTTGTCTTGATTTATTAAAATTTAATGCTGCCTCTCAAGTCAGAATATCCAAGCACCTTACAAACATTAATGAATCTGTTAGAAGTGAGAATTCGAAAGTGTTGCTCTTAGCACTGCAGTAACTTCTTCTGGCCACTAGAAGTGTGATGAGTCATGTTAATAGGTCTCTCTTGGACAGTTAAGAGTCAGTCAGAATTGTTCAGTTGTTGTTGAAGGCTAGTGCTTGTTTGGGTATGTTGTTCTGTGTCTTTCTCTTAGTATGTGATGTTTTAGTTTCTTAATAAATCTTTGTTTTTTGAACTCAACCTAATGTCTCCGGATAATTTCTTGGTCTAAACTTCTTCACCACCAGAGCATACTCTGCTGTGTGAGGATTTTAATGTTTTTCCTCATACCCCTCAACAGTGTTATGGGTCCAGAGCTCTGAGACTAGTGAAGAAAGAAATTAGCCTTAATAAGAGAACAGGGTTTTCTCAAAAATGGAGATAGGACAAGTGCTACAGAGGATAGAGATGTTACAAGGTCCAGATTTTGAACTGTATCCTTTCAAAATGGAGGTGCTCCTAAAAAGCCACAGAATCAGGGACTTGCGCACAGAGCACCCTGTCAGAGAAGGGGAAGAAAAGCAAGCCTGGGACAGTGCAGATGATAAAGCCATTGGGATAATTTCATTATTAATGAGTGACTGTATATTGGTACATTTAAGAAATAAACAGAATGCAATGGATATGTGGGAGACTCTGGCGAAAGTGTATGAAAGAAAGTCAGCTGTCTCCAAGGTCCATTTGTTAATATAAAGATCTGTTATAAGAAACTAAAGGAGGGAAATGATTTGTCTGTGAATGTAAATGAGATGTTGGAGACTTCACAACAGCTGCAAGCATAGGGAATAATTTTGTCTGACATGGTTCAGATTGGATTGTTATTGAAGAGTTTCCTTGAGCATTTTGAGCCTATTGTAAATGTATTGGAAGCCAAAGATGATTTGAGTTTGTTGTTTGTAATAAACTGCTTGGAAGACTTCAGTTTGTGCAGAGGTAATGGGCACTAACTAAATTTGAGTGAAGAAAATGTTTTCAAAAGGACAAAAATTGTGTTGTCTGTGGGAGTCCCAGACATATGAAGGCTCAGAACAAAGAATTTGCAACCAAAAAGGAGGTGGAACCTAAGCAAACAAAGATAATAAAGAGGGGGGAAAGAGAAAAAACAAAAAACAAGAACCTAAGCAAACAAAGAAGGCCCTGGGCCTTCGCTCCTCTTCTTTGGAACACTCTTCCCCCACCAGTTTCATTCAGCTCCCTCCCTGGCTTCTTTTAAGGCCCTTCTTAAGACCCACCTTTTTTTGCCAGGCATTTGCCCTTTCATCATCATCATTTTAATTAATTGTTATTGGTATTGTTGTTCACCACCTAGAGTGTTTGGAGGAGGCAGTATATAAGAAAATTGCAATAAATAAATAAATAAATCTGCATGGAAGCAAGGAGAGAATAATTCTGGCAAACGTAAAACATATGTTGCGAGTACAGAGAATTTAAGAGCAAGTTCTACAAAATGTAATGCTGGAATCTGTATTGATTCAGGCACAACCAGCAATTTGATTAAAGAAAGAGAAAGATTAAGTTGAATACAAATTAAAAGATTTCATTTTTTTTTAGTGGATAAGAGGCAGATGTTGTGAAACTGATTGTTGAGGATGCCTGCTTTGTGTCCACACTTGAATCAAGCCTGATGTTGATTATATATACTATAGAGAAAGGTTATGAGGTGAAATTCAAAGGAAAACACCATTTTATTACAGATAAAGGTGAGCTACTTATGAAAGGGGCTTTTCAAGAGAGTGACCTCTTTTAAGTGGGTTGTATAAATGAAGAGGAAAAGCAATGTTTGCATTAAAAATGTTTGAATTCATGGCATGGAAGAATGGGACACACAGATCCCAAGGAATACTTCAGCTGGAGAAGGAGGACCTAGCCAGAGGCCTAAATAGAAGTCATTGTAATGTGGAGTCTAAGTGTACATGCTGTGTAAAGGCTAAGGGAACTAAACCCACCTTCCCTCAATGCAGAGAAAAAGAGACACAGCAGCTTATTGAGCTGATACACAGTGATATTTGTGGGCCCATGCAGATCATTTCATCAAGGGGAAACAAGCACTTGTTAACTTTCATAGATGATTATTCAGGATATACATTTACTTATCTGATTAGTGAAAAGAGCCAAGTACTTGAAAAATTGAAGGAGTAGGTTGCTAGAGTTTGCAATAAGTCTGAAAGGAAGCCTCAAATTTTGAGATCAGACAATGAAAGGGAATATACAAGTGAGATAACTGAATACGGTATCTGAAAAAGGAGGGCATTGAACATTAGATGACAGTGCCATATGTTCCAGAACAAAACGGCGTTGCAGAAATAATTGATCTTTAATAGATAATGGCCAGATGTAGGACTACACAGTAAGTTTTGGGGAGAGGCAGTTATGACTGTTACTTATTTACAAAACAGATTGCCTGCTAAAGTTATAAAGATAACACTATTTGAATTGTAGGATAGAAAGAAGCCTAATATGTAGCGCATTAGTTTTTGACTCAAAAGCATATGCCTATGTGCCAAAGTCTAAAAGAACCAAATTCAACTGCAGGTGTAAGGAAGGGGTATTAGTTGGCTGTGCTACCGGATGTAAAGCATATAGAATACTTGATCTTGCCACAGAAATCTAAAAATGATTAATGTGGTGTATTCTGATTAAAAAGAAAAGCCAGCTGCTGATGAAGCACCAGATATTAAAGCGACATTCAGATGCAAAAGGAGCCTGATCAAGAAAAATCAGATAAAGGAATCTGCTGTAATTATTGTCCCAACTAACTATCCAGAGCAAAATGAAAAGATGAAGGCTCAGTCACAGATAAGGTGCTCAGTGAGAATACAAATATGATGAATGTTTATATACTGCTTTTCAACAAAAGTTCCCAAAGCAGTTTACAAACAAACAAATAGGCTCCCTGTTCCCAAAGGGCTCCCAATCTAAAAAAGAAACAAGATAGATACCAGCAACAGCCACTGGAGGGATGCTATGCTGGAGATTGATAGGGCCAGTTGCTTTCCCCCTGGTAAATAAAGAGAATCACCACTTTTAAAAGGTGCCTCTTTGCTCAGTTACCAGGGGAAAGAGAATCAATAAAGGTGTTCCACAAAAAGATTCTCATATATTACAAGAGAAGAAAATGTGCAAGAGCCTAGTACATGGGAGGATATTGATAAAATGCCAGGTGATCAAGCTTGCAATTGGAGAAAAGCTGCAGAGATCCAATCTCTACATAAGAATACTTCTTGGATACTTATGGAGCTGCCTAATGGAAGGAAAACTGTAGAGTGCAAATGGGTTTTCAAAGTGAAGCATGATGCAGAAGGAGATGTCCAATGCTATAAAGCAAGGCTAGTAGCTAAAGAATATTCTCAGAGATATGGTGAGAATTATGATGAAACTTTTGCCCCAGTAGTAAAACACCCTTCTATAAGAATGCTCCTCTGTATTGCAGCAGCAAGGAAAATGTACGTAAACCATTAAATGTCAAAACTGCATTTTTACATGGTGAAATTAAGGGGAACGTTTACACAGAGCAACCGCCAGGATTCGAGGAACCTGGTAAGGAGGGTTTGGAGCTTGTGTGTAAGGATTCTGCAGAGGACTATACATCTGATGAATAATCCATTATTACAGACTTGCCTTCAGAAACATCTCCTGATGTGTTAATTACACTCAAGGTATTTAACGCATGAGGAGAAATAGCACAAACATTAAGCAAACAGAGCCAACAATACAAGACCCAGTCTGATTTTGTCTCACACTCAACTTCCTCACAAACTCTTCTGGTGTATATCTTCCAATGTCACCAGTGTTAACAAAGGCAGCAACGCAAGCCTGGAGGAAACTGTTCTCCATGTCATTGGGATCCAAAGGAATGGACAACATGTACCATGTCCAGGAGGAAGGTTGTGGATTTTTATATAAATATCAACAACCTAACTCTTTTATAGTTGACTGTGCATCCTCTAACAGAGGAAGCATACTATCCCATCAGCTAAAGAGGGAAGAAAAATTGATCTGATTGGGAAAATGGTTTATTCAATAGCAGTTCAAGCAATTAAAATATATTGTTTGGCATGTATGTCCAGATTCCACTACTCTTTATTTGAGCAGCTTAAGAACTGTATGTAATCAAAGAGAGCTGGTCTTGTGGTAGCAAGCATGACTTGTCCCCTGGTCCACCCTGGTTGCATATGAATGGGAGACTTGATGTGTGAGCACTGTAAGGTATTCCCCTAAAGGGATGGAGCTGCTCCAGGAAGAACATCTAGGTTCCAAGTTCCCTCCCTGGCATCTTCAAGATAGGGCTGAGAGAGACTCCTGCCTACAACCTTGGAGAAGCCGTTGCCAGTCTGTGTAGACAGTACTGAGCTAGATGGACTAATGGTCTGACTCGGTATATGGTAGCTTCCTATGTTCCAAACCCAGAAAACTTGAAAACAAAATTCAAAGAAATGTACTCCCAAGTCGGAGAACATGACAAGACAACAAATTGGTATATCCATGCATCTTCTTGACTGAATCAAAAATATAGCTAACACTGTATCCCTGAGATGCCATGCTTGGCTATGGTCATACTTGACAATGAAAGTATTTAAGGTTCACTATAGGTGATAATGTCTATCAGTACAGAGTTTTTGGCCTTTGGCCTCTCAGCCACCTCGAGAGTATTCATAAAACATATGGCTGTGGTAACTGCATACATAAGGAGTAAGGGGATACGGATATATCTATACTGGATGATTGGCTAATAACTTCAGATAACTGTAACTTACTGCAATCTCATGTTGCTACTGTTCTCGGACTTTTACAGAACCTATGCTTAAAGGTGAATTGGAAAAAATTCCATTCATCCCATAATGACCTCACAATACATTGGTGCTCTAATAAATTCTTTTTTTTTTTGCATATTAAATTTTTATTAATTTTGACAATATTCTTATTAACATTCACAACAAATAAACAAATACGGACTTCCCGCTCACACCTCTTCGTGAATCATCAACTATAAAATTTACCTTTGCTATAATAATAATTCAAAACATAAATTTAAACCTTACAGGTGCTCTAATAAATTCTAGTCACAAAATAGCATTTCTTCCAAAGGACAGGAAGGACAGGCTGCAAACCAAAGTGAGATCATTTCAGAAAGAACAGTGCCAGGCAGCAAAACAGATTAAGCGCTTCTGGGTCACATGGCAGCTTTTACAGCAGTGTTCCCTTATGCGAAGCTACATATGTGGGTGCTGTAACATTGGTTCTTATCAAACCACATGAATCAAATAGATCCCCAGACAGTACAACTTACATTACAAAAAGAAAGAAGAAGAAGAAGAAGAAGAAAGTGATAATATCCTTGGAGTGGTGGCTTTAGGATGAGAATCTGCTGTGTGGAACAGCATTCCAGCCACCGGAGCCAGAAACATCCATGCCTCCCGAGTCCTTACATGGTTGGGAAGAAAGATGCCATAAGTGGCATTGCAAGAAGCATTGCAAGAAACGTGCCATAAGTGGTGTGTGGCAGGAGAATAAAAAGAATCTTCATATAAATCACCCAGAACTACTTGCCCTTTACATGGGCATAAAAGCAGGTCACCCATTACTAAAGGGCAAAGTAGTTCAAAGGGCAAAGTAGTTCAGGCTCCAATGGACAGTGTGTATGTGAACAAGCAGGGCGGAACAGTATCAAGATCATTGCGCAGGCTGGCAAAGACAATATGGAATTGGTGCATTAAAAATGGAACCTTCTTGATAGCGCATAAATCAACAATACACTGGCTGGTTGCCTCAGCAGATTAACAGCTACTGCCCAGGATCACAAATAGACTATATCACAGACATTCTTAACACCACTATTGCTCCTATGGAGATATCCAGATGTAGACATATTTGCAATACAGCACAAGAGATGCTGGAAATAATGTTCCAGAGCAGGAAAAGGTCAGAATTCCATAAGAGATGTATTTCAGATGCAATGGTCAGGCAGGGAATTCTGTTTCCACCATTCCCCGGATACCAAGAATAATAAACAGAATCCTAACCCCAAACACAGATTATATACAGTACTACCAACACCATAGTGGCCAAAACAGTACTGCTTCCCAATGCTAATGAGAATATCGGACATACATATATGTCTTCCACAACAGCAGAATCTGTTCTTCCAGGACAATGGGAAAATCTGGCATCCAAGCATAGAGACACTCAAACTGTCTGCATGGAGAATCCACGAATTGATGAAATAGAATTTCTGCTGAACGAAATTCTTGGCAGTGATTTTTAAAAGTCCACAAGAAAATCATACAGTTGCAAGTGGAATATATTAAAGGACTTCGTGTGCCAGAAAGGTTTTAAACCAAAACAGGCAACGATAAACTAAATTCTGCTCTTTCTCACAAACCTAAAAATGAAGGCCATGCCAAACTCATCCTTAAAAGTTTACTTAGTGGCAATATCTTCCAACTACAGAGGGGCAGAAAATAAAACTGTATTTTCCCATGCATCCTTCAAGAGATTTCTGAAAGGTCTATCAAAACTATACCTGTAAGATCAGTAATACCAAGATGGAGGTTATCTGTGGTACTATCAGGCATGATGATTTATTCCTTTGAGCCATTGGCAACAGTACCTTTAAAGTACATGACATTAAAATTGACCTTCCTAGTAGCGATAACAAGGGCCAGACTCATAAGTGAACTAGTAGCTCTAAGGTCCGATGAGCCCCATATAAGGTTCAACATAATGCTCAAGCCAGATAATGGCATTCATATCAAAATATCAATATCATTTCACATAAACCAAGATACTATTCTACCAGCTTTTTGCAAAAGCCACAGACTGTTAGAAGAGAGGTTACATACATTAAATGTCCAAAGGGCCCTGGCATTTTATTTAGAACTAGCTGGGCCAGGCGCAGAGCATCTCTGCTAACTGAGCAAAGAGGCATCTTTTTAAAGGGGCGATTCTCTTTATTTAGCAGGGGGAGAGCAACTGACCCTATCCAACCCCAGCACAGCATCCCTCCAGTAGCTGTTGCTGGTGTCAACCTTGTGTTTCTTTTTTAGATTGTGAGCCCTTTGGGGACGGGACTATCTTATTTATGTATTTATTTTTCTATGTAAACCGCTTTGAGAACTTTAGTTGAAGAGCGGTATATAAATATCCGTAGAAGAAGAAGAAGTAGTAGTAGTAGTTCTCCCTCTCCTTCCTTCCTGCCTGCCACCACCACTTTCTTTCCTGCCTGCCCGCCGCCGTTTTCTTTCTCTCTCCACCTGCCCACTGCCATCGTTTTCTTTTCCTCCCTGCCAACCACCGCCATTTTCTTGCCAGCCCACTGCCACTATTTTCTTTCCATCCCCGCCTGCTGTCATTGCCATTTTCTTGCCCGCTCGCCACTGTTTTCTTCCCTCTGCCATCTCTCCCGCCTCGCCCGCAAGCCTGTCTTCTGGATCCACTGCTTTCCTCTCTCCCTGCCGGTGGCTTGCTCGCAAGCTCTCATGAGAGCTGCCATGCATGGGATTAGTGACAGTTACGCCTTGGAGAAATATATACATAGATGGACCTCAGCATATAGAAGGGACACCAAGTTGTTCATAGATTATGGTGAGACCATTAAAGGGAAGGGGATAAGCGAACAAATGATATCTTACTGGACGGTTGAAACAATAAATAAAACTTACAAGATACAGAGTTTGCCACCACCTCTTCTTGCGAAGGCTTGTTCAACGAGGACAGTAGCTTCCTCTGTAGTAGATTTATCAGGAGTACCAGTCACTGACATCTGCAAAGCAGCAACATGATAATCAGAACTGGCCTTTATGAAGCACTATGTTTTAGATATAAGGTCAGCAGCAGCTGCAGCCTTCGGAAGGGAAGTAAAATGAGTGTTATGACACACCTTACCCCCCACCAAAAGGTAATCTATCTAATCACCCATTAGTGTTCAGACAACAAGGATTATGGCAAGGATAAAACAGGTTGCTTACTTATAACCCTTGGTCCTTGAGTGATCCTCGTGTATCCACACATCCCACCCACCTCCTTGCTGTGGTGTATTTACCGCTCTCACTTACCTTGCACAAATCCCTGGTGGTGGTGATTATCATACAGCAGTCATCTAGGACGGTGGAAAATGGCTCTCCAACCGCCATTTACCAACGGATGCGTGGGACATGTGTAGGGTGGAGTTGGAGTGCCACAGGGAGCTTGTAGTCTTCCTAGGCATTCACTGTTCAGGCACAATACTCCATTAATGTGAATACACAAGGATCACTCAAGGTTCAAGGGTTACAGGTAAGCAACCTGTTTTAACTTGTCCAAGAGCACTGAGGAGAGTCAGTGGCAGTTTTTTTTAAAGATAAGAAGGTAGCTCTCACTCCTAGCACCTTGGCATTAATATTTGTGTACATTGTGATATTGTGTGTGGGTGCACATGTATAGCAAATTATTTCTACAAACAAATGCTCAGCCTTTTGAATACTGGAAGCCCATAACCAGGGTTTCCTCAGTACTTTAAAAATGCCTCTCAAATGCAATCCCTACCCATGGTTTTCCATTACAGAGATCCAGACAAACACATTTGACTTTGTGACTTCCTGGTCTGTATGTTTAGGTCAACTGCAGTGGTGATTAAGCGGTGATATTTATTTTTTACATTATTGGAAATTTGATTTGGATTACTTGCTCAGTGTGTATTTAACTAACTGCAGTATTTGAAGTCAGAGTTCGTTTTCCAGGTGGGTTTCTACTTGAAATGGACAAAGTAAGACCTTTTATTCACAGTCTAGTACTGGTGGTCTAGTATGGCTGCAGGTGAAACTCTAGATGTTAAGCCACTAGGGGAAAATAATCTAAAATTAGCAGTAGGATTATACCTCTATTATGATCCGCTTAAAACGCCACAAAGAAATGAACAAGCTTTTGAGTTCAGATGAACTCTTCATCAGGCTGGATGGTAAGTCCAAACAAGAAAGGGGGGGTGGGTTTAAGAGAGCAATTTTATTTATTTATTGCATTCCATTCCTATACCGCCCATCCCATTCCTATACCGCCCATCCCACAATTCACATAAAATGTAAAATAAAAGCAGTTAAAATATTAATATATAAAACTCATTTTGAAAAACCATTTAAACCCAATCAAATATTACTAAAAGCATTACATTATTATGGATGACAAGAAAGCTGGAGTCAGCAGATTGTCTTACAATTGAATGGGGAAGGTGTTTTGTAGACTTGGAGCCCTTTCTCATGATCCATGAGAAAGGGCTTGAAGGGGCAGGGGAGGAAGCCTGAAAAAGCTTACCTCTCCTGCAGATGATCCTCACTGTTGTTCTGGGTGTGGAGATCATGTGCCCAGACGTGCAGCTGCCTACTCTAGCATCGTGGAGGGTCATGGGCCGGTATGCGTTGCCCTGGGCCCTGGAACTCCCACAATACACTGCACGAGTGTGTGGTGCATTATGGGGATTCCCCTGACACTGGCCAGAAGCCCTGCAGTCTCCCAGCCCCGATTTTAAAAAAACAACCCATGGAGTTGAGGGAGTGCTAGCTCCCTTAACCCCCGTTTAAGAGGGTGTCTGGCTTGGCAGGTTTGCCGCCAAAGTGCCACCAGGTTAGACACGGTCCTGGAGGTTCTCACATGTGGGCAACACCAAGCTTGGCTTCATTAGCCCAGTTTTTCCTGTGTGTGAGAACAGCATCTTAATTAGGTCAGGTCATGCTTGGTGCAAAAAGAACTCAGATTGTATCAAAGGCTCAGAATTGTAGGTAGCTGCATTGTCTATTAGCAAAACATTCCATAAGTTAAAATAGCACAATAGTTTTTAAAGGATCAACAAAAATATTGCAGAGCAGTAAGCAAACTTCCAAGTTTTCCAGAATCTTTTATTAGGCTGGATGTTAAGCAAAAATGGAGACAAATGCTCGATTTTCTATTCCCCTCACCCTGATATTGCTTAACATCCAGCCTAAGGGAATTTTGGAGAATTTGAAAGCTTGCATACTACTCTGCAATATTTTAATTGGTCCTAATAAAAGTATATTATCTTGCCGTGGCTTTTGTGGGTTTCTTTTCCAATTAAGGGTGACTTACAGCCCCCATTCCATCTATTACCCTAGATAATAAATAACAGAATGTGCATATCTGTAGAGTGCACTCATCCTCCTTTGTAACTATGATTGGCAGGTGCTAGCTCCTGGAACAGATCTAGCCTCTGAATGCTTGCTGTTTCACCTGTTAACCAAGCCTCTCGCTTGCTTTTTATTTGGGGTTACCCTGCCCCTACAGTGAAGACTTCTTCTTTTGATATATAAAGGCTATGCATATGACTGGGAGGCAGAGAGGGAGGGGGGAAGGCTGAAACAAACTTACCTTTCCCCCAGGCAATTTTTCAACGGTGGTGGGAAGTGTGGACTACGCTCCCACAGAATCTGCGTTGCTGCATGCAGCGCGGATCTTCGGAGGCCGGGATAACGGGTCTCAGCCTCCATGAATCCCACAATGTACTGTGCAACTAGCGTGGTGCATCGGGGCATACCCCTGTGCAATGGGCACTCTAGGCACCCATCTCTGTGTCCGCTCGGGCTGTAAGCAGCCAGGGTGGTCACATGACTTCAGAACTGGGGTTAGGCTTAACCTTGGTAAAAGGCTGGTTTAAAAAGCTGGGTCAGGTGGGTGGGCAGCGCAAGGTATCTGTGTGGATCCCAGTGCTGCACGCAAGCAGCCTAACCCAGGCTGGGCTGTCCTAGCCTGGGTTAGACTGCTTGTGAGAACAGTCTAATAGCATGACATGCTAATTATTATAACTTACTGATAGAGAAGGCTGGCACCTACCCAGAAGAGGAAGAATGTACCAGCTTCCACCATACAAAGCTGAAGGATCTTGCTTGACAAACCATATCATAGCTAATGTTGATTTGGAAGAACTCCAGAATTGCTACTACTTCTATTTATATATGGCTTTTCAACAAAATTTTCAAAGCAGTTTGCATATAATTAGAAGAAAAAGCAGCATATGGTTCTCTGTCTCCATAGGGGCTCACAGTCAGTGGTCCCTCTAATTTTTTTTCATCTCTATGCAGAATGAGTTTTGTTCTGGGTGTGCAAGGCAGTGTGTGTGCACCTGCATTCAGAATGGGGCCTTCCTGATTCAACCTGAGCGGGATCTAAAATGAACTGAGAGGACATCCAAAAACTTGTGAGTGCATGTGCATGCCTTGGAGGGAACAGTGCTCACAGTCTAAAAAGAGACACAAGGTAGACACCAGCAGCAACCTCTAGAGCTGGGATGGGGAACCTTGGCCCTCCAGCTGTTTTTGGACTACAACTCCCATAATCCCCAGCCACAGGGGCCAATAGCTAGGGATTATGGGAATTGTAGGCCAACATCTGCAGGAGGGCCAAGGTTCCCCACACCTGCTCTAGAGGGATGATGTGCTGGAGTTGAATAGGGTCGATTTCTCTCCTTTTGCTAAATATAAGAGAATCACCACTTTGAAAGGTGCCTTTTTGCCTAGCTAACGGGATTAAGGCCGAGTGGACTGCTAGGAGCTCCAAAAGCATATTTTTCGAACTGAGTGAGTGGGCAACAGAACATAAAGTGATGTACATTGCATTAAAATATAAACATTCTTAAAGTCAGATGGATTCTAAACCAGTGGTGACTAACAAGGAAAGTTATTGGGGTATTTATGGATAAAGGAAAAGTGTGCCATCAAGTCGATTTCGACTCCTGGTGACCACAGAGCCCTGTGGTTGTTTTTGGTAGAATACAGGAGGGGTTTACCATTGCCTCCTCCCATGCAGTATGAGATGATCCCTTCCAGCATCTTCCTATATTGCTGCTGCCCGATATCGTACCAGCGGGGATTTGAACCGACAACCTTCTGCTTGTTAGTCAAGCATTTCCCCGCTGCGCGATTAGGTGGCTAGCTCAGTTAAAATATCAACTCCATGTACAGTGGCAATGAAAAACATTAGGGATTATTAGGAAAGAAATTGAAAATAAAATAGCTGGTATATTTTATTTCTTTTTTGTACATAAATCAGTGATGCAGCCACATTTGGGATACTGAGCCATCCCATTTTTTAAAAATAGCACTATAAAAAGTACAAAAAAGAACAATCAAAATGTTTGGGTTAGAGACGCTTTAAAAAGAAAGACTAAAGTGTTCGTGACTTTTTAATTTCGAAAAAAAGAAAACAGATGGTGCCACCTCATTCATGTTTACTCAGAATTAAGCCCCACTGTATTCAGTGGGACTTACTTCTGGTAAGTGTGCATAGGATTGCAGCCTGAGAGGTATGTACCGTTATGGATGTGCTTACTTCACTGCAGAAGTGCACCCAGTTGTCCCTTTTATTGAGTTTTTACTATGCCCCTGAGACTTCTTTCCTGGTGGTTTGAGCCTGCTGAGTCCCCATCCGTGTATATTTGCCCCCTCCCTTGACATCAGGCTCCATTTTATGTAGCAATTGGTTACCCAGTCATTAATTTTTGAGAGACCTTTTTGCTTTTTACTCTTGCATACTTTGGTGTCATTTGCAAACTTGGATATTTCATTGTTAACCCCTGATTTGTAAATAATTTAAATGGCACCAACTCAATGCAGATTCTTCAGAGACGCCACTGTTCTGGTTACTCCTGTCTGGACATATAAACACTATAAGGCTATCCACACGAGTAGTGTGAAGAGCCTAAAGGGGTTTTGCAGACGAGCAGGGAGCCCTCCCTGGGAAGCCAGATTGGCGGCCCAGATGATTACTGGCTCCCTCACAGAGTTGTCTGGGGTGGCAGGGAACCTTCCGAATGATCCGCACAATATATATATATGAACCATAACATACATGTTTTAGCCAAATATGTTAGTGGATATAGTACAGTGATAAACGTAAATAAACGTACAGTGATAAACGCCTCAAAGAACCCTTGTTTATTTAATTTACAACTTCACTTCTATTAATTTTTGCTTATTGTTTCATTTGGCATACCCTGACTTTAATGCTTTCTGAAAAGTAGTAGACAAAATTCAGTTTTAAAATTGTGTGTAATTTTGTTTTTGCAAGACACCTTGAGCATTTTTAAAGTTGAAAAGCCGGGTGAAAATACCATATTTTTGCAAGTATAACCTGCAGCTGATGGTTGTTTGTGTTAGTTTTTGTATAGCCTGCACCCTTGCACTGACTACACTTTTCAGATAGCAGCAGCTGCATTTATCAACCCCAAATCTTCTTTGTTTTTGTTTGACAAGGTGTTCTTGCACAAGAATACCATTTTGTCAAACAGAAAAGGGGGGAAACATAACCTAGCAGCTGCCATTATAGTTCGAGGAAGATTGTTGTTGTTTGACAAGTTGTCTTTGCAGTAGCCTGGGTGCAGAAATAAGCATAAGTGATTCTTGTCAAATAAAAAAAGTTTCAGGGAAACAATAATTGCAGCTGCTTTTTTTGTTTGACAAAAAGATGTTCTTGCACAAGAACACCTTATCAAATTCAAAAAAGTAAGCTTTGGGGAATGATAATTGCAGCTGTTGCTATTGGAGAGGAGAGGCAGTTCCATGCTGCAGGGATTGAAATCCAGCTGTGTCTATGCAAAAATTATGTTTTACTCCCGGCCCTGGGATGCCAAAGCTTGGGTTATATTCACAAAATACTTTACCTTAAATAAAATAGAAAATGAAACAATACATCAGTTAGAGTTCCACCTGAAGTCCTTTGCTTCCTTCACTTTTAGGTCCAAACTACATTTGATGTGGGAGATCCATGATCAAATCTCCCAACTTTGAATAAAACTTCAAGCAGGAGGAGGGTTGAATGGAATGGGGTGAGGGAGCAGACCTAATATGTGGAGATAATAAGACCAGGGATATGGGGGAATTACGACTTGGAAAATGTGGAGGTAGGAAGGGTGAATCCCACTGGCCTGGTGCCACTGCCATGATCCAGTTTGGGCCCCCTACAGCTGTGTTTAAGGTCTTTATAATGTTGAGAGATCTAATCCCACATGATGTGTAAATTAGGCACTTGTGTATTGACTGGAGGCAAACATCAGTTTTGGGTGTGGTGTTGCATAAGGATTAGAGATGTCAAAGGATCCTCATTTCTAGAACTTCCTGCACTCTTTGTATCTAACGAGATTTCTTTTCGTGAAATGGAAATAATGGTGATATTTCTGACAGTGTGTGGCTAATTAGGGTGTAGAGCATGTAGCACCAACATTGTCTGCTTTTTCAAGTAACTGCTTGAAACTGCTGTTTAGCAAGATATACAGTGTATGTTTTTCTTTATCATACTGGGTGAATTTAAGAATGAGGAAAAATGGATAACATAGGGCAAAATAGATCCAGTTTTTTATGTTCTGAATAATGTCTTGCTCAGCATCTCTAGTCCACTAAAACCACCAACAGCAAACGAACAGTGTTTGCATTTGAAGCTGCCCTTTCTTCCCCCCATCCATGAATATCTTGACAGGCCGCGAGCTTAGACTGTAACCAGCCTGTGGTGATTCCGGTTTTTGCACTCAAGACGTGGCTAAAGGTCACAGCTGCTGCTCACTGAACTTTCAGCAGGTGTATCCTCTGTGGGGTTCTCGTTTCCTGTTTATATCACAGGACAGCCTCAGTTAGGCCTCCCTAGAGTGAAGAAATATTCATTGAAATAAGGGAAAGCAGGCAAGATACAAACCTCATTACCCCAGATTTTCCCTGTAGTTTATGACTCGCGGTGAATTGTGTGGCACAGTAGCATGACTGAATTTAACTTTGCAGAACACTGAGTAGTATCACTGTGAAAGGGAGGAGCCGAAGAAGTAGCCAATGCAATAAGCAAAGTCCCTACAAGCATAATAATTCTGACCTTACCACTTTTATGGAGGACATTCTGCAATTACCAATGCTCTTTGTCTCACTGGGACAGATGAATCATTGTGGGCCATTTTGCTGTCTTTCTGGCAGTTTGTTTTTTGCTCCATTTAGAAAGCAAGCAAAGTTGTTTCTCCATAACCAGCTGAACTCCATTTAATGCCTGATGGGCATATTTCCATTCCTACCTCCTACACTCAGCATACTGGCATTGATGCCTGTGTGTGCCTCTTGGTCTGTGCAATGGCCTGGTTGCTACCTCCTCAGCTCCCTCTGAGGGGAGGGAGAGAGGGAAGAAAAACGTTCTATGTTTTGTTAGGATCACATCTAGTGAAGCCTAGAACTTCAGACTTACCTCCCTATCTCCATCACCCCGCATTGCTCTCAACCAGCTACTAACCTGTAGCTTGCCAAGCCTACAGTGATATTGCAAAAATGAACTAGCGTTGCTGCTGGTCCAGCTCTGCACTGAGAGCCATGTTCCCTGTAACAGAGATTCCCAGATATTGTTGACTACAATTCCCATAATCTCCAGCCAAAGGCCATTGCAGGTGATGATCATGGGCGATGTCAGTGACATTTGGGAATCCCTGTTACAGGGAACACTGGTTGAGAGCATTTGATAGCTTTGGCTGAAGCTAGCCACCTAATGGCACAGTGGGGAAATAACTTGCCTAGCGAGCAAGAGGTTGCAGATTCGAATTCCTGCTGGTATGTTTCCCAGATTATGGGAAATACCTATATCGGGCAGCAGCGATGTAGGAAGGTGCTGAAAGGCATCATCTCATAGTACATGGGAGATGGCAATGGTAAACCCATCCTGTATTCTACCAAAAGAAAACCACAGGGCTTTGTGGTCGCCAGGAATTGACACTGACTCGACAGCGCAACTTTACCTTTACCAAACTCTTTTAGGTATGTCTGTTCTTTTCCTCCAGTCATAATGGTCACCCTCTCCCAAGAACTCTTTTTAGTTGCAAAGATGCAAGAGCAATTAAAACTTTCAGTAGCGGAGAACCTCACTATCTGCAGATTCATCATCCGCAGATTCACGTATTTGCGATTTAGAACTAGCTGGGCCAGGCGCAGAGCATCTCTGCTAACTTGGCAAAGAAGCACCTTTTAATGTGGTGATTCTCTTTATTTATCAGGGGGAGAGTAACTGGCCCTATCCACCCCTAGCACAGTACCTCCAATGACTATTGCTGGTGTCTATCTTACGTTTCTTTTTAGATTGTGAGCCCTTTGGGGACAGGGATCCATCTTATTTATTTGTTATTTCTCTGTGTAAACTGCTCTGAGCCATTTTTGGAAGGGCGGTATAGAAATCAATCAATCAATCAAACAAACAAATATATGCAACCCTTGATTTCCTGATTATAGGGCTGTTTGGTTAAAAATCAGTATTGTTGTGCTTATTTGGGAGTTCCCTCAGGCATACAGAAAAATTCCCCTTATCTGTGGTTGACCTCATTTTGCTGCCTTGCTGGTCAATATGGGGTCCCCCTCGCCCTGTTGGTAGGATCAATAGCCAGTGTTGTCCTATTGCACTGCATTCTTTATTGGTAGATGATAAAGGAGGATGTAGGAAATGGGCACATGGTTAGAAGTAGGAGGAAACGGAATGTAGGAGCAAGGTGGGTATGCCCATATTTAGGTGACCTGGAATAGCTAATAAACTTAGAAATTAAAGAGACAGTTTAATAAAGAGACATTGGCATAACTGATTCCACATTTAAAAATGGTAGATATTAATGGTAGATATTACATCCTATGTGACAGTTGGAAGGCTACTCTAAATATGTAAATGTAAATGTAAAATAAATAAAATAAATAAATGAGGTGAAGGCCAGAGAGCATAGATAACAGAGCATAGCGAACAGGACATAGGAGTTTTGCAGGAGTTTAGCGGGAAGTGTGCGGGGGAGCCTGGAACAAGCCCCTGCGATCACAAGGAGCCTGGTGGAGAAGAGAACGTAAGTACATATCCCTCCCTCGTATCCCTCATATTCTTGGGAAAGGCTGTTTGGACAGTTAAATAGTTGACCATTACAGCTGAGACCTATCCTAATAAACTATCTAATAAACGGACAATAAGCTCCCTAAATACTGTAAACAGCCAACAAAAACAGTATGAAGATAGGTCAGCAGGGGAAGGGGCACTTCCCAGTATACTGCACAGAGTGCCACATGTATGACTGTTTGCCCCATGGGCAGAAGTCATGGGTGTGTGCTCGGTGTAAGGAGCTCCTGGCTCTCAGGGAACAAATCCGTTCCCTCGAGACCAAGGTGGCGGATCTGGAGAAGCTCAAAGAGACAGAGAGGTATGTGGACGAGACCTTCAGGGATGTGATAGAGGCATCCCACTCCAGGGCTGGTAGCTCCTCTGCTGTCAGGGAGAATGAAGGTCTTGGGCAAGGAGGACATCAGTCTGAGGAAGAGGGAAATGCTCCTTTAGAAGGGACCCCTTCTGTGGTGGATGATGAGCCCATATCCTCTCGCATGGGGGATACTCCTCTGGGGGGTGGGGGCCTCCTTGTAGTTGGTGATTCGATCATTAGAGGGATAGAGAGATGGGTTTGTGACCCGCGTGGTGACTTGCCTGCCTGGTGCGAAGGTTGCGGACATTACGCAGCGTCTAGACAGGCTCCTAGGCAGTGCTGGGAAGGAGACAGCTGTCGTGGTGCACGTCAGCACCAACGATGTGGGGAAATGCAGTCGGGAGGTCCTGGAAGCCAAATTTAGGCTGATAGGTAGCATTTTGAAGTCCAGGACCCCCAAGGTAGCATTCTCAGAAATGCTACCTGTTCCATGCTCAAGTACAGTGAGATAGACAGAGCTGAGGGGTTTCAATGCGTGGATGAGACGTTGGTGCCGGGAGGAGGGGTTTAGATTTGTTAGGCACTGGGACACATTTTGGGGCAAGCAAGGCCTGTACAAAAGGGACGGGCTGCACTTGAACCAAGATGGAACCAGACTGCTGGCACTTAAAATCAAAAAGGTTGCAGAGCAGCTTTTAAAATGACACCTGGGGAACAGCCGATGGGAGCTGGGCAGTATCACGTTTGGCAAAAGCCATCCTTTAAAGTGTGAGGCTGCAAAGAATTCATATAAAACAGAAGGGGACAGAGCAGAACTGCATAAAGAGCAGACGGGAGCCTGTGCCAGCAGGTCAAAGAGTCAAAAGAATAGCATACATCAGGGGAGAGATTCAGTGTATAGGTGCTTATATGCCAATGCCAGAAGCCTCCGAGCCAAGATGGGTGAGCTGGAGTGCTTGGTTGCTAATGCAGAAATAGATATAGTGGGCATAACAGAAACATGGTGGAACAGTGAAAAACAGTGGGACACTGTTATCCCTGGGTATAAACTCTCTAGAAAGAACAGGGAGGGGCGCCTTGGAGGAGGGGTAGCACTGTATGTTAAAGAAGGGATAGAATCTAACAAACTAGAAAACCTAGGTGGACTGGAGTCCTCCACAGAAACCCTAGGTGGACTGGAGTCCACACAGAAAACACAGAAACTCCACAGAAACCCAAGGCCGGAAAGGGAACGTGCTACTGGGGATGTGCTATCGCCCTCCGGATCATAATGCCGACAGTGACTGGGAGTTGCAGGAGGAAATCAGGGAGGCATCAAGGAGAGGCAGGGCTGTCATTATGGGTGATTTCAATTACCCACACATAGATGGTAAATTGAACATTCAAGTCAGGACAAAGAGGTCAAATTTCTAGATATGCTAAATGACTGTGCCCTAGAACAGTTGGTCATGGAACCGACCAGAGAGAAGGTGGCCTTGGATCTAATTCTGAGTGACACCCAGGACCTGGTGCATGATGTCATTGTCATCGACCCTTTAGGGAACAATGACCACAGTGCCATCAAATTCAGCATACATGCGGGGAGAGAATCACCAAGAATGTCTAACACAGACATTTTGAATTTCAGAAGAGGAAACTTCTCCAAAATGAGGAGTATGGTGAAAAGAAAGCTGAGGGGGAAAATAAGGAGAGTCACTTCTCTCCAGAGTGCATGGAGTTTACTCAAAACCACAATACTAGAAGCCCAGTTAGATTGTATACCCAAAAGGAGGAAAGGTACCACTAAGTCCAGGAGGATGCCAGCATGGCTAACAGGTACCGTCAAGGAAGCCATAAAAGGGAAGAAGACTTCCTTCCGAAATTGGAAGGCCTGTCCAAACGAAGAGAACAAAAAGGAACACAAACTCTGGCAAAAGAAATGCAAGGTGACAATAAGGGAGGCAAAAAGAGAGTTTGAGGAACATTTAGCCAAAAGTATCAAGGGGAATAACAAAAACTTCTTTAAGTACATCAGAAGCAGGAAACCTGCCAGGGAGGCAGTTGGACCATTAGACAATGAGGGAGTGAAAGGGATTATTAAGGAGGATATGGAGGTTGCAGAGAAGCTGAATGAGTTCTTTGCATCTGTCTTCACGGCAGAGGATACTGAGCATATACCTGTTCCTGAACCAGGCTTTTTAGAGATGGAGGCTAGAGAGCTGAGTCAGATAGAAGTGACAAGGGTTGATGTTCTAAACTGTCTGGAAAAACTGAAAACTAACAAATCACCAGGGCCAGATGGCATCCATCCAAGAGTCCTCAAAGAACTCAAATGTGAAATTGCCGACCTCCTAGGAAAGGAGAGCTGGTCTTGTGGTAGCAAGCATGACTTGTCCCCATAGCTAAGCAGGGTCTGCCCTGGTTGCATATGAATGGGAGACTTGATGTGTGAGCACTGCAAGATATTCCCCTCAGGGGATAAAGCTGCTCTGGGAAGAGCAGAAGGTTTCAAGTTCCCCCCCTAGCTTCTCCAAGACAGGGCTGAGAGAGACTCCTGCCTGCAACCTTGGAGAAGCCGCTGCCAGTCTGTGAAGACAATACTGAGCTAGATAGACCAATGGTCTGACTCAGTATATGCCAGCTTCCTATGTTCCTTGCTAAAATATTTAACTTATCCCTGAAATCGGGCTCTGTACCAGAGGACTGGAGAGTAGCAAATGTAACACTGATTTTCAAAAAGGGATTCAGGGGCGATCCGGGAAATTACAGGCTGGTTAGCCTAATGTCCGTTCCAGGCAAATTGATGGAAAGCATCCTCAAGGATAAAATTGTAAAGCACCGAAGAACAGGCCCTGCTGGGAGTGAGCTTGCATGGCTTCTGCAAAGGTAAATCTTGCCTCACCAACCTTCAAGTTCCTCATCAAAGACTCCTGAGGAAACTTAGCAGTCATTGGATAAGGGGACAAGTACATGTGTGGATTGCTAACTGGTTGAAAGACAGGATACAGAGGATAGGTATAAATGGAGAGTTTTCACAATGGAGGGAAGTAAGAAGTGGGGTCCCCCAGGGATCTGTACTGGGACTGGTGCTTTTTAATTTATTCATCAATGATCTAGAAGCAGGGGTAAGCAGTGATGTGGCCAAATTTGCAGATGATACCAAACTCTTCTGGGTAGTGAAATCCAAAACGGATTGTGAGGAGCTCCAAAAGGATCTCTCCAAACTGGGGGAGTGGGCGACAAAATGGCAAATGCGGTTCAATGTTAGCAAGTGTAAAGTGATGCACATTGGGACGAAAACCCCCAACTTCAAGTATATGCTGATGGGATCTGAGCTGTCGGTGACTGACCAGGAGAGGGATCTTGGGGTCGTGGTGGACAGCTCGTTGAAAGTGTCGACTCAGTGTGTGGCAGCTGTGAAAAAGGCAAATACAATGCTAGGGATCATTAGAAAGGGGATTGAAAATAAAACGGCTAACATCATAATGCCCTTATACAAAACTATGGTGCGACCACACTTGGAGTACTGCGTACAGTTCTGGTCACCACATCTTAAAAAGGACATTGTTGAACTGGAGAAGGTACAGAAGAGGGCAACCAAGATGATCAGGGGCCTAGAGCACCTTTCTTATGAGGCAAAACTACAACACCTGGGGCTTTTTAGTTTAGAAAAAAGACGACTGTGGGGAGACATGATAGAGATCTATAAAATCATGCATGGTGTGGAGAAAGTGGAGAGAGAGAGATTCTTTTCCCTCTCACACAACACTAGAACCAGGGGTCACTCCATGAAATTGATTGCCAGGAGGTCTAGGACCAACAAACGGAAGTACCTTTTCACACAATGCATGATCCACTTGTGGAACTCTCTGCCACAGGATGTGGTGACAGCCAACAACCTGGATGGCTTTAAGAGGGGTTTGGATGACTTCATGGAAGAGAGGTCTATCAATGGCTAATAGTTGGAGGGCTGTGGGCCACCTCCAGCCTCAAAGGCAGGATGCCTGTGAGTACCAGTTGCAGGGGAGTAATGGCAGGAGAGAGGGCACACCCTCAACTCCTGTCTGTGGCTTCTAGCGGCATCTGGTGGGCCACTGTGCGAAACGGGATGCTGGACTAGATGGGCCTTGGGCCTGATCCAGCAGGGCTGTTCTTATGTTCTTATGTAATGTTACCTTTGCTGTTGAATAGAAAAAACTTGTTAACAGTAACAACATTTTGACAATGGAATCATGGGTATCTGCAGGACTTTTTCGGGTGCGGGGGGAGGGTAAAGCTAGCAATCCAATATCTCCCTCCCTGAGAGCATGCCCCATTCAATTCAGTGGGAACTGGCTCATCCAAGGGGACAACTGCCCTCTCTTGCTCATGTTCTAGCTCTGAATTTCCTACATCAAGCAGGCCGCTGGACTAGACAGCCTGTAGACTCCTCCATGGTTATAAAGCAAGCTGCCTTTATACAGAGTAAGAACATTGGTACATTTAGCTCAGTATTGTCTACACTGACTGGTAGCAGTTCCCAAGGGCTAGAACATCCACAACTGATTTCTGCCCCAGCCTTGCTTGAAGACTTTCAGTGAGAGAGAGTCCCACCCTGCCCCCCTGGTAATTGGTTCCATTCATGGGCATTGGGGGGAGCACGAGGGGTAGTTTCCCCCCTGGACGAGCCAGTTCCCATTGAATTGAATGGGGCATGCTCCCAGGGAGGAATATTGGATTGCTGGCTTTGTCCCCCGCCCCACAAAAAGTCATGTGGACGCCCATGATTCCATTGTCAAAATTGTCTTACTGTTAACAAGTTTTTCCTATTCAATCAAGCATTACTACCAATGTTTTCCATGCTGGAGGCTTCCCTATTATTTTCAGCTGTCTCATGGCCCTTTCTGTTGGTTTTCAGAATGTACGATTATTTCATCTGGACTGAGGGATGTAAATATTTTCTATATGAGCAAGTGTGTCTCTGTCTCTGTCTCTCTCGCTCTCTCTCCCTCTCCCTCAGAGAGAGTTCATTATCCTCAGTAATGTTGACCTTGTTGAAATATCCAGTGCCAACTGATTTGAAGGAAGGGCCAGGCCTTAGCTTGGCTTTAACTTCTCTGCTCAAGGCTTGATCTCAAGGTGTGTATGTTCCTGTCCTGTCCGGGCATGCTCGGAGAGCATTCCTTAACATTTCATCCTGCCTAGATAGATCTTTCTGACAAGCCATGATTCATGTTTGATTTGGGTGAGGAGGATATTTACCAAACAGCAAGTTGTTCCTGAGTAAGATTTACTAGAATACTTTTGTGTGGGGCCCAAACTGGAGGGATGTTTACTCCAGTGTAAATTGTTCTTGCCACCCTTGAACCAGAAATACCTGTTTCATAGATTGTGACTCAGGATTCTGATTTGTATGGTTTTTAGTTGTAAGCCAAACTAATTGTTCATGGGCTTCAGCAACAGCTTCCTGTGTATATCCAAACAGAGGACAGTGCCTAACTTCAGAGAGGCAACACGCATGGAGTTAATTGAAATCCCTTTGGCTTTTCTATTTGTTCTTCAGTTTGTAGTCAGCCAAATCGATTGCAGTGGAGTTTCTAAAGTCCAAGACTATTTAGATTAGCTTTGGTTTTTAAGGGAACATTGGTAGAAAGTCCCTACGGTTTTGCATTTGCTGTGTCAATGTTGTGGCATTGAAGGACTGCATGGAATGTATGTAAATAACTAGAGGAAGAGTGGAGGATAAAAAGTAGCTGCAAAGAGAGGACAGAACTGATCAAGACTCCTTGTATTGTCGAAAGTGGATGACGTACAGCAAGATGAAATGCAAGATAACTGGTTCTTTGCAAGTTGCCTGATAACTCTGGGGCTGTTGCCTGTGGCTGCAGCTCACACTTATTACCACAGTAATGGATTGTTCAAATGGAAGTGATTTTTCTGTGTGAGTCTTGAGGTTTCTCAGTCTGCATAGTCTGTTTCCCTTCACCCTTTTTGGTGGATTAAAGAAAAAAGGCAAGCAAAAAGGAAACCCGAAACCTTGGAAATATGTTCAGGACTGAAAACAGTTTGTACTTATAAACACCATGAACCTTCTTGAACAAGTTTTAACCTGGTGTTCTTCCTCATTTGTCTCCTGCCCAAGTTGAATCACGTATTTGACCTGCAGAAGAAAGATTTTCTGCTAAGCCCCATGAATTTTATTCACTTCTTTAAAAATAGTCAATATCTGAAAGGCATGCACTTTCCTGCATTCTGTGCCTTTAACAGACTGTATATCTGATTTTACAGTGAATATTAACTAAGGTTTCTGTGTACTTACACTGTAAAACAGGATCAACTAAAATAACTTCAGAAACAGAATTGCAGTTATTCTGTCCTTTATATTTTGGGACAAATTTTGTATGGCTTTCTTTGACAAGAAGGTTACTATTTGCTTACTGAAATTTGACCTCTTAATAAGGCTGTTCACACAAGCATCCCTATCCGGTCTTGCTCAGCCCTACTGGAATAGGGCTGCTCATGTGAAGTGCCAGGATCAGGGCCAGGCTTTTCTCAGGCAGAGGTTTTCCCTGGGTCCCTGGTTGTGTGTGTGCTCAGGTTGCCCACCCTCTGCAGAGAGGTCATGTGCTACGACCTCTATGTCTGCTTAATATTCACTAACTGCAAGTTGCTTCACGAGTATTACACCCATCCTGCGTCAGTTTCACTGCCTACCAGTCCGCTTCCGGGCTAGATTCAAGGTGCTGGTATTGACCTTTAAAGCCCTACATGGCTTGGGGCCGGGGTACCTGATGGACCTCATTCTCCCGTATGAATCTGCCAGGGCCCTCCGCTCATCATCTCAGGCCCTGCTCATGACCCTGCCACTAACAGAGATCTGGTTGGCAGGGACTAGAGACAGAGTTTTTAGTTGTGGTCCCTCGGCTTTGGAACACCCTCCCTGGAGAGCTTCACCATGCTCCCTCCCTCAGTGTTTTTAAAAAACATCTCAAAACACACCTTTTTAAGGAGGCTTTTTAATGCTCCATTATTGTTTTGTTATATCTGGTAGGTTCTTTAGCTTCTTTAGCTTTTTATAATTTTCAGTTTTAATTTGAACCTAATAATTGTGGTTTTTAATCTGACTTCTAAAAAAAATTTTTTTTGGTTAATTTTATTACTTTTATTGTATCTGTGTCTATCTTATTATTGTGAGCCCCCCCGAGCAGTATTTTTATTTATTTATTTATTTATTTAGTTATTTATACATTTATATCCCGCTCTTCCTCCAAGGAGCCCAGAGCGGTGTCCTACATACTTGTGTTTCTCTTTCACAACAACCCTGTGAAGTAGGTTAGGCTGAGAGAGAAGTGACTGTTCCAGAGTCACCCAGCAAGTATCATGGCTGAATGGGGATTTGAACTAGGGTCTCCCCGGTCCTAGTCCAGCACTCTAACCACTACACCATGGGGCGGGCTATAAATATTTTAAATAAATAATAATAATAATAATAAATAACTGAAAGTTGTCACCTGAAAGCTACAGATTCGAACCACAGTTGACACCTGAGAGCTCAGGAGGGCCTGAGCTATTCCAAGAATTCTCTTAGTAAGCTCAGGGGGGAAATTGAACGCTTTCTGAGTATGACTTCAATTGGCCCTGTTCGGCCAGTCCAAATTCAAACCGGACCAAATGCCCCAAGGGGGGTGCTGGTCCAAGTTTGGACCAGACCGGCCCCAGTTCAAACCAAACCAGTTCAGACTGGTTTGGGGGTTTACTCTGCGCGCGGAGGTCACTAGAATGGGCCGGAGAAGGCCCAAACTGGGTACTGTGGGGGAGGCTGGTGTGGCTGGGGGAGAGCCGCTTTCACTCCCTCAAATTGAGTTTTGTACCCCTGGCGCTCTTCTTGCCTCCTCTCTATTCTTAGGGAAGCCCCCCCGCCCCTTTACTGGTTTGCCTCTTTTTAAAAAACAGAGTTTATTTTGATTAGACTATTTATATACTACTTTTCAACAAGTTCACAAAGCAGTATTACGTAGCAGAGAAATAAAAAAATTACTCCCTGTCCCGAAGGGGCCCATAATTTTATTTTATTTTTAAAATAAAGACTTAAGGGAAATACCAGCAACAGCCACTGGGAGGGATGCTGTGCTGGAATGAATAGAGACAGTTGCTTTCTCCCTGCTAAATGTACGAGCCACCACTTTAAAAGGTGCCTCTTTCCCAGCTAGCATGGATAAATAGGCACAACATGCATTCCTGGCTGGATCATATCATCACTAGTGATGGACAAGGTCCCTCCAACTCTCCTCAGAATCCCATTCCCAGCACAGCACTCCCCTAGTGGCTGTTGCTGGTGTCTATCTGGTGTTTCGTTTTTAGAGTGTGAGCCCTTTGAGGACAGGGAGCCTGAGAGGCAAGCTGCCTCTAAATACCAGTTGCAGGGGAGTAACAGCAGGAGAGAGGGCATGCAAGTACCTCTTGCCTATGGGCTTCCCAGAGGCATTTGGTGGGCTACTGTGTGAAACAAGATGCTGGACTTGATAGGCCACGGGCCTGATCCAGCGGAGCTGTTCTTATCTATGCCAACTCACTGCACTGTGATAAGTAAAACTGGGCATTTGGTTTTTTCTTTAGGAATACTTGGGATTACAATAGAAGGTGCTTTGTACAAAAGCAGACAAACCCAACACCTCAGAAACCATGGTGAAGCCGTTCTTAGGTTGCAAGATTCTGCTTCCCCTACTGTTCAGTGACTGCACAAAAATCACTTTCCCCCCTTCCTACACTGTGAAAGTACCCTGTAGTAACTCAGCTGCCAGCATTTAGCACCTCCTCCTTCCTACTGCCAATGCCTAACATGAAGCAAACAAGGCGCGCCCCACTGCTTATGCAGCATGGTGCAAGCAAGGCACACTCAAACCAGACACTCTGTAGTGGAGCTCAAATACACTTTCCATGAATTAACAAGGTGCTCCTGTAATGATCACATAGCATGGTGTGCATAAGTAAAATAAACACAAGTTTCCAAGGAAGAATTGCATGGCATCTTAAAATTACGAAGCCTGTGTTTTGCTACGCACAAATAGAGAGGGTTCAAATGGTCTGTCTGTGATTAGCTGGGTAGGCTTTTTTTTTTTTTTTTTGATGCCTGAAAGCTGTAGTATTTTTAGAACTAATGAAAATTCAGTTGTATGGAGTCAAGCCTTGCCATTTCAATGGAGTCAAGTCTTGTTTCATGAATAGCTCCATTGTTTTTGATGAGACGACTTGCTGAGTAATATATTCAAAATGACTGGCACTTGTGTAGTCTGTTCTTTGATTTAAACAACAAAAACAACAATGTGGGCTAAATGCAAGGAAGGATGTAGTGGCTACCAGGAGTTATAAGAGATGCATTTACATATAGGAAACAAAATCTCAATTCCAATCAAAGTAATGTATTTATTTGCAACAATTTTTCTCCCTTCAGTTTCCCACAGATTACCAAGTTGCTGTAGTTACTGAACTGAACCTTTTATGCCTCCCTTTCTTCTGTCAGCAAAACTATTCTTCTATCTTGCTTAGTGCCCATAGACCTAACTGTAGGAATGTGGAATGTAGGAAGCTGCCTTATACCAAGTCAGACCCTTAATCCGTCTAGCTCCGTATTGTCTACATTGACTGGCAGCAGCTCTGCAGGGTTTTAGGCAGGAGTCTTTCACAGCCCTATCTGCAGATGCCAGGGATTTAAAAGTGTGTCCAGGGCCCTTTGGGTCTAGGGATGTGCGGGCTGGCTAGATTCGAGCTGTAGTTTGAATTGAACCGGCCTGGTTTGGCCAGTCCAAGTTTAAACCGGCAGAGCCCCCCAAAGTGGGTGCTGCTCCGAGTTCGGACTGGACCAGACTGATTCAGGTGTCACTAGAATGGGCTAGAGAAGGCCCAAATCAGTTACTGTGGGGGAGGCCGGTGTGGGTGGGGGGAGCCACCGCCAATGTCGCAAATTGAGTAAAGTACCCCTGACTCCCCTCCTGTCCCCTCTGTAGCCTTAGGGAAGCCCCCCACCCACCCCTTTACTGGTAAATGAGTGAGGAATCATCACTCTTTACCAGTAGACCCCTGAACTGGCCCACGAACCAGCAATCGAACCAGACTGGGCCCGGTTCAACCAGACTGGGCCAGATTGGTGCAAATCCGGTTCGGATTCTAACCAAACCAGCAAAATCAGTTCCTTGCACACCCCTTTGGGACCTCCACATGAAGCCCGCCCACCCACACCCATATGTTTCAGTATAATGATCAGATTGAGCCTTTTCATTCAAGATAGTGAACTAATAAGTTAAAATATAACCCCAGGATCAGGAGTTATTTCAGTATTTTGGGTTATTACATTAACAGTATGCCCTGGCTGATATGCTATGAAACATTGCACATACAGTGGGAATGTAACATTTGTGCAGTTGCACAAACTACCATTGCACAAGTGCAAAAATTGCACAAATGGAATTGTGTAGTGGTATGGCCAATATATATAAGTAGCTTAACCCGCGCAGAGCATCAGCACACTAGTACTTGATTGATCCCCTCACCCCCTGCCACAGCCCCCCTCACCTCAGAGATCTCTCCAATAGTGTGATCTCTAATTCTTTTCATCTGTGTGTGGAATGAGTTTTGTTCTGGGTGACAGTATCAAGGCAGTGTGTGCGCATGTGCATTCAGAATGGGGCTTTCCTGAGTCAACCTGAGCGGGATCTAAAATTAACTGAGCGGACATCCAAAACTTATAAGTGGGTGTACATGTGCACGCCTTAGAGGGAACACTGCTCTCCACCCCCACCTGCGCCACTCTCCTGCTCCTCCTCCACCCCGTTGCTTCCATCTGCCTCACCCCTCTTGGTCACTCCTCCATCCCTTGACTCCATCCCCCTCACCCCTTTTGGTTGCAGCTGCAGCGTTGCTGGCGCCTGTTGGACAAGCTGCAGCCCCCTATCCCCAGAGACCTCCCTACCCTCACCAGACCCCCGCTCCTGCTCCTCCCCACAGGAGCAGCAGCAGTAGTGGTTGACCGGGCCCTTCCTTGCTGCTGCCACCGCCATGGCTGCTTGTCCCCCTTAGGCTGCTGGCAGGCCTGGGCCCGTCCCTTGCCTATCTCCCTCCCTCCACCAATAGCCTTGGTAGACCCAAACAGCAGTAGTGGTTGACTGGGCCCTTTCTTGCTGCTGCTGCCACCATGGCCACTCATTCCCCTCATGCCGCTGACAGGCTCGGGCCCATCCCTCACCATTCTTTCTTGCTTTCTTCCCCTCCCTTCTTTTTCTTTCTTTCTCTATCCTCCACTCACTCTTCCCCTCTCTTTCTTCCCCATTCTCCCCACCTTCCTGAGTTAACAGATCATGTTTCCTCATCTAATTCATACAGTGGCAGCCTCCTTCTCCTGAAGGAGCTCTTTCCTCCCTCATGACCTCTCTCTTCTCAGATCGTTGCCCACTATCCTTTTATATATAGAGATTCATCTCCTCTACAATCAAGAACATCTTCCAACCAGTAACAGTTGCATTCCAACTGACCTTAACCATCACATTCTCCTTCTCCCTATCTGTGTATGGAATCCCCACTGCCCAATCACCACAGTATCACAGGCTCCTCCTCCCTATCTGCAAATGGAATCCCCACTGCCCAATCACCATGGTGCTTCTTCTCTCACAGGCTCCTTCTCCCTATCTGCATATGGAATCCCCACTGCCCAATCAGGTGCTTCTGCTTGCAAACTCTTGTGAGAACTGCCACACACGGGATTAGCCACAGGTATGCCTTAGAGAATTATATAGATAGATAGATGGCCACATGTGCAACGTTATTCTTGCTTGACTGCACAAACTAATATTCCACTGTGTGCATGGAACATTCCATTGTGTGTGTGTGTAATTGCTAATGTTGCACAGTATGCAACACAGTATGCACAGTTCACACAAGCAGCCATGCCTGGGCTTGTACAGCCCTACCCAGGCAGGGCTGCTCGTGTGGAGCACCAGGATTGGTCACCGACTCGGCACTGCCCTGCCAGATAGCCTGAGTTTCCCCCACAGGCATGTACCCTCTTACCTCAGTCCCCAGTCACGTGGCAGGATGGACTGCCGGCAGCCCCATTTGAACTTCCGGCAGTTTGTTGTCACATAGAGGCTGGGGGAAGGAGCACCATGGCCTCTAGTGTATCCCTAATGCACCGTGCTGCTCATGTGGTGCATTATGGGATATCTGAAGGCCGGGCTTCCTTCCCCCGACTTGGGAATTGGCACATCACTCACTAAAGTGCCGATTGTGTGGGCACGCAAGCAGCTGCGCCTGTGGACAACTGGCAGTTGTGTGGGGAGAAGGTAGGTAGGGTCCTGCCTTGCCCCCAGCCCTCCCTGACCCTGGTATTATGATCATGTGAACGACCTTCATGTCAGCCACAGAGAAGAAAGTGGGGGGTGGGAGCTCAAATGAACATTCTATTCCCAGGCTCCTCAGTCTTAAAAAAAAAGCCCTGCCTGGGACCTTCTGCACGAAAACAGGTACTCTACTACTGAGCTATGGCCCCGTGTGTAAGTAGATCACACTCATATGTCTTTATTCAGTCCATGGTGGCTCACCCAAGGCTTAGAGGTGGCTTCATGCTGTGTCTCTTTTGGACAAAAGTAACTAGAAACTAGCATGGCTGTGAACACATACACATAGGGGCTTATGCCACATTTAGACTGTGCATCTAGAACTGTTTTGAAATCAGAGGTAGAGGGAAAGTCTGTCAGTGACTGTTAGCTGCAATAGATAAGTCTAGAGCCTCCATGTTCAGAGGCAGAATACCTCCTTATGGAACGCTGGTTACAGATGGCTGCCATGCCTCCGTTTTGCACTAAGAGGCATCTGGGTGGCCCCTGTTGGAGTGCCTGACTAGATGGACCCAATTCAACAAACCCAATTATGTTCTTCTACACAGATTTAGATATATTATATTGAGCCCTGGCATTGAGCTCTGCTCAAATGACATATAAAAGTGGAAGAAATAATAGAGGAGGATGAGTGGCAATTAATTCAGACTACAAAGAAAGCACGTCTTCCCTCTTTTGTTTCTTCCTATCATAATAGCACTTTGTGGGCTTGTGTAGGCTTGTACTGTTAAGCATGGGAACTCGGGGAGCAGAGAAAAACACATTCTAACATGATTTTGCTCGACACACCAGCAGAGATTTTCTTTGAGAAACATCCAGGGGTCATGAAAATTAACCAGTGTAGGCAGGCGAGGCAGTAGGATTCCTCCCCCACTCCTAATGGTAATGATTTTTTAAAAACACATTTTAAGCTAGTCCATCAGCTTCAAGCCACATTTTATTACACGTTTTAACCTATAATTACTTTAAGTGAAATGCACGATTAGTAGAACTGCAAGATCTTGGAAGAAACACATGTACCTCTTCCTTTGCACCCTCAAATGTATTTGCTTTAGTGCACACAATGTGTAGTGCTTTGCGGAGTGGAAGCAGGATGACACCCAGCAAGTGCAATTTCTTTACAAAAACAGGTTTTAGTACAGGGATCAGGTGTAATGGGGGTTCAAAAGGCTTCTTCAGGGAGTGGAATGAGAGGAAAGGAAGTCATTTAGCCATGGGGCACTCCACACAGAACCTGTATGCATTTCCCAATTCAGGTCCTTTGGTGGCAGCCTGTACTTGAGCAGTAACACATAGCAGTAGCACACGCGTCACTCTG
Organism: Hemicordylus capensis; assembly: GCF_027244095.1. NCBI lineage: Eukaryota > Metazoa > Chordata > Lepidosauria > Squamata > Cordylidae > Hemicordylus > Hemicordylus capensis. The sequence goes on from NC_069657.1 coordinate 71,797,855, forward strand.
GATTGAGATGCTGCTCTATGCTGCGGCAAGTCTTTGTTTTGCACACAGTCCTCCTCACCTGTTCTTTGAGCAGGAAAAATGTAGCTGGAGGATCTGGTGTACTACGTGTGTCTGGTGCGCGCGCGCTTGGAATTCAGGTGGAGTGCTTTTTATCTTAGTGAAATGTTTGTATAGTGTTTCTTATGCACATTTGTATCAGCTTGCCAGACAGCCTCCCTGTTCCTTCCCAGCCGTGGCTGCAGAACAATGCTTCTGTAATATAATTTTCAGGGAACCTTGAGGTTGATCAGTCGAAGAGAAAAAGTGTTTTGAAAACATTTTATTATAACATGCTGTTATACTAATCACCGCAGTTTCAGTTCCAGAGAGCAAGGGGTGTGTGTGTGTGTGTGTGTGTGTGTGTTTTAAAGGTCATTTTCCTCTGTTGACACGGCAGCTGTTCCGTTTCCACTTCTGCCTACAGAAAGATATTCGGAGATGACACAGCCGTACCAGGAAGGTGTTAGCAAGGTGACACTGTCGTAGCATTCCCTGGCCTTGTTTAAAATGTTAACAAGGTGGAGGAAACAATGGCTCCCACTCTGCACCAAATACACAGCTTCCTTCACTGTACACTGAGGATCAAATGACACATTACATTAAATGTGTTGCTAAGAGGCATGAGTAAGATTGGCAACACTCTCTTGCTCTCTATTTTTTTTTTTTTTAAAAAACAAGAAGCAGCTTCAGGAGGGCCCCATGCTGGACCAAGGAGTCGAGGAGTTAATCCTCCCCCCACCCCCACCCCCACCCCAGTGCTGTTTTCCTGCCAAGAATTTTCCCAAGATTACTGAAGCGGCTCTTTGCAGCCACTTGTGGGGAGTGTGTGTCAGGCAAACAGTGTAGCGTGGGAAGGGCTCACCCCTCTGCATGCTGCAGAGCGGTCTGGATCAGCTTCCAGCCCCATGACTGCTTTCTGTTAAAGAGAAGCTGCCAATCTTAAACATACCCTTTACATTTAATGTCAGGTGTAATTTGACCCTGAGAAGAATGTCAAAAAGTTCAAACAGTAGATTAGCCCTAATAATCTGGTTTATTTTAGGGGAGAGAGCAAGATCACAGAGCTGTATTTTCCTCCTGCTCTTAAATATGCTACCCATCTGCATCTTTGGGATAGGAAGTGCACTATAGTGCCTGATCTGTAGGTTTTCAGATCTGTCTTTCTAGAGGGTGCTGTTGCTTGGATTTGATCATGGTTAACATGAGTTAGCTACTCCTGAGATGGCCTTTGACAACATTTTGACAACATTCCTTTAAAACTTAATTGCGTAATGAGTTGTTTGAAGTATCAGCAAATTTCATAGGGATCCACTATGATGTAGTAACTGGCCCTTCCTAAAAGTTAAAGGGAACTCATAAGAGCAAGTCGAAATCTATGGATCTCTGTGCACAGATTGCTTGGTACAGTCATATGCAGGGAACACTAATGGCTTTTCCTTTCTGTGTTTCAGAAAAAAGCATGGCAGACAATAAAAACCATTGTCAATCTGCCAGTCATCAGTCCCTTCAAGAAACGGTACTCCTGGGTGCAGCTGGCTGGTCACACAGGTGAGAAGCATTTTCTTGCTTTGCTTGGTAGCAACTTTTAATACAAACAGACAATACGAATTGAAAGGCTGAAATCATTCTTAATGTCATCACACTCCCGCACTCCAAAAGATAAAGTGCTCTTACTCAAACACTCTGAACAGAATGGCTGACATCCAACGGGTATGCATACAAATGGGAAGTGGGGAAGGCGGGTGGGCATAGGGAAGGCTGTGCTAAAAGACGACCCCCCGCTGACAATTCCTCTACATTGATGGGAAGCGCAGCCCGCTCCCCCACATGATCTGCGCCACAGCATTCAGCGCATCTCTCTGGAGGCCGGGATTATGCATCCCAGCCTCCACGTATCCCACAATGCACCACACGAGCACAGTGCATTGGGGGATATCTCCTTGAGATGGGAGCTCTAGGCATCCAATTCTGTGTGCGCTTGGAACATAGGAACATAGTCAGACCATTGGTCTATCTAGCTCAGTATTGTCTTCACAGACTGGCAGCGGCTTTTCCAAGGTTGCAGGCAGGAATCTCTCTCAGCCCTATCTTGGAGAAGCCAGGAAGGGAACTTGGAACCTTCTGCTCCTCCCAGAGTAGCTCCATCGCCTGAGGGGAATATCTACAGTGCTCACATTTCTAGTCTCCCATTCATATGCAACCAGGGTGGACCCTGCTTAGCTAAGGGGACAAATCATGCTTGCTACCACAAGACCAGCTCTCCTCTGCAAGCAGCCCGAGCACACACACAATCCCAGTGCCGGGGTTAAGGGTGCACTCACGCCCTTAACCTTGGCTAACGGCCGGACTTCAAAGTGAGGTTAGGCAGGCGGGCAGCACTGGGATCCACTCAGATCCTGGTGCTGCACACGAGCAGCCTAACCCAGGCGGCTCATAAGAACAGCCTTCCTGACTAACAAAGTGCCAGTGCAACTGAGTTGAGTTACAAACAAAAGATCCAGACTAAGGGAAACTTCACTCTCCTTCTGTCTGCACCCCCCACAAATATGTCCCTGAGGTTTTGGGAGCAAGCTATAGCACAAAGAGATCTGTATTTTCTCCTGGCTTTAAATATGCTATCATTCTGGACCTCTGGGACTGACTAATCAGCATGAACATTTAAATATGCAAATTGATAAATGTGGGACCTTTGTTAAGTGATTAAATAAATTAGTTGGTCCAGGAGGATTGTGAGCTGCCAGTGGCCTTGGAAGCATTCCAGTGTGATCCCTGAGTTACCATGAGAATCCCGAAGACGCTAGATTTCTTATAAAACAGTGTGCTTCTCACCCTCATTAGTGCAAAGAAAAGCTTGAATGCAAAAGGTCAGTGTTGTGACAGACTCAGTGGCCACAAGATTGATAACCATTGCTGGCATGAAGTTTTTTAAAAATGCATGCAATCCTAGTCCATTTTGTGGTTTTCAGAAGCTGAATCATGACTTTGTATGTGTGAAATCCCTGCTAACTGCTAATTGAGCAAAGAGGCACATTTTAAAAGTGGCGATTCTCTTCATTTAGCAGGAGGAGAGCAACTGGTCTGATCCATCCTCAGCACAGCATCCCTTCAGTGGCTGTTGCTGGTTTCTGTTTCTTTTTTAGATTGTGAGCCCATTGGGTGACAGGGACCCATTTTATTTATTTATATCTCTGTAAACCGCTTTGGGAACTTTTTTTGAACAGTGGTATGCAAATATTCGTTGAACTGGGCAAAGAAGCACCTTTTAAAAATGGTGGTTCTCTTTATTTAGCAGGGGGAGATCAATCCCTGCTAACTTGGCAGAGAGGCACCTTTGAACGTAGTGATTCTCTTTATTTAGCAGGGGAAGAGTAACTGGCCATATCCACCCCCAGCACAGTACTTCCAGTGACTGTTGCTGGTGTCTATCTTATGTTTCTTTTTAGATTGTGAGCCCTTTGGGGACAGGGATCCATCTTATTTATTTGTTATTTCTCTGTGTAAACTGCCCTGAGCCATTTTTGGAAGGGTGGTATAGAAATCGAATTAACAACAACAACAACTGGCCCTATCCACCCCCTTTGGGGATAGGGATCCATGTTCATTCATTCATTCTCTATGTAAACTGCTTTGGAACCTTTTGTTGAAAAGCGGTATATAAATATTTGTTGCTGTCATCCTATAGGGCATGAATGCAATGTAATATTTAGGCCCAGTCTTATTTTCTGCCTTTGGGATATGAGGCTCATTCTGGTGATATGGATTAATACACATCTGAGTAGACAAAATATTCTGCCGTCACTTCTACAGTTCGTGAAGTGGCGTCTTCTGGGCATCAGCTCATGTCCAGTCTCATCCTATTGATAATGCGATTTATGTTTGATACTTTTAGCCGTGGAGTAGTAAAACAGTGGAACTGCAGGATTCCAAGGGTGCTGCAGCACCTAGAGAAGAGAGAGTGCATGTGTACTCAAAGTGCATGACTTGGCTCCTGGTCTTGGCTTGCTAGTTATTGATCAGTGACTGGTGGCTTCTTTTTTGTGTGATAGGAGTAGGTACAGATTGGAGCTCAAGTCAGGACACACGGGTCACATTACAAAGATATAATCATTTAACCTGGCTACCAAAGGAATAATAAAGTTTGGCTTGTTAACCTTTTGTGCTGCCTAGTGTATCTAGACATAGGCATGCAAATACTCTTAGTGTAGATGTAGCAGGACAAGTAGATGCATTTTTACATTGGCTTGTGTCCAAATGTCCATTTTATAAACAGATATTGGACTAGCTCAGATATAACACAGAGCCTTCTCCTGGCTTCGTGTGACACCCCCTAATCTCAGGTCTGTGGGGGAAGAAAGGATTCTACTTCCCAGCCAGGATCTGAACTTGGTGATCCTGGCTTATTTTAGCCAGAGCTTCTGAAACTGGGCTAGTATTCCAGAGATCTGAGACGGGGATAGTATTCCAGCTGACCCTGTTTATTTTGGAACTGGCTAGATTAAACCAGAATCACCAGGATTATATGTAAGGAGATCCTGGTATATTCTAATGAGATCCTGGTATGTTCTAAGCCAGTATCAGAAGTAGAACTCATCCTCCCCATATACATTAAGGGGAGAGGGGAGTGTGTGCATCTGAGGACAGGGCATGTCACGTTACATCTGAACTGGCCTAGGGTTTGCATTGGGTGTTCTTTTTACAAGGCCCATAGTCTCTTTCCAGAAATCTTTAACTGGAAGCTAGAGGTGTGGCTGTCAAAATGGGAGAAGAGGCCTTTCTCTTGTAGCAGACTGAAAGTTGCATGTTAACATGTTCTGCTTACTCCAGGGAGTTTCAAGGCAGCTGATGCTGGGACGATTCTGAAGCGCTACTCTGAGAATGAGGAGAAGTGCTTTGAGCTGCTGATGAAAGATCCGCTGCACTCCTGTGTCCCCGTCTTCCATGGGGTGGTGGAGAGAGATGGCGAGTCTTATATGCAACTGGACGACCTTCTAGCTAACTTTGAAGGGCCTTGTGTGATGGACTGTAAGATGGGAATCAGGTGTGAGAACTTTAAAAACCTGCTTTCTCTTTGCGGGGGGGGGGGCGTTGCTTGCTTGATATGTGATTTGGATGAGATGGGGGGTTGATATTGCCTTATTGATACAGTAATCTGTTTAGGACCGATAGGACAGAACAAACAATGCCATAGTTGCTGCTGCTGTGATAACAGAGTTATTAACACTTTGACAATAACTGTGAGATACCAGCAATGTGAGAACTGGGATTGTTTGTAACTCTGAAAGCTTCCTCATGGGAACTTGCCTGTCCTTGTACTTAGCTTCCCACACACCCAGCTCTCTGCAGAACCCTCTTTGCTGCAGTTTCAGAGCTGATGAAAGAACATGGTAGGGACACCATTATCCTGAACAGCTGTTGATTTTATCCTTGGCAAAATAAGCCTAGTTGGTTGACAGGACAGCCTGAACCTCTAGAGTTCATGGTCTCACATGATAAAGCCATCTTGCTGAAACTAAGCAGGCCTAGGTCTGGTCAGTGTCTGGATGGGTGACCTCCTAGAAACCTTGTATTTGCTGCCTTGCGTTCCACAATGGAAGAAAGGGAGGATATAAATAAATACATTAAGTAAATATTTATGAATATCTCCTGAAGAAGAATGACTTTATGAGTTTCTTTCCTAGAGCTTCTGGGAAGCTACAGGGATATCTTTACCACTTTAGCAGAGAAAGTACTCATGATGGGCTTTATCTTGACCCACCATACCTTGAAAAACTTGGAAGTCCCAGGACAGTTGGGTTTGTTTGTTTTAAACTCTGAACAAAAAATGTTTATTGTGACTTTACTGAGTTGGCACAATAAATCTTTATTAACCCCCCTCCCCCAAATGAAAAAAAACTTTCACTTTTTGTCTTCATAGCAAGGCTTATCTCTAAAATCCACTCTCAGTGCCAAGGCTCAGCTCTCAAAGTTGTGATGAGGTTATTGATGTATTGTCACCTTAAGTGGCGCAGCGAGAAAATGCTTGACTAACAAGCAGAAGGTTACCGGTTCAAATCCCTGCTGCTATGTTTCCCAGACTATGGGAAACACCTATATTGGGCAACAGTGATATAGGAAGATGCTGAAAGGCATCATCTTATACTGCATGGGAGGAGGCAATGGTAAACGCCACCTGTATTCTACCAAAAGAAAACCACAGGTTTCTGTGGGCGCCAGGAGTTGAAATCGACTTGATGGCACACTTCACCTTTACTTTATTGATGTATTATTGGGCCTTGTCTCCTGCAAAAGGATGAGTATTTCCAAATGTCTAATAGTACCATTTGTCTTCATGCATGGAAATATAGTGCATCCTTCTGCCAGGCTTATTCAACCTAGTCATTTACATAACTGGAATAACAGAAGAGTCAGTAGCGCTGCTCAGAAGTTACAGCTCATACTCTGGGTGCCAATTAATTATCTACACAGTGAATGCACATAAGGAGAGAGGGGGACTTTGCCCCCTCCTCATGCACATTCAAATGCATGTCTGCAGCCTGCCCGAAGCAGGCATGCCAACCCAGTGCACGCCTGTTTGGGAATAGGCTGTTGAGGACATGCATTTGAACCTGGAAATAGCAAGAAGTAGAGTCTCTTGTCCTCTCCTCCAGACCCACATTTGTTCTTTGCATGGAGGAGGATAGGACACAACTTTTGAACATGGCTGCTGCTGTTTGTTTAATTTTGGCAGTGTTCCCATGGCAACTGAGCTGTCCTCCCCAGCACTTGATGTCAGGCTCACATTATTTTATTTTTAAAAAACAAATATCTCAAGAAATGTTTAAGCAAATGATTCATTATACAATTGGTTGAATGACCATCATTTTAATCAGCTGTGATTGACTCCTGCAAACTGGGCAAAAAGCCACCTTTTAAAGTGGTGGTTCTCTTCTAGTGGAGGAAGAGGGCAACCCTCCCTATTCAGCACAGCATTTTATCACTCCAGTGGCTGTTGTGATGTTGTTCTCATATTTTTTACCCTGTGAGCCCCCTTGGAACAGGGAATTATTTTCTCATTCTTTTTCTCATATCTTTTGCTATGTAAACTACTTAGTGAACTTTTGTGTTGAAAAGCAGTATATCATGTGTGGTGGCTTATGTACAGTGCAGCTAGCTGTACCCAAGAGGGATGCAAACTCACTAGTTGTGTGGGACTCACCACATAGCCCATGCTTCTAGTGAAGGTGGAAGAGGCTCAGTGTGAATGATGCTGTGTGTCATCGCAGCTTAGCCTGACTCCCAGCATTTCCAATGGGAGTCAAGCACAGCAGCGATGATGCACAGCATTTGCAGAGATCCTCTTCCGCCTTCGCTAGGAGCACGGGTGAAGTGGTGAGACGCATGCAGTCAATGGGCTTGCATCCCTCTTGAGTGCATGTCTTGCTGTATGTAAGGCAGCAATAAGAAATTTTCTCCCTCTTAGTTTTGGACTGTGAGAGCCATTTATAGACTTTAACAGTTTGGAAAACACCTGTGTAATATTAGCTCTCCTTTCAATGGGGCTGGTTTTGTTGAGTCTCCAATACTGCTATGATTCTTGTAGGGTTTGCTCTGAAAAAATGGATACGTCGTAATGAGATAAAAAGCGCATTATACCTGTTCTGAACAGTTATAAACAAGTGTGTGGGGGAAGCAGTTGCCAGTGTCCATCCCCCCTCTCCACCATACACACTTCATTCAAGGTGTTGATCATGACATTTAAAGGCCTCAATGGGTAAAGGTCTGAAGCACCACCTTCCCACACGTGAATCTGCCCAGACCATAAGACTTTGAAGAGAGGCCTGCCTATGTATACTGCATTCCTCAGAGGTTGATCCGGTGGCTGTGTGGAATTGGGCCTTCTCAGTAGAAGCCCCCACTCTGTGGAACTCTCTCATTGGAGATCTGACCTTTTTTCTATTTCATTACCTTGCAGTAGTCAAAAACATGGCTATTTAGGCAGGCCTTTGCACATTTATTAATTTATGATTGCCCTTACTATGCTTTTACTGTGGTTTTTATTCCCCCTCTTAATCCTATGTATCTGGCTCACGTTCATCTTTTAGAGAAAGGCAGGATAATTTTTGAATGAATGGATGCATTTAATCAATGGAGCAATTAAATAAAACAATTCAGTGTACGGTTAGAAGCCAACATGTAGTTAGAGTTCAAGGCAACAATCCTAAACAGACACAGCGGCTATTCACATGGGCAGCCCAGCCTGGGTTGGGTTGCTAGTGTGGAGTGTCCGATCCCAGTGCTTTCGCCCCTGCTTGCCTGACTTTTTAACCTAGCGTGGTTAAATGAACCTGTAGTTGGTTCAGCCTCAGCAGGCGATGGTGAGCACAATCACCTCTGTGTTCTCCCTGGCCCACCACTATTTCTGGCAGTGAGTCGGGGGAGGGGGCGGGGACGGAGGGGCCGCACTGAGCGTGGCGGCTGCTCTAATGAGGGCAGCAGCTGTGCTTGTGGTGTGGGGCACTCTGGGATGCAGGAGGGGGAAGTCCTCCTGCTCCCAGCTTTGGCCTGTGCTGCACCACCACTCATGTGGGCGTGGTGCGTGGTGAAGGCAAAGACAACGACGCTCGTCTGCTGGGCAAGGCAGGCGATCTCCTGCCCTCTCTGCAGACCTCCACGACTGCAGTGTGAGGCCGTGTGAATGACCTTCTAGTGTTTTCCCTTTTAAAACGGGCTTACTTGTCCAGCCCTGTGCTGGCAGCAAGAAGCACACATCTGGCTGCATTTTCCCCTTACACGTCCAGAGTTTTGACTTTTGAGCCCTGACATTAATTCATTCAAGTGATCTTGAAAAAATGATCATCTGCTAAGCACACCTAGGTACCATTTATCTAGCTGCTTGTAACAGGCACTGAGATTCTCATGTGACAGAGGGCATGACAAATAAACTTGTTTTTACTGTGATTTTCAAGTATCCTTGAAGTGCTGAATGCCAGTTTGTTCTTGCAGGACGTACCTGGAGGAGGAATTGACTAAGGCTCGGGAGAAGCCAAAATTGCGCAAGGACATGTATAAGAAAATGATTGACGTGGACCCTTTGGCACCCACTGCTGAGGAGAACTCTCATCACGCAGTAACCAAGCCTCGGTACATGCAATGGAGGGAGACCATCAGCTCCAGTGCTAATTTGGGTTTCAGGATCGAGGGGATTAAGGTGAGGCATTTTCCACTCCTACTTAGCATTTCATAGTTGCAACCTCGCTACATGGGTTTGGATGTTTCCATAGTAATGATACCAAAAAAAAAGTCTCTCGGAGCATAAACATTCCATCAAATCAAACACACACATGCAAGTGAGAACAAGAAGAAAACTGAATGAAACTGATAGTGAAGGAAGAGGGAAATCTGGGTGTTTAGAGACACTCCCTGGCTCAGGTAGTGGCAACCTCAACCCAGAAATCTAATTGGAGGCATTCTGATTCATAGTGAATTGCAGTGCCTACCAATTTCCAAATCTGTATAATGTTTGTTTCTATAATTTACATAATTTGAAGCTATGTACATCATTTGTAATCTGTTAGTACAATGGTGGGGAAAAGGAAACTCAAGCTACAGAGCCCACAAACTCTAAAATGCGTGACAAAGAGCTAACCAGTCCTCCATATTGGAATTAGTCCAACTTGTGTATCGCATTGATTTTTTCTCTCTCCTAGAAAAATCATTTCTTCAGTGCTGTAGTCCACCCACTATTTGCTGTTCCCACAACCTATGAAATAATCATTTGTACAGAGAGCAATTATTTCATAATCATACACAAAATGCAGAGTTATCTGATTGGTGGACATGAGGGTTAGTCAAGGTCCTCTCCGGTTTTCAGATTCTCCTTGCTTGCTTTGTCTCACATTTGGGCTTCTGGCCTATAGCACAGGTTTGATGCTTGGCCATTGGGTAGGCACTGGGAATGGAATGCAATGTATTTGCAATGTGCTTTCCAAGTACTACTGAATGTTGAAATCACTAAGGCATTGTGTAGCTATTTATATAATGGACCCTGGTACTCTTTACAAGAGCCAGTACATCTTTAAAAGTTTGAATTTAGAAGGATAAGTGGGGTTTTTCTGAGACTCTGAGACTCTGGAGCTTTGGTTTAAACTACTACTCAAAGGGCAGCTGTAAGCAGTGTGACCAGCGGAAACTCTTTAAATGTAACATGTTGGGGGAAATACCATGGCCAGCATCCTAACTACTTCTGTGGGTGTGCAGCCAAAGGATGCATACTTGCAGTGGCTCCACTTCCGCTTCTGAAGCTCTGGTGCTTGCAGAAGGAGAGGAGGAGATGATTTGTACCAGTCTCCTCCTCCCCTGGAAGCTCTCTGTGCAATTTGCAGTTGTGTCCCTGAGGGTCACACAGTCCTCAAGGACATAATTGTGGATTGCACAGAGTGCTTCTGAGAGGTCAGCAAAAATTGCCCCTGCCATGCACAAGCACCTGTGCTCACACTTCTGTGTCAGCCACTATGTTTACACAGCCTGCACCAACCATTGCTGTCTGAGCTGAGGAGAGGGACATGCATTTGTAGTGACTAATCTTCTGAGGAACTCATTGCAGATGGCTGAACTAGAGGTCCCTTGGGTACCTTCATAATGATTTGGAAAAGCTCCCCTGGAGCATGCCCAGACTGCGATTTTACTTTGATTAACCACGAAAGGGCAAGTGTGCACCCACATATTGTCCAGCTTTATGTCAAAGTCCCTGCAAGGTATCGGAGAGCTCTTTGTACATGATTCGGGTTTTTCATTGCTCATTGCAGCTCAGCACAGTTTATATCCAGGGTTTTAAAAAAATCCATTTTTTGCATCGATTTTTTAGGCAAAATTCAAAATATCCGTAACTTTCAGTACTTCACCCATCTTAATCCCTGCTGTCTAGGAAAGCTCCTGGTGATAGGCACCTGCTTGAATGAAGCAATAACACCCTGCAATGGCAAAGTGTGTGTGGCAGTCTCCATTTTGCTACTGCAAAGTACATTTTAATGTTTTACATATGTAAATATTTTAAAATGTGATTTTTTTCAGTCACAGGTCATGTGCCAGTCTTTGCTGTTAGCCCCAAAATATGCAGGATGTTTTCAGATTGCCTCTCCATATGGGTCTTATGTTTGTGTCACAGAGCGTTGTGCAGAGTTAGCATGCCATCTGGCCACAGACTGACAGGCCCTTCCTCTGCGCTCACAGGCCTGCTGTAGTACATCACTTCAGAGTTCTAGATTGGTCTGCCCACAGTTTGCACAGTATTTGCATAACTTCCCTATGTCTTGTCAGATGCATACTTTGGTGTCTGAGTCTGGCCCACACATCCAGAGTGAAGTGGAGAGTGTTGGGCATAGGCTTGCCATGCAGTTAACTTCCTGAAGGCATTTGTGTAAGTCTGGACATGCACAGAGCCAAATCTGACTCAGCTGGGCACTGTACCAACCAGAGCTGAATTTTATATAGTGGTTGCTTTGCAGCTGTCATAGGCAAAAGCATGATTTTGTAAGACAGTGCTCTTTGCACACATGCTAGCTGTCAGTCTTTGTGAATGTACCCCTCCTCCCACGCACCAAGTGTATCATTTAATTTATGTCCTCAAATTCATGCTCAAAGCACACAGAGCAGTAATGCATATACAGAGAAAGGCACGTAGTGATGACTGATAGATGCTTTCCAAGTCTGCATGTGCCTTAGAGCAGAAACGTTCTAAGCTGACACTGCCTAGCAGTCTACCTGCAGTTGCTAGGTAGTACCCATCACACTTTTTAGTGCACTGGGCGTTTACAGGCCAGACGGCACATTACAAGCAAAAGCATGTCATGGTAGTGCAACCAAGGAAAGCTTCTTTGGGAGGGCGTGACTGGAAGTAGAGTGTGTGTGGGTGAACTTCACTCTTTCCCTGCTTGTTCTTTCTCTACCCTGAATCTCCTCTACCAGCTGCTTTTTTCTGTACATGAGTCCAGATGTGTATTAATTTTCACAAATATCCATGGAACTCCATGTGGGAGAGGGAAGCTGTATTATAATGCCCTTATACAAAACTATGGTGTGGCCACTCCTGGAGTATTGCGTACACTTCTGGTCACCACATCTTTAAAAAAGGACATTGTAGAACTGGAAAAGGTGCAGAAGAGGGCAACCAAGATGATCAGGGGCCTAGAGCACCTTTCTTATGAGGCTAGGCTACAACACCTGCGGCTTTTTAGTTTAGAAAAAAAAGACGACTATGGGGAGACATGATAGAGATCTATAAAATCATGCATGGTGTGGAGAAAGTGGATAGAGAGAAATTTTTCTCCCTCTCACATAACACTAGAACCAGGGGTCATCCCATGAAATTGATTGCCAGGAGGTCTAGGACCAACAAACGGAAGTACTTTTTCACACAACGCATAATAAACTTGTGGAATTCTCTGCCAAAAGATGTGATGAGAGCCAACAACCTGGATGGCTTTAAAAGAGGTTTGGATAACTTCATGGAGAGGTCTATCAATGGCTACTAGTCAGAGGGCTATAGGCCACCTCCAGCCTCAAAGGCATTGCAGGGGAGGAACAGAGGAAAGAGGGCATGCCCTCAAGTCCTGCTTGTAGGCTTCCAGTGGCATCTGGTGGGCCACTGTGTGAAACAGGTTGCTGGACTAGATGGGCCTTGGGCCTGATCCAGCAGAGCTGTTCTTATATTCTTATTTCCAATTGCTTCCTTCTGAAACAGTTGGACAAAACAAATGCTCTTCCTGGTTGGAAAAGGGCTGTTACATGCATTTGTGTGTTATGTAATTTGGCTTTAAACCTATGTGGCAGCACTGTGTAAAACCTGGCTCTCCAATGCATAGTCTCATGTTGACTGGGTTTACCCCCCCCAGAATGCTAGAAGAATCTCAACTTGCTTGTTGAACAAGTCTCAAGTTTTTAGTTTCTAGTTTCTAGATTGTGAAGAAATCTCAAAAATCTGCAGGTTATATCTCTTTGAAGGGTCAGGCATTGCAGGATACTAAGCAGAGCTTCCAATGTTAGGGACTGGATTGAAGCCTTTGCCACCCCATAAAACACATGCAGTGGCCCTCAGGTTCTTTCTCTTTGATTCTTTCTCTTACCACTCAGGAGCAAAGAGCAGTTTGGGGTAGGAACAAGAGCAACTTAGGTTGGAAAAGCAGCCCATGAACAGAAGGTTAAATCCCCTGTCCCGTGCCTGCCTTTAAGCTTGAAAAGGTGATGGTGGCTGTGGTAGATCTAGTCACAGATTGTTGATTATCTCATCTGGTCTGATATTAATTTGTGGCACATTAATTTATGCAAAATGTCTGGTTTTCTTATTCCAAGCTTCAGGAATATTCCAGACACAATATAGGGACTGCAAATGTGGAATTCTGAGACCACCTGTTCAATTGTAATTTCAGGTGCTTTCCAGATTTCTTGTTCCAAATTCACATATGCACACAGTTGATGGACACTCCAACTCACAAGCTTGATAGAATGATTCATAAACAAGCCTAGCTTTTGCACTGAATGAAACTTTTCTTCCCCCTAGTTATCACTCACATTAACTTTGCTAATGTGAAAGAAGAGTTTATTAAGGTAAGCGTATGCCCTCCACAGCCCCACATTTCCTTCTCCCAAATAAGTGGGTCATCACGAGTTGCTGTTTATTAAGGTGTAGAATGTACTATGAGGCAGAAAATGTCGATGGCTCTGTGACTTCCCCCTCAGACTTGCACTGTTGCCAGTGGTTTGTGAAACTAGAAGTCTGCCCTCCTACGTTCTTGCCAATATTTGGTAAAAGGCTGTTACATCTTCTGTCAACAGAAAAAGGGAGCAAAGTATCCAGTGTGACTTGTGTTCTTCTCCCTGAACATACTTAGTCACGGCAACCTTTAACAGATAAGCAGAGTTGGTAACGAAGGAACGGCTGTCTTGTGGTAGCAAGCATGAATGGTCCCCTTTGCTAAGACTGCCCAGGTTTGCATTTGAATGGGTACCTGTGACTACATGTAAGAGATGCCCCTTAAGGGTTGGGGCTGCTCTGGAGCATCTGCATGCAGAAGGTTCCAGGTTCCTCCCTCCCTGGCATCTCCAAGATAGGGCTGAGAGAAATTCCTGCCTGCAACCTTGGAGAAGCCGCTGCCAGTCTGTGAAGACAATACTGAGCTAGATAGACGGCAGCTTGCTATGTTCCTATGACTTGTTCTCTGATCTGCTTTAGGCAGAACAAGAACAACAATAATAATAATAAATAATAATAATTATTATTATTTCTTGCTTACACAGTCAGATTGACATAGAGGCATTAGAGAGCCAGCGTGGTATAGTGGTTAGAGTGCTGGACTAGGACCGGGGAGACCCGAGTTCAAATCCCCATTCACCCATGAAAATAGCTGGGTGACTCTGGGCCAGTCACTTTGCTCTCAGCCTAACCTACTTCACAGGGTTGTTGTGAAAGAGAAACTCAAGTATGCAGTACACCGCTCTGGGTTCCTGGGAGGAAGAGCGGGATATAAATGTAATAATAATAATAATAATTGACTGGTTTGTTTTATCTAGACATCCAGTCCTTCGCAAGGACCTGGAATTCCTGAATTTTATTATCAATGTTGTTGCTGTTGTTATAGATATCATCGCAGAATATTTATTATTATTTCTTGTTTACACAGTCAGACAGGTGTTATTGACTGGTTTGTTTTATCCAGACATCAAGTCCTTCCCAAGGACCTGGGATGGCTGAATTTTATTGTCAATTGTTACAGATATAGGCTGATCCCAGTAAAGAATATAGGCAGAATATAGGCTGATCCCAGTAAAGCTGCTTTTTGTAATTGGCTGATGGTGATTTCTGTGACCCCTATGGTGTTGAGGTGCTCTTCAAGGTCTTTTGGAACTGCACCCAGGGCGCTAATTACCACTGGGATTATTTTGGTCTTTTTCTGCCACAGCCTTTCAATTTCAATTTGTAGATCTTTGTATTTGGTGATTTTTTCTATTTCTTTTTCTTCGATTCTGCTATCCCCTGGTATTGCTGTGTTGATTATTTTGACTTGTTTTTCTTTCTTCTCGACTACAGTTATATCTGGTGTATTGTGTGGCAGATGTTTGTCTGTTTGTAGTCGGAAGCCCCATAATATTTTTACATCTTCATTTTCTTCAACTTTTTCAATTTTATGGTCCCACCAATTCTTGGCTACAGGTAGCTTGTATTTTTTGCAGATGTTCCAGTGTATCATCCCTGCTACCTTGTCATGCCTTTGTTTGTAGTCAGTCTGTGTGATCTTTTTACAACAGCTGATTAGGTGGTCCACGGTTTCATCTGCTTCTTTACAAAGGCGACACTTGCTGTTTGTTGTTGACTTTTCTACTTTTGCTCTTATTGCATTTGTTCTTAGTGCCTGTTCTTGTGCAGCCAATATTAGACCCTCTGTTTCTTTCTTCAAGTTGCCATTCTTAAGCCATTGCCAGGTCTTGGTGATGTCTGATTTCCCACTTACATTGTGCAAATATTGACCATGCAGGGGCTTATTTTTCCATTTTTCTGCTCAGTTCTTGACTTGTTCTTTCTTGTAGGCCTGCTTTGTTTCATTGGTGTTGAATAGTTTCTTGTTCTTGACCATCTGAAGTGCATCTTCTTCACTGTCCTTGATATATTCTTCAAGGCCTCTTTTCTCCTCCTCTACTGTTTGATGGACTTGCAGCATTCCTCTTCCACCTGAGCTGCGAGGGAGGTATAGCCTATCTACACCACTGCGGGGGTGCAGAGCATGATTGATGGTCATGATTTTCCTGGTCTTAACGATCTAGCGTCTCTAGCTCTGCCTGGGTCAAGTCTGTTATTCCTGCAGTGTATCTGGGCTATACCTATGTATAGCCCAGGTGTTTGTGGCTTGTATGGTGTTCCCGCCATTGAATTTGGACTTTAGGATTTTTCTAACTTTCTTGATGTATTCATTTCCAATTTTTCTTTTAACTTCAGTGTGTGCAATGTTATCCGCCTGGAGAATGCCCAAGTATTTGTAATGTTCTTTCTCTTCCAGGTTCTTGATGTTGCTTCCATTGAGCAGTTCTTTTCCTTCCTTTTTTGTTATATTCCCTCTGTTCATTATTAATGCAGCACACTTGTCTAGTCCAAACTCCATTGCTATATGTGTTTAGTGTTTAGTGTTTAGCAGTGATTCGATTTCTGACTGAGACTTTCCATACAACTTCAGATCATCCATGTACAGCAGATGGTTGATTTGACTTGATGTTTTAGATGTTTAGTATCCGAGGCCTGTTTTGTTTAGTTTTTGTGAAAGTAGAGTCATGGCGATTACAAACAACAGAGGGGATAGTTAGTCCCCTTGGAAAATACCTCTTCTAATGCTAACCTGTCCAAATGCCTCGCCATTGATTGTTAACTGTGTACTCCACATGCTCATTGTTTTTTTAATAAATATCTGAATGTTTTTGCTGACACCAGTTATTTCTAAGCATTTTAGTATCTATGTGTGAGGCAATGAGTCGAAGGCTTTCTTGTAGTCAATCCATGCAACACTTAGATTTGTTTTTCTTCTCCTGCAATTTTCTAAACTCATTTTGTCAATCAGCAGCTGGTCTTTTGTGCCTCTGGTGTTCGGGCAATTTCCTTTCTGTTCAACTGGAAGCTGCTTGTTAGTTAATAAGTGTTGCATCACTTCATCTGCTATTATTCCAGTTAATAATTTGAAGATGGTTGGCAGGTAGGTTATCGGTCTATAATTACTTGGAACTGCACCTTTTGCTGGGTCTTTCATTATGAGATGAGTTTTTCCAGTTGTTAGGCATTGTTCAGTATCACCTCCTTGCAAAATGTGATTGAACTGTTTTGATAGTTGTTTATGGAGGCTTGTTAGGTGTTTGAGCCAAAAGCCATGTAGTTCATCGTCGCCTGGAGCAGTCCAATTTTTAATTTTCTTTGCTCTTTCACTTATTAATTCTGGTGTTATTATTAGATCTTGCATTTGTTGGTTACATTTTTTGACCTCTTTCATCCAGCCTGCTTTTTTATTATAATCTATTGGATTGTCCCATAATTTTCCCCAGAATTGCACTGTTTCTTCTTTATTTGGTGTTTCTATGTTTCTTGAAGTTTCTCCTTCTATGCTTTGGTAGAAACGTCTCTGATTTGATTGAAATTGGAGATTCTGCCTGTGTTGTGTAATTCTGGCTTCGTATCTGCTAATCTTCTTTGACACTGCTGTTATTTGCTGCTTTATTATTTCCAGGACTTCTCTAATTTTCCTTGAATTTAGATGGTATTTTTTGGATCAAATACTTTTTGTTTTCATTCTTCATCTTCTTGTCTTTCATATCTTTCAATTTACTAGCATCCGATCTAAGCCTAGCGATTTTATTTTCTAATCTAATCTTCCGTTTAGGTGATGTATTACTTTCTTTTTTTACAGGTCCACTGATCTTATATCTGAGCTCTTGTGTTGTTATTGTTGCTGCACTGTACATTAGTTGGGTTGTTTCTTGCAAATTATTGGTTGTTATTTCTGCAAGTGCAGCATTGACATCTTTTAATGCCTGAGCAAGTTGTTTTTTGGCAACTGTTTTTAGAGCTGGAAGTCGAACCCTGGTGGTTGTTTGGTTCATTTGCTCAGTTATTTTTTTGCTTTAGTTCTTGTTGCTTTTCTGTTAAACGCCATTTGGGTTTTTGAGGTGAAGGCAAAGGGGAGGTTGGCTGGTTTTGATTTTGAAACAGTTCAGCAACAGTGGCATTCTCTATTTCCAACACCTCCTCCTCCACCTGCGCCTGAGCAAGTGCTTCAGTTGGTGGTAATTCTTCTTCCATATCTTGAGCCTGTGTTGCTCTTTGCAGTTCTTCCAGCTCAACTCTTGTGAATACTTTATTTCTTATTATGAATCTTCTCTGGTCTGCTAGCCTTTGTTCTGTTATTTCTGTATCTGGATGCTTCTCTTTCCAAATTTGGTACATTCTTTTTAAATAACCTCCTCTAGTTGGACTAGACTTGTAATAGCAGATCATTATTTCCTTGTTGGCATTTTTCGTATATTTTTTCTGGTTAAGCGACGTTTCTTCCAGTAATCTGCGGTCTCCAGCCCTAGTTGCTCAACTGAAGATCCTGAGTCCTGTTGCCCACTTGCCACCAGATGTCCAGGGACTATAGCACCTGGCATGGTCCTTGTTGACCCGGGCGACGACCGATCCGGTATAGATTTATTAAAGTTACGTCTCACCATATTGTTGATGGGAGAGGCACTCTTTGTCTGGCTCCTCTGGTGAGACCTATCCAGTATGGTTGGACCTCTGGCATAGCTCTCACCTTCCTCAGAGCACACAAGCCCCACAACCACGCCAAGGTAGTGCCTCACTGGGGGATGATGATGATGATGATGATTTATACATAGTCTACCAGATGTTATTGCCTAGATTTGGTACTTTAATTATTGGGCCCTTTCCAAGGTTCTAGGATAACTAAAGAAAAATTAAAGATAGCGTCTTAGTATTTGTGCTGTCCTGAGTCGTGTGGCCTTCTGTAACTGGTGTGCTGTAATTTTATCAATGCCCAAGGTGTCAAGATGGTGTTCAAGTTCTTTTGGTACTGCACCAAGAGCACCAACAACTGCTACAGTTTTCTTTTTCCAGAGCAGCTCAATTTCAATCTGAAGGTCCTTGTATTTAGTTACTTTCTCCAGTTGTTTTTCACTGACTTATCTATTTCCTGGGATTGCAATATCAATTATCAGAACTCGATTCTTCTTGATGACTGTCAGATCCGGCGTATTGTGGGCTAAATGCTTATCAGTTTGTATTTAGCTTTTGGAGTACTGTGCACAGTTCTGGTCACCATATCTTAAGGACATTGTAGAATGGGAAAAGGTGCAGAAGAGGGCAACCAAGATTATCAGGGGCAACTACGGAAAAGAGGCAACTATGGGGAGATATAATAAAGGTGTATACAATTATACATGGAGTAGAGAGAGTGGACAGAGAGAAATTCTTCTCCCTCTCTCACAATAATAGAACCAGGGGTCATCTAATGAAACTGAAGGTGGGGAAATTTTGGCCCAGCAGAAGGAAATACTTTTTCACACAGTGCATAATTAATCTATGGAATTCTCTGCCACAGGATGTGGTGATGGCCACTAACTTGGATGGTTTTAAAAGGGGCTTAGACAAATTCAAGGAGGACAGGTCTTTCCATGGCTACTAGTCTGATGGCTATAGGCCACTTCCAGCCTCAGAGGCAAGATGCCTCTCAATGCCATTTGCATGAAGAGAAAGGGCATGCCCTCAGCTCTTTCCTGTGGGCTTCTCAGGGACATCTGGTGGGCTACTGTGTGAAACAGGATGCTGGACAAGATAGGTCTTGGGCCTAATCCAGCGGGGCTGTTCTTATGTTCTTAACAGTCTGCCACCTACAGTGGTGGGATCTTCTCTGCTGGAGGTTTTCAAACAGAGCCTGGACAGGCATGTCTCAGGGATGCTGCAGCAGTTTCCTGCACTGTGCAGCAGACTTAACTAGGAAATCTCAAAGGTCCCTTCCAACTCTAACATTCTGTATATCAAAATGACTTCTTTTGGGGTTCCGCTATTCATCCTGGCCTGCAGAAGAAAGATGAGCATGCCTTAAAAGCCACTCTTAAAAGTTTATTAGTGTCTGTTGTCTTTCTCTTTCTCCTGAAATTCCTCCTTTGGACTCAGAAATGGCATGTGGTCAGGAAAGGATTTATAAAATGCCACTTGATCCTCCTTTGCCACTCCTCCAGGACAGTTCCACTTGGCCTTTCTCTGGTCACAACACAGAGCTAGTGCAACCTTTTCCTCCTCCCCACCCCAACCTGCTGTGCCCTGAAATACCTCTTGGCAGGCAGCATCAGCACTGGCTGTCTGCGTAACCAATGCTGCGGCTTCTGGGTCAAAGTCCTGCCAGACCTCACTGGCCAGCACTCCAGTGGTGGCACCCTAGTGATTCCACTTGCCCGGCTTTGGCTGCCAGTTGTGTCAGCTTTGGCCTGTCCCATCTTGTCCTCTTCTCCTGGCTGTTTCCCAGCTGGGGAGTCAGTTATCATGTAGGGTCAACCAGCCCACCACCAGATAATTTATTTTGAACCAGCTGCTGCCTCTTCATAGGCAACTGAGCTGGTTTCATCAAGACAAACAAACCAAATTTGCATTTAGTCTGCTCTTATTAACTGAAACTGGTTCAGTTGCCCCTCCGCCTTGAAACAGACTGGGCTTTAACAAATTCTTAGCACTTTTGGAGGCTTCCTTTCCCCACCATTCCTGTGCTAGTACCTTCCTTTTCGTCTTTTCTCCGTAAGCAGAATAAACTGTTTCCTCTCCTTTCTAATGCTTACAGAAGGCTGATGGGACTTGTAACACCAACTTCAAGACAACCAAGACATGGGACCAAGTTTTCCAGGTTTTTGTGGAATTCATTAAGGGAGATACATATATATTGGTAAGCCTCGATTCTTGAAATCAGATCGTCTTTGTGTGTGTACTTTCTCACAGTATCTTAAAAACAGTGTGGTGTGTCCTCACAAATGCAGGAATTCACTCTGGGTGGATTTAGGCCAGGGCTGTGCATGTGCCAGCATTCTGTGCAAGCACTAACCCTGTGCTTTTATGTCAAATGTAGAATTCAGCATTCTTGGAATCTGAATTTTTGACCATAGAAAATGTTTCTTCTTCTTCATTACTACAAGGGTTGAATTTAAAAGCCAGTTCAAAATGCTTGATAAATTTCCAGAAACTGTCAGAGGGGAGGGGCTTAGTGGATATTTATTGGCCATGAGATGGGACTTCCTCATCCCCCATAGTGAGCAGAAGGAAGAAGACATATGCAAGGTAAGCAAACATATGCAAATTAAGCACAGTTGTATATGATTCATGTGTTGCAGAATTGGAGCTAGCTTGATCCAGAATTTTTATTCTTTTTATTTAGAGGATAATAAAAAGAATAAAATGCACAACCCCTGATTAAGGGCTGATTACACATGACAGGACGGGTCTTGAAAGGTGCAGGCATGTGGCAGAAAGTCCTGATCAAATGCCAGCTGCCTGACACATTTGCATATCAGTGTAGGGTGCTTTCTAGACTAGCTGCTCATCAGCAGCAAAATGCCTCTGTTCGGGCAAGTCGCATTCGGAATGTAAACAGCAGGGGGAGCAGTCTTGCAGCAACTAACAACCTGAAAAAACAGCAACTTTTTCATGCCCGATATACGACGTCCTTGCTCTATATTGCAGCGGTTAAATTCGCAACCACACATTGGAAATGTGAACAGCACCCTGCTGTCCGTGTAGAGACTGCGGTGTCACGACGCAGGAAGTGTGGAAGCACACTTCCGAGATACGTCCTGACCCCATTGTAGGGTCTAGTCTGGAAAGCGCCTAGGTCTTTTTCAAGACACAGTGACTGGTATGACGAGCAGCCCTATGTCAACATTGGGGACCTCACAAAAAAGATCCACCCACCAAACTGAACATACACAACTTAGTCCAATAAATCTTTTGTGAAAAATATATGCAGTCTATAACAAGACAAAGTCATGAGAAATGATATTGGAAAAACAATTGTATAACATGAGAGAAATGATAAAGTCCATGATGTGGAGAATGGCAGAATGCATAAGTTAAGTCCACACAACGGTGACCCAGTGACCTCTGTTTTGAAGTATCTTTTTCAAGTGGAAGTTTGACCTGGTGAAATAACACTGGCCCACATACTTCAGTGTCCACAATCTTCTCTCTTACAGTCTTCTCCTTCTAGAATGTTCTGTCACTCTAGCAAATTTTCATCAGATACAAAGATACTCATTAGGGATCCATCAGGGCTGCTGCACAACTTGAAAGGCTGCCCTGACAATGTCGTGTGATGGGGCTGCTGCAGACTTAAAGCTTCTTCCAGGCAGTCATGCAATGGTCTTTGAAGGAGCCCTGCGCAACTGCCCAGATGCAGTTTTAAGTCACATTGCAATCGTAACAGGCCCTTAACATCAATGTAGGGCTGCCTGTCATGTTGGCCACTATTATCTCATTCACATGTGTATACTTTAAACATGCAGTGTTTGAAGCAGACCCACATTTTAGTTGCCAGACCACTGCTGACATGCCATTCATCTTGTTTAGCATTAATGTACATTTGAAGAACCCAGGTAAGTGGCTGACAGATGCTAAACACTTTAAATATACAGCAGCAAGCGGCAACTAGTGCCACAGAGAGAATGTTAACATACCACATGGGGTGACTTTTCCCTCATAGAAGGGAGACTTCTGAAAATCCAAGGGGATTTTATTTTTAGAGGAGGAAGAAGGTCTTCAGGAATCAGTGCACAGGGATGTGGGGAGATAGTCTTTCGCCTGTGGCTTTCTGTAGCAGTATATTTTATCTTATGGTTTAGACTTTTTGAAGGAGGTTGACACCGTTCTTCATTAACACAGAATGTGTCCCTGTAATGTGCAAAATGCTTCTTATACCAGGGACCATGGATTTCACAAAGCATACAAATCCCTCATGCTTGTAGGCTTTATCTAAAGGCATACAGCTTTTGCAGCAAATATAGGATTCTCTTTTTCTCACCAACTATCACTGGGTTTGTTCAGTTTGTGGCATATGGAGCTTTACTTCATCTTTCCATTCCATCTTTCTCTCCCTCCCTGTTTCTCTTTCTACTGATCAGCTGAAATCTTTCAGAGATAAAATTACAACTAGTCAATCCTCCTTAATGACTTGCTCTAGTATTACAAGGCATTATATCTTTGCAGGATGTGCATTGCAATTTATAAACATCAGTGGGGCATTGTTTGCCTGAATGTTGCTCTATGAACTCCCATTTGTAGAGCTGCTGATCCATGTTTCAAGTTACTCCAGGGCAGGCCTGCTCACTTACTTAGCCCCCCCCGCCAGCTGTTTTTGAACTACAACTCCCATAATCCCCAGCCACAGTAGCCCATAGCCAGGGATTATGGGCATTATAGGCCAACATCTTCAGGAGGGCTGGTTGATGCAAACTCTCTTGCATGCAATTTGCACTGTACCAGGTTGGCCTGATTTTTCTAGCTTTAGTTGTTATCCCTTCACTAATGCGATAGTAGAATTGTATGAGATTTACCCCTCTCTCTATCTCCCCCCTTTTAACAGAAAAAATATTTGAGGCGACTGTATGAAATTCGTAGTATCCTCGAGTCTTCTGACTTTTTTAAACGGCATGAGGTAAGTAGTGGGTGAGGGCTCTGACGTCCAATGCAGCGTGAAGTCATACATCCTCACAAACGATCTCCATTTCCATTCAGTTAATACAATAGACAGGAAATGATAGATGTGTAGGATGCCCAGAAGCAACCCAAAGGCCCCCACTCTGCCCCTTTCTCAAAAGCAAATTCCCTCTTATCCAAACATTTTAGATTAATTTGTCCATATCCAAATTATGGTGTGCTATCAGGAGAGCACAGAAGGGACGCTCTGAGGTAGTGCGCACAGGCAAGTCCTGCCACTTCTTACAGGAGAAGCCCTGTGGGTAAGCATGAAGTGAATTGCATAGGCCAGTTCACACATGCATGTTCACCGCTGCATAATTGCCTCATCAAGTGGAGAGTTGTGTATTTGAATGAGCCCTCACAGATCAAACATCGCAGACAGAAGATCACATCACCTCTAACCCTCTGCTTTTCAGTTGAGACTGTCATGCATTCACCTGCAAGTCATCTCATGCTGAGTTAATCAGGTGGTATGCATGCATGTGTGAACTAGCTTTCAGGTGAAAGACATTAAGGGGAAATTTGTGTGTTCCATTTTTCTCCGGATTTGAACTAAACTACTGAATGCCTGGAATGCTGGCGAGAGTGTCATGCATTCATTTGACTAGCTTCCCATAATCTCCAGAGATCTGATGAACAAGGGAAGGACTGTAGCTCAGTGCAGAGCGTCTGCTTAGCATAGAGAAGGCCCAGGGGCATAGCCGTTATTGGGCGACAGGGCTCAAAGAACCCAGGCCACCCCCCTCAGGGGCCATGCCTCATGGCCTCGACACGCCCCCTGTGTCTGATGTCAGGTGCGGGGGCGTGGCATAGCTTCTGAACAGGGCCATGCAACCCGGTTCGGGAGGAGTGGCTCTCCCTGCCTTAAAGGCATAGAGAGCTGCTTCTGGCCGCACTGCGAATGCAGCGCTGGCCTCGATCTAACTCCCGAATGGGGCCACACGGCCACGTTTGGGAGCTAGACCACACTCCCACGTCTGACATCAGATGCGGGGGCGTGGCTTACTGCTCACGTCTGATGTCAGATGTAGGGGGAGGGGAGAGGGGTTGGCTGCAGCGGCCAGACATGGGTCGCCGCTGGCTTCATTCCGCTAGTGAGAAGGTCCCAGGCTCAGTCCTTGACATTTCCAGATAGGACTGGGGGAAACTCCTGCCTGAAACCTTGGAGAGTCACTGCCGGTTAGTGTGTGTGATACTGAGCTAGATGGACCAATGATCTGACTTGGTGTAAGGCATCTTCCTATGTTGCTATATCCACTTTGAGGCTGAGTCCATAGCTCAGTGGTAGAGCATCTGCATTGTATGCAGAAGGTTCTAGGTTCAATCCCTGACATCTTCAGGTAGGGCTGGGGAATACCCTTTGGAAACCCTGGAGATTTGATGCCAGTCTGTGAAGAATATACTGAGCTAGGTAGACCAACAGTCTGATTTAGCATAAGGCTTTGTTGGGCAGAAATTCACACGCAGATTCCTAGGGCATCTGTCACACTGAGGATGCCCCTGAGCATTAACATGTGCTTTAATTTTAACAAACCACTGGCATTTTAGATCAAAGGTTTATGTGGAATGGAGCCAGCAGCAGCAGCAGCAGCAAATTTATATCCATGAGAGCTTTCAGAACAATAGATAATAATCTCTCTCTCCCTCCTCTGCAGGTAATTGGAAGTTCACTGCTGTTTGTGCATGATGACAGTGGGCATGCCAATGTGTGGCTCATTGATTTTGGAAAGACTACCCTTCTCCCAGATGGGCAGACCCTGGATCATAGGATCCCTTGGCAGGAGGGCAACCGGGAAGATGGCTACTTGCTGGGACTGGACAACTTGATTGATATCTTAGGAAGTATCTTGGAAAGATGAGAACAGACTAGCCCATGTCCTCTATGGGATTGCTCCATAGTTTTTAACTTTTGCAGAATAAATCTCTCAGTCAGAAGGAAGCCTTTTAAAACTCTTGCCAGACTCCAAAGAATCAGGAAATAGCAGGCTGCTGCAGAAACAGATGGAAGTGCACAGCTAGCCTGTGGTGATCTTCTGGGAACCTGAGCAATCTCGGGTTAGCCATCAGATTTATGGAACAAACAGCAAGAATCCTGAAGATTTGGACATTGGATCAAGCCAACTGCTTACTGGTGAACCAAGTAATTCTCTATGGCCCTTTAGTGAACCACAGTAAAATCTTGATTGCCTGGAGCATGTGGGAAGGAAAAGATCACAAATCTTTTGTAAAAGAGCTACCTTCAAAAACAACAAGCAGGCTTCCTTTCTAAGCCTCATGCTCTCGCTATAGACAGGGCTGTTCACATTCCATGCATTCACTTGTGTGCCATGCAGCTTCAGACATGTTTATAGAATTTATAGATTCTTTCTTTCTTATAAAAAAAATCTTGTAATTCTCATGGCAGTGCAGAAAAAAATGTGCACAGATTGCTGCTGAAGCTTCAGAACTGGAAGGGCAACTTAGACTTTGGTGCTCTGTGCAACACCTTACCCCTCTGCCTCTTTGTGTCGCTTTCTCTGCCAATCCATTTCTGTCCTTTTGGGGGCGGGTATTACTACCCTAGTCCTTGCCAGTATTGTGGAACCTACCAGCAGAACTCAAAAATATTACAAGCAAATTGAGGCTGTAGTTTTGTCCACCATTATGTATGAATAAGTTGGTGATGCTGTGTGCATATTAATTTCCAAATAGTTCTTCTACCAAGACCTCTTTATTTTCGCAAAAAATAAAATGTCATTCACTGAAGATGGTGTACTTTACACCGAAACTGTTTTGCTTTTAACCCGTAACAACTGATGAATGACATCTTAATTTTTTTGCACAAATAAAGAGGTCTTGTGGAAGAACTATGTATGAATAAGTCTTACTGGTTTTTAATCTGACACATAACTATGGGCAGGATTGCAGTCCGAAGGGTATACAAAAGGCATGAATTTGCATAGTTTTATTCCAGTTCCAGAGTCTAGATATAATGTGTGCATGTGTCTGGCCCCACTGTTATAGATCAGTCTGGGTCAATTCTACCTTCTAAAGGAGACGCCATACCTTAGAGAAAGAAAAGGTTACAAACGGGAGGGTCGGATTCACATCAGGTTTGATATTAGTGCCTCCTTATGATATGCTAGTCTTCATCTGAGAATGTTCTTAAAGCTCTTCAGGTGTTTAAGTTTGTTATTCTAAAGACTCTACACATTCCAGGTAGAAAGCAGTAATGTTTTGATGGTGATTTCATCCAACTTTAGTTAAGTTGGTGATGATCCAGAAGTGGGCTCTTGCCAGCTGGCATGCATATCTGAATGCCAGTGTGATTATGTTTCAGCAACTCAGTTTAGTAAGTGAAACTACTACCAACTTACACAGTTAGTCAAAATATTTTACATCCTGGGATCAGATCCTGATCTTGTTGTTTGGGGGTATATATATTTTGTCCTTTGATTGTTTCCAGACAAACCACTTCTACTTGAGTGTACCAGCAGATGCTACAAGGATTAAAAGAGAATAGTTCTCCCCATACAAAGAGATGTACTAGGGATTCGAAACATTAGGTGCTAGGCACTTGCTATGGGCAGAGAGGAGAGCTTGTCTGGTGGTATCAAGCATGACTTCTCCCCCTAGCTAAACAGGGTCCACCCTGGTTGCATTTGAATTGGAGACCACATGTGAGCATTGTAAGATATTCCCCTCAGGGGATGGAGTCACTCTGGGAATAGCAGAAGGTTTCAGGTTCCCTCTCTGGCTTCTCCAAGATAAGGCTGAGAGAGACTCCTGCCTCCAACCTTGGAGAAGCTGCTGCTAGTCTGTGTAGACAATACTGAGCTAGATAGACCAGTGGTCTGACTCAGCATACAGCAGCTTCCTATGTTCCTAAATTATTAACACTTCAGTGGAATGTAAATGAATGTAGCAGTCAGTCTGAGTTCAGCTGTGAAGATGATGCTTGATGTAACAGGAAAACACTGTAAACAATTCTCCTTTCTTCTGTGAAATGAAAATGGCTTGACCAAAAGCTACTATATGCTGATCTTGCAGAATATGCTTTTCTGCTATGTTCAACTGACTAGTCATGCAGTTCCAGTATGCATGATGTTTCCAGTGTGGTGCTTAACCATATATTTGTACAACTATTGGTTGTGATCAGACTTTTGTACATGCTCATATTGAGTTCTTATGGGCTATATAACAAAGCTGCACAGATTCAATAAAAAGCAAGGGGAAAGCTATGGCCATTGTTTAATGTTTGGGCAACCATGGCTCCATAGCCGCATCTCATGCAGTCCTTTGCCCTATTCAGACATTATGTTCAACACTTGTAAAATCTGTATACAGTGCTTGCTCTGCAAAAGTTTATTTTAAAACTTGCCAAATTCTTGACCAGTAAGTTCAGAATTCACTAAAATGCACACTTGTTGTGGAATCCTAAGCAACGTTTGTGCCAGTGCACAAATGTTTTCAAATTTTTAGTGTCTGTTGGTATCCCTTGAGTACAATGGCCAACATGATGCATAGCCTAATGCCGGCATTTCCCTTGCACCGGAGCTGCTGTGCATGTAAGATCTAGCCCTGATTGAGTTGTACAAGAACACAGTTGTGCAGTGACTCAGAAATGTGCACCTGCACTTGAGCAATTGAGTTTCTGCTACTACTATGACTATTTATATACTGCTTTTCAACAAAAGTTCTCAAAAATGCTTACACAAAAAATTAAAAAGTTGGTTTGCTTCTCTCACAAACTAAAAAAAAATCATAATTTTAAGCGTTCACTGAAAACAGTGGAAACTCCATTGCAAAAGTGAAAGGGCGCATTTCTGAGTTGTTGCACAATTGTACTTTTATACAATTTTGCCAGGGCTAGATTTTACATGCAGAGCATGCTGGTGGTAGACTGTGAGGCTGTTCCCATGATCCCTGGAAAGCAAGCTAAGGGAGCTTAGCCCACTTTCCAGTGATCCACACTTTCCAGGGCTTGCGGGCGAGCCTGGTGCTCCCAAGGTGGCTAGCCCGCCTAAAACACCTTCCCCTTAAACCTGCTCATGCGCTACTGCAGCGTGCAGTGACACATGAATAGACCCCTGACTGGGAGGCTATAATCCCTGCCACCCCCACCCTGATCCCCGCCACCCCCACTGGCTCCGTGATGGAGCTGGTAGTCTTGTGGGTGGCTGATTTGGCCACCCAGGCCTGAACGACTGCTTGTGTGCGGGGAGAGCGGGCTAAGTGTAGTGTAGAGCCTCTCTGCATCATGCTGGCCACTATGATTATGCTCTAAAACAACCTGCTTAGGATGAAGTTTGTGATTGATCATCCATGGGACAGAATGTGTACTATAGAGTTAGGTAGAAGAATCCACCTAGAAGGACTGAGATAATATTTATTTGGATGTAGCTTTGAGTGATAATGAGAAGCAAAATTGAAAACAGCAGTTGGGGTGGAGGGCAGTTCTATTTGGAATTGTTTCACTTTTAAAGCCTTCCTGCATTTTTAATGGCAAATGACTCATTTGTAGATTGTTGCTTCTTGTGGGTGCAAGGAGGGAGGCTGAGCAACTGGTCAATTTCATACTGGCCTGTGTAGCAAACCCGTTTTTTTGTTTTTTGTTTTAAAGGCTGTTTTGATCTACTAGAGGCTTGCTTGAGGTTTCTAAATGGAAAGTTGGTGGGGATTTGCTTGTAGCACAAGAGGTTTGTAGGAAGTGGTTGGGTAAGCAGGAGTGTTCACTGGATGTTATATAGCCCTATATCTCAAAGATTTGGGGTCGGTTACACTATAAAAACAGAATTAAGAAATGCAGCAATACAGCAGCACTGTAAGCAGTGTTTAAAATATTGAAACTACAACAAAATAAAATTAAGGGACCTCCACTAAACCCAAGACCACCCACTGAAATGCTTTCACTGGCCCACTCAACATATGGAACCATCATATAGCTTTTGAGCTCTCCCCCCCCACCCCCCGCATATAGGATTCCTGGGCCTAACAGCCTCTCTCCATCCACCTTTGCCAGTTCTGTGGTGCCCATGAGCCCCAAGAAGCTCTTATGGCTTAAGCACTTCCCCACACCTCTTCCCAGGGCTCATTGGTTGTGCTGCCTAGCTTTTCCCCAGACATTTCCCGGCCTTACCCTAGTACTCTATGGCATCATAGAGTACTAGGGTAAGGCCCTGGTGAGAGCCCCTGGTCGTGCAGTGGTAAAAACTGCTGCCCTGTAACCAGAAGGTTGCAAGTTCGATCCTGACCAAGGGGCTCAAGGTAGACTCAGCCTTCCATCCTTCCGAGGTTGGTAAAATGAGTACCCAGAATGTTGGGGGGCAATATGCTAAATCATTGTAAACCGCTTAGAGAGCTTCCAGCTATAGAGCGGTATATAAATGTTATTGCTATTGCTATTGCTATCAGGTTCTCCAGCCTTCACCCCCAGCTGGTTTTGCAGGAGCACCCACTCAACAGGGTTTCTCACTCAACTGAAAAATTCTTTTCCATTTGTTTCTGCAGCAGATGCAGGGCATGTTTCATGCAAACTGCTGCTGCTGTGGGGAGCCACCAGTGGGATAAAGGTGACTCTTGAGGGGGGAAACTCAAATAAGAGATTGTGAACCACTGTTCTTTAAAAACGTGTTTTGGTTTTTTAAATTAATAAGATGTCAGTTCTAGTAAGGGGAAATATAATAGGGCTACAGGACAGCACTTTGATCTGGATGATAAGAAATCCACCAGGTCTGCTGATCTTGCTTTTCTCACGTCTTTTAAAATGCATACTTGGACCTGCCTACCTCACAGGGTTGTTGTGAGGATCCTAAGTTGTTTTAATGCATTTACTTAAATTCATGGAAGAAGAGTGCAATATAGAGAACTGCAAAACATTTGTGTTTCCTGTTGCATAGACATTTGTGGAAATTTCAGTCAAGGACAATATGTACTTTAATATGACATAAGAAAAAAATCACTAAAGGTCTGTTGAATTCACCTTCATCTGTTGAGTTCCATGAATAGGCAACATTGATGGGGAGTCATGTTTTCAAAGGGTTGAGTCGACTTTGGCTACAATTCTGCTCTCTTACTAAGAATCGGACAAAAAAGTTTGTCTTTTAAGCAGAAGCTGTTGCTCTGAACACTACAGTGCAAACATTATGCTGATTCTGATATCCTAACTGTATAGATTGAAAACTTTAGTATTTCCAGATGCCTGATAACTAATAAATTTTAACTGAAAACATCTGTCAAGATTTTTATATTGGAGGTTCTTCTGGTATCTTTTGACATTTAATCTTTGTCCTTCTGCAGCAGTGATGGCCTATTGTTTTTGCACTCCACTCTTTCTTTGGACATCCGATTGCTGTTTGTCAACTGGCAACACCTGAAGATAGGATTTTACTTTTTACCAGGGGTGGGTGGGTGAGGGGAATGGAACTAAATGTTCTCCAACCAGTGGGTAATACTACCATTTTGGTTTCTGTTGACTCTCTACCTAGTGCACCACCTGAAATTAATCTCCAGCTTTGCTATTATAGAGACTACTTTGCTGGACAGCCATCTGTCATCGGGGATGCTGTAGCAGATTTCTTCTGAGAGCGGGGGGGGGGGACTAGAAGACCTCTAAGGTCCCCTCCAACCTGTGTGCTTCAATTAGTGCTGGGGATATAATATTCGCAGCTAATTTTCTGGTGGAACAGAAAATGGAACATTTTAAAAAATGGAACAGAATCACACATATTTTCTAAAAATGGAGGAACAACCATTATTGTCTTGTCATTTCAGAAGCCCTGGGTGCAGTCTGAGATATCCTACCTAGTGAGGCTAATCAACATGAGTCTGTCTTGTAACTTTTAGAGGTATTACATGATGCCCAGTTACCCACCCACCTCTTTCTTAACATTGAAGGGTTTTTGAGAACTCGAAAGCTTGCTTAAATTTTGTGGCTGACATGAAAATTACTCAAAGTAGTCCCATTGAAATTAAAACACCTGATTGCCTGGGAGTGGGGCCTACAGAGCTCAATGGAGGTTCTGCTCATCTGTCCAGCATGGGGTAAGGTCTCTTCCAAGCCCCAAACGTCCCCTTCTGATTGTGTGCAAGTGCCCACTGAGTGTAGTGGTCTAGCTCCTATGCTTTACAACACCCTTCAGTTTGTATTTCATAAAAGGTTGCAAGCAAATCCTTGGGTGCCTTGCACTGCTTTTCAGTGATTGGCTACGCCCTGACCTCAGGAGTGCCTGTGTCCCATGGAAGGCTACCTGAAGAGGAGGAGGAGTCAGTCTGCCTGGTGGAACAATAATCTTTTTACTCCTGGAGTAGGCTACAAGGAGCTGGTAGTTCAGGTTATTTATCTTTGGTTTCATATGTGGTGTGACTTCTCTTTCCCGCTCTCCTTTTGAAACCCAGGCCCCCTTTTAATTTTGTAACTGTTGGTCTCTGTCTAGAGTGTCTAATCCTGAAACTCCCCATGGCCTAGCTGTTCAGAGCACGTTGGTGGGAAAGGGGAGTAGCTCTGGGGCTAGCCATCCTATCCTGTCAGCAGGGCTGTTACAGCTGTTGGTACCCATGTTAGTACAGGGCATGGCCCCATGTGGGTTCCAAACCACTAAGACCAGGAATCTAGCTGGTAAGTGTGTGTATATATAAATGGTATTCCTCTTCCCTTGCATCCAGGAAGGGTTAGTTGTTAACAAGAGAAGAACAAACAGCTGTGTTAGGATGTCTTTATTTCTGTGCAAATATAGAAGTATACATTTATCGGATTTGAAATTGCATAGAAGCAGGCTTGTTATCTATAATATTTACAGTGACCCCCCAAAGGGCAGGATGGCAAGCGGTCTTGCCATTCTCAGAGGTAAGCACAGATCAAAAGCAATTCATGACAGTATAAAAATGTGAAGAGGATGACAGCTTCATCAGAGAAGCTATTGTCAGGGTTCTCTGGTGCTAGTGAGAAAAGGTAAGGAAATGTGGTTGACCACAGACAAATTAAAGAGGAGGGTTTTTTCTGCTGAGAAGAGAAACTAAAGAAAGAGTGGTGGATTGAATGAGTGTCCAGATAAGGGAAATGTATGAGGGCAGCACAAAATGTCTCAAAGAGGGGGAATGATGCAACTAGGAGTTATGGGAAAGAACCCCACAAACTTGCCTAAAATTTAAACAACTCATTTTAAGCTAGTATCCCTGATGCAAGCCCCAACCCCCAGGCCTTAAAATGTGAATATGAAATTTTACAAGTTAGTTCACAGATGTAACATGAAGACATAGCAATGAACTCACCAGGCCCTGATCTTCCCCAAACAACTCTTAACGAGTGTGAGAAAGTGATTTTTAGTAATGGAGCTTAACTAAGGACCAAGGGAGTTTGTTTATTTAGCCACCACCCAGATATAGCCAGACTCCCAGGGTGCCTGTTGTGTTTGCAGAGTCATTTCTCCCCCATCCCCACAAACCAGCATGCAACCCAACTATCTGATTACTTGGATGTATTTGGGCCTGATCCCAGTCTTGTCCAGAGCCAACGGGAAAGGGTCTATGAAAGGCTGTGTAAGGTCATGAATCTATAATGAAAATTGCACAGATGCATATGTGTATTACTTATCATATAAAATTATATGGTGGCAAAGATCTGAAAGATCTTACCTTAATGCAACAATTAAGGACCACCAAGGGAGAATTGTCTGAACACAATATGAAGAGTCTCTGTGGTCTGTAGCAATAGGAAGCTGCTTCTTCATACAAAATAGGTATATAGCAAAGCTGTTTTTTTAAACAAGTGATTGGTTTGAAAATTGTCACAAATAGGATGTTGACAATACCAGAGTTCAATGCAACCCATCCCAATGGGTCTTATTTCTTACTTAGCATGTGTAAGAGTGTACCCAATGTTCAGAGGCTGGCTGAATGGAAATGCTGGTCATAGAGGACATGTGAGCAAGACAGTCAAACAGGCACGTTCAGAGTGAATCCTTATAACCAGAATAAGAGGTGAAGTGGTAATGTTGGTGGCTCTTTTGTGGGCTTAAAACACCGATTTCTATGGGCTGGTTGAAGGAATCGGATTTATATTCTGAACTGTAATATATTTCTAAAAAAGGTGGTGGTACTCTGAGTCCTAAGTTCAATAAAGGTTAGGCTAACCATGATGTTAAACACTTCACCTTTTGACTTTAAAAAGAAACAGTCATAGGGAACCACATATATCTTGGGACTGTGACACAAATGTAGAGGAGGTTTAATTCTGTGCACCTTGCCCGGCTGCTCCGGGAGTCAGGCTCAGGGAAGTGCAGCCACGTGGTGCCCTGCTCCCCCCCGCCCTCCCCCCCAGAGCCCCAGTAATGCACTGCCCAAGTGCACAATGCATTACTGGGAGATGTCCACCCTGAGTGTGTCCGCTGTAGCTGCAAGCAGCTGTGGCAGACACACAACCAGTTAACCTGTTTTTTGGGCACACTCGCACCCAAAACCTGAGTTAAGTGGTAGGCGACAGAAGAGGGCTCACCACCACGCTGCCACCACCACTGTGACCCGTGTGGCTCCCGGCGGTTCTCACAAGCTGCAACAACTGGGCTGGGCTTCCCTAGCCTGGTTTTTGCTGCTTATAAGAATAGCTTCAGCAGATATTGTCATGTTTAGGTGATGAAGGGGAAATGCCTCTTAAGATGGTTCTTGCCATCTGCAATCTTTATAAATATATTAAAAACCATTTTTTTAAAAAAAGCCCAGTTTAAGGGCACCATTTTTACTTTATCAAAAGTTTGCTTTAACTGATTAAATGTTGCAAACATCATTCCATATAGGGTCGTAACAGGTAACATTTGTATCAAGTGATTGTTCTGTACCTGCTGGCACTAGAGATGGAGATGAACATTTAAGCAGGCACTAAAAACCTCAATTGTTCTGGGCTACTGTGACCTAGAGAACAAGCTCTTCAGCTTTCTGCTTCTCCAGTTTTCCAGCAACTGACATTCTTCTGGTACAGAAGAAATGGAGCATGTACAGAAGAAATGGAGCAGATCTTCTCCTGCCTGCTGTGGCCATGAGCCATGTGTGTACCTGTTATGTGTGAGTTGAACCTCTCTTTGAACTGAAAGGACCAAGCCCCAATTGTTCTTGAATCCAGTAATCTTCAGTAAACTGAATCTTGAATCCAGTACTTTACCTTTTCAGCCACTGTATCCAATATAAACCCAGCTGATGATGTTTCCCACTCGGTATACCAGCCTTACTGGTGAATCAGTAGGAAACAATTACAATATGTTACAATACTGTAACAATATATGATGTTAGGAGACAATAGCCTATGTGTAGCTCATGATTTTGTCATTTCTTACCTATTTATTAATGGAAGAGAGCATTTTCCCCCAGAACAGACTGGAAATGACCAGGTCTGTTGGCCATTGACCCTGATTCACTGTTAACAAGGATGTCATTACATCCTGTAAACACTGACACTGGCTTAGTAGATTAGAACCAATGTTATCATTTGGAATAGTGGGTTTGCAGTGCCAGAGTCCAGAGCAAGACAACATTAACCTATCCACTTTTAGAACATGATGGGAGGGAAGAGGACAACAAAAGTGGGTTTGTGCAGCCCTCAAGGACATATTCCTGCCAGCAAAAGGGACTTTGCGGGAAAGGGGAGAAAAGCTAAAATGATTAGCTTTCCCTCTCTGCTTGCACTGGGCTGCAGAGCAAGGCTTCAACACAGCTAGGCTCCCGCTGCTCTGTGAGAGTGCAGCCCTTCTTCTGTTCTCGTGAGCTGCAAAAGATGTTAGTGGCTGACATAAAGAGCAAGGATGCTCCAGTGCAGTAAGAGAGCAGTCTAACAGAACTTCCCAACTAACTGCACTGGCGTAGTGGGTAAGTGGCAATTTTTGATGACCTCCCCTTCCCTAGGAAGCCCTCTATGCCACCTGAAAATATGTCCCCGAGGTCTGCATCAACCTCAGGGACATATTGGGGGGGCACAGAGGGCTTCCTGGGGAAGGGGAGGTAGTAAAAAAAAATGCTGCTTTCCTGCTGCACTGCTACAGTTTGTTGGGAAGTTCTGCTAGGCTGCTCTTTCACTGTGCTGGAGCATCCTTGCTTTGTATGTCCGCCACTGTGAGTTGAAGATCATCAGTTATGTTCCACATCAAGACTTCAAAGGATCCTTACATGCTTCCGCTCCAGGATTCAACATGCCAATACAGCATATGTACTGTAACCCACAGTTATCAGATATTTTGGTAATGGGATCAAAACAAATACCAGTCTTTACCTATTAAGTCAGATTTCCCCTAAACATTAACATGCTTCTGGTTGGCTTTGCTTCAAGTAAAAACCTTTGTTACATTTCATCTCAGAGAAGCTCACCTGTTGTAGAAGAACTGAATCCTAAATCTTCAGTTTACAAAATGTACTACGACTGGAGTGTGAATTACTTGCTACATTTGAACATAGAGCTCCTTGTAAATAAAGTTCATTAAAACAAAATGTCCAGTTCACTATATACAAAGAAGGATTGTGTATCTAAGACTCCTGAAACCTCCAGGGTCAGGAATTGAGATCATCTGAGTTAGATGCAAAGTAACTTCCAGTAATCAGAAAAGAGATCAGTTCAATTTGCTTCATTTTCTGAATTCTAATGCTCTTGCTGGGCATCAAATATTTTCTTGTTTCCGCAATTTGGTTCTTTTCTTTTGTGAATACAATGATCTCTTACTAGTATTACTTTACCTTTTCAGCCACTGTATCCAATATAAACCCAACTGATGATGTTTCCCACTCAGTATACCAGCCTTACTGGTGAATCAGTAGGAAACAATTACAATATGTTACAATACTGTAACAATATATGATGTTAGGGGACAATAGCCTATGTGTAGCTCATGATTTTGTCATTTCTTACCTATTTATTTGATGGTAGAGAGCATTTCCCCCCAGAACAGACTGGAAATGACCAGGTCTGTGGACCATTGACCCTGATTCATTGTTAACAAGGACGTCATTACATCCTGTAAACACTGACACTGGCTTAGTAGATTAGAACCAATGTTATCATTTGGAATAGTGGGTTTGCAGTGCCAGAGTCCAGAGCAAGACAACATTAACCTATCCACCTTTAGAACATGATGGGAGGGAAGAGGACAACAAAAGTGGATTTTTTGAGTGCTCTTTCAGATATACTTCCATAACAAAGTCCTGACTCTTTGGAAGAGTACTCCCTGTTATACAGGTGTAACACTCAGGTCATCAGACAAGGAGAGGCCAGAGTCTCTTTCCCTTGATGTTTTCTCTGGCTTAGAAAAAAGCTTGCCATCTCGATGCAGGTTGGCATTCCTCAACACTGTGGTTGACTCTGCTGCCAAAATTGAAGGCTGGTCAGTTTCATAGCAGAGATCATCATAAGCATAATTCACATTGCTGCAGGGGAAATTCTGTAGCTTCACCAGTTCGATCCCACCAATATCAATGTGAGGAGAATGGTTCTGACTTGGAGATTCTGGTGACGTGCGGGAACTAGGGGAGGAACTGCAGTTCCCATCAAACCCCGAATCTTCTCGCTCTTGAGTTGCTTTGAGTTTAGAGCTAGGACTGGGCTGGCAAATGCTCTCCAGGACCCAGGATCCATAAGTTGGGTTCCAAAGGTTTTTTGTTTTATTCTTCAGCTTATGTACTGGATTACTGGTAGATTCCAGTTTCTGGTTCAGGGTTGACTGGGTCCAAGCTCCACTGCTGGAATCACTGGAGGAAGGCATGCCTGGTCCTCTGGCTATCCAGTTACCAAGGTTCTCCACCACCAGCTCCTGTGGGCATTGTTCATATTTGTGCCCTGAATTATGGTCTTCCAAGGTTCTGGGGCTCATCTGAGGTGTAAGGGTAGGGTTCCCCAGCAAAGGAACCATCCCACTGGAACTGTTTGGATGCAGCACAGTGCTTCCTTCATCCTCTGGTGTTGGGCTGCATTCAACAGGCAGCTCTGTATTGATCACATCAGGATCCTGAAACACAAACAAGGATGGTGGCCCTCTCAAATATTATCAGTTGAAGAGGTTGGCTGACTCCCCCTCTCACCCAAACCAGACACTATATGCAAATAGCAGGAGTATGCATGTGGGCACACATACATGTGCCTGCATGCATGAGCTTTAACCTTTTCCTGTTTCCCGTTACCCCAGTGATGAACAGAGCTATTTTTTTTCCATCTGACTGCAGCTACTTGTGCAATGTTGCTACTCCAGAGGGTCACCAAGCCTCTGGGAGCAGCTTCTCAGGGGCACAAAAGGACTAAAATGCTCTGGAACACATGCAGAACACCGTGTGGCACACTCTGGATCCTGGTCTAAGTATCACCCATTGGCTGTAAGACAGCAACATTTCACAAGGTGGATCCTTACCTGTGTGCAGTACTTGATTCTTTCAAGAATGGTGGAGAAGTTGGGTCGGTACTCAGGACTATGCTGCCAACACTGTGTCATAATCCGATAACTAAGAAAACAAAAATACTCAACATCAGAAATATCAGATTCATTTTAACATCCTAGCTGTATTTTCCTTTTCTCTCGGGGACTCAGTTTTGAGCTTCAAACAATGGCTGACATCCAGAGCAACGAACCACTTGTGGAAAGACTTTACGTTAGCACAAAACTGTTGCACAAGCTAGTAGCACCGAGTCTGGAGCTCACATTCTAGAGTAGTCTTGTGCTACCAAAAGTATGCTTGTGGTGTGCTGAGGAATTTCTGGCCATGAATACTCATAAAACCAAGGTGATGGTGTTTGGTAGGAGATCGAAAAGGCATTGCTGATCCATAAATGGTAATAGCGCTCCCTCGTTGTGTCTCAAATGCGTCGCTTCGTTTAGAGGCGGGCATTGCCAAGATAGTGGCCCAGGCTTGGTTACACTTAATTAATTACTGGCACAAAATTAACTCTCATGGGTTGGGCTTGGTTTCTTTGGTTTTAAAGGATGAATATCAGTCTATTTGGAAGGAAAATGTACAGGTCATACTGGGCAATTTTCTGAGCAATTCATATGCCCCTTAGGCCCAGATTTAGTCAAAAAAGTTTTAAAACAGAGTATCTGGGACCTGGAGAAACAAAGCGACCTGAGTAGGGTCTCTATTGGAGTTTATAATGATTACTTCTCAAGTTACCCACTTCCGGCAATTTATCTTATGTACTTGTCTGCTCTGACCCAAAGGAGAGCATTCTCCCAGGCTCGCTTTAATGTCCTGCTATCTATGGTTTTGGAAGAAAGGTATAAGGGCGTCCCCTATAAGGATTGACTATGTGCCTGTGGTGCAGAAGTGGTTGAGACAACTGCACATGTGCTTTTGCACTGTACCTTTTACAAAACCATCTGTACCTCCTGGCTCGAACCTTACTGGTGCAAATTTTTGGGACATCAGGATGAGTTCTATGTTGAGCTCTTCCTGTCAGGTCAGCACAAGGAAATTACCTTGTCCATGGCCAGATTTTGTGCAGCTGCTATAAAAATTAGAAATGTTTTAACAAATTTTAATTGATATGTTTTATGTGCTATTCTTTTTCTTTTCTTTCTTTTTTCTTCTTCTGATAATTGTATCATTGCTGCTTGTTGTATGTATGGTCTATGTTTGGTCTTGTACCATTAAAAAAAAGCATACACGTTTCTTTTATATGTATGAGCCCCTGGTGGCGCAGTGGTAAAACTGCCGCCCTGTAACCAGAAGGTTACAAGTTCGATCCTGACCAGGGGCTCAAGGTTGACTCAGCCTTCCATCCTTCCGAGGTCGGTAAAATGAGTACCCAGAAAGTTGGGGGCAATATGCTAAATCATTGTAAACCGCTTAGAAAGCTCCGGCTATAAAGCGGTATATAAATGTAAGTGCTATTGCTATTTATTTCAGTGGGAACTTTTGCGCTATGAGAGTCATAGCATTCTTGCGCAATCCCCGTTTTTAACTTCTTGGCAATTACAAATTTTCTCATTCCACAGGTGATTCATTGTGCTGGATGTCAACCTCTGTCTTTAACTAGGAAGTGTCCAAGAAAGCAATGATTCTGATCACAGGTCCTCAGAAGGAATGTCCTTCAGCTGACCAATGTGCAAAGTCAGTCAGAAATGGAGGCTCTCCTATGCTGGAAAAATGCCCGGATGCTGAAAAGTGGCCAGTCAGTAGACCAGTTTTGTAACTTAAAGGAAACTTTCATATCAGCTTCAGTGAGGAAACACTAAGAGTCTTTCTCCTTCATGTTTCTACTGCCCCTTGG
Source organism: Hemicordylus capensis (assembly GCF_027244095.1). Taxonomy (NCBI): domain Eukaryota; kingdom Metazoa; phylum Chordata; class Lepidosauria; order Squamata; family Cordylidae; genus Hemicordylus; species Hemicordylus capensis. Next base: position 71,837,343 of record NC_069657.1, read on the forward strand.
GGAAGAATTCCATTAATGGATCTCTCTTTTCTGGGCTCTACAAATGGATGCACATGAATGTGATCTGCAATTTCTGCCACGTGTGTAGCCAGTAGATGCAACGTTTATCCCATGCTTGATGTCTTTTATGTCACTGAGCACAATTCCACTCCATTTGTGGCCCATGCATATTTGGCATTGATGATAAATTTTACTCACTCTAAAATACTTTCTGGCCTTGTGGCCTCGCTTTTGACATTTCTGTAAGAATGAAGATATACTCACACAGGCCCTGGGCAGTTCTTTGGTGGATCCATTCGACCCCCACTGGTGACAAACTCTAGCACTTCCTGGTTGGTTTTGCAAGGATACGGCATATAGCCCAAGGAGAAGATCTCCCAAAGCAGCACTCCAAAGGACCTAACAGAGAACCGGTGAATGCAACCCATGACCCTTTGATTGGTACTTTAATAGATTTATACCTGTACAGCATTAAGACTCACACTAAACTTATATACAAGCTGCAAAGCTTTCACAGATGCAAGATACAGCCCAAGACACACATTAGATTGGATACAGCCTAATACACATGGGTTTGTTACAGGCAGGACAAACATGAAATAACACCATATGATGACATTGCATGCCCACTGCTAGCTGGTTTAAGAGGCACTTTTCAAAGTGATTCTAATCTCTTTATATTAAGCAGGGGGAGAACAACTGTCCCTCGCCAACCCCAGCACAACATCGCTCCAATGGCTGTTGCTGGTATCTACCTTGTGTTTCTTTTTTGACTGTGAGCCCTCTGGGGACAAGGAACTATCTTCTCTTTATTCTTTTTCTATGCAAACAACTTTGAGAACCTTTTGAGTGCTTTGAGAACTTTTTGTTGAAATGCAGAATAAATAATACTAACTTGACTGGTGCAGAGAATCTGCATGCTAGTTGATCTCTGCGCCCCCTGCCACAGCCTCTTCACCCCTGAGACCTCCCCCATCTCTAGCATGGTGGCGGCAGCAGCACTACTTTCCTTCCCTGCGCCATCTCCTCCTCAGGCCTCCCTCCTCTGCTGCCCTCCTGCTCCTCCTCGTCCTCTGGTGGCAGTGCTCACTGCCCTGGAGGAGCCCACTGGCTGCCCCTCCGGTTCCCCAGCCTCTGGATCACCAGCCTCCCTCCTCCGGTTCCCCAGCCCCTCCGGTTCCCTCCTCCGGATCCCCAGCCTCCCCCAAGCTCTCCCTCCCTGTGCTGCCTCCACGTCAGGCCTCCCTCCTCCACCACCCTCCCGCTCCTCCTCAGCTGCCCTATCAGGCTCCTCCAGTTTCCTGGCTGCCCCCAAGCTTTCCCTCCCTGCGCCGCTTCCACTACGGGCCTCCCTCCTCCTCCACCCTCCTGCTCCTCCTCCTTGGCTACCCCTTCGGGTTGCTCCAGTTCCCGGGCCACCCCTGAGCCACCTGCTTTGGCCACCGCCATTATGCTGCCTCAGCTCTCACCGAGGCTCATAAAAGTATGCATGGTGTGGAGAAAGTGGATTGAGAAAAGTTTCCTTCCTCTCCCACAGTCAGGGAGCCATGCAATGAGACGCTTTGCAGGAGATTTAGGATGGACAAAGGAGGCACTTCTTCACACAGTGCATACCTGATATATGGAGTTTGCTGCCACAAGATGTAGTGATGTTCATAGCCGAAAGGGCTTTCAAGGGGGATTAGACAAATTAACGGAGGACAAATCTATTCAGTGGCTACTAGTAATGATGGCAACATCCTGGAGGAACAGTTTCAGAAGCAGTATGCCTATGAATATCAGTTGCTGGGGAGCAACCATGGAAGAGGGGGCCATATGCCTTCATCTCCTGCTTGTGAAGTTCCCAGAAGCATCTGGTTGGCCACTGTGCCAAAAAGGGTGTTGGGCCTTTGGTCTGATCTAGCTCTTCTTATATATCCATATGTTCTGAAATCGTTAACCTCGGCATTCAAATAAAGTCTGTACTTATTTTCTGTTCTCTCCGGTATTTAACTGAAATTAATTTTAAACTGTTTAATTTGCTTTTATTTTGAGATTGTTTTTACTGTATTTTGTGAAATGTTACCTGGTTTCACTGTTTTATAGTGTGTTTTAAATTTTGCACACCGCTTAGAGATGTACCTATCAGGCAGTATAAAAATAAAAATATGATAAATAAATACTAACTGAGAAATTACTACATCTGAAAAAGATTGCTGCCCTGATTAGGCTAGGGGACCTAGGTGTGTGGACACAGACTTCCATACACCTATGACTACCTCCACATGCAAACTGGAGCTGCAGTGTAGTTCCGCCTCCTCAGAGCCAGCTGCAGGGAGTGTGCATATGTTGTCGGGGTGCACCTTTCCTGAGGCAAGGTAGGGCAGATGTGTCAGTCAGCGGATTATTGGGGCACCAGCAGGGCGGCAACATGTCGTCTGCTGCCACCACTGGAGTAGCTCTTTGGAACTGATCTGACGACCATTGCAAGCTTTGCAAAGGGTGTAGGGAGAAGAGAGAAGGCTGCCCTCTTCTCCTCCTCACACCCCTTGCAAAGCATGCAAGAAGCACAAAAAGAGGCTGCCGGTGATCTTCCCTCCTTGTCCCCTGCACCACATTTAAACTTGCAGGGTTGGTTTGGAAAGGGGGCTGCCCCGCCCAGGGGCATGGGGCAAGGCAGCATTTGGCACCTTGCTTCAGGTACCATAATACCTCGGGCCGCTCCTGCATGCTGGGCCGTCTTAGAAAATAAGTGATAGCACCAACCTGCTGTTTAGGGGTGCAGGTGGGAGCCAAGCAGCTGACTGGCAGAACTGACTGGCAGGCCTATGTGCATTTTGACAGGAACCTATGGCATTCCTTTTTTTGTGGAGGGGGGGTCCCCTTATCTTCAGTAACATTGTATGTTTGCCTTACCCTTTCAAATTTACCTTTGCCCTAGGTGAGTTGGAAATTTACTTTGGGACACACACACACAAAAGCTTGTCAGGATTCCAATGGGAGCCCATAAGATACACAAAGGAGCACACATGGCAATGTGGTCCCACTTCCTTTGCTTATCTGGCCCCTGGCTGGTCTGATCTTCCCTGCCCCAGGCTTTTCTTGCACTGAGGTCAGAGGAAAAGATGTGTTGGGAGCACCATTTTAAGGGGATGCTGTGGGTCAGGCAGTGTTGAGGAACAACCCAGTGTTTCAGGACTCTGCAAACAAACTGCTGCTCTTTACAGGGATTAATCTAGAACTCCAGGCTAGAGTTCATGGAAAGGCGATTCACACTACTATGAGGCTTGAATTGCCCACACAAACAACAGTGTGGTAGCTGGTTTAAACATGAACATGTAGATGCTGCTATATAGCTCAATGCATTCTTGTGAAGAAGCCGGCCATGCAGAATGGGAGGTTTTGACCACCCCAACCCAAACCCATTTTTTTGGCTGTTTCTTGCAGAAATTTAAGCTATCCTGGTTTAAGCCCTCTTTAGAAAGATTCAGCTGAAGACAAAGAGACATCCATGCCCTGTGTATTAGAGGGCCCCCAGCTGCTCAGTCCCCCTGCTTTGCTCTCAGCAGTGACTGAAAGACATTTACCAGGTGTCCGTCTTGGAAGTGAAGATTCCTTCTAAGAAAGCCTCTGGGGGCATCCACTTGACTGGAAGCATGGCTCTCCCTCCTTTGCGATAGTAACTTGCTCTAGCAAAGCCAGAGAGAGAGAGAGAGAGAGAGAGAGAGAGAGAGAGAGAGAGAGAGAGAAATTAAGACCTGCAAAAGAAACTTCCTCAGAAATGGCAAAGCCCAGTCTACCTCCACTCCAGCTTTCAGGATATTTTCATGAAAGCAGGAACATGCCCATGCCCATGTCCTTCATTATAATAGACATAAAGCCAGTTTCTGGTGTCTGTCATTTGGTCATGCTGCTCTTCCAGTGAACTATACCCTCTTTCCTCTATGGACTGCACTGGAAGCACCTATAAGAAGAAGCTACAGTGGAAGGTCTCTTTCAGCAATACTGTCACTACAGCAGGACAGGCAGAATGTGCAGAGAAGAAGAAACTAACATATGGTTGTATTCCTGGGTTAATGGCTGACATTCAGACTAAGGAATGCTGGTACAGTGAACATGCTTTTGGGGGTGGGGTGATTTTCAGCCATCTTCCCTTCCTTTTGAAGCCCACTGTGACTCCCAAAAATATGACCCCAAGGGCTGTGTGACCCTCCGGGGCATATTGTAAGGGCTTTGGAGGGAGAGGGTGATTGACAAAAATTGCCCCTCCCCTGAAGTGTGTGCTCTATGTTCGCTGCATGAGTGCTTCCATAGAGTGGATGTCAACCAAAGTTTTCAAATTTGCACCACATCATTTATCTCCCCACACCAAGCCAAAGCTGCTTTTATAGCCTACCTGTAGATATCTCGAGCCATTCCAAAGTCACCAATTTTGGCAACTCGCCCTGGCCCAGTGCAGGTCAGAAGGCAGTTTCTTGCAGCTATATCCCTTTAAAAGAACACACATACAAGGTGGAAGTTAGTCGTTCAGAATTTTGAACTGGCTCCATAGATGTATATTGAAAGCCTATAGTACCTAATCATGCAAACATTATAAAGGACTCTTATTTCTTCAAGGGCAGTGTTAACATTAACATTTTCTCATTCAAATACCATTTACCATTTATAGACCCTATCCTGCAACTTCATAGCCTGGAAAATATTGCTATAGAATGTAACAGATTTCTTTTTACAACAGAGTACAGCACAACTCCAGAGTGTCCCTTGTTTTGAATACTCCTGCTTTCTAGGTAATTACATAAGAACAGACCAGCTGGATCAGGCCCAAGGCCGATCTAGTCCAGCATCCTGTTTCACACAGTGGCCCACCAGATGCCTCTGGGAAGCCCATAGGCTTATTATAAGGTAAGAAACACCCCTGCCATTTGCATTGCTCCCATGCACCTGGTATTCATATGGGATCACATCACAGGGCTGCTGTGGGTACCTGTGAAGGTAAAAGTAAAGTAAAGTGTGCCATCGAGTCGACGTCGACTCCTGGCGAACACAGAGCCAGGTTTTTCTTTGTGGTTTTTCTTTGGTAGAATACAGGAGGGATTTACCATTACTGCCATCTCCTGCCCAGTATGAGATGATGCCTTTTAGCATCTACCTATATCACTGCTGCCTGATATAGGTGTTTCCCATAGTCTGGGAAACATATCAGCAGGGATTTGAACCAGCAACTTCTGGCTTGCTGGTCAAATCATTTCCCTGCTGCACCATTAAGTGGAGGAAGCCTTTAAAAACAAAAGCTTTAAAGGGATTAAAAGAAACCTTGTGCAGCCTCATGCTCCTCACTGCATCTGGAGGAGCAACTGAGTCAAGCATACTCAGCAATTCCTGTATTGATGAGTTATGCAGAGGAACAGGATATAGGTTGTTGCTGACAATACAGAGAAAAAAATTAGCTACTGAAGTCAGTACAAAGGGAGCTGATATGCTGAAGGAGCCATTAATGATCAGCCATGAGTTTGAATAAGGAGCACAACTTAAGGCAGGATGGGTTATTTATTAAAATATCTAATTCTTGTACAGCCATTACATGTTGATACATTAATACAGCCATTGACATGACAAGAGACAGCATCCAGATTAGTTAGTCATGATTAAGCACCATTAAAATCAATGAGACAAGTTCATTGATAGTTCATAGAAATTGAATTAATAATAATAATAATAATAATAATAATAATAATAATAATAATTTGTCCTATTAATTTCAAGGGGACTTAGTCATGATTAACTTAGTCTAGATGCTGCCCATGGTTGACAGCTGATCTCCTAGACTTGAAGAGACACAAACTGATAACATTCACTAGGCTGACATGTTGGTGCAGAAAAGTCAGCTCTTTCATTTGAGTCAGTCTGCGTGCTGCCCATCACCAGCAGCTGATCTAGACTGTGACCAGGGCCAGCCTTTGACATTGAAATAAAGTGAAGTGAAAGCTGAAGTGAAAGTAAAAATGACACCAGTCTGATTGATATGGATTTGTGCAGCACAGCACAACTGTGGGGCCACCACTAAGAATGTCTTGTCCCTGACACCTACCAATTGCACTTTAGTTAATGGCTGGCCCCAGAATGTGGATTTTGAAGCTGATCCTAAGGCTCTGGAAGGTACATATTACAGTCATTAAGACAGTGCTGGATGTCAGCTGATATCTCCAATTATGGGAGTGCTGCTCCTACTGTCTTATTTTACTGTGTCAGAGCCTCCTTTAGCCTCATCCATGGGCAAAGTTTATAACAGAATGTATTACACATTTGTATCTACAAAACACACATGCAGTATCTGAAGGCTGAAAAGTAAAAACAGAAGCACACTTCTACAGTCCCTTGATGCAGCACTACCATCTAGTGGACAAGAAGAAGAAACACATACATACATACATACATAGTTCGTGTAGAAGGTATTCAAGAGGAACTGAACCATTGGTCCATCTGGCCCAGTATGACCCACTAAGTCATTCCCCCCTTTGCAACATTTTCAGAAAAATATAAAAGGGGGCTATGGTGTTTTATCTGTTTTCTAGTGAAGTTCAGCTGAGTTCTGTCACTCATCTCCTGCCTCTTTGAAAGTGTAAAATGGTTCACTTGCATGTTGTGCCATGTCACAAAGATTTCACATAATTAATTTTGTTAATACAAGTAAACAAGCCATAGCCAACACTGACTATGTAAGTGGAATAAGAACCAGAAATGCCTTGCAGAGACATTTCTCATCAACAGGGAGTGATCCATGTTACTACCATCCCCATATCCTGCTAACTGTGTAAAAAGAGGCATCTTTGAAAGTGAGGACTCTCTTATATTTAATGGAGGAGAACAAGTGTCCCTATCAAATTCCAGCACAGGCAGCATCGCTGGTGTCTCCTTTGTGTTTCTTTTGAGACTGTGTATCCTTTTCAGAAAGGGAATCATTTTATTCTTTTTTCTGTGTAAACCACTTTGAGATGTTTGGTTGTTGTTGAAAAGCACTAAAGAAATATTCTTGATTAGGAGTGTGCAGAACCAGTTTGAATGAAAGCAGCCCGGTTTGACTGGTTCAAGCTCGAACTGGATTTTTTAAAAGGCAGCTGGTCTGAGTTCAAATCAGGCTGGGCTAGGTCTGATACTGAATGGTTCGACACAGTTCAAGGGCTATGCTTATAAAGGGGAATCCAGTGAGGCTTCTTCTTTACAAGCTAAGGGGTGGGGAATCCTTAAAAGTCTTCTAAGGCTGGCTGGGGTGAGGCGGTGAGAGGGTACCTTACCGACTTTCGCAGCGGCGGCTCCTCTAAACCCCGCTGGCACTCTCCCCCAGCAGTGCGGCCTGGTGGCAGCCTGATTCTGGCCTCCACACATGTGCAGAGGTCATGCAAATGGCCTCCATGCATCTGTGGAGGCTGGAACTGGGCTGCCGCCGACCTGTGCTGCTGGGTGGGGGAGTGCCGGTGGGGTTTAGAGGAGGAGCCACTGCTGCCACCACCTTCTTGCCAGCCACCCCCTCCGGCTACCCTTAGAAGACTTCTAAAAGATTCCCCCACCCCTTTGCTTGTAAAGGGGAATCCTCACTAGATTCCGCTTTACAAGCATAGCCCTTGAACCAGGTCAAACCAATTCAACCCGGTTCGACTGAACGGAACAGATTTCTGGCCAGTTTGACCAAACCAGCTCGCAGATTGGCAGTTCAGTTCGAATTTGAACTGAACCGCCAAACCAGGTTCCATGCACACCCTATTCTAAAGAATACCTTTGCACATTGGGGTAAATCAACCACATGACAACTGGAACTGTACAAAGAGAGGCTTGCCTGATGTTAGCCTCCAGGACAATCTCTGCCTCTGTTCACTGGATTTTCATAAATTAATGATTCTTGCCCATGCATATGGGATACATTTCAACCCATTTTAAAGTATAATGGACCCCTGCAGTTCTGTCAAAATCCTTACTGAATCTTTCAACACAAGTCTCTGTCTTAGATGGCACAACTCATATTTGTCTTTGGGGATGCACATTCATCCACGATTCCCTGGAAAGCAAACCAATGGTTGCAACATGCAACATGCCTCACTTACCTATGAATGAAGTGGTTCTCCTCAAGATACTTGCAGCCACAAGCAATGTCCCTGGCTATGTTTAGCAGGTCCTGCATTGTCAAAGTGGATGGCTGATTCTGCATGAGCAACCAATGATAAATGGAGAAGAGATTAAATATAGGAAAGAAGCTGGGAGCAAAAAGAAATAGACAATACAAGGTAAGGTAACAAGCATGAATAACAGAAAGTGGAAGAAAGATGGGTCACAGACTGGCCCAAAACACTTTGAAGCTTGAGATTATTTTTTTTAAGATATCAAGCTAAATATGATATGACAACTGCGTGGTGATTAATTACATGTTAGAACACACTGGACCATGTGATTCCTAAGTCCAGGTCTACAAAGAGAAAGTGTCACTTTTTCCTTGAACCAACAGACCCTTTCAAGTTTCCTTTAGCTTTTAAATTCGCAGAAAGAAGCAAACAACGAGAGCAGCAGAATTAGCAAGCTGGCTCAAATACTCCTGGAATATTGGCTTTGCTGGAACATTCCCAGGGACTTTTACACACATGGCCTTTAGCTTGCATTTCTTCTGGAATGCAGAGTGCGAGTTCACATATCAGCTGGATTTACCCTAAAGTCACAGCGGGCTATCAGGGACCAGTTCACACACGATTCTGGCTTTCCCCGAATTAGGGCTGCACGTTCTAGCTTAGCCTGTATTACGTCTGAGGTAAAAAAATCCTCTATCTGCAGCAGCGTTTCCTGAAAAACCGAGGTTTCTGGTATGCCCTGACACTTCTCCACAATGTGTGTAGGGGCTATTGACAATAAATTGCCTTTTTTCAAAACTCGCACGTTTGTGTTTTGTTTTCAAATATGTGCTGGGTGGATTTGCGGAACGCCAGGAGTCAGCAGAGGGGGCCGCTTGGCAACTTGACTCGCTAGTCTTCCACAAGGAATGGGAGTTTCACAGTGTTGTTCCTTATTGTCTGCTTTCCCGATTGTGGCTAGCTTTGCTTGGGAAGAATCCAAGCTGTTATTGAAAGGGGCTAAACAGAGAGCCGGTGTCCTTTTGGAATCTGCAATAAGAGAAATATAGCAAAGGGCTATGGACACTGGAAGAACTGCTTGCTGTGTACTTCTTCAAGGCTGCCTTCCTCCCCCCTCCCCCATAGCCTGCCTTTTCCCAGCAAGCTGGCTGGAAACCGAAGGCTGGAGGGGAGAGAAACTACCTGTGATCAATCATGCAGCTTTGGCAGTGTTAACCTAGGACAGAGCATGGGCAAAATAGAGTCAGCCACACATGCTTTTGCTGGCGATGGGGAGGCAGTGTTGTGGGGCAGAGGGCACAACATTTGTGAGTAGGCTTTGGCAGGGGGAGGTGGCACTTGCTTTTGGCTGTGTTAATTTTTTGTGGGGTGAACCTTTAAAATCCATTCCAGGCTGGGCTCAGAGAACAGTGTTGGCAAGTGGTGGTGGTGGTGGGGACCCTTACAAAGAAAGGATTGGTGCAAGGTTTGTTATAGGGGGCGCTAATGGAGGGAGCAGCTTTCCTCCGTGTGATGGAAACTCAGAGCTTAGTTTTTAAAAATGAGAGGTGCCGGGACTCAAGTCTGGGACTCAGTTGTGACCACTATGGCACTCTGCACATGCTCAAAGGGGCATTTTTTTCTTGCTTCACATAGTTTGGAATGGTTCTAGGTGGGTCCTAGTACTAATTTAGCCCTATCAAAATGTGAATTGTCAAGAAGTTAGCCCAAGCCAGCATCTCTCCAACTTCTCAATAATTTTTGCAAGCCGAGAAAGGAAACTTTGGGATGATTCCTGTGTGTGGTGGGGGAGGAATTGCTGAAAAACAGAGCCTATTGATTTTGTTCACATCAATAAATTATCCTAGAGGATCCCTCAGTTGTTATGCATTCAATAAGGATAAAAATGAGCCCCCCCACACACAATTGGGAGTGGTTTCTGCAAACATCCACGCAGATACATTTGCTGAAATAACACTCCGGGTAAAGCGTTCGGTTGTTTTGACTAGTCAATCTTGTGGAACGCCGACTGACAAACTAACAACAATGACAAAAAGGTATCTAGCCTCCTCCTCTGGGATGTGATTGGTTGGAGAGAAAAAACGGAGCAAACTGTGGGAACACACACAGGAAAACAATCTGCTAGGAATGCGGAGAGGAGCCGAACCTATGTGAGTGGTCTATATAATCCCCCAAATTAAACAGCTGTGAAGCAGATTCTCTCTTCAGAGACCCCGTGGCATGAAGCCATGTCTGGATAACTTCCAGACAGGGCTTTTAGCTCACTTCTCCACTGGAATGAAGGATGTGATCAGCCAGATTCATGCCGAAGTCCATGTGAGATATTGGGAAGTAAGTAAGTGAAGTGTGCCATCAAGTCGATTTCAACTCCTGGCACCCACAGAGCCCTGTGTTTTTCTTTGGTAGAATACTGGTGGGGTTTACCATTGCCCCCTCCCACACAGTATGAGCTGATGCCTTTCAGCATCTTCCTATATCGCTGCTGCCTGAAATAGTACCAGCGGGGATTCGAACTGGCAACCTTCTGCTTGTTAGTCAAGCATTTCTTCACTGCGCCACTTAAGGTGAACACTGGGAAGTACTTGACACATTTATTTTTACTCCTTTAAGACTTTCAAGTTTATTACGTAAAAACAGATAATATCTTGTAAAAACATTGTTTAAAATGTTGTTCTCTTGGTCTAGAGCAGTGTTTCTCAATGTTTTTGGAGTCATGGACTGGTACATTATTCATGCGCGGGTTCCTGGACCAGCAGTTAATAAGGAGGTCACCCCCCCCTCACCCCCACCCCCAGGCACCCCCCCCCAAGACCAAAGGGGTGGTTCAGTCAGCTAAGATGTTGAAACAAAAACTGGAGAGAACGAGGTTATATGATAGGAGATGTGACAAGACAGATTGCCGAATATGTGAAACGGAGAAGGGGAGTTGTAGATTAAAAGGAGTAGTGAATAGAATAACTTGTAAAGAGTGTGAGGAGTTTTATATTGGAGAAAAAGGAAGAGAGTTAATCACTAGATTTAAAAAACACTTGGCAGATACAAAATATGTGAAGAGAGAGATGCCATGGTCAGTACATATGACCAAATATCATGAAGGAATATCATTGCCTATGAGGGTGGATGTATTGGAGGTGGAGTGTTGCTTATTACGAAGAAAGATTAGAGAGGCGCTATATAGAGATAAACTCAAACCCAGTGTAAATGGCAGGGAAGAGTTAAAGGAGACCGAAGTATATTGGCTATTAAGGAGTATGTAATGCAGGCATGCAGACACACAGCTGTATGACCTTGGTTCCCTTTCTCTCTGGTCTTCCTCCCCCCACCACCACCTGTTTACCCCATTTGTTTTATTGAAATTACTGCCGGAGCATGTGTAATTAAAGCTGTGAACATTATAAGCAGGTGATCCACAGAAGAGGGAGCAACAACACTGAGGCTGGCATTTGACACCCAAACGTTTGTTTGTTTTTAATGTGCGGTGAGGCTGGCTGTCCTTACCCCCGAGGAGACAGGGATGGCTGGCAGCCGGGGAGAAGCGGCGGGAAGGCCAGCCCCGGTAAGCCTAGCCAGGCTTGGTAAAGGGGACAGAGACGTGGAGCCGGACACAGACTTTTAACAACATTTTTAACAATGTTTTTACAAGGTATTATCTTTTTTAATGTAATAAATTTGAAGGAGTACTTGGGAGCCACCTTAAATATGCATATTGCATCGCCAGCTTATCAATTCATACATTATTTATTTATTTATTTATTTATTTATTTGACATATTTTTATACCACCCAAAACTTGTGTCTCTTTGCGGTTTACAATTAAAATCATTTAAAATATTAAAGCAATTAATGTTTAATCATTTAAAGATTAAACATTAAAATCATTTAAAACCAATATTAAAAATTAAAACCATAAATCTAATTAAAAGCCTGGGTGAAATGTATCTTCAGTGCCTTAAAAAAGGGGGGGGGCTCTTATTTCAACAGGGAGCGCATTCCAAAGTCCAGGGACAGTCACGGAGAAGGCCTGTTCTGAGTAGCCACCAAACGAGTTGGCAGCAACCACAGATGAACCTCTCCAGATGATCTTAACAGGCGGTGGGGCTTATGGTTGAGAAGACATTTTCTTAAATACCCATGATTTGGGTTTTTCATTATGCATTAGAGCCTAGCCCAATTTATGTTTAAAAATCCATTTATTTATTTATTTTTGCATCTTTTTTTGGGGGGGGGGATTCAAACTTGAAGTAAACCCATGGAAAAGCCTGCTGTCTGAGAAAGCTCCTGAAGACCGAGTACAGATTCTAGTCCAAAAGAACCAAGCTTTCCAGAAGCACTAAGGGAACAAATGAATTCTGCATAGTTCCATCTTCTCCTGTGGGAAAATTCCTTGGGGTGTCACTAGGAAAGTCATTATACTTAAGTGCCTTCCTCATGCTTTGGGGAAGAGTGGAGTGGAAGAAGAATTACCACTAAATTGAGTGAAGACCCTTAAAATTTTCAAGCAAATCTCTGTCCTTCCCCACCCTTGTTCTCTTGTTCACTTTACTGCATTTAGTCATGTAAACACTCCAGAGGTTTAAAATGGGTGTATTATCAAATTGGTGAAGCAAGCAGCATTTTTTAAAAGATGAATTGTAGCTAACCTGCTTTTGTGTGAACAGAAGACACTTCTATTTGCACAAGCAGGCAAGGGGAGGGTGATTTTAGCTGATCCACTTTGTCTTGGCAGCCCCCACCCTGCTTTGAAGAGTTACCCCACCTTTAGTGGTGGATTTTGGGGGAATATGTGGGTGGGGGGCTGCTGTCGGGAGTGGAGAAGTTTCCGTATGCGAACTTCCTTCTGTGCACATTGTGATGAGGACACAATGCATGGACATTTTACTGTTGGAAGCTAGAGTTATATAAAGAAGTGGCAAAGATAGAATATCTTCCTAAAAGAGATTCCATCATTCCCATACATTAATGGCAAGAGCCTTAAAGATCTGTGACAAAGGTCGTGTTTTCTGGGAACTGAAATACTGGGTGCTTGCTTCCAGATGGCAAGAAACTCCCCCCTCACTTTTTTTTGGCTAAAGCTATATAAGTGTTAGCCTGATTCAGTGTTAATTGCACAATATGTATTTCCCACACAATGGGTTAGAAACATAAGAACAGCCCTGCTGGATCAGGCCCAAGGCCCATCTAGTCCAGCATCCTGTTTCACACAGTGGCCCACCAGATGCTGCTGGAAGCCTACAGCAGGAGTTGAGGGCATGCCCTCTCTCCTGTTGTTATTCCCCTGCAACTGATACTCAGAGGCATCCTGCCTCTGAGGCTGGAGGTGGCCTATAGCTCTCATACTAGTAGCCATTACCTTCAACTAGAGTTGCCAACCCTCCAAGACTGGCCTGGAATCTCCAGATGACTCCTGAAAGCAACCCTGGAGGTTTTATTGGCTTGATGTTGTGGAAAATATTGGGGGAAAACATTGGGATAAAGAATCTCCAAGAAAAGCTTCAGCCAGCATTGACAACCCCAGGGTTGATTTGATTTAAATCAAATTGTTTAAACCGCTTCATCGAAGGACTCAATTGTAATGATTTAAATGGCAATTTAAATTACTAGTCAGGAAGATTATACTTAATCATCATTTTCTATAAAAGCACATTCTTGTTGTCCAATATAACCTTAACACGTATTTAGAGATAGATGTAGGTTTCATTTTTAAAAGGTAGGTACACACTTCTCATACTATTGTTTCATTTGGGCAACCAAGCCTTGCATTTTGTTGCTGCAATAGGACTGATCAGGTCTGTTATCCCTCATCCCCATATACTGCTGTTAGCATGTTTATTGTTTATAATTAGTTGTTATGATCAGAGGTGCACTAACCTCTGGATCTTGGGGACTCGGTCTGATCCTCCAAGGTCCAGGAGCCCCCCTGCCCCCCTATTTTGCCTGCCCACCCCAGAATGCTCCAATAAGGGTCTTGTCAAATTCATCTATTTTTTGTTTTGAAACTGTAGTGAAACTTGCTGTTTTCAGTTTGAGGAGCTCCATAGCAGAGGAAGAGTTGGCCAGGTAATGGAGGCAGGGTTGTGTACCATCAGCAAACACACTGAAAGCCATACCTCCATACCACCAGGTGATACGACAGTGCCATGTAAGTTCACACCTGGAAGGACTGCATTACAATTGCAACAGTAGCCCTGCAAACTGCTTAAAAACAACACTTTTAAAATATCATAACCACACCTGGGTGTCGGGTGTGGAACCAGCAATAGAACAGTTTGGGAGAATGTTGCCTCGATTATTTCATTCAAATGCACGAGTGAGTGAGTGGTGACAATTCTGGAGAAAAAGGCTAGTGTGCAAGCACCCCTTATTATAAAGATGATTGGCAGAAGGGAATAAATTTGTTTCTTCCCCATAGTCTGCTCCAGTTATCCAGGTTTCCATTGGGCACTCAGTCCAAGTCCTTCAAGCAGATTTCTTCTGTGAGCAGAGGGTTGGACTAATTCACTAGAAAACCTCCAAAATCCCTTCCAACTCTAAAATTTGATTGTTCTAGATTCTGTCTTAATCATTAAACTGATGTAGCCATAAACAACAGGCCAGTGAGCTGGGGCTGGTAAGCTATGCTCCCAGTCCTTCAGAAGTTAGTCACTTTTGTTTTGGGCAGAACTAGACATTTACAAGAAGCACAGAGCTGCTGGAAATATGTGACCTATAACACAGTGTATGATGTGACACGATGGGGCTGTGTACCAGAATTTCCACCACCAGAATTTCCCTTGAAATTCTGTGATATTCAGTTCTGCCCTTTGAGATTTTATCATGCTAACTACATGCAGATCATAACCTAATTTCATTTGTTTATGCTTAATTGGTGCCTGTACTAGAAACCCCTTTCCTCTTCAGGCTCCTGTATAGATTTAATAAGAGTTTATTTCCTATGAGACAATTTGGACTGCTGCCTGAAGCACAAATTCTTCAGGCATTGCAAAACAACACACTCTGAAACCTACCGTGATTCATCCTGCGATTCTTTGCCCGTCTATGAACTGAATTGCTTTGGAATGTGATCCAATGACAGATATGAGCTAGCAATATTTTAATAAGGATCAGGGCATGGCTAGAAAGCAGGTGAAACAGATTGCCACCCCACAACTTTTGTCATTTTCCACTTGTGATACTGTAAGGAGGATTCACCTCCTTTCTGTAGCAAGATTGCTCCTGCATACCATACAGATACTTCTGAAATTCCACAGAGCAGCACTGAATTCATTTTGTCTTCATTCACCTGGTTTTTGCTTGTCTTTGTGTGTTGTAAAGATACATCAAACCATTTGTCTGAATTTAGACAAATCCTCTGCCTGACAAGGGTGGGGCAGGCAGATAACCACTGAAATGTCAACCAGGGCTTGGCAAACTAGCCCAGTTTCATAGCCCAGTTTCACTAGGCATGTATGAACACGGGATAAACTTGGCACAGATTTTGATTTACAGTTGGTGGTGAAAAAATGCAAAGTCTGGAATGTTCTGGACTATAGTATGTTTGCATGTACCAAAAATGGCCCCATTAAGGCTCAGTCTAATCTGTGATGTGTAGAAGCTCATTGAATTTTGGGCCATTAATTTTCTTGTTTTAAAACAAACTATTTTGAGAGTCCATCCTTTAAGTCTATGGAGGTGTGCTTGGGCAGTTGCTTAAGCTGAGCATCAGTTCTACTAAGAACTAATCTGCCTACTTTCCTTTCACTGTCTCTACAACTAGAATGAATTTGGTTCAAGTCGAGGTCCAAAAGTTAGATCTCTTGCACCTCAAATGTTCATGCATTTGCCGTCTTGGATCTGGGTGGACGACATCATTAATCGGGGTGGATGACATCAAACTACACAACTGAGGTGTTCCTATGTGTCACTCACTACAACTGTACCAAATTTGGTCCAAATCAGTTAGACAGTCCTCAAGTTAGTGCACTTGCAGCTCAAAAGTTCACATGTCTGCCATCTTGGATAGGGGTGGATGACATAATCACAAACTATGCCATTGAGGTTTCCCCATATGCCTCTACAGCTGTAGCAAATTTTGTTCATATTGGTTAGGAAGTTCACAAGTTAGCCCAACTGCAGCTCAAAAGTTCACGTCTGCCATCTTGAATCGGTGTGGATGACATCATCACAAACTACGCCACTGAGGTGTTCCTGTGTGTTACTCACTACAACTGTACCTCATGTGGATACTAATCGGTTAGACAGTCCACAAGTTAGCCCATTTGCGCCTCAAACATCCATGCGTCCGCCATCTTGGACTAGGGTAGATGACATCATCACAAACTATGCCGTTGAGGTTTCTCCCTGTGCCCCTATAGCAGTAGCAAGTTTCGTTCAAATCAGTTAGGCAGTTCACAAGTTAGCCCAATTGCACCTCAAAGATTTACATATCCGGCAACTTGAATCAGGCTGGATGGCATCATCACAAACTATGTAGTTGAGGTGTCCCTATGTTGTAGTGAGTGACACACAGAGGTGTCCCTATAGCTGTAGCAAATTTGGTTCAAATCGGTTAAGTGGTTCACAGGTTAGCCCACTTGCGCCTCAAAAGTTTATGCGTCGACTATCTTGAATCAGGGTGGATGACATCATCACAAACTATACCACTGAGGTGTCCCTGTGTGTCACTCACTACAACTGTACCTAACTTGGTCCAAATCAGTTAGACAGTCCTCAAGTTAATTGGGGTGGATGACATCATCACAAACTACGTAGTTGAGATTTCCCCATGTGTCCCTACAGCTGTAGCAAATTTGCCTCAAATTGTTTAGGCAGTTCACGAGTTAGTCCACTTGTGTCTAAAACGTTTACGCATCTGCCATCTTGAATTGGGGTGGATAACATCATCACGAACTACACCATTGAGGTGTCCCTGTGTGTCACTCACTACAACTGTACCTAATTTGGTTCAAATCGGTTAAATAGTCCACAGGTTAGCCCACTTGTGCCTCAAACATTCATGCATCTGCCATCTTGGATTGGATTAGATGACATCATCACCAACTATGGCATTTAGGTTTCCCCATGTGCCCCTGCAGCTGTAGCACATTTAGTTCAAATCAGTTAGGCATTTCACAACTTAGCCCAATTGTGCCTCAAAAGTTTGTGTGTCTGCCATCTTGAACTGGGATGAATGACATCATCATAAACGACGACACTGAGGTGTTCCTGTATGTCATGCACTACAACTGTACCCGATTTGGTTCATTTTGGTCCAGGCATTGCGAAGTTGACAGCAGGGGACACACACATGGACACACAGAAGGCTGGGTGATCTCATAAGTCTATGGGAAAGTAGGCTAAAAATCCATGATATGTATAGTGAAGGTGAAGTAGGAGAGGGAGAGGGAGTGTGTGTTTATATATAAAATGCAGCAAAGAAAAGCAGTCATTGGGTGACTGATTTGGGCAGCAACAATAAATATTGCTTCCGTGGAATATCAGATACTATAGCAGCTGAAAGGGGGAAAGATGGGCTGGCTCACCATCCGAGGCCGATTCTGCCGAAGGAAGCTCTTCATATCTCCTCCAGTCATAAGCTCCAACAGGATAAAGCGTGGCAAGGTCTGGAGACTGACACCAATGCACTGCACAATATTCTGGTGACTGAACTTGCTGAAAACCAGGCACCACACAGCAGCATGACAGAGGAAGGGGAAAATGGGATCAGTGTTAGATATTTGTCAAAATACTTGACCTAATTTATCCCTAGCCTTTGCTGCCATGAGTGGTGTCATCTTTGCAAATCTATGCAGTCTATAGATGTTAGACCTGACAGTAGACCTGGTATTTAGACTCCTCAGAGTGTTCTGCTGGGAGATCCTAAAGTCATAGCCATCACTCTCTCCAGACATCCCTCTTGTTTCTGAGTTGGCAAATGAGGGGGAGGGGAATGTGGACTTTTGTCCCGGGGCTGCCAGTTGCTGACCCCTAATGTAACGTATTACAAAAAAGAAAAATAACTTCTATGGAATTGCTTAACCTCTGCAACAAAACATTACTGTAGCTCACATGGCATTCGAGCCTTTCCAGATGACTGCTTTTTTGAACCATACGTGTGTAGTTATTCATTTGTTGTATGATGGGATGCTTCCCCTAAAGAAAGCACTCCATTTTTGGATCATGTCACCTTTCCCCAGGATTCAAACTGCATATATTTTGAATATGAGAAAACATTATGAAAACATTCTTCCCCCAGTTAAAGTACTGTGGTGAAGGAGCGGTTATGCACGCCACTTAGATAACACCTGTACCATTATAAGTGGTCAGCAGTGTTCCCTCTAATAGGGTTTCCCAGCCAAAGGTCACTGCAGCTGGGGATGTTGGGAGTTGTAGTGAACATCTGGGAATCCCTGTTAGAGGGAACAGTGGTGTTCAGATGACTAAACACAAAAAAACCTATCTATCACAAGTGGTGAGCAACAACACCTTGCCCCTAGAATGTTTCTCTTGCATGGAATACTTTGCATTTAAGAGATGAAAAGTTGAAAGCCAAAGCAAAATTCAAATCCACAATTTTGAAAGGGGCAGATTTTTTTTTTTTAATATCTTACCTTGAAAACAAAATTTTACCACACACAGACACAAAATTAGTCTCTATAGTTGCTTTTCTCACCTCATTGAAGTTGGAATGTGTATGTATTTCATTAAACAAAACTAAATAGGCCATTTGGAGAATGGTTGAAATGTATATGTACCTCATTAACCAAAACTAAACAGGGCCATTTGGAGAAGACACACTTGAACTAGATGTATTAGGACAACCAGTCACAAGAAGTCTCTAACCAGGTTTTTCTAAATTCTGGTGATATATACAGTCCATGGAGAAAGTTGTACCTACTCACTATGGAGCAGACGTCAGGTACAATTAAGTGCAAAGGTATTACTCAGAAGCAGAAAAGGTTGTACAAGCTGAGAAATTTCCCACTCTTTTTGCTGAGGCCCGCCTTCCCACTCTTGAAGCCAAGGGCGTAACTATAATAGGGCAAGGGGAAACAGTTGTCTGGGGGCCCACTGTCTTGGGCCCCGCCCCAGAAGCAAGTCACATGACTGACTCCCCCAGCGGTGCACCCGCCTACATCAGTTGCATTCGTCCTCCAAAACTGATGTGAGTGTTACGAGCTGGAGCTACCAGAACATCTTTCTCTAGTACCATTAAATGACTTGCATAGTCCACATGTTACAAAACCTTTTTACAAATAATTTAGGATGATGTTCTTTTGTGGCACATAGGTAGGTAGGGGTGTGTGTGTGTGTGTGTGTGTGTGTGTACACACACACACACACACACACAATGCTTTTTTTTACCACTATTCAGCCTTGTTTAAGATTTCTTTACTTCATGAGCTGAGCTTCAGTGGGGGGGGGGCATTTTTAAATCTTGTCTCTGGGCCCACTCCAACCTTGTTACGCCCCTGCTTGAAGCCCTCCTTCTCCCTCCTTCTCCCTCTTGTCACTGAGTTCCATTAGCTTTGTCTTCACCCACCTGCTTATTGTCTGAGCTCATGAACATTCTGTCCCATTGACTAACATGGGGGCATTTGGGGTTCTCCACCTCCTTGGGGATTTTTCTTCAATTTTTTCTGAACTGACCTATCTGCAGGCCACTCTGAGGCTACCAGAACCTCCCACTTGTCTGCAGGTGCTCCGGTTCTTTATCCATACAGATTGTTAATATTTCCAGCTCTTTCAGAAATAGTATATACTGTAGTTAGATTTTCATTGTATCATAGCCTCGGGATTAGGAATTTCAGTCAATAAAATTAAGTTCCTTACAATACAACCTATAATTTTCTGGTAAAGGTAAAGTGTGCCATCGAGCTGATGTTGACTCCTGGTGACCCCAGAGCCCCGTGGTTGTCTTTGGTAGAATACAGGAGGGGTTTACCATTGCCTCCTCTCGTGCAGTATGAGATGATGCCTTTTAGCATCTTCCTATATCGCTGCTGCCTGATATAGGAGTTTCCCATAGTCTGGGAAACATACCAGTGGGCGATAATCAAGTCATTTCCCCGCTGTGCCATTAGGTGGCTATAATCTTCTGGTGCTTAAAAGCAAACATTCACAGCATATCTTCTGTAGCCGCTAGACTAGATTCGATGTGAATCTATGGTTCTCTCATGAGTGGGAATAGCTAATGAACTAAATAGATTTGAAATTATCTGCAGGGCAGATTAAAAACAAACATGCATGAGCACCCTTTTGCCTCCAACTGTCACTCAAAACTCTATCAGCCTGTGAAGGAGGAAAGGTAAGCAGTTGTCATCCCTTTGGTTCCAACTGGAGGGGAGGAAATGCAAAACCTCCCACAAATGCCTCCAGGGATATTTTTATTTGAGCCATTTAGGGAGAGGCAGAGCGCAATTAAAGTCAATCAGGCTAAACCATAAATAATGTAATTTCACATTTACTTGATATTCTGATGTGTAAAATCCTTGATGTCAGGTATGCTGTGAAATGTTTGCTTTTATGCAAACAGACCCAGCCTTCTGCAAAAGGAAGAAGCTGCTGGAAGCTAGCTGGACAACAGTTTGCAACTGGAACTCAGCTTCCCAGGCCCTGCTCTCTGTCCCACCTTGATCACAGACTCATTTGATGGTACCCAGGTACAGGGCACTTTCAGCAGTGGTGCTGCAATGATGAAAACGCCTTCCCCTGGGGTGTCTACCAGGCTCTATCCCTGGAGGCTTTTAATAAAACAGTCCTCCTTCTCAGCGAGGCTTTTGGCTGAATATTTTTTTGTTATGGTCTGTGGTGGAGATCTCATGCAGATGTTTTAAGGTGCTTCTGTCTGTTGTATTATGCTTTTATATGATTGTTTTCACATGCTATTATGTAAGCTGCCTATGGCTTGAGAGTAGGGGTAGAAGGCTTAACTGGGCCTTCCTACATTTCTGCAGCCCCAAACCTGCCTGTCTTGATTGCTTCTCCTGCTTTCTCACCTCTCTATGCCACTTTCCTTCCCTGAATCCTATCTTGTTCTGCCTATTTGCCTGGCTACTTGTCTTTATGTCGTGGATATTCTTGGTCCTAATTTTGCTTGAATCTGCCTCTCTGACTTCAGATTTAGCTTTGCTGCTTATGTCCTGGTCAGCCCCTAACAGCATCTGATTGTCCAGCTATGCCCCAGTGAGTGGATGCTTCACCTCCAGCAATGAATTCTGTAGTACAGCTTCAAAAATCCCTTTCTAATTAAATGAATGACTTCCTTTAAATAATGTCTGTATGCTGCAGCGGCAGAATTTAGTGTAACATATCTTATGCTTAAGGCTGCTTAGAATTCCAAGCCTATTCAATCTTCTCATTCTTAACTGGCAAATAAGACACAAATGGTAATTGTTTATGGATAGGTTCTTTCTGCAGTTACAGCCAGGCAGATTTCTGTTTTCAGCAGAACCTTTAGTGTTACTAGAGTGGGGTATTTTAGGATGACCTATCTTAGGTGCAGTCACCTTAAGTAGTGCAGCAGGAAAATGCTTGACTAACAAGCAGAAGGTTGCCAGTTCGAACCCCACTGGTACTATATCGGGCAGCAGCAATATAGGAAGATGCTGAAAGAGATGGGAATGGTAAACCCCTCCTGTATTCTACCAAAGAAAAGCACAGGGCTCTCTGGGTGCCAGGAGTTGAAATAGACTGGACAGCACACATTACCTTTTACTTTATCTTAGGTGCAACCTGTAAAAGATCACAACATGATCATGAAATACACTGACAATTATTAAAAGGGTACAGTTCTGCAACATTTTCTTTTCCGTGTGGAATAATTAACTTTGTTTTCAAGACCTACAAGCCAGCCATCCAATTGCACAGAGACTTTGTGAGCATAGCAGATAAAGGCAGGCTGGCTTCTTCCCTTGCACTTCTTTTTGGCTCTGTGCCTTTTACACTGTAAAAGCACACTCTGAATGGCTGAGGAGAAAATCAGAGGCGGGTGTGAGTGGACAGCAGCAGCCCATGGGTATTTGCACAACAGCTTTTGAGCAGACCAGTCTATGGGTACTGAGAACTTTGGAATTTCAAAGAGCAGTACCCAGAAAGGTCCATTACATTCTTAACATGCCCTGTAGCTGTTTCTGGGGAAACAAGCTGCAGGATTAGGAGTCAGCCCTTTTAAGGAGATAAAAGCCACATGGCCAGTCAACATGCATTGTCTTCTCCAAGTTGTTGCTGGTGAAGTCTGAGCCAGTGCGGAGTACTTCCAAGACAGACTTATTTTTTTAGCCATGTTTAACTAGTCATATGATCATCTCAAGAAGAAAAGTTGAAAATGCACCTGATTATCAGGGCTTCCATTAGGAAATCCATCTCATCCTGTTCAGAACAGATTTCTGGCAATGTCTGTTGAAAGGAAGAGGAAAAGGAGAATCCATTACAAAGAAACAAAATCGCTGGCATGATAACAAAAAGGTGGAAGAGCACAAGTCTTCAATCAAAACATGTTCTTCATGATTTTTTAAAATTTTATTCTTTTTGCTCAAAAAGGACCACCACAAGACTAACAAAACTAAAATACAACAAAATATATAACCACCACTTAAAAATAAATCCTTAAAGCCAACATTATTATAACTTTCATGCCATCTGTATGTACTTGATACTTAAAATATTTTTAGATGTGCTCTAACACTTGCCCATGTAAATGCTCTTCCAACAGCCATACTCCATGGGAGATTCCAGGGTATACCATACGTTAAGATTATGCCCCTGTGGATCTGGTAGCATTGAAACAACTGCTCATGTTCTCCTGTATCGTGATTTTTACAGGGACATAAGATGCCAATTAATTGGCCCACTTTTGATCAATTTTCCAGGTCATGGAGATGATTTTTATTTAAACTATTTGCTTACTAACCTTAACTTGGATGTTATCCATATTGTGGCCAAATATTGCTATATAATATGCCAAATGCATATTAATGTAGTCTGATTTTATATGATTATCTTATTCTTTTTATTCGTTTTATTATTTGTTGTATTGCTGGTCTACGACCAAAATAAAGTTTTACTTTACTTTACTTAAAATATTGAACCACCCACATTTTCAATAACAAACTATTTTCTAATCCAAAGCGTTGCAAATGATAAGAGATTGTTTTATGGAATTTCTGAGTGGGAATGATGCTTTAGGAGAGAGAGAAAGAGGGAGGGGTAGTATTCAAGGGGTTTTTCAGAGAAAATTTATGCTCACCCACACAAAGCCTGGCTACAATCTGTCACAATGTTATCAAAACAGAATGAAAGAAGAAATACTTTTACATTTTTTCTCCTGCTAGTTTGTTCTATACCTCAGGGCTGTGCAGGCCTCCATTTTCATCTTCTACTCCTCCCCCCCACCATTTTTTAAAATAAAAACTGTGATATCCACCTAAGATCCACCAATGTGTTTTACATATACAAAGCAAGACTGCACTCTCAAGATTTTAACAGTAAAGATTCATTGAACATAGGAACAGGCCTGCTGGATCAGGCCCAAAGCCCATTCAGTCCAGCACCCTGTTTCACACAGTGGCCTACCAGATGCCTCTGGGAAGCCCACAGGCAAGAGATGAGGGCATGCCCTCTCTCTTGCTGTAGCTCCCCTGCAACTGGTATTGAGAGGCATCTGAGGCAGGAGGTGGCCTATAGCCACCAGACTAGTAGCCTTGGATAGACCTGTCCTCCTTGAATTTTATCTAAGCCCCCTTTAAAGCCATTCAAGCTAGTGACCGTCATCACCACACCCCATGGCAGAGAGCTCCATAGATTAATTATGTGTGAGAAGGTACTTCCTTTTGTTGGTCCTAAATTTCCTGGCCTTCAGTTTCATGGGGTGACCCCTGGTTCCAGTGTTGTGAGAGAGGGATAAAAAATTATCTCTGTCCACTCCCTCTGCTCCATGCATAATTATATACACCTCGATCATATCTATGTTAAGTAATTCTGAATATGGACTGTTCCTTAAGAACAAATGAAGTGCCTTGCGGAGACGAATATCTATCTAGCTCAGCATCCTTCATAAGAATTCTAGCAGCTAACACTGGATGCCAGGCAGCAAGGGAATATCGATTTTCAGCCCATCCCTGTTACCCTCATCTATGAGCATTCTGGGGCTGACTTTCATAATAGCAGCTTTAGTGCAGTAAAATAAGCCTTTATTCTGTGCTGGTTTTTAATTTCATTTGGCAAACTCATATAGGCTGGGGGATGATAACAGACAATACTTATAACATATATTGTAAATATTTGCATGACTACCTTGATTATGGATGTTCAGAACAGTCCACAAGTCTTAACAATTAATGGTTCACATACTGTGAAGAAATACACCAGCCTAGTAAACTGTGTTTGTGCAAACTGCATTGCACAAGAGTAAGGTTACTATTTCCAATGCACTTACTCTTGGCGTTGAACAAGTTGCACAAGTTTCACATTTGTGCAACTTGCACAAATGCAGTGTCTCCAGACTGATGATACTTGCATGGTATGTGAGCCAATATCCACAAAGGATCTTCACTAGTATCCAGCTTGTTTCTGGGCCCAATTCCAAATTTTGATTTTTACCTATAAAGCCCTAACTGGTCTATGACTAGGGTATCTAAAGGATTGTCTAATCCCATACAAACCTGCCTATCACTTAAAATTGTCACCTGAAACCCTTCTCTAGGTAACCATGCCTTTGAAGGGAAGATGGTGACAGACCATGTGACCAGTTTCAGTGGGAGCCCTACCTCTCGCAAGTTACGATTTGCAATGTGATGCAAATGGTCTGCATGCATGTGCGAAGGTTACAGAAATGGCCTCCATGCATGTGCACAGGCCCAAACTTGGCCACAGCTGGCCCAGGCTATCATTTGGGAGGTCAGCGAGTAGCTTGGAGGAGTCCCCTCTGCCACCCCCTGCCTCTGATAGTTCTCTGCCGTGGCCTCCTCTAAAGTTACAGAGGCCATTTTATCTCTCTGTCCCACCCCTGCACTTTGAACATAGAGATTAGGGATTCCCCCTTTACTTGTAAAGGGGAATCCTCAAGTATTCCCTTTTACAAGTATCTCGTAACTGGCCCACGAACCAGTTCAGTCCGGTTCGATGGCTGAATCTGACCGGATCTGTTCGGCTAAGCCCAAGCCAGAATGGGTCAGTTCGAATCCAGTCTGGATTCGAACCAAACTGGCAAAACCAGTTCCAGCAAACCTCTAATACAGTGTCCTTTCATAAACAAAGTTAGTCAGGATGTCAGCCATTTTTTAAAAAGTATGTGTATGTATATACTCATAAAATGGTTTGCAGTTCGCAAGCGTATTAACATCTAGTCTCTCTGTGATTCTATGCTTTTCATAGTTCTTTGAGGTATCATTCCCCATGCTTTCCAATGGGAGAGTTTCCCCGCATTTTCCGGGACAGTAATTAAATTTTCTGAGATTGCAGATTTTTTTGGTATTCTGGGCAAGGTCGGGAACCTACCTATGAAAATGACACATTTAAATCCTTCATGGTTTGGTCTGGGAGTTTCATGTCAGTCAGTTAGTGAGGGCCTGGAGTTTGCAAGCATATCTTATATCACTCTTTGACTCTATGCTTTTTTCCTAGCTCTATAAGACATCATCCCCCATGCTTTCCAATGGGAGAGTTTCCCCACATTTTCTGGGACACTAATGAATCTTTCTGGGGGGTTAGACTTTTGAGGTAGTCTGGGTGAGGACTGGAACCTATGTGAGAAAACAGCACGATTCTATCATTCTTGGTTTGGTCTGGGGGATTCATGTCAGCCAGCCAGCCAGCGAGTGAGGCCCAAGCAGCTTTATATTATAGATGTTTTTGATTTATAAGCCACATTGAGGGCCATTGTGGGATACACATCTCTTCAAACAAATCTCTTCATTGTGGGATACACATCTGTTCAAACAAACAGAGCTAGTTTCTAGTCTAGTTCTAGTTAGCTGCAGACACTAACCTTGATAGCCACCTGCAGAGGGCTGGGATCCCCTGTGATCCCTACCACCGTCCCTTTGTAAACTTCACCAAATGCTCCATGCCCAAGTGCCCTGAATGAGGAGAGAGAGAAAAAGCATGTATCAATGTGTTCACAGTTCATGTCTGTATTGAGCAAATATTATTGTATTACAAGTGATAGGTAATTCCAGGGGTAGCTTCTACCATTTCCTTGTGAGGACAGAGTACTGAAGACTTATGGTATTTGGGGCTGCTTACATACAAATGTGCAGCCACCTAATGGCGCAACAGGGAAGCAACCTGCCTAGAGAGCAGGAGGCTGTTGGTATGAGTCCCTGTTGGTGTGTTTCCCAGAATATGGGAAACTCCTATATTGAGCAGCAGCGATATAGGAAGGTGCTGAAAGGCATCATCTCATACTGCGCAGGAGAAGGTAATGGTGAACCCCTCCTGCATTCTACCAAGAAAACCACTTGGCTCTGTGGGCACCAGGAGTTGACACCAACTCAACGGCACAACCTTTCCTTTCCCCACCTCCTTTATGTATGAATGTACAAGTTATGTATCAAGGGAGCAGGCAAGCATCCAGACAGTGTTAAACATCAGTGCCCCACAAAGCTGGCAGCATGCATGTGGAGCAACTACCAAAAAAAGAAAAAAGAAAAACAGGTTGCATACCTGTAACAGGTGGTCTTTTGGCAATCTGGTATCATTCACAATGTGGGTTATGTGCATGTGCAGTAGCCCCTGAGGAAGGATTTTTACACTCCCTGAGGAGCTCTGTAGCTCTACCTTTCATGTGCTTGGTATCTTGGGTGGCAACACATCCTTTTGCTCAGTTCATGGTTAACTGCTCTGAAGATTGAACTTTTTCAGCCAAAGAAATTGTGCTCATAGAGAGATAGCACTAGCTAAGGTGTGGGATTCTGTCTTTGTGAGGTGCTTAGCAGTATTCAGGTGCTGGCGAGTAATATCAGTGGATTTCAAGAGGACTTCCTTAATTTAGATTTAATTGTTTCTGGAGTGTCCTTGATGTCTTCTTTGAAATTCTTCCAAACTGAATAATGGTATTTGGCCATGTAGGCCATGTAATTGGCGATTTTAATGGATAGTGTAGCAGAGGAGTAAACCTTCCGACCTACAGAGTCTAATTTCCTGTCCTCCTTTTCAACAGGGGTGGAGTGCTTTTTTCCTGACCTATTTCCCATGGCACAATCCACCACTAAGGAATTAGGTGCAGGATCTTTGAAAAGAAATGTGCAATCTTCTTGCTCCCTGCAGAAATTCTCAAGGTGTTTAAGGTTTAAGTCGAGGAAGATGGTGTATGCCATGCTGACGTCGCTGAGTTTACTAATACAGGCAGCATAGGGAGGGCTGCAGGATGACAGGTACTCAAAGAAGAAATGAAGTCATAGACTTGGTTTTTAACTTCGGGTGCTGGAGATTTCAATT
This sequence comes from Hemicordylus capensis, assembly GCF_027244095.1. NCBI lineage: Eukaryota > Metazoa > Chordata > Lepidosauria > Squamata > Cordylidae > Hemicordylus > Hemicordylus capensis. Next base: position 71,864,848 of record NC_069657.1, read on the forward strand.
CCAGGGCAAGAACTTTGGCCATTTCGGTCACTTGGATATGCTAGGATTTTGTCTCCTCTGTGGGAGAATTAGTGGGATTGTTGGGAACATTTTCATCAGGCTAAGGGTCTCATGAGCTTGCTGTCCTGCAACGGGGTAACGTTGGATCTCGGAAGTGTGCTTTCACACTTCCTGTGTTGTGACACCGCAGTCCCTACATGGACAGCAAGATGCCGTTCACATTGCCAATGCTTTGTCTCAAATTTAATCGCTGCAATATAGAGATAGTACATCTAAATCCAGCGTAAGGAAGTTGCTGTTTTTTCGGGTTGTTAGTTGCTGCAAGACTGCTCCCCCTGCTGTTTATTTCAATGTGACTTGCTTGAACGGAGGCATTTTGCTGCTGTTGAGCAGCTAGTCTGGAAAGCGCCCTGGAGAGGAAAGGTGGGTCAGCTGTTCTGTAGGAGGTTGTGGAAGAGGAGGAGGGTCTCTTGAGTGATGAATCACGCTCCTTAGGCAGGGTTTGTGATTGTGAGTTGAAAGTGGATTTCATTTTCCTGAGTTTCCATAGTTTAAACTGTTCATGGCCATAAGCTAATGAAGACTAAGACATATAGAAAAGGTCTTTGAATCTGTCTATCCTACTAATATATCCTCAATTAAGAGCATCTGGTGAGCCCCAATAGTCCATCTTCCTTCTATATGAGGAGTATGAAGGAAGTGAGAGATAGTACCTTTCTTTCCAAGGGTGATTTGGAAAATACAATGGAGAACAGGCAGGTATCACTCTTGAGGGTGAGGCTGACAGTGTTTTCAATATAGGCAGCACACCAGAACCAATGTTGTCCTTGACATCAAGCCCAGGCAAAGAAAAACCCTTAAAGGCTGTCCCAGAAGGTGTTGTGTGTGGAGACCCCAGGACAGAGTCAATATCCTGCAGGACAGGGAATTCCTTTGACATTGGTGGTGTTGAAGGAAAGCTGATGCTGAAATCAGGTGATGCAGAGACATTTGAAGAAGCAAATGGTTGCCTTCCTAATTCAGACATGAGCTCGGTCAGCATCGATGTTGATATTGATGGCGTCAAGTTTTTCTCTGTAAAGGGAGCAACTAGTACGGTAGACATCATAGTTTTTGCAGGAGTTGATGTCAGTAACAATGCCAGAATATGTTATATTGAAGAGACCAGGGGGTTGGTAGATCTATCTGATCTCTGGAGAGGAAGGACTGAGATTGGGCTGGAGGCAGAATCTGAACCATAGAAGGCAATGAGGTTTGAGCCTTGTATGGTATTGGCATTGTCAAAACGAGGGGCAGTGGCTGAATTGGCATTGGTGGAATCAGATGCTTCTCTTTCAGGACCATTGTTATTGGTCTATGGAGGGGCTTCGACATTGAAATTGACAGTTTCATGGTTGACGTCAGTGAGGTTTCCCAGTGTTTAGCATGGGATGGAGAGTCATCATCATGGTGTTTATGCTTCTTGTGGTGTCTATGATGTCCATCCTTGGAGACACTGTGAGGCTTTTAAAAAGTCTCTTAGGAGGTCTTAGCCGGTGAAGTTGCCAATACCAATTGTGACTTTGATTGTTGATGGCCGAATGGCGTTGAGGCCAACGATATCAACAGTAATGGGGACAGTGGGGTCGGGATCGGAGGGCATAATGCTTGTTTGTACAAAACAGCCCTTAGCTTTTTCTGGATTGCTTCAAAGAAGATAAGCAAATTTTGCAGGTTTTGACAATATGATTCTCTCCAAGGCAGAGATAGTGTTTGTCAAATGAGGGAAGCATCCTGCAGCAGGAAGAACACCTCTTAAATGGTGTTTTTTTTTAGCATCCTTCAGTACAAATGCCGAGAAAACTGACCCGAATTATAAGTCAAAGATAAAGCAAACCACAGTTGAAAAACCAAGAATTCAAACCGTAAAGCTTTTCCTTTCAGGAACCTAGCACAACCGAGGAGCAAATCCTGAGGGAAGCACATACAATGGCGGCTGATAAGGAACTGAGCAAAAGGGTGCTCTGCCACTGAAGATACTGAGCATACTTGGTGCATGAAGGGCGGAGCTACAGAGCACCTCGGGGAGCCTGAAGATCCTTCTGCGCAGGCTACTGCGCAGGCGCATAGCTCACACTGTGAAGGACACCGGATCACCACAAAAATCTCAGACTTCTGTCACCTTTCCTAGACTTTTTGTCTTCAAACCACACCTGAGCATGTGCAAGGAGAGGGAGCAGGTTTGTTGTGTATAGTCCAGGAATGCATCTGGCTATCTACATAGCCAGAAGTTGAAAGCACCATGGTTGTCAATATCTCTGAAGTCATACTATACTGACTAAAAAAATATGACTGTTGTATCTTTCATAACACTAAAATGAGTGGATCCTTTTATTTTACTGTTCCAGTAAAATGCCTGCCTAGAGTTCAAACATTATCATATGGTTCAAACATTAAACCAGGATTTCAAGCAATGTCTGAAACAAGATATGAAAACATTTTTAGCAGATTAATTATTTCAATAAGTCTAAGCGAAAAAACAAACAAACAAGAGTTAAGCATCTAAACATCTAAGTAACTTTCTCCATGGAAACATTAGTCAACAAGGCAAGTGGGGACTGCTTTTGCTCAAAATGGAACATTTTCTTGATATGATGTCTGGAATTAATTCTAAGTTGTACACAGTAGAGCTGGAATGCTGAGCATCCCTGTAGTCCATGCGAGTATGTGTATAGGCAATGGGCAGGGGAATGGTGGGCATAAGGAGCAGTGTTGCATTTGTGATCTGCTTACTAAAGGTTTCACATATTTGCAGCAAGTCTTGCTGATTCAGGATTAATCTTTTCAGCATCTGGAGGAAATGTAATTCAAGTTCTCCAAAGAAATGCGACAAGCCCATTGGCTTTCAACAACAGCTTTGGAAAGCACCAAGATGTTACTTGATGCTGTTGGAAAGCACCAAGATGTTACTTGATGCTGTTGGAAAGCACCAAGATGATGCTTTCCAACAGCTTTGGAGAGCATCAAGACCAGGAGTAGGACTAGGTGTTATACTCATGACCACCACACCCCTAATAAATTGTGGATGGGTATGATGGAAGTTGTAGTTCAGCAACATTTGGAGTGCCAAAAGTTGCCTACACCTGCTGTAATATAAAATCTGTCCATTGGCCTCCTGGGACATTTAGCTTTAAAAAGAGAGAGCTTTTAACTCCTGTGATTATATACTGAAAACATGTTGGCAGTTTTTTCTAAATACAAAGGCAACAATCTAGCACACTGTTAAGCTGTTTAAATCCCACTAATGTTTCTAGTCGGATACAAGAAGAGATCTGGGCAGATCTTAAAACATCGGCCAATTGCTTAGTACAAAAATCCCAGTTTCCCCCCTGTATTCTGAATTTCAATGCCTCTACCCATCTAATTCCCATGTGTATTCTGTGCCACAACCCACTTCTCTCAGCTAGCACTCAGGGAAAAGATATGCAAATCTACATTTTTCAGAGACATCCCTAAACAATTTATGCAACCAGAAGACAGCATTCAGACTAAGTTAATGAATACCAAGAGCCCTAATTAGTAATAGGGGTGTGCATGAAACTGGCTGGCCTGATTCGGTTTGAGTCCAAACCGGACCCAAACTGGACCAGATCAGTTTGGTTTTGCTCCCTATCAAATCCCCCCCACATTTCAGTTCAGGGGGGTTCACAAACTTAAATTTTTTTTCACTTACCCCCACTGGGGGGCTTCTCCAAGGCTGCAGTGGGGTCCACAGAGATTCCCTCTTCCCCTGCAAGCCTCTATTATGCATGGCAGCCATACAGAGGCCCACTGGGCATGTGTGGCAGCTCCAAAACTGCCACTGTGATGGAGGGAAGGCCAGGAAAGGGCCAAAGAATGCCTGTATGGGGTGATTTACTACATAACTGTGGCCAACGGTGGGAAGGTAAAACTTTTCGGCTCCCGCCATGGCTTCAGAGAAGCCCCATGGAGGGGGTAAATATGAAAAAAATTGTGACACCCTCCCGAACAGCCGGGGGATTTGGTCTGGGGTTGAACCGAACCGGGGGTGGTTTGGTTTGACCCCGAACTGTCAAACCGAACTGGTTCAATGTCGAATCAGTTTGACATCAAATCAGTTTGCATATCCCTAATTAGTAAAGCAGAATTCTAGACCTGCTGGTTAGCATGTTGATACCAGAGTCAATGGCTGACATCCTGTCTAAATTACTAAATGTGAGCCCCATTGAAATTGATAGGATAAGTTCATCAGGACTAAATTTTCCTAATTTTCCTTCAATAGGACTTCTGTTGAATAATTTAGTCAGGATGTCAGCTGCTGGAAATTGATACCTTCTCCACTGATTTGAGTCTAAATTAGCAAGAATGCCCTGCAAGCCAAACCTTACCGAAGCAGGGAGATGTTCTTCCGTGGGATCTCCTTCAGTTCACTAAGTGTAGCTGCCTTCCCTGCAAAGCTATAATTTGGGTTGTAATCTGTCATAATGGTAGACGTGCGGATTTTGCTCAGATTATATTCTGGACTCTGCAGACGTGCTCGGGCTCCTTCCAGCTGCTGTTTCTTTCGATGATAAACTAAAGAGAGACGGTGCAGAAATAAAGGGGAAACTAACTAAATAAATAAATGGTAGTAGAGACAATCAAGATCTGAACAAAGCAGCAGAGAAATGAAGCAATGCAAAACAACAAACACAAAAGCATTCCAGAAGGTCCATCTGAACATTATTTTAGTTGACTATTACAACCCGGCTGTTTTTAGTCAGTATTTGCTGATTTACTGCAATCGTTTTGTAAAATCAAAGGGTTTTGAGACTGGCCCATCAACACCTCACAGATCTACTCATACTGTCTGTGCCCTGGGTAGAGAGCAGACATAATTATATGGCACAAGGCACAACTTTAACTCTTGAAATATTTGTAATTGCGGCGTTCTATTGCAGAATGTTAAGCAAGCTCTGAACTGGTGGCTGCTTAAGAAACTATCCATAGAAAACAGCCGTGTTGGAATATAAAGTTTTTGTTATACATCCAGACATTTCAGTCACACTTAATATTATCTTTCTACTTCTGCAAAATCTCTGATGCATCTATTGCTATAGCACTGTTGACCTTTTGTACTACAGAGCAAAACAAGAGACACGATCTCAAGGTGCAGTGGAGCATTTACTGGAGCCCAACGCGTTTCAGCCACAAGAGGCTTTCTTTCTAGTCTTTTCTTACAAGGCAAAAGACTACTTGTTAGTTCTCTTTGGAACACTATAAATCGCTTCCCCTGAAGAAAGCCTCTTGTGGCTGAAATGCGTTGGGCTCCAATAAATGTTTCACAGCACCTTGAGATTGTGTCTCTTGTTTTGCTTTTTGGTTGGGTGCTTCCCATTTTTCCCCCATCTGCTTTTGTGCTATAGACCAACTGCAAAAGGAGACCACGTCTTGTCATGCTTTCCCCACACCTTTTTGAAATAACTTGTACAGTGTTTGATCCTGGTTTATTTTAACTGCAGTTTGTTGAAACAACCCACAATTCTGCAAATTTGGGCATAACAGGAAACAGTTATTTCAAGTGCTAAAGTGGAAGCTTTTGATCTCCCATCATGCATGAAGGAGAGGGAAGGGTGGAGTACATGAGCCTGAGGCCTCTTCACAGTAGTCTAAATCAAGGTTTACATAATTGTTAAAATCAGGTCATTATTTTCCAGTCATTTCCTGGCAGGGCAATACTCCCACAACAGCTATCATAAAGACTTAGAAAAAGCCAGAAATGTGAATGGGCAAAATCAGCAGATGCCCAAAATACAACAGATGCTTCTTACCAATTGATAGGCTGCCACAAGTGAGAGCCATTCCAAGCACTACAACAACAGCAACCATAGCCAAGAGGAGTGGGAGAGGCAGGTGTCCTTCTGGGACAGATTCACGGAGAACTGTTGGAAAAAAACATCAGCATATGCTCACAGATCAGTAACAGTGTTTTTGGCAAAAGAACATGCCCAAACAGGATTAACCCACCATGGCCCATCTAGTTAGCACGGTTTCCAACAGTGGTCATACAGATGCCTGTGCGAGCCTTACTAGCAGAGGGAGCACAATAGAGACAGCCATCCCTCCTTGTCACCACTAATAAGAGATCTATTGCCTCTCCATATGGTGGCTATATTTTGCTGAATGGGCTAATAGCCATCAACATAGCTATTCTCAGTGGAGGTGTGGTTTCTTATTTTGCTCTCTAAATAAAAAATGTGTTGGTGGGTATTATTTGCAGTAATTAAAAAACAAAAATCATTGTGAAACAAATAGTTATGGAAAATTATAATATATTTCTAAAGGATTTTTAAAAAAATGTCTCCATCAGCCCTTTATTTTTGAGGGATAGGTAAAGCACAAGCAGAAACTCCCTGTGGAAGTAATATTCCGCCTTGGGATTGCTTTAATGAAAGGCGGTATATAAATTTAACAATAAATAAATAAAAATAAAATATTCCCCTGAGACACAAGGTGATGAATTTCAGGCAAACTAAAGGTACTGTAGAAAACTTTTTTGGGGTGCACAGCACACCAGTTCCATAATCCTTTATACCTATATTGTACGTTACTGGGCTGAATAGCTTGACAGTATTCTTGATAGTATTGTGTGCGTACGTACACACACACACACACACACACACACACACACACACACACACACACACACACACACGATGTTAGGGCACCTCATAAGCATAATCATCTGATGGTATGGATGCATGATTTTGGGTGGTACAAGGCTTATTTTGAGGTGTAAGGCCCATAGTTCCTTATTCATTCTATGTATACTGGCTAATATTGATGTTGGGCCAGCACACTTAAGCATGCTGTATGCGTTACCTGTGCAGGAGACATTGTCACTGGCCAAGATGGCTCCCACTGCACAAATACAGGTCGGCAAGCTAGTGTCGAGACTCGGCTTGCAGATACCGGACTGGCAGTGGTTGCAATTCACGTGGACATCGATCACTACTTCACCATGACTCTCCATAACTGTACAAGAAGGAAATGGATGGAAGTGAGTTTCTTAAAGTTACGTCTCAAACAGGAAGATGCACTTGCAATCTGATAATGATGAACAGATATTGCCCCATTCCAGGAAGAGGAAGGAGAAGTGAGAGAATAATGATTGTTTCCCCTTTAATATCTTCTCCATTATCCTTTGCCACCTACTAAGATAACATAGATTTCAGCTGACCAAACTATTGATATTAATTTGTGAAGAATGTCCAGAACTGAGTAAAACATTAACAGGGCTACGTAATATGTTATAGACTCATGTAGGTACTACTGAAATACATCTCTATGGTGACAGCAAAAATATTTGCATTGTGCTTGTCATGTAAGTTGGCCCAGTTGCATAGAATATCTGCTTGCCAGGGCCTGCCACCATTGGAATGTACTGTACCAATACTGCGAAGCTACACAGGATTGGGCTGGCTCACACAGTAAGCTGCTTGGGAGCTGTAACCAATGAACATAATCAGACAAGAGTGTGGGAATGGCAGAAAAACAGGTTTTGTGTAGGGATGTGCCCGAACCATAGTTCGAAGCATGGTTTAAGCACTTTTAGGGAAACTGTACCAGGAACTTTAAGAAAAAAAGAGAGCAGTTCCTTACTTGCTTTCCACAGTCCTATGCACTTCCTGCTGGGGCAGTGCTCATCCCAATAATCCTTGCACCGTGCTAGCATGCACATGGCATCTCTGTGCATGCACAGGCGCCATGTGCATGGTCAGCATGGTGTTGCTGACCATGTAAATGGCGCCCACACATGTGCAGATGCCATGTGTCTGCTGGCGCTGTGTGGGGAGTTATTGGGATGCACGCTGCCCCAGCAGGAAGTGCATGGGGTGTTGGAGAGCAAGTATTGTTCTCCTTTTCTTAAAGTTCCCGGTACAATTCCTAAAAGTGCTCAAACCGTGCTTCGAACCATGGTTCGGGCACATCCCAAGTTTTATGCAGCAGTTCCTGTTCAGAGTGTGCCACTGATATCGACTGCATGGTCTGCTGTTTCGAATAGCAGAGAATAGCATGATGACAGGCACAGTTCTCTTGTGGCTTGCACAGGTAGAAACAGGATCCCTGACAATGAATCAGGATTGCTGAAACCTGAAAACCATGTCTTAAAAGAGGGACACAAAATGCATATGTGGATAGAGGACGTCTAGTGAGGACACAAGATGAATGACCAGAAGCTGACCACAAGGGATGGGAGGGTGCTGAGAGACTGGGAATATCTCTTACCTGCCAGGGGACTCAAGAAGATCTCCCCAACTGGGTTCACAAAGGAAACACCAGGCTGCCCATCAGCTGTGATATCATCGGTTTCAGCAGCATGACCACCTGGGAGGAGAAGGAAGGGTCACAATTTCAAGAGCTCCCAAAGAGGAGCATGGGGGAGTCTGTGGATTGTCCAGATTGCCAGACTTTATTTTCAGACTTCTAAAAGCTGGAATTTAACAGTTAGGTTTTCCAGCGAGATCATGTGATTGGCCCTTCAGCACTGCTAAGCACAGGTGCACCTAGGTAATTTTGGAGCCTGGACTTAAAGGCTTTTTGAGGCCACCCCCCCGCCAATTAAGATCATTTTTTAACACATAGGGGCTTGAGGGCACAAACCACACCACCCAGGACAGCCTAAAGAGGGATTGGGGGCCCCTGCGGGTGTGGAAGCCTGGAACTTCAGCCTCAAAGTCCAGGGGTAGGAGCACCTCTGCTGCTAAGGCACTGTCTCTTTTACAACGAGCTGTAGACAGATCTATTATTTTGGTTCCACACGGCACTTAAAATAATGCTATATTGCTCATTCCATTCCCACAATCTCTGTCCCCATGGCAAAGGTGCCAGCCACAACAATGCTAAGCATTTAAAAAAATATTTGCTCTCTAATTTTTTGTTGCTGTTATTGTTCTGAGAAGGGGGCAGAAGGCCATTAAAAAAACTCCCATGGGAAAGTGCTTGCACTAGCACTTTTGTCCAAAATAATACTTTTAATAATAATAAAAAGAACTGGACAAAGCAGTTTCATGTATGGGGGTGGGAATAGTGACGTAAACTGGGGATTCACCAGCCACATCACCAACTGGCTCATGAACCACTCCTTTTGGGGTTAATCAAAAGTGTTTTGCCAGATTACACTGGATAGCCTGCTGCTATGATGGCGTATTAAGTCAGAAAAATCACCACAAAACAGGTATTTAAAATGATGGGAGTACAAAATGGGAAATACTGGATTACAAGAGTCTGGCAGCAACATCATCTGGATGTTCTGTAATTACTGATTCAACAAATGTATATTCTGCTTTTCCTCCAAGGGGCCCAGAGTGGTAGATATGTTTACATTTATCTTCATAACAACTCTGTGAGGTAGGTTAGCTGAGAGATAAGTGATTGGCCCAGTGAGTTTCATGGCCGAACAGTAACAAACTCAGATCTTCCCAGCTGAGTACAACACTTGAATTACTACCTCACTATCAAACTGCCCAGAAGTGCTTTTAAGTCATTCCACAGTTGTCCTGCATAATACACCACCAGGGTTGCCTTTCAAGTTGCACAGCAGCCCCAGTAGGCCCCTAATGCTGATGTAGGCTGCCCGTCATGTTGGCCACTGTTTACTATGACAACAGCAATGCTGAGGCTGAGTTTGTAAAAATAAATATTGTTGTTTATTATGCAGAGGTATCAGAATAATATCTGCATTGCACCTTACTTATTATTGTTATCCATTTCACTCTTTCACAGATCTGCTGGACTTTGGTGAATACAATAAGTGTGGATTGAATAAATTGAAAGTATAACCTGACTCACCTTTGTAGCCTCCACCTCCTCCACCAGATGTACACGCTCCTCCTCCACCGCCAAAACCACCTGAAGTGGTCCACTGGAGTTTTTCTTGTGCTTGCTGGCAGGCCTCGCCACCTTCACCACCCTCCAGAAGCGACTTCCCAGACCAAGAATATTGGGTGATATCTTTCCAACCACCACCTCCACCTATACAAATGAACGGGGAAAGTGTGTGTGTGAAGAGAGAGAAGGAACATGACTCTCACAGACAGATGCTGATATTCAGGAGAATTATTTGATAAATGCAACAAAGTGAAAAATTCTATTCCACAAACCATTGTCCAATATTTTGCTCACACATGCTGATTAACACCACATCAGTTTGTTGCCAAATCTGTGATCAGCTTGATGTAGATTTTATTTGGAATCTGGTTGAAAATTAGGGTCACAAAGCCTCAGGGGCCAATTCGCTTGGAGGAGCTTTGGCCCAATTCACCCACTGAAGCTTCGATTCTAAATTGAACAAGCCCATAACCAGTTTGGTCTAAACTGAAGCAACCATAGCCAGACTAGGCCAGTTCACTTCCAAAGCGATTCGGCCACTTTGGCCCCTCTCCTTACCTTGCGACCTTCCCCCAACCCCTGTAAGTAGTTATTAGACATGGGTAGAAGACAGGCTGGTTCTTTTTAAAATTTCAATCTGAGCATGGCAAGGCAGCAGCATCTTCCATGGAATCATTTTAAAATGACTCCCAGAAGTGCCCCCACTACAGATCTGGGAAAGGCTTAGGGTTTCCTGGAAATTTTAGTCTATTTCTATTCCAAGAAAAATCTCTTCCTTTCTCAGGACTCCAGGGGAAGAAGTTTGTTTGTTTGCTTGTTTGTTTGTTTTTAAAGGATTTCAGGAGTCATTTTAAAATAATGCAGCAGAAGACATTGCTACCTCATCCCATTTCAATAATTTTTTTTTAAAAAAACACACACCAGAAGTAGAGGCATCCTGTCTCCTGTCTGTGCTTGCAAAGTACCTACAGGGATTAGGCGAGGGTGGTGATTAAAGCTTAAGCTCCAAGTCAAAGCTTCAGCTTCAGATTTGGCCAATGTGACATGAAACTCCTGAAGCCCGAAATCAAACTGAGGGCTCCCTGAAGTCCTGAGGCTGCCCCTGAATCAAAGTAAGGCTGCTTCAGACAGCCCAACTGAAAATTCAGTTACTGACAAAGGACTTTCATACTGACTCCCTGGAATTTTGAATGCATCTTTTGGAAGCAGAAGAATCAGAATATTTGATCTTTCACTGGCAAACATAGTGAAACATTGTTATAAAGTTTCTCCAGGAAAGCTCCAGGTACTAATTTTAAGATCAGTCTTCACTCGTCAAAAAGTATCTTTGGAACAGTCATTGAGGCGAGTCTCATGATTGGGGAGACTCGCCGAGAGTGGGTTTCTGGGGAGTGAACTTAGCCCACTCTTCCAGAAGACAATCATTCAGGCAGCCCTGGGCGGCCGGATCGGCCACCCACACGACTGCTGCCTCCATCACAGGGGCTGCAGGGATCGGGGACCATGTGGCCCCCAGAAGTTCCAGGATGCCCTGAGCAAGTGCACGGGGCGTGCGGGAGACCCCCGAGCCTGGGAGGCTGCTTGCAGCCTTCCGGCTGGGGTCTCCTTGTGTGTTGCTGCAGTGCAGAGCAAAAAACCAAAACAACAAAAAAAAACCCAGGTTAGCAGAGCGCTCGCTCCGCTAACCTGGGCTAAGGGAGCGGGGGACCCGCTTTGAGGAAACCGGGCTTGCCTGCGAGCCCAGTAGTCCCCACGATCCATGGAAAGTGGGCTAAGCTCCCTTAGCCTGCTCTCCAATGATCGTGAGAATACCTTCATTCTCTTGCTTTGAAAAGCCTCCAATCTGACATCAACTTCAAATCTGCTTTGAAATCTAGCTTGCCCCCTCTGCCTTGTTGCCACTTGAACACATTTGTAGTAATGCATTATAGCCTGTGAATTAGGTATATTGTCACTGGATTCTTCCTTTTAGATAGACTATCTCATTACTGTTTATTCCTGACTCCTTCTATGAAACACTTTGCATTCCGTGTCCATGGAGTTTTCTGTTTCATGCCCCATGGATTACCCTGGCTCTTTGTATTGACATTTGGGGTCCATTTTTGCAAGTCATGAGGCCATTCTTATTAAAAGGTTGACAGCTATCCAAACATGTAGTCTGTTCCTTCTTTTCAAAATCTGCAGATGTTTGTTCAACTGCTAAATCCAATGTAGACTTCTCTACAGGGCCTCACCTGCTGCCCCAGTTCTCCCACTGAGTCCAGGTACTACTGGGCTGTTGATATACTGTTCCAAGAACACATCATCCAGGGAACCATCTTGATCTTTCATGTAAGCCTTCCCTCCGCCTCCTGCCGCAATGAGCAAAGGTTCAAAAGCTCCATCTTTCTGCTGCTCAAGAATACACATAATGCATTAAGGAAACTGAGGAAGTGAAGCAGGGTCAAAAATCAAACGTCAATTTAAAAAGAAAACTCAAATATTAATTGAGGACTAGAGAAAGCTTTCCTCCTTTAGGCATGAAATGCCAGGCAAAATATCGATCTTACATGTGAATCCAACACCACTAGGCAGTGGTCTCATGACACGGAGCACAGAACTAGCATTCGAGAGCAAAATCTATATCATATACATATTTCTGTGAAAGCTGTAAAGATTGTTTGGCTTAAAAGTATTAGTAAAACAGGATTCCTAAGGGCATATCTACACTACAGGCTTAATTTTGTGAATTTTATTGTTGAGAAATCTAACATGACTATAACTGAAGTATTACAGGAAGCTCTTGTTTTTGTGGAGGTTATGTTCTCAGGTACCACTGCAAATGCTGAAAACCATGATAATTGAAACTTTGAGGACCTACTGAGTAACCTAACCCCATAATTCCCATAGGAGCAAGGTTTCAATTATCATGGTTACAGCATTCACGGCCCCGCGATAACAGAACCCAGGTATATATAGCCTCACCATGAATAGCTGAAACCGCAAATGGAGAACTCGTGAAAAACGAGGGTCTCCCTTATTGAACAGGCCAGCTTATTTACAATCTCTAAAGGCAGGATGAGTAAAAGTATGGATTGAGCAGAAAATCATGCTTCAGGTCTCACAAATTCAGAACCTAACTAGAAGCAAAGACATGTAGCTGAACCTAGATGTTCCTTTCCTTCCTGCACCTCCACCACACCAAGAAAAGCCATTCCAAGAGGGGAAAATTTGAAGCAGAGAAGTGGCTGGAAGGGTGTGCTTAGTTCTTCCCTGCCTGTTGCTTAAGTTCCCTGTGTTTTGCTCACAGAATATTAGTTTACACCAGCTACAAAGGTATGTGCATCCAGATCTTTCCTCCTTCCAGTGTTACTGTACACAATGCATGCTCTGTGTTTGTACTTATTGGGCTATTGTGAGGCAATGAGACTGTCCCTATGTCTGTGGACAGCCATTGTTCTAGGACTCAGCTTCTGTTTTATAGGTTCTGGTGAGAACTGTATGATTGCATGTTCCATGCATCAATAATATCTGCTTGTAAAAAAGCACCTTTTACATTTTCAGTTCACCATCATGTAACTTTGGCATTACTGAAGTAATGATAATGAGCAATTTCACACCTTCACCACACCACATGGGCAACATAGGAACATAGGAAGTTGCCATATACTGAGTCAGACCATTGGTCCATCTTGCTCAGTACTGTCTACACAGACTGGCAGTGGCTTCTCCAAGGTTGCAGGCAGGAATCTCTCTCAGCCCTATCTTGGAGATGCCAGGGAAGGAACCTGGAGCCTAGATGCTCTTCCCAGAGCGGCTCCATCCCCTAAGGGGAATATCTTACAGAGCTCAAACTTCTAGTCTCCCTTTCATATGCAACCAGGGTGGATCCTGCTTAGCTTAAGGGGAGAAGTCATGCTTGCTACCACAGGACCAGCTCTCTTCCCATAGTGGACAAAAAACCCAGCAAAGTGGACAAAGATTAGCAGGGCCAGAGAGCTAGGAAGCACCCGACCAAGAAACCTGTCCTCCTTCAGAACTGAACCTTTATTATTGTAACAGTATGAGGTCATTCACACAATCACAAAGTGTTCTACCCAGGTTTGGGAGCTGTGTGTGTGCTCCCAACTTTCGGTGATGTGGAAGCAAGGTAAAAGGAAAACCTGGGTAGAAATGTAGCCACGGAATCTGCACAAGCCTCAGTTCATCATTGTTTAAGGCTTAGTCTACATGGCAGACTTAAACCGGCTTAACAATAGTTTCCTCTGTTCAAACAACACTGCGAAGGTATTTATATGAGAAGATCCAGGAATCTCTATTTGAATTCTCAGCATCCTCACCAAACTGTAATGCTCAGGATCCTCTAGAGGAAGCCATGGCTATGAGTGTATGTCCGTACTGTAAATACTAGGTGTGCATGCTGTGAAATAAGTGCTGAGTCAGTTACAACTCCCATGTGGGAGATGCTGAAAAGAAAAACAACTGCATTGACATTAAGATTGCTCCAACCTGGGGCTGCAATGCTTCTAAGTTGCTTACTATAATACTGTGAGAATCACTGGAGCTTTTCTCACGATCAGTGAGAAGAGCTCTGTGGAGGTATGTGGGGAGAGTGGGTTTGACTCATCCTCCCCGCGGATGACCGAGCTCTCTTCTCTCAGTGGGCAGATCGCCCATCCAGACGACTGGCTACACAACCTGCAGCTCCGGGGGTCGGGATGCCTGGGCACGATGTGCGTCGCCCCACCTCCCTGAGCTCTGATAATGCACCAAGCGAGTGCATGGTGCATTATGGGGATACTCCCCCCACCCAGTGTGCCAGCCACGGCTGCAAGCAGCCATGGCTGACACACAATTACTAAAATGAGCGCTCCCTTAACCTCATTTAAGAGGATGGCTACTTAGGTGGGTTTGCCACCGTGTAGCCACCGGAATCGGGCCCGATCCCAGAGGTTCACACAAACATGCAAAGCTGGGCTGGGCTCCCTTAGCCTGGTTTTGCACACTTGTGTGAATAGCCCCACTGTGTGCACGCAGAGTCTCCACATCAGCACTGAACATTCATGGTGAACTTCTGATGCTGAGATTCTCAGAGGAATAGGCTACAGGTGGTTCATCTGAGTCACTCCAGCTGCTGTTGGACTACAACTCCCATACTCCCCACTCACATTTTATCTCCAACAGCTGGAGAGCTTCATTGGCCACCCCTAGAATATGCCGAGCCATGCAGAAAGCAGCTTATAAATTCTAGAGCCCCAGTATGAGGTTGTTGTTTTCTCTTCTTAAAAAAGAGTGCCCTCACAGGAGCTGAAACGTCTGAACTGGACCCTACTTAACAGGGGTGTAGTGGAGGGGGAACACACAGGGACAGAGCACTGGTACTTCTCAGGCTGTTGGGGTGGGCATGGCCATGGGGGCTGTCATGGAAAGGACCTGTGCTTATGAATTTGCAACTACGTCACTGCTACGTAACCACTACTGACTGACCAGATGCTTTCTAGGAGGAGGCTGGAGAGAAACACGAATACTTACCCTAAAGATGTAGGTGGCTCCTCCGCCCCCGCCCCCTCCTCCAGCCCATTCTGTTAGTCTTTTTTCTTTCTTGTACTCTTCTTCAATTTCAGCTGACTCCCCCAGGCAGATCTGTTGAGTCTGAGAGTTGCCCTGGAAGGAAACAAAATATAGCAATTAAAGAGGCGGGAAACTATTATCGTCAACCCATCAAGAGATTTTCTTTTTGAAGAGATTGCCCAGGATTAATTTAAATTCCAACCAATTAATCATTCAAAATACATGTACATATTGCAAGACCTCAGTGAAGCTACCTTCTTGAGGATCCTGAAGAAAGAAGGGGCATTCCTTCTTATGTGAAAGAGCAAAAGCACAGCTTGTCTTAAATGTGAGATAAAAATAATAATCAAAACCAACCAGTCATTAGAAGAGGAAACCAGCAGGTAGGCTGAATCCTTGCCTGGCATCTTTCAGGCTCAGGATCCAATGCCAGGTTTCAACATGATCTCCAATAGTAAATCCATTCCATTCACATGACCATTAGGGGATGGGTTGGAAACCGGGTGCGCTCCTATCCTATCAGTGGCTCATGAGCAGCATGTCCATTTGGGTCTGCAAACCCAGCAAACATACTATCATGGCAGGCTTTAGGTCAGTTGCTGAATGCAGCAGCTGTAAGCCCCACCCCTCCATGGAAGGACCTCCAAGGTTGAATATACCTTCCCAGAATGCTTTGCACTGCCAGAAGACTGGAAAAGCTTCATGTTGTCAGCGGCTGCCTTCCCATTGGACATGAAGGAGGAGGCAGATGCAGCCCTGCCAAAGCTGCTCCAGCTTCAGGATCACAGTGTGTACTTTGCAGGCTAGCACGTCCATTGATGGAAGCCATTGCATGCACAGCTCTCTATGGTTTCTGTGCGGGGGAGGGCATGCTGACGGCTGATAGCTGGGTAGAAGAGGCACATGACTTCTCATAACTAGAGAATCACGATAGGAGGACTCTAGTCTCTCGTGGCTAGCCCTGCCAGGAGCAACCTGAGCTGGAGGGAATTGCATGGGTTCTGGTGATCATGCCAATCAGGCAGCCCACCTCCTATCCCAATTTTAACAGTAGTGAGAAAGAATCAGTCTGCTATTTAACATCTATATGAAGCCACTGGGTGAGATAATCTGGAACTCTGGGACAGGCTATGATCAATATGCTGATGACGCTCAACTCTACATTTCTTTAACTATATAGCTAGGAGCAGCTATCTCAATGTGTGGAAGTTATGGTTGAATGGGATGAGATTAAACAAACGGCCAGTGAATCCAGACAATACTCTCTGGAGGCATTAACTTTGCATGTGATAGAGGAGGCACTTCTGCATGTGACCAGGTACAGAGTCTCAGAGTAAACCTGGATTCTGACTTGCTTCTAAACAGGCAGTATCCAATCCTTCTTAGAGACAATGGATCTTGCAACACTAATCCATATTCTGTATCCTTTACTGTAATGCTCATACATAACTGCTGTAATGCTCATGAAGACAATCCAAAAGCTGCAGCTGGTTCAAAATGCAGCTGCGCAAAAGGTATTTTCAGCTGATTATAGACCTATTGCACTAGTTGTCATTTTGCTTTTGGGCTGAATTCAAGGGGCTGCTACCTGTCTTTCAAGTTCTTCTCGGCCTGGGCCCTACACAGCTTTGAGACCACCATTTCCTGTGTAAGCCTCTGTGCCAGAAGCATTCTAAGGTTCTTGAGTGCTTCCCCTAATGAGGTGTGGATATTCTTCTATTTTATGGTAGACGTTGCAAGGCATGGGGCTGCTGACCTTGTCATTTGTTCTGCTGATGTTTAAGTTTTGTTCCTTAAACTGCTTAGGCTGTTAAAATTAATGCTGTCAACCAGTCAAAGAATCCTTAGTCAATAAAGAGGCGCTTCACATGATCGGTGTGAAGCGCCGTTCGGGGTAGTGCAGGGAGCTGTTCCTGTGAGGCCAGATCGGCTGCCCACACAACTGCCGACTCCGTCATGGAGCCAGCAGGGGAGGCGGGGATTGGGGGCCAGCAGGCCCCTAGAAGTTCCGGGATTATTATTATTATTATTATTATTATCATCATCATTATTATTATTATTAATTCAATTTATATACACAGGAATTAACACACAGGGACAGAGCACTGGCCCTGGTCCTACACATTAATTTGATTTCTATACCGCCCTTCCAAAAATGGCTCAGGGCAGTTTACAAAGAGAAATAACAAACAAATAAGATAGATCCCTGTCCCCAAAGGGCTCACAATATATATTTTTTAAAAACATAAGACACACACCAGCAACAGTCACTTGAGGTACTATGCTGGGGGTGGATACGGCCAGTTACTCTCCCCCTGCGAAATAAAGAGAATCACCACGGTAAAAGGTGCCTCTTTGCCCAGTTAGCAGGGGATGCCCTGTGCAAGTGTGTGGGGCATTCCGGAGAGACCCGCGGGGGCTGGGAGGCTTGTTTCAGCCTCCCGGTGGGGGTCTCCTCATGTATTGCCGCAGTGTGGAGCCACGCTGCAGCAGCACACGATCCACAAGATGGGGGTATCTGAGCACTTGCTCTGCTAACTAAAGGGAGGGCTTGTTTTTGCAGTTTGCGGCTGGGAGCCGCGTGGCTCTTGTGGCAGCAGATGACTAGGGGAAATCAGGCTAGGCTCCCTTAGCCCGATTTCCCCTGGTCATGAGAATAGCTTCAATGTGTGTTTCAACAGATTAAACTATTTATTAAATTTGTTAAATTTTGATTACATGACTAGAACACTATTTATGAATCAAGACACATACTTTCTTAGTTTCCATGCATGTGCCATTGCAGGGACTCACCCAATGGCGTATTAACGCATAGGCAAGATAGGCACTTGCCTACGGTGGCAAATATTGAGAGGTGGAAAATTTTCAGGGGGTCAGGGGCAAATTAAATCTTTTTCTTAACCTTTTAAAACCACTACTGCACTTAGGGGTTGGTAGTGGAGATGGGGGGTTGCCAGCAGGGGTGGCACTCCAGCGGCGCTGGCAGCAGTGAGGGGAGACTGAGGCAGGGGAGGCAGCAGCAAGAGCTCCTTCTGTGGGCCAGCCTCCTACCCAAATGAGAGGCTGGGCCATTTTCGACCCATTTCAGGGCTCTCTGCACACCCATCGGCTGCCCCCCATCACTGCCACCATCCCCACTGCACCGTCGCCATTCCACCGGCAGTTTAAAAAGGTTAAAAAAAGATTTAACTTGCCCCTCCACCCCAAGCCCTCGAATCAGGGTGGCAAATCTTTTTTGCTTACAGGCAGCAAAGAACTTAATCCACCCCTGGATTCAGCACAGAAGAGGCATTCCTTCCTATGTGAGAGAGCACAGGGAATGCACTTCGTAGAAGTGCTGGTATTAAAATCCATGGGTAGCATTCAGAATAGTGTAAATGCTGTTGCACTAGCATAAGGGCACACAGTTGTTGTATGAAGAAGACTAGTCTTCTAATCTAATCCATACTAATCTAAGTATCTAATCCATACTTCTAATCCATCCTAATCTTTTCCAGACTAGCTCTTGTGCTAGCACAACTTCTTGCATAAGACTGTATATATGCAAATAGGGAACTCCTTATACAAATTCTTGTGCAAGCTGCTGCACAACCTTCTACTACAAATATTTATATAACACTTTTCAACAAAAGCTATTTTGTAAGGGCGGTCTAAAAATTGAACAAATAAAATAAATAATAAATAAAAGTTCTCAAAGTGGTCTACATATAAAAATAAATGACATAAATAAGATGGTTCCCTGTCCCAAAGGGCTCACTCTCTCTTAAAAAAAAGCACAAGATAGACACCAGCAACACCCATTGGAGGGATGCTGTGCTGGGGCTGGATAGGGATACCGTCATCCCTTGCCAACCATGGTTTTAGCAACCGTGGTTTTGAGTATATGCGAATGGGAAATTGAGACAGGTCTTCCCAAACGCGACCTGAGTATCCATGGTTAGTGAGGGGTTTTTTTTTAGTGAATTTGGGGGGTTTTCAGCTATTGGGGGTGTGTGGGTTCAGAGGTTCAATCTGCTCATTTCTCTTGCTGACCTTGCTGTCCCTTGCCAATTTACAATGCCTTTGAGTGTTTGGGGGGAGGTTCAAAAAAATTCCCAGAGGTTCGATCTGCTCATTCTTCTTGGTGACTCTTGGTGATATGACAGGATTTTAAACTGATTTTTAGCAATTTCTTTGTATTTTTTTCTTTATTTTTAGGTCTTTTTGCAGTTGTGGTTCCCCTGACCCCATTTCCCACAGGCTTTAAGGCCACGCCAATTGCGAATGTGCCAACGGCGAAATTTTGCCAAAACAGAACCCTAGCAGTTGGTGAAGGATGACTGTAATTGCTCTCCCCCTGCTCAGTGTAAGACCATCACCTCTTTAAAAGGTGCCACTTTGCTCAGTTAGCAGGGGTATCAATTGCACAAGCCTGTATACGTGCAAATGGTGAACCCGTTGTCTACCATGCATTGGGTGGTTCCTCTTATGCAAGTGGTAGTGCAACTTTATAGAACATCGCCACCACCAATCTGCTGCCTGCTTAATGAGTCAGATGAATAGCTTTAAAAAATCCTCTTTTAATCAAGTATAAAAATGCCCCAGATTAATCAATTAAAGAGAGCAGCTCTAGCTGTATTAATTATTTTTGGATGTTGGTTTCATTGTTGCAGTGTTTCACCTTTTTATTTTGTTAGCTGGAAAGGCAGGGTAAACATATTTTAAACAAATGAATTCTAGCTTCAGGTTCTGACACAATTTCATCATGTTTTTTTTGCAGGGAGGATGCAGACAGCCCATCTCCGTGGCCTGCATCAGGGCATGCCCTTAAAACAGAATGCAACTGCGGGCAGAACATGGCTCACAGAAGGCTCCCAGCTAGTCTTAGAGGTGGTGGAATTAGGGATGATGCTTTTGTTTCCACCACTGCCAAGACACAGTGGCAGCTTTACAAAGTTTCAGCTGTAGTCAGGTCAGCTGGGCTAGTGAGGCTTAAACTAGAAAGGGAGGAAGGAGGGATTATATGTACAACTGAATGTACTTTTAGTTGTGATTTTGTGTTCACTCTGCTGATATATTTTAAAGCTCTCTTGTTTGTTGCACCTTCAATGAATAGAAAGGTGGACCTATAAATATGTTTAATTTCAATGAATTACGGCATTCATTGATGATGCAACCACACACACACACCACACACACACACACGTCATTCACACAATCAAAAACTGTGTTCTACTCAGGTTTGGGAGTTGTGTGTGCTCCCAATTTTCAGTTGTGTGGAAGCAAGTTAAGAGGAAAACCTGGATAGAAGTGATTGTGTGGAAGCAAGGTAGAAGGAAAACCTGTGTAGCCTTTCCTCTTATCTTGTTTCATACAGGAACGTCTATCCAGGTTTTCCTATTACCTTGCTTCCATACAACTGAAAATTGAGAGTGCACATAGCTCCCAAACCTGGGTGAACACCATTTTTGATTGTGTGAATGGCCTCAATATCTCTTGTATTTCCTCTTCCTCTCCCTTAAGCTGGTTCCACAATGCACACCCACCCTTGTCCCCATGTAGTTACGCACAAGAGTTTCTCCTTCAAACTTTTCAACATTCACCAAAAGACACATGGCATATATGTGGCAAACTGGTCTGGCACATAAAACATGAATTGGCCCTTCATATGGCCCAGTTCTTCAACAGGCCCTACAACTCAAGTAGCAAGGCAAGCTCAATGTTGGGGAAAGCTCATGATAGCAATAAATTGTTTTGCAAGCTTGAGTTTCATTGAGACTGTGTACCCCAACTGTACTTAATTGTTTGGTCTTTCTGGCATGCCTTTCTAGTAAACATTCAAAAGCTCATTAGAGCAGTGGAAAAATCACTATTAATTTTTATAGGTTCTGGATTTGATCCCTAAACTCTATGTGGATACAAATTATTTTTATTCTCCTTTTGTACAGAGCCAAATGCAATGAAGAGTTGACATTACTGAGCAAACCTAGTCCAGTATTGAAAGTCAGCAAAATCCACTCTCTAGAGAAATGTGTTTTGCATGAATCGGATCACAGCTCATCGTTGAGCACAGTTGCTCCATTAAGGCAAATGAGAAGGGAGGAAACCTCCCTTTGAACACAATAGGGATTTGATCTTGATGCCGACCTTTCAGCTTTAGTGTATAAATAATAGTAAAGACCTACATTTCCTTGGAGAAACAGTTACATCCAATCTGGAGAGCAATATGTTTTGCATGAGGAACAACATGTGGCAGCTTCATTAAAGCAAATGAAAGGGGGAACCAAGCTGACAAGCAGATTTTGAATTCCAGAATCAATATTTTAAAATGGACTCACTGTGGCTATTCCCCCCCCCCCTTTTCATACAGGCTTATTGTCATTTCAATCTCTCTTAGAACCAGTTTATATATTCAGCAGAATCAAGGGCAAAGCTTTTTCTGGAATGTGCCACTTCAGGCTGCAGCTGGTGTGTTCCCCTCCCGCTACAAAAAGAAAAAAACCTTCTCTGCACACAGAAAAAGAGCATGACCAGCAGAAAGCTAGGCTGAAACCTTTTGCCTAATTTGTTACTTTTGTTAGTACAAGGAGTTGTTTAGATGGGGGAGTATCTAAACACGCAGCCTCCCACCTACAGTCTGAGGGTCCAACTGGATATAATGTTAAATGCATCAATGTCTCATTAGGGGCTCAGATTTACTCACAACTAGCAGCTGCATAGGACTGCAATTTGGATCAGGACTATGTCACAGCGGAGTGAAGGTGCTTCATTCTGTATTATTTAAAACTGTACCCCACCTTTCTCACAAGTGACTAAAGGCAGTAATACTTAAACAAAACAAAACAAAAACCACACCTTTACTTCTGTGCTGTTTTTGTGAGATGAAAACCACTCTCCTGAAGAGGCTATTTAACCCTGAAAGAGCAAGTTGCTACACGGTGAGACTATTCACACGTGCGTGCAAAACTGGGCGAAGGGAGCAAAGCATAGCTTTGCGTGTGTGTGTGTAAACTGCTGGGATCGGGCTGATCCCGGCAGCAACACGGCAGCAAACCCTGCCAAATAGCCACCCATTAAAACAAGGTGGAGCGTGACTGCTCCCTGAACCCTTTTTTTCCGATTGGCTGCCAGACTGTGGGGAGCCCGGGGAGGGGAGGGGGGATTCCCATGGTGCACCGTGCACTCCCATGGTATTTCTAAGGGCTGGGAGGACACATTCCGGCCCCCGGCCCTCCCTGCTGCCTCAGCACATGGGGAATTGTCTGGGTGTGCAGGGAGCGCGCGCAGCAACGCTGGATGGATTGTCTGTGGGGAAGGTAGGTTTAATGCGCCATCCCCACAGCCCACTCTGGAGCCCTTCTCACTACTAGTAAGAAGAGGCTCTGTGTGTGTGTGTGTGTGTGTGTGTGTGTGTGTGTGTGTGTGTGCGCGCGCGCGCACGCTGAAAGTGCAATTTGGGCAGTATAGAAGTTTGATAGATAGATAGATAGACAGGATAGATAGATAAATTTAACATCTCATCTAGATTGGCCCTGAATGTCTTCCAGACCAGGAAGAGTGTTTACATTTAATTCAGGTGAATATATGAGTCAATACAGATGATACATCCAAACTGGTTGCATTCCTATGTGATCAGGGACAAAAAGAGCACTTTTTATCAGCTCCAGCTGATATGTCACCTATACCTTTATCTGGAGGTAAATGATCTTTACACATTGGAGCATATGTTGGTAACCTCCAGGACTGATTACTGTAATGCACTGTATGTGGGGATGCCTTTGAACGTAGTCTGGAAACTACAGTTGCCACAGAATACAGTTTGCAGACTGGTCTGATGGGACAACTTGAAGGGACCATATAACACAGTGGTTTGAAAAGAACTGCACTGACTACCAATATGCTTCCAAGCAAAATACAAAGTCCTGGTTATTACCTATAAAGCCCTCAGTGGCTTGAGGGCCCCTTCTGGGGACGTCTGGTTACGGATGCCACCAGCTCATTTGGTAGTGACTTGGGACTGGGCCTTCTCTGTGGCTGCTCCTAGGGATATGCAAAATGTTTCAATGTTGAAACATTTTGACTTGAAATGGGCTGTTTCAAGTGTTTTGAGCTCAAAGCAAAATACCCTTTTAAAAGATAGCACATTGCAATGCAGAATTTGTGTGGTCACTCTGTGCAGCTTGTTCTGGCCATAAGGAACAATGGGGAAACACGAAACACCCAATTGTTCCCCATGGGTGGTTCCTAGGGACATCAAGTGAGCTGTGTGCTAACTCGGCAGAAAGACACCTTTTTAACGTGCTCTTTATTTAGTAGGGGGAGAGTAACTGGCCCTATCCATCCTCAGCACAGTACCACCAGTGACTGATGCTGGTGTCTCTGATGTGTGTGTGTGTTTTTAAATTGTGAGCACTTCATAAGAACATAAGAACAGCCCTGCTGCTGTATCAGGCCCAAGGCCCATCTAGTCCAGCATCCTGTTTCGCACAGTGGCCCACCAGATGCCACTGGAAGCCTATAGGCAGGAGTTGAGGGCATGCCCTCCCTCCTGCTGTTACTCCCCTGCAACTGGTACTCAGAGGCATCCCACCAATGAGGCTGGAGGTGGCCCACAGCCCTCCAACTAGCAGCCATTGAAAGAGGGATCCATCTTATTTATTTATTTATTTATTTATTTCTCTGTGTAAACCACTTTGAAAACGTTAGTTGAAAAGTGGTATATAAATACTTGTTGTTGTGTGATAAGGCATGATGGGTGTCCTATCTACCACCCAACCAACAAAAGAAGTGGGCAATTGGGTGGTTTTTAACAAATTTAAAACTTTTCCCCAAACCACATAGGATCCTTTGGAGGTTTTGGGGAAAGGGTGAAAATGGGAACAAGTTTCAAATCCCCCCATTGTTCCCTATGGCTGAAGCACTTGAAACATTTCAAGTTTGTTCATTCTAAACAACCAGTCGGACTGGTTGTTTTGACAGAATGTTTCGGCCATTTGCGTTTCATTTCGAGCTCAAAACAGAATTCACAATCCCTTTTGTGCACATCCCTATTAACAATAATTTTCTCTGTTCAAGGGAATCTGTGGAAGGCATTTATATGAGAAGATCCCAGTATCTTTACCTCAAAATGTTTTGAGTTTTGTTCCAGTTTATTGACCGCTGTTTTAACAAAACATTTTGACCATCTGCCTTTTGTTTTGAGCTTGAAACAACACGCAAAACCCATTTCATGCATATCCCTAGCTACCCCAGGGCTTTGGAATATGTTCCCTGTCAGAATAAGAGCATCTCTCATTCTGTTTGCTTTTTAAAAGACCGTCAAGATACACCTGTTTTCTCAGGCTTGTAACTGAAATTAATTTTAAAATGTTTGGATTGATTTTATCTTGTGAAATTGTTTTATTGTTCTTATCCTTTGAAATTGTTAATTGCCCTTACTATGTTTTATATTTGCTTTTTAAATTCTGTACACTGTCTAGAGACACACACATCAGGCGGTATATAAATATGATAAAATAAATCAATAAATAATAGTCATGCTCCTCCTTCCAGCACACCATTCCAGTTCTCATAACTGCATGGGGGAGGCAGTTCATTCAGAATGCTTTAACATCGTATTTAAGTTGTGTGTGAGTGGGTTGTGTGGATGAACCTCACCACCACAGTTATGAAAACTAGAAGAACATGCTGGTATGGGTGGAATATGTAAACTCACTTCCTAATCACATGCAGGTGGGGCCAGTTCAGAAGTATCACCTGAAATGGCCCGATATGCTGGCCCTTTAAACCGTTCTTTTAGCATTATTCACTGGCTCCTCCAAGTACACTCGTGCAGCAGCTTTTAATCCATGGTACCTAGGAATGAACCTACACAAAATTCTACACCAAAGAAACTGATTTAACAGTCTGCAAAGCTATTCTCACAATGGAGAGGAACTGGGCTAAGGGAGCCCAGCCCGGTTTTCCTCCATCGTGAGAACCACCGGGCTTGCAGGTGAGCCCGGTGGTTCAACAGAAGCTAGCTCGTCTGAGAACCCCTCCCCAAAAAATGAGGTTAGTGGAGTGCTCACACTGCTAACCCCATTTTACTGATCACATGCCACTGTGGCACAGATCCGCAGCATGGCAACACACGAGTAAACCCCCAACCAGGAGGCTCCAACAAGCCTCTTGGCCTCAGGGGGTCCCCCCAGAATGCCCCACGCAGTCTCACGGGGCATCCTGGATCTTCTAGTGGCCAGGCAACCCCTGATCCTTGCCACTCCTACCAGGTCCATGATGGAGCCGGTAGTCATGTGGGTGGCCGATCCGGCCACCCAGGGACAGCTCTCTGCTCATGTGCAGGAAGAGCGGGCTAAGCCCACTCTTCCCGCTGAACCCTCCTTGGCTCCACAGGTTGATTGTGTGTAGAGCCTAAATATGTGAGTGATCTCTTTAGTAATCTCTAAAGAATATTCTCAGCACCTCATCAAACTCCAGTTCCCAGATTATTTGGTGGAAGCATGGCAGCTAAAATGTTAGAAAAAATTTAAATGTATTGTAGACATGCTGTAGTGGCCCTTGTAGGAAGTTCAGCACCTCTGACATTTGCAGTCCACCATTTCCTGTGCTGGCTATTGCAAGTTCAAAGTGGCTGGCAGATTCAATACTAAAGGCAACTCTACAAGGGTACTGCCAAGTAGGGATGTGCATAAATTGATTTTTTTGTTTCGATTTGTACCTGAATTGAATCATCCCTGATTTGTTTTGGGTCTGTATCTGCCCCCCGCAATCACCCCAGATTAAATTTGTACCCGGATTTTCCGAATCTGAATCATTTTGGGGCAAAAAGGGGTGCAGGGGCAAAAGAGTGGGGTGGGTGGTAGTGCCCAATGGGTTGAAGCTACCACCCAAATTTCAAAGAAATTGATGAAAGGGGTGATTTTTAAAGAATTTTTGAAGTTGGTGCATCTTTAAGCTTTTCCCCATAGGGAATAATGGGGATTTCAGCAGCCTTATAGCTCCACGTGGGGGGCACCAGGATGGCCCAGAGCAGGGTGTGGTATAGTGCACATAGGGTGCCAACCACCCCCAAAACAACAAGCCCATGGGGCACTGAGTTTTGTTGTTTCTGAGGTGTTCTTCTGAGAGTGGATTCTCTGGTAGGAAATGAGAGTGGATTCGATGACATTGAATCCACTCTCATTTGTACCAGAGAATCTACTCTCAGAAGAACACCTCAGAAATAACAAAACCCAGTGCCCCCTGGGCTTGTGGGTGGTTGGCACCCTATGTACACTACACCACCACTCGCTCTGGGCCACCCTGGGGCCTCCCAAGTGCAGTTATGGGGCTGCAGAAATTCCCCATCATTCCCTATGGGGGGAAAGCTTAAAGATGTGCAAACTTCAGAAATTCTTTAAAAATCACCCCTTTCACCAATTTCTTTGAAATCTGGGTGGTAGCAGGCACCCATTGGGGGCACTACTAATTGACCCACTCTTCTGCCCCTGAAACCCCTTTTCTGTCCTGAATCTGCCCCAAAGACATGCCAATTTCAAAAATATTTTAAAAATCACCTCTTTGCCCAATTCCTTTGAAATCTGGGTGGTAGCTTCCTTGCACCCATTGGGCACTACCACCCACCACAACTCACTCTGGGCCAAATCTGGGGTGATTTGTTTTGTCTACAAATCACCCGAATCAGCCAGATTCAGGTACAAATTCGTTTTGTACCTGAATTGTTTCGCACATCCCTACTGCCAAGCCTCCACACTAATAAGTACCTTTTCTTAGAAGTAATTCCTGTCCCAATCTGAGTGCTACCATGGCCAAGGAAAGCTCTCTCCTGGCATTTCCCTAAGCCATCCACCCACTGTGACAACCCAATACTGTATCTGGTGCAATTCGGCTCAGGCCGCATTCCTCACCCCTGGGCAGGCATCTTCCCCTTGTTGCCCCACCAAGATGTAGAGGAGCTCATCTTTCTCCAGCTGGAAGTTGGCTGAAATAAAGACCCCATGGGGTCGCTTGTTGTGGTTCTTGGCTCCTTTGCCTCCAGCTGCTCCATATGCTGAAATCCTGGAAAAGAGTAGCAGTAATTAGTAAGGAACATGATAGCATCACAGTCAGGTCCCAAAGCTCTTCCAGCTGGAAACTCCCCACTGCCAAGCCACTGACATCAAAGTCTTCAAAGCGACTTCAACAACATATTCTCACAACCCCACCCCATCTTTAATATGGGGGTATTAGAACTTGCTCCACCTCACAGGGTTGTTGTAAGGAGTACTTAAGAAAAGCATTTGAAATGATGTGCCGAAAGGCTAAGTATGCCGAAAGGTTGCCGAAAGGCTAAGTATGATTATCATGACACCACAATGATACTCACATATATCGGTTTGATGCTGGCACTCTCCATACTTGCACCCCTTGAAACTGTCCATCTTTCTCCACACTCACGGAAATGTTGGAGTTGCGATAGGCATTATCACACTGTGCTTGCGTTGGCCCTCGAGGCCCACTGGCCCCACAAGATGTGAACCACCAGGAAATCGGCTCTTCCTCTACAATCAGTGACCCAAGTGTCAGCTTCCTCTTACTTCATAGGCCAATGACATATTCACACAACCTGCCCATCATAACAAATACATCCTCCCCCCCCCGCCCCACCCACCCACCAAAGAGCAATTATTCCTGCCAATTCTCCATTGGCATAGGAACATAGGAAGCTGTCTTATACTGAGTCAGACCACTGGTCCATCTAGTTTAGTATTGTCTGCTCTGATTGGCATTGGCTCTCCAAGGCTTCAGGCAGGAGTCTTTCCCAGTCCTTCCTAAAGATCCCAGGGATTGAACCTGAGACCTTCTGTAAGTAAAGGAAGCCCCTTTGCTTACAGGCCCTGCAGCCCCTGCGAGCTCTGCCTCCTCTTCTAACCTAACCTAACTATGCTCCTGCCCTGTTGTACCTCCTTGGCTCCTTTGATCAGTTTCCTAACTCTGATATGTGCTTGCCATCAAGGCTACCGTCTAGTACCACATACTAGAAGACTCATAAACAGAAAAAATTTACTGCAAACTCCATTCCTTAACTAGCAAAATTTTAAATTTTGATCTGATTTTAAGTGGGTTTTTTAAAAAATGTATTTAAAGTTGTTTTGTATCACCCTGAGCCATTTTTGGAAGGGTGGTATAGAAATAAAATAAAATAAAATAAAATAAAATAAAATAAAATAAAATAAAATAAAATAAAATAAAATAAAATAAAATAGTGTTTTGTTTTTTCTCCCCCCCCCCCCTTTTTTTGGTTTGTTATTATTTAATGGACCGGGTCTCACAATCAGTGAGACTCGGTTTAGGGCGCTGAGCGGGAAGAGCGGGCTAAGCCCGCTCTCCCGGCTCACGAGCAGGCAGGGAGCCCTGGGCGGCTGGATTGCCACCCACACGATCGCTGACTTTGAGATGGAGCCGGTGGGGGCTGGGGAGCTCAGGGGCCGCGCGGCCCCTGGAAGCCCCAGTATGCCCTGCGTGAGCGTGCAGGGCATACTGGGGAGACCCCCGAGTCGAGAGACTGCTTTTAAGCCTCCCGGCCGGGGGTCTACTCACAAGTAGTCGTGGCGCAGCTACTCACGAGCAGATAGCCCGGGTTTGCGGAGCGTTCGCTCCGCAAACCTGGGCTAAGGGGCGGGCTACAGGAGCAGGTTAGCCGCTCCAGAACCACCAGGCTCAGCTGTGAGCCCGGAGTATCTTCCGATCACAAAAATCGGGCTAGGATTTTCCTAGCCCAATTTTTGTGATCGTAAGAATAGCCCCAATGTGTTGTGTGTGTGTTTTATCTCATGTTTTAATGTTGTATTGTAAGCCGCCCAGAGAACAATTTGTTATGGTGTGGCTAACAAATAAAGTTTATGAGTTATTATTATTATTAGCAATGGGAAACAGTTATTAGCAACAAGTTATTTTGCACCATCAGCAATCTGCAGAGGTTTTTATGCCATATGCCATATAAATATTTGTATCTAGCCTCTTTATAATGGAAGTAGATATTGTCAGAGAAATGGGCTGTGATCCAATCAAATTGTGATTGTGATGCAACCAAATTGTGACAAGCATTGGCTTGACTGTTTGGAACAGCTTCTACCTATAGATCTCGTATTCTGATAGAGTGCAGGGAAGATGAGAGTTTTCCCATGAAGTCAACAAAGTCAACCACATCACTGACTACACCCTACCCATTGTAGAATTCTTCCATTACAAGAATTCTATCCTTTGTTCACAATATACGTCAGAATTGTTCTAAATACTGCATTTTTGGAGGGAAAACACATTATTGATGAAAGAAAACCTGTCACGGGTGTAATCCAATGTAGTGATCTTTGCCTGAGGTTATAATCTAGCATGAATGTCCCTTGTGTATGTCCCATTGAAATGAATGAGACTACTGTGCTGTTGTGCAACACCCGTTCCTTTTAGTGGATTCAGGAAGAGTGGATTCTTCTACCTTCATGCCTCTCAAAGTCAGCACCTGATCTTCATCATGTTCTAAGCAGCCTCCAGGACAGCCCTGCAATGTTGTCTCTCAGCCCTGGACATTCTAATTTTGCCTCAGGATTATCTCAACGAACAGCCCCTGCGAGCTCTGTTTCCTCTTCTAACTTAACCTAACTATGCTCCTGCCCTGTTGTACCTCCTTGGCTCCTTTGATCAGTTTCCTAACTCTGTTTGCCATCTAGGCTACCAATGAGGAGTCCCTACTCTGTAGAACAGGGCTGCCTATATATCTCTGATGACATATTGATCAGAGCAGAATATTGGCCTCGCATATGGGATAAAATAAAACATTTGACACAGGTTTGGGACTGCTGAACTTTTGAGTTGAGACACAGTAAACAAAAACAGCAAAACTGTTGAAAAACCTATGACTTTTTAATTCAGGTTTAATCCACGGTCTGATTCATATATTAACCTGCTGCATGAGTGGTCAGTTTTATGGAGGAAGCTGTAGATCACTTTTGTGAAGGGGCTCCCAAGGCGGTTCCAGCCATTTCAATCATGCCTGTGCAACCATGCAAAAACAAACCAGCAAGCCACCCCAGGGGTTTCATCTTTGTTTTGTAACTGAAATAACTAGAACCACATGGAAAGCCACTCCACACAAAGAGTTTGCCACACAGAACTGCTGCCATATGATGGCATTTCAAGCAGTCGATATGGCTGATGATATATATGAACCGGGTTGAGGTTCAGAACTCCCCACTGCAGCACCTTGAAATGCAAGGGCATACTTCACCATGGGATAATCTACCCAAGGCAGATTTTGAGGCGCGTTTCATGATCGGTGAGACCCGCCATGATGGGGTTTGCAGGGAGAGCGGACTTAGCCCGCTCTCCCCGCAGATGATCCCTGCTGCAGGCCTGGGCAGCCGCCCAGATCGGCTGCCCACACAACTGCCAGCTCTGTCATAGAGCCGGCGGGGGCTGCAAGGATCGGGGGCTGCATGGCCCCCGGAAGTTCCAGCATGCTCTGTGCGAGTGAGCAGAGCATGATGGAGAGACCCCCAGGCTGGGAGTCTGCTTTTTAGCCTCCCAGTCGGGCGTCTCCTCGTGAGTTGCTGTGGCGCGGAGCTGTGGTGTGCCAACACATGATCGAAGAGTCCAGGTTAATGGAGCGCTCGCTCTGCTAATCTGGGCTTAGGGAAGGGCTCCATAAGCAGGTAACCTGCTTGAGAGCAAACGGGCTTGCCTGCGAGCCCGGTGGTTCTCACGGTCAATAGGAAAGCGGGCTAGGCTCCCTTAGCCCGCTTTTGGGCGATCGTGAGAATCGCCTCTTTGACTTCTAATACACGAAATGCAGTTAAGAGAGAGTTGGCAGGGGTAAATTTGATTCATTCTGTGTTCCTTTTTAAAAATTGTGGTTCTACTTGCCTGGTGGGGCCAGGGTCCACGTTTTGTACACACACACACACACACACACACACACACTATTGCCCTGAATGGTTATTCCAGGTAAGGATGCTTCTAAAAAGTTTCTCCAGCTTTTGGAGTTCTGCATTACTTGGTCTACTTTCTGAAATGAAATGGATGCATTAGGAATCCTGCATGGTTTTGTTTTGACATTTGTCCATTTGTATCTCCCCCACATGTGCGCATTGATGGGGCCAATTGCTCAGTGGCAGAGCATGCATTTTGTATGTAGAAGGTCCCAGGTTCAATCCCTGGAATCTCCAAGTAGGGCTGGGAGAAACTCCAGTCTGAAACTTTGGAGAGACACTTCCAGTCAGTGTAGGCAATACTGAGCTAGATAGACTCCTATGGAACTGCAACAAAAGCACCCCTGATGTGTTCGACTCAAAGCTCTAGCCCTTTGAGGGTCAAACAAAACATGGCAGTTCATTGTTCACATGTCTGCTTCATCCCATATAAATAATCTCAGTATCTTTTTACTCATTGGTAACAGCATTGGAGTGCAATTTTAGGATACTATCTATACCATGTTACCTATTATTCTGTAAGTAAGGGCCAGGCTAGATGTGATGGAAGCAGCCATGCTTGCTATTCATGTGTCTGTTCCATTCATGCATGGAAATGAAGAGTGCAGGATTTTTTACATGCACATGAATGAGAGGAGAGGAACCCTCCCATGCATTACCACCAACACTCCATTGCTTTAGGTACTTCTCTGCCAGCCTGACTCAGTCCCAATACTGGAGCAGAGTTGGGAGCAATGTCCCTGGGGTGAAAGCCTGTAGGGAAGTAAAGCGGAGGAGAGGGGTATCAGTTCCCACTCCCCACACGCCCCTTTTCACATGACCCCCTCAAGCCCCTGCTTTGTATATGAATGGGGCATATGAACCACAAACATGGCTGCCCCCATCGTGTCTTGTTTGGCCCTTGCTGACAGAGATTTTAAAAAAATATATAAGCAGTGTTCAACATAATTGCTCTGTAAGTAAAGTTGCATCCAACTTTCAGTATTATAGTCAAGGTGTACACAGATTACTGGGATTCTTTACTAAATTAAAATTATTCAAAGTATATTGCTAAAAACATTTAATTTTCATAACATTTTAAAAATAAGTGCTATAAAAATGAATCCCAGGTTAAGTAAAACAAATTAAACTACTCAGTCATCATTTTGCTGTTTAAGATATTCCTCCCCAACGTATCACTAGGCTTCACTGTAACAAAATGTCTGACAATAGGCCTGCTTCTGTGGCAATTTAAGGCACTAGCTCCTTAAATGCCTGCCTACAGGCAGTAATGGGCCGGATGAGGGATAATTAAATGAAGCTGAATGCAAGCAAGATGGAGCTGCTCATTGTTGGGGGTTGTAATCTGCAAGTTGGGATAGATCATCCTGTTCTGGAAGAGGTTATGCTCCGCCAGAAAAAACCAGGTTCATAGCTTGGGAGTGCTCTTGGACTCAGGTCTCACCCTGGTGCCTGAGGTGGAGGCTGTGGCTAGGAGTGCTTTTTACCAGCTGTGATTGATTCAACAACTCCACCCGTTTCTTGAGGAGAATGCCCTGAAAACAACGGTACACCAGCTGGTAATCTCCAGGATGGATTACTGCAATGCGCTCTATGTAGGACTGCCTTTGTACGTAGTTTGGATACTTCAGTTAGTTGAAAATGCAGCAGCCAGACTGGTCGCGGGTGGAAGGGTGGTATCCCGGAGAGACCACATTATGCCTGTTCTTAAACAGTTGCACTGGCTGTTGATATGTTTCCGGGCAAAGTACAAAGTGCTGATTAAAGCCCTGAATGACTTAGGTCCAGGTTACTTGACAGAGCACCTTTCTCTACAAGATCCCCACTGCTCATTGAGATCATCAGGAGGGGTCCGTCTTCAGGTGCCACCAGTTCATCTGGGGCGACCAGGGATAGGGCCTTCTCAGTTGTCCCTAGGTTGTCGAACGTACCCCATGAATATGAGGGGATTATCTTCCTTGGAGGCCTTCAGGAGAGCCTTAAAGACCCATCTTTTTAGCCTGGCTTTTAATGATAATTAGTTTTAATTTTAATCTGCTTTTAAATGTTTTTTTTAAATTTTAATTAGTATGTATTTTTTTTAATTTTAGTTTAAAGCGTCCTGAGCCACTTTAGGAAGGGCAGTACATAAATAGAATAAATTTTTTAAAAAATTAACTCAAATGTTAGCTACCACATTTCTGCACACACCACTCTAAAAGATTCAACTACCCGTTTTCCTCTGTATGCTCCCTTCATCCAACACACTATTTGTGCTGAGAAAAATATTAGTGCTCCCTTGCGGCTCCAAGTGAAAAGGACGCCCCCGCCCCCACAACTATTTTTGCTCAGGAGACCAAAATAGCTTATCTAAATCCTAGAATCACCTTTGCTATCCTTTAAATGCTGTTTCATCTTAAGTGCTTAGAGCTACTGCTGGTTCTTCCAGCAGTAGCATCAGATTAAACATAATGAGTATACTACTCCTACTGTGATAAGATATCAGTAGTTTCAGTGGCATAACGAGGTCAGGAGGGGCCGGTGTTCAATAAATGAACTTTGTCCTCCCACAAAAATTCCCCCCATGCCATTAGACACTGCAAATATTTTAATTGTGGATGGCGGTTGTGGTGGCGATGGTGGTGACCACCATCCCTCCACCCCACCCCCAGCAGTGCGCAACCCTCCTGCCATGCCATTTTCCTGCTGCCTGCTTTGCACCCAGCTCACAGGGTCAGAGGCAGCTCCTGATCCCACGAGCTTCCTCCTCCTCCTCTTTCTCCTCCTGCTGGCTTTTGTGGCTACAGCAGCAGAGGAAATAAACAAATCAAAAGCCAGCTGGAAAATGGCCTGCTGTCATTTTCCAACTGTTTTTTCACACATTGGGCCTGCTGTTTATTTCCACTGCTACTGGAGTCAGAGCTGGAGGAAGAGGAGAAGAAGATGAAGAAAGAGAAGGAAGCGGCAGCTTACAGGGTTGGAAGCGGGTTCCGATCCCACTGAGCTGGATGCAAAGCGGGTAGCAAGAATGCAGTGGTGCGATGGAAGGAGCATGACACTGGCGAGAGGAGGGAGAAGCATGGCACTGCTGCGGGGGGTTGTGAAGTATGGGGTGTAGGCAAATGGTGGAGCTGTGATGGTGACCCCCAGCTGTCCCAGCACTCCTGGGGGGACCTGTGTTTATGGAACATGATGGAACATCACCAGCTTCGCTCCTGAGTAGTTTACTGCTAAATTAATCTAACAGTATGGGTATCTATTTGGTAAACAAATCACCTAAAGGAAGGGTTTCTTCCCACTCATCCTTGATATCAGTCTCCCATGGATAGTGTTGCTTTCCATCATGGTGGCTTTGTCTTCTTCCTGCCAGAATTTCGGGGGGTGGGGGGAAGAGAAAGAAAGAAAGAAAGAAAGAAAGAAAGAAAGAAAGAAAGAAAGAAAGAAAGAAAGAAAGAAAGACCAGTTAAATAATTTTGCTGAAATCAATAGATCCTATTCACAAGGCTACAGATAAGCACTGCACCTGCTCCACGCCCCTCTTCTGGTGCATGAGGAACCCAGAACTCTGTATAGACAAGTGCAATGGTATATAAACACATGGAGCTGACCAATTTAAAAAGAGGAGGATGGGAAATGAAGAAAAAAGCTCTTTCAGATATGTTTTTGGCTACTGAGTAATGTATTTCCAACTTCACATTCCCCACCCCCATCCCTATACACACAAACAGTGTACAGGCCATTTTGCAGCACTTCCCATGGATCACTGAGATCGAATGGAGATTCAGTGAGGTTCAGTGAAACTGAGAAGATTCAAGGTGATCAAAGAGGGATCAAATTAAAGCACAGAACAAATATATATATATATATAAGCTCCAAGAACCCCCCTCCAAACTCCCAACAACTCAAAAGCCAAACAAAACATCACAATATTGTTATCTTATTGTTCCCCAAAGTTATAGTCGTTGAGACTTTTCTAGCCATGGGTGGAGGTGCTGTGATGTCACGGAGTACTCACAAACATTCTAACTGCTAAGATTTTAAGCTGTTGGTATAAATGTCCTAATGACAAAGTGGGCTATGAGCTGGGGAAAATGAAGAGAGATGAGAAGGCAGTGCTATTACAACAGTGGTCAATTATTTCATGAGGCTGAGCAGAAGGAACGAATGATGTTTAGAAACAAGGAAATAATAATAATAAGTCTGTGCATATTCATGGTTCTCTGCTTATAATATAAAATATTCTGCTGATTATTATATTCCTGTTGGCATCATTACTGAGATGGGCTCTTAGAAGTAATCTGCATCCACGGCAGAGCTGAAAGATTTGGCTTGTGTGTGTATCCTGAGGACCTACAAACTTAAATATGAAACTGATTAGGGCAAATTGCCCAAAGGGACTACTAAGAGAAACTTCTATAGTGTTCTGTAAAAGGAGCTTCTGTTTGTAACATGCCATTTTTTAAAAGAGCAGAACTGATTGAAAAGATTGCTTCCAGGCAACAAGGTTGCTTCCAGACTCACAGCAAGGACCCACTATATATCACATTAAAATTTTACCTAAGTTCTGCAATCTGCTGCAACTTGGGGAGTGGGAATGGGGAGAAACTAGGGGAAAGAAACCATAAGAAACAATTTTAGCCACTTCCTTAACGTTTGATGTTTTCTCTTCTACCGAATGAGCCGTTCAGTTCTAGCTGAGTAATTATCCCCTGCACAAATTACTTAAGAGACGATTATTTTCCCCCCCTTTAGAGGCTATCTTGGCACAGAGACCAATGAGCAAGTGTTTCAGTGAAGCAGAAATGCTCTCTTAACTCTGAGGAGTTCAGGAATTACTCTGGGGCAAGGAAGATAGAAACAGCAGCTTAGAAGGTGGATGCTCTTGCTGTGCTCTCCCTTTGACCATGTAGCACTCAGCTAGGGAAACCCTACCTGGGTGTGAATGGTTGCTTTACAATTGCCCCACCTGCAGTGAAAGCGCACAGGGAACTAACACAGACTGAAGACCTGATGCCCATGCACTGCAGAATCTAGAAGGTGACATTCAACGTTTTTAGAATTCTCCATGCAGACTTATCTAGTGTGAACCTATAGGAGAGTGATGACAATAAAGGCTAGTTGTACCAGACACTTTGCACACTGCATCCAACCTGAAGCCAGAGAACCAGCTTTCCCCATAGGGCTAGAAGGCCAACAGCGATGACAAAAACTGGAATTAAATTTAAAATAAATTATCTGGATGAAAGGAAAACTAAATAAAGTTACTGTACACTGAGCACAAAGAGGTTCTTGGTCTTCTTGGCCTTCAGCTGAATTTCTTAGGAAGCTAAAGGTCACGAACTCCTTCAAGCTTAGCTGCTGGCATCCAGAGGCGCACAATAAACTCAGTCACTTTCACAGGATGTAAACCACTCCTTCAAATATTGCCTTACTTTATATCTCTGGTTCAATCTTTAATCCAGCAGCACCCCAAACAGCTGTCCTCAGGCTGTTCTTCTTTGTTTGGCTTAGGGCCGTAAATAAAATGATTGATTGATTGATTGAGGCTGTTCTTCATCTCCAAACAAACAGCCTTTCCGCCTTTTCCAGACAAATCCCCATGAGCTATTCCGTGGCCATGATCAGAGAACAGACAATCACATTCCTGACCTCTACAGATGATCAGGTTGCTCACATTCTTGGAATTCTGGGGTTTTGTAAGCAAAGATGTATGCATACTAATGATAGCATATTAATTTTAGAGCCCTGGTTCCCAACTAAATTTTAACAGGTTCCATAATTTGACCTGAGCAAGAGTTGAGGGGCGGGGAGGGGGCAGGATTACAATATATTCAGCCATAATACTAGCTGGGTGACTCCGGGCCAGTTACTTGTCTCTCAACCTAACCTACTTCACAGGGTTGTTGTGAAAGAGAAACTCAAGTATTTAGCACATCGCTCTGGGCTCCTTGGAGGAAGAGCGGGATATAAATGTAAAAAACACACAAACAAACATGTAGGCAGTGATTTACATCAAAATCAAGCTATCCTCTCAGGTGCCCAACAGAGATCTCCTGCTGACAAAACAAACAAAACAAAGGCAACATTCCTCAGAGAATTCACTTATTGTGAACTTCTCCCAGCCAGACACCTGTGCTTCACCTGCCTTTCTCTAAGTCCAGCAGTTCAACAGAATAGTGACCACAGGTTTTGCTCATTAACTTCACTTCCACAAAAGCCAGAGCTTAGGTTTTTTTGGGTTTTTTTTTTAATGAATGCTGAGAATCTGGGTAAAGAATTCGGTAAATGCTAGGAAATCCGGTGGAGATGGCAATCTTAGCCAGAACATGAGGAAATTAGGGTTTCTGTCTACATAAGAAGTCCGTAACGCTTTCTTGCTGGCTGTGCTTCCTTCCTTCCTTCCTGCTTTACGCATAGCTCCCAACATAACCTCTTTGCTTGCCTACTAAATGGCTCTGTCAATGACATCCGAAACTTCTCCTGGCAAAGTGGGAAGTAATTTTATTACTAAAAGCAAAGCAGAGCTGCTGGGCTTCTCCAAGATTTAATTGAATTAAAAGGATGAGATAATAAATGAAATGGCTTATACTCAGGCAAAACAATGCTAGCTTACAGGAATTCAAGTCATAGTTATGAGCTTGAGTATTTCAAGAAACATGTATCCTGCTGCATAGTGTGATCAAAAACAATTATAAACATTTTTAATTGTCCATATTCACCAGTGACAACTCATATTTTTTTTGGTAAACCCTTATCTCTGTTTTGCTATTTGGGAAGATATTGGGGGTGCCTTTTAAAACTAGGTTGAGTAAAACCATTCCAACTTCTCTGCCCCATTCACAGGCAGCAAAATGAAGGGGCATTGAGGGGAGCTTAGAAGTCACAGCTGTGCTCCTCCTGCTGGCTGCAGCTATTTTATTTTTTTACCCACAATTCCCTTCCGAATCATGTTACAATTCCCCTCAGAATAATGTTACATTGTCATGGAGTGTTGTCCTAAAGGGAGTTGTGGTAGACAAAAAGATGGAAGCTGTTGGCCAGCAAGGGGAATGCCACCACTGCCACTGTGGGGGATGTGTTGCCAAGAAACAGATATTGGAGGCAGAATAAGATGGGCTAAGGAAGACGTTTCCACAGATGACTTATGGTTCAGCCATAGCTAGAATACATACACATGCTCCGGAGTTCTTCAAGTTTCAACTGTTCTAGAATTTAAACCTCTAATAGGAGGTGGGTGCATCCTAAGGCTAGTTCACACTATCATTAATTGGTTAGGGCAAGCGTCCTACCACGCCCAGGAGCGCTACATCCTCCCATTTTGTGATCGTGTGTGAGTAAAAAGAAAGGTAGGAGGCAGGGGAAGTGATCGTCCACGAGGCTCCGGCTGGATAGAAGGGCTTTTCCTCCTTCATCAATAAACAGCTGGGTAGAGCTGCAGGGTAGGATGGAACCTTTCTACCCAGCACAAGCCTCACACATGATCCCTTCCCCCCGCTTACGTTGCTTTCCCCTCACACACAAGGTTGCAAAATGGGAGTGTGCACAGCTCCCAAACTTGGGTAGGATGCCTGCTCTACCCAATTAACAACTGTGTGAACTAGCCTCTAGTGCAGGGCTAAGCAACCTTGGCTCTCAAGCTGTTGCTAGTGCACATGAATGTGGACTCAGGTGCATGGACACAAAACGCCAGTGTACTGTTTTCCTTCTTCCATCTTCCTCATATCCTGAATATAGCTATTATATAATAGCTTTCCTATTGTTGTTATTCTGTAATAAATATCCCACCACTTGTAGATTTGTTAAAAACTCAAAATATTAAAAAGATACCATAAGTCTTCAGTGATCTCTCCTCTAAAGTGGCAGTTTGCTGTGAACTGCCTTGAGCTGTCTGGATTGGGCAGTATATAAATGAAATCAATAATAAAGAAATAATTAATTAAAGGAGGCCAAAACTTGAATAGTGCTGCTCCTGGGAATTTCCCATCACTGGCAGTTGTGGGAAGGGCATAACAATATTAAATATTGTTTATAGTTTTTTGTTATTGTTATACATTTTTATCCTGCTCTTTCTTCAAGGAGTTCATAATACAGGGCACAGAGTTCTCATTCCCACCCACATTTTATCCTCACAATAACCCTGTGAGATTAAATTAGATTGAGAAAGGGGGAGGGAGGGAGGGGAGGGAAGAGTGCCTGGCACAGAGTCATCCAGTGAGCTTCATGGCTGAGTGGGAATCTGAATCAGTCTCCCTAGTCTGACACTCTAACCAACATTCTAACCGACACTCTAATTATGCCACAGTAGCTCTGTTTAACAGATTTATATACCACTCTTCAAGACATACGTTTTACAAAAGAAACTGTTATGGTCAGTTTAGCAGAACACACGCACACAGCTAGTACATGGCACACCATTGCAAAACTTATCTGAATATAGTATTATTGTATAACATGGTTATCTATCCTGATTTAATGTAGTTTAACCACAGTGGTTCGACCAAGATTGCCTAGAAAATCTGCATTCCACAACCAGCTCCACAGAGCTCAGCAATCCTGGTTAACTCTTTAATTAGAATTGCTGTGATTGTGAGAACACAGTCCATATATAGCATTCAGAGAAAAGCTTTCAGGATGTGTAATAGTGGAGGGAGGAGAGTTGTGTTACAGGTAGACAAAAGGGTCCCTATCTTCATCTGAGAAATATTGGACGGTAACATATGCTGAAATGCTAACATATTTTCAGGGCCATTGATTTTCAGCCACAAATTTTTCTCTTCATGCTTCCCTCATGGATGCTAATGGAATAGTGCTAGTGTTATGATGCCTGTCTGGAATGTGGTCATGACTATTAGGTTCCAGGGCCAAACTACACGTTATGACAGAGGATATGTGAAAGCTTTTGGAAATAGCAGTCACTTGGAGGGTCTGATCTGGATTGGGATCATGGCACAAGAAAGAGAGATCTAACCCTTTCCCTGCATGCCAATTTCCCAGTGAAAATAGTCTCTCCCAGTTGTTATTAAAATCAGTGGGCAGCATTGAGAATAACCGTTGCATAAGAACATTTCACTCATGCAGTGATTTTTGCCTGCCTCCCCTTCTCTCTGCTGCTTCCGATGTCCACTGAAACTATGTCTCTGAAGGCTGAGAGACCATCAGGGACATATTCTCAGGGGGCATTAGAGGGAAAGGGAGACTGGCAAAAATTGTTGAACAAGCTAAATGTTCTCACATGAGGGCAGTGTTAGGCTGGGTGCTGCCTAACATATCTTTTGGACTGAGAACATAATATACACATTTTGTATTCCTTGACATTGATTGATTGATTGACTGATTGATTTGATTTCTATACCACCCTTCCAAAATTGGCTCAGGGCAGTTTACATGTTGATTGCCTGTTCAAAGTCCCTTAATTACAATTAACTCACCTTCAGAAAAGCAATCTAGACCGAAGGTAATGTTGTCCACAGCAATGTCAACTTGTGAATTCCAGCCCCAGGAGGCCAGTAGCTGCAGCCGAAACCTTTGTAACAAAGTAGATGTATCCAGGAGCAGGCAGACAGACAGACAGATAGACAGACAGAATATTAAAGATAAAACCAACACACCTGAATTTGGGGAACAAATCTGAGGTGCAAATGAGTAATGAACTTCAGATCCTGCACTTTAGGATTATTCAAGTATATATAGCATGCAAAGATTAGCATTCAGCATGTGTAATAGTGTGTGTGTGGGCGGGACAAGTCAGGCAGTGGTTTTGGTATGAAAATAGTGGTGTGTGCACAAAGGGAAGCTACAAATCAGCAATATTACTTGAAAACTGAACATGTTCCATGAGGGAGAATACACCAGTAAACTGAGCTGCAGAAAACATACTAGTAATAATACTTCAAGGAGCCCTGAATTTCCCTGTCCTTAACAAGATAGAGATAAACGGTTGTTAGACAGTTGAGGGTCTAACCCTGGAAGAAAATTCTGCATTAGTGCAGTAGCTTGTTCACACTTGGAATAAGTAGTATCAACCAGCATATCCCTGAAGTTAAATTACCGCTAAACAGCAGCAATAATAATTTCATCGTAAGAGCTGCATATTAGCTCGCTTGCCTAGGATGGCAGGAAGATCGATAATGCAATTCATGAAGACACCACCACACACTTTGCCAATTCAGGGTGGCTAAAAATAGGCTCCCTGAAGGTTCCCTTCCTAATGCATAAAGATGAACAGTTTTTGATTTAGCATCATAAAGGAGCAGATGCTTAAAACTGTAGTACATTTGGAGCATATTACAAGTATACAGGATACCATTTCAGCTTCTGCTGCTAATGATACCCCTTGTGATTTATGAGAGGATGATGCATTGGTAAGAAGAATGTGTGCTGCTTAATGTATTATCCAGTGAGGAAATACTCATGTCATTAACAAATTGGAGACATGAAAATATACAAGTTAGAATGGGAGTTCCCAACTTTGAGCCCCCAGATGTTGCAGGACTACAACAGTGGTCTTTGGCCATTGTGGCTGGGGATGATAGGAGCTTAGTAGTCCAACAACGTCTGGGGACCCAAGGTTGGGAACTTCTGAGCTAGACTAAATTTGAACAAGGCCAACAGCCTATGCTAGGTCTTTATATGGGAATAAGCTGTCTAGTAATAAAATCTGACAGGCCAGAAAATCCAACTAACAGTAAACTGAAAATCAGGAAGCATCTCTTAATAACAGAAAGGTCAGAATATATTTATCTGAGGTATTTTTAAATGGCTGACATCTTGACGAACGCTGCATATGTCCAATAAAAAAAGCACATGTGCAACAGATGCATTCCCACTTCTGAAGCACAGGGACGTGGGGGACAGGCAATTTTTGCTGGTCTCCCACTTGCCTAGAAGTGCTCTGTGCAATGCACAAAATGCTGTGAGAACCTCACAGACATGATTGTACATTGCACAGAGTGCTTCCAAGGGAAAATCAGTAAAAATTGGCCATGCACAATTTATGAGAAATCAAATGAAAAATGAACCTTTCCACCCTACCCCCTCGGTGCAAACTTTGGTTCATGCTCTAGTCACCTCTAAGTTTGAATTTTACAATCTTCTTCTCCCTAGTTTTCCATTGTCTTCTCAGCCCTTTCGTCTAGAACTCTGCCACAAAAATCATTCATCTTCTTTGTCACTCAAGCCACATGATGCCTGTCCTCAAATCCTTTCATTGGCTTCCTTATTACTCCCAGATTCAGCACATGCACTTCATTATTACATTCAAAGCCACCCATGCCCTTGTTCTTACTTCTCTCGGTCCTCATTTCATTCATTCAAGCAATCATTTTTTAATTTCATTTATAAACCACGCCATCCAAAGGCTCTGGGTGGTGTACAACAAATTTAAAAAGATATAAAAACAAACACAATTTAAGACAGTGCTAAAAACAATATAAAAACAATTCAAAGAACAATTAAGAACCATTTAAAACCAATTAAAATACTTTAAAAAACAATTTACAAACCATGGAAGGCCAGGCCAAACAAATAAGTCTTTAGGGCTCTCTTAAAGGCCGACAGCGAGCCTAAAATGCAGATATCTGCCGGGAGTGCATTCCATAGGCCAGGAGCAGCTACAGAAAAGGCCCGGTTCCGAGTCGCCACCACATGTACTGGTGGTAACTGGAGACAGACCTCTCCAGATGACCTCAATGTGCTATGGGGATCATTTAGAAGATCCTATCATATCCCTGAGCTACAACACCCTCAGCTGTCCAAAGGTCTCCTGCTCTCTTCAACAACTCTATCCTTTCTCCCTTGATGGAACTTCCCCAGAACACCTACAGGATGCTATGGTACTCTCTCTCTTCCTTCAAATACCTCCTCAGAACCACCTTTTGCATGAAGCTTCTTGTACAATTATTTAGCCCTTACCTCCTGCTGAAACTAAGCCTAAGTATGAACAGATTGCATATTCTCCCCATTCACTCTCAACTTCATTGTCCTTCACTCCTTCTACGGTCTCCTGAGTGTTGAATCTTTGAGTGTAAGCTACTGGGGACTTTTTGCCATTTTGTTATATCTCTGTAAAGTGCCATGCACATTTATGGTACAATGCAAAATGAGTACTGCCAATGTTGTGCTTACCAGTT
This sequence comes from Hemicordylus capensis, assembly GCF_027244095.1. Classification (NCBI taxonomy): domain Eukaryota; kingdom Metazoa; phylum Chordata; class Lepidosauria; order Squamata; family Cordylidae; genus Hemicordylus; species Hemicordylus capensis. The sequence continues at coordinate 71,908,319 of NC_069657.1, forward strand.
CTGAAGCTCTGGCATTTCCAGAGTTATGAGAAACCAGTGATCACTCCAACTCCCTGTCTTTGCCCACACCAGTGGTGCAGTATTGATTTCACCTGCCTCTTCTTGGACAGAGAGTGAGATGGTGCCATTGTAATGGCCAAAAATGTACACTGAGAACTGGACCTAAAGGTAAGGGTGACAGCAAAATGAACTACTGTAGCTGTTAATGAAACTCTTTCTTATATCTGTATTGACTGCAGGCTCTGTTCATATTCCCTACATTTTTCATATAGAGAAGCCTTATGGTGGCAGTTGCATCAAGGAAGTAATGAATAAATGAAGAAAATTATGCATAGTGTTCAGGTAGTGATTTGCAAGACTATGGGAAAGAAAGAATATCCTCCCATTCTCATGCTTGTGACTTGTGTGGTCTTATTCACTCTCACATATCATCTTCCACATGGCTGCATCCAGGGCCTGCACTGCCTGGGTGGAGAGCTGGTCTTGTGGTAGCAAGCATGACTTGTCCCCTTAGCTAAGCAGGGTCTGCCCTGGTTTCATATGAATGGGAGACTTGATATGTGAACACTCTAAGATATTCCCCTTAGGGGATGGAGCCACTCTGAGAATGGCACCTGAGGTTCCAAGTTCCCTCCCTGGCATCTCCAAGACAGGGCTGAGAGAGACTCCTGCCTACAACCTTGGAGAAGCCGCTGCCAGTTTGTGTAGACAATACTGAGCTAGATAGACCAATGGTCTGACACAGTATACGACAGCTTTCTATGTTCCTATGGGTGATTTTGTCATATTTTCTGATTAGAAAACACTTGTAAAGCTGCATTCTCACAGGAGGGCAGCACCAGAACTACTGATCTCTTACGCGATTCCATGTCGCATGCTACTTCCATTGGGCATAATGGAAATGGTGTGTGGCATGCCATTGTGCAAGAGGTCAGTAGTTTGGCACTGCCTGCCCTCCTGCACTGCACCATTGCAGTGTCTGTTAGAGATTAGAGTCTCTCAGAAGTGTGGGCAGATCTGCAACACTCGCATTGCACTGCGGGATATGTAAGCCTATTAAATGGATAAACACATTCCCTCCTCCAATACTTTCCTCAAGAAGAACCTCTGATATGCAGAAACCATAATGTCCCAAGTGTGTAAGTGAAATTATTCCTGACCTGAACAGAAACTCTTTCCCAGGAAATCAAAGTGGGAAGGCTTTTCTCCCCTCTCAAGTTATGCTTTCCTTTTGGCTTTGCCATGCTACCAGGATCATGTGTAATCTACACTAACCTTCCTCCACCGCCAATTCCACATAAAAGTAACTCACATTTTGTATCAAGAAGGAACTTAGTTCCAGTACCAGAATAAATCAATCAAAGCTGCGTCTCTTTGTTTCCTTTGTATAATTTATTCTGTGTTGGCTTGTCATAAGAATGAACAGAGAGCTATGAAGCATGGTGAAGCTCTTCCCTCTAACTTATGAGAATCCTGCTCCTCCCACACTTCTTACCCTCAGCTACCACTTTGTGATATTTCAGTAGCCATTAACTACACCACGGCTGCTCAACTTTGGCCCTGCTGCAGATGTTGGCCTGCAGCTCCCATAATCTCTGGCTATCGGCCACTGTGGCTGGGGATTATGGGAGCTGTAGTCCAAAAACAGCCGGGGGGGGCAAAGTTGAGTAGGCCTGATCTTCATTCTTTCAAGCCTATCTTAATAGAATGGAATGGCTGAGATTCTCAGGAAGCTGATTTCTGCTGATTTCTGTACTTGTACAGTGTGATCATAAAAATGGGAAAATACACAGCACTGCAGGAAATCCAGTCTTCTGCATTAGACTTGAAGAGAATGAAAGGAGTTTAAAAAAATCCCTCAGTATCTGTATGTATTTGGGGCTATATAAATGTTATATATTAGAGACAGTAGCAGTAACATTCATTTGTGCATAGAGTATTCCTTTTCCAAATTGAGTAGAGACATCAGCATTACTTATTGGGCATAACAAAAGCTCCTCAGTTCAGTTATGACTTTACATTCCATGTTAACTTTAACCTGAAAAAGGTTGCTTATGCTATTGTTTGTTTGTTTGCTTGCTTTTAAATCTTTCTTATGGCCGGAAAGGATAATGTTACTTTTGGGGTTTTAAAAAAGGCAAACAGCCAGAACTGCAAGGAAAAAGAATGGTCTGTGACAAAACGGGCTGAAAAAAAGGGCTTCATACTGCAAGAAGTCTACATGAAGCAAGAATTCATTGCACAAGGATGAAAGCAATGTACCTGGTAGGTTCCATTGGCAAGAGCAGCTGGCAGACTAGCACTATATGCTCTGGCAGTGCCATCTGTGTGATCACTGTCTACACGCAGATATAAAAAGTGACCTGGAAAAGAAGTTTAAAACTGTATTTCAGTTGTGGACTTGGGGTTGTGCTTTAGTGGAACTCACACAGAATTAGACCTGGAACTTACCATAACTTGGTGATGAGGCCAGAAGACCCCGATGTATGTATGTTGTGCTTGTGTACAGGTTCTGTACAGGTGTGCTTGTTTTTTGTATGGATGCACATGTTTTTGCATGTGTGTTCATTTAAAAGTGAACCTGGCAGCAGGCCCCCTCGAATGTAGGATACAGATAGGAAGTGTACACTGTATGTGTGTTGAACATAATGTGTGAATAACTGTAAGTGGGCATAGATCTGTATGCTTGTACATACAGATAATCCAATTTTTAAGAGATTATTATCCATAAAGGCAATTCAGTTGCCACCTCAATAGACACAGAGGAATATTTACTCCCAAGCTTAGAATTGCCAGGTCTCAGGATTCCCCTACATATTCAGTGTCAGAGTCTTTCTTAAAGTCTCCAGGGGAACATAATGTGTGAATAGGGCTCAGCTGATGGAATGTTCTCACTCTGCATCAAACACAAGTGGGGTCTTCAGTGACACACATTATCTACATCTCTGTGTAGATCATCCATATTATCCGATGTGGATTATCCTCATCTCATATATGCCAATGAGGTGTAAAGCATCTCAGGTGAGTCCCCAGCCCATTTTTGGCAAGCAATCAGACAGAGCATTTTTTGATTAGCAGGTGCCCTCGTTCAGTGAACTTGGCCTCCACAAGCAAAATGGATTTACCACCGCTAGGCCAAGTGGCAGACCAGGGCCTAGCAAGAGCAATATGGGAAGAGCAATACAAAAGTATGATGGAAGCACAAAATCCTTCCAACAACTGCTTCCAAAGAGGTACCTGCTTTTCTTATTTTTGCTGCAACAGAATAAGAGTCTTGCAGCACCTGAAAGACTAACATACTTATTGTATAGTAAGCTTTCGTGGACCACAACCTACTATCCATTTATCTCTGGAAGGTGCAAAATATGGAACATACCTCTAGTGGCATGCAAGGCAGATCCTTCAAACAGATCTTCATGCATTTTTGAAAAACTCCTAATAGACCAGGAAACACTGGCATTGTCACCCAAGGTCCAGCCACAAGGGCCTTCCTCAAAAGAACAATGTGCCTCCTGTGGAAAATTATCTGCAAGAGAAAGAGTGGGAGTAGTGGGGGAAACATAAATCGCATTAAGAAACAAAACAAGATGTGTTATGAATTGATCTTGGGTTTATCTTGTTGAGTTAAGTTAGGAAACAAAAGTGAGCATGGTGTATGTTTCTACCAAGATATGTTTTAGGGTCTCATTTCATCCCATTCTATGTACAATGCCATAATAAAAGGTAAAGTGTGCCTTTGAGTTGATATTGTCTCCTGGCGACCACAGAGCCCTGTGGTTTTTCTTTGGTAGAATACAGGAGGGGTTTACCATTGCCATCTCCCGTGCAGTATGGGATGATGTCTTTCAGAATCTTCCTATATTGCTGCTGCCCAATATAGGTGTTTCCCATAGTCTGGGAAACATACCAGTGGGGATTTGAACTGGCAACCTCCGGCTTGCTAGTCAAGTTATCTCCCCACTGTGGCATTAGGTGGGCTACAATGCCATAATATTTGGCCTTAATTGATATAACAAGTTTATTTTATTGTAATTATGTATTTTTGTATTTAAACCTCATCATTTGTCATACAGCAGTTGAGAGGTCCCAATTGCTGTAAGCTGTGAGACAGCTGACAGAAAGCTATCAGGAATGGGGGAGATACCAGTGGATGCTTGTAGAAGGCAGGAACTAGGACGCAGAACAGACTAGACCTCCTTGTGATTTCTTGATGAGACAGAGCATTTTATAAAGGCTGATTGTGGAGGAGAAAGAGCTTCCGGTAAAGACACCACAGGTTGGGGCTTTGAGCTCTGCATGGCATGGATAGAATCAAACCACCTCTTCTTCCCATCCCAAGGAAGACATTTTCCCATGTCACTTTTGAGGGACCAATAAGGCAGAGCAAGCAGGTTCGAAATCCTCACACAATCAAGCTGACAAATCAGAAGTTCAGAACCCATCACGAGACAGTGGGAAGGAGACTGATTCACACTCACCACAGAGAGATTCTTCGTCCTTTTTCCTGGGGCAATCAGTGACAAAATCACAGACTTGCAGGTGGCTGACACAACCCTCATGTGGGCAAGGGACAGGGGAACTCTTGTCAGATCTGGAAAGATGTGGACCTTCTTCATCTTAAGAGAAAAAACAGAGAATCACAGAGAGTCAGAGCAAAGCCTAGAATCTAGGTCCTAGATCAAGGCTGTAAATGGCCCTTCATTATCCCTTAGCAGCAAACCTGATGTGAGGACAGAGATGTGTGAATGCATTTCTGCTAGTGCCTTTAACAGTCACGAGAGGCCCTAGTTCAAACTTGGACCATGGTGTACAGAGCTTAACCCTTCTACCTGTGCCATTTTCCTGATGAAAACCAGCCACAAAACCTGCTATTTGCCCAAACGCATGTTTTTCTAATCATGACAGATCACAACTTGGAGAGAGGCTTTTAAATCAGGAAAACAGTGTAAGAGAAAGGTTAAATCCACTTCCCCGCAGTTTTGATCCAAATCAGGGTTCCCCACAGCTGCTATCAGTAAAGGTTTGAAGACAGTTAAGACTGATTGAAGCATCTCTGTCATCACATCTAGGTGGGCCTTCAAGCACATGGCAATGGACGAAGACAACAATGATGATGAATTGAACTTACAAAAGAGTGTAAGCAGCACAAGCATATCTGTTACAGTTGTTTATTTTGTTTAAAAAAATGATAACCCACCTTTCTATCAAATTTAGGCCTCCAAGGATGAAGATATCCACAAGCAGATTTTGACTTGTGCAAACTGGTGCAGAGTTAAGGTAACAAAGAAATCCTGCAGAAAGGAACACTCCTGACTTCTGGGTATGAATTGAAGGGCTTGACTATCCCTCAACCTACTGAAATGCCAACCACAAATATGGCCTGGTTAACATAATCATTTAAATCTAGGTTTAAAGCCGCTGACATTAGCATGATTGTATGAACCCATGCCAAGATGGGAATCTCAGATTCATCTCAGGACATATACTGACCTTGGTAATCTTGGCATGAGTTCACACAATCACACTAACTTTAGTTACCGACTTTACACCTAGATTAAAACAGTTGTGTGAACCAAGACAACAAATACAAACACATTTTTGTTATCTTTCTGCTCTGAGACAAATTTGAAAACTACTCAATTTGAGTTGACATACAATGCTTTATCTGTGGTGATGAATCTTTAATGAATCCAATTCACACACGCAAGTGAATACTTAATTCTACAGTCAAAAAGTGATCAGCAGGCAAGTTTGAATCAGCCTTAACATTGGTGCTAACAAGGGTCATGTCTCTTTCTTCCCCCTTTTTAAGACTGTCATGTAACTTTGGGTTTCCCCATGGGAATGAATGTGTAGTGCTGGAAGAAATTCTTTCAGCTGGATAGCAAATTATTTCAGACTCACAAGACAAGCAAGTAAGCCAGTTAAAGAAGTTTAGTTCCCCCAATAACAAGGAGGTGACCTTTTCAGGTGGGGTGGATTTACCACTGCTGCTTTCTAGCATGAGATTCCCTTGGGGTGGCAGCTGGGTTATCAATGAGTAAAATTTATTGTCCCCTTTTCTAGTTTTCCCCTCATCCTGTCATCATATTTCTTTGGGTTTGCACAAAGGCATGCTTATAAATCATTTGGTTTAGCTGAAATCACTCAACTTCCCTTCCACTTCTATATATTTTGCACTCAATATTTCCTTAACATAAGCATTTAAAGCATGTAAGACACAGAAAGAATAAATTACTTGCTTAGGGTTTATTAGTACTATTTTTTAAAAAGAAAAATGAGAAAGGACTTTGAGAAGGGTAATAAAAGATGATTTACAAAATCTAATAGAGCCAGAAATGTATTTATGACATTCTGAAAACAGTGTGTATTTTAAATCCTACTAAATCTCCATTAAAATTATGCCCCTTGTCCATACATTTAGAATTTAAATACAGTTTTGGATCTAAGAAACTATGACTGAATTTAGGAAGGGTAGATGTATTTGCTTATAGATTTATAATGTTTTGACTATTCTGAACTATTCTGCTTTCTCCTTTTATAAATATGATTTCTTTTTTAAAATAGATAACCAAAAATAATGTTGGACCTCAGGATATTTTTCTGAAATGTGTTTCTTTAGGGGAAAATATTTTTAAAAATCAACCCCAAACCCTTGGCAAAGTTGCATGAGCACTGCATTTCATGCAACGTTCATGAGCACTGCATTTAAAGTTGTTTATTCCACTGCATGTTGCAGAATCCTGTGCTGGAAGCATAGTCAGTCCTGAGGTTTTTCTTTGCCAATAATTATGCAGAGCAGCACAAATCTCCTGACTTTCCAGGCATTCATTCATTCATACATTCAATTTATATACTGCCCTTCCTAAAGTGGTTCAGGGCAGTTTGCATTAAAAACAACACATAATAAAAATAAATAAATTAAATAAAAGCAGATTAAAACGAAAACGAAAACCAGATATCATTAAAAGCCAGGCTAAAAAGATGGGTCTTTAAGGCTCTCCTAAAGTCTCCAATGAAGATAATCCTCTCATATCCACAAGGAATGCATTCCACAACCTAGGAGCAACAACTGAGAAGGCCCAATCCTAGGTCACCACCAGATGAACCAGTGGCACCCAAGGACAGACCCCTCCTGATGATCTTAATGAGCTCTCTCGGGTAACCTGGACCTAAGCCATTCAAGGCTTTAACAATAATAACCAGCACTTTGTATGTTGCCTGGAAACACAGCAGCAGCCAGACATATTAGAAGTGGGAAGTGGCAGCTGTGGGTGAAGCCTGGAATTGTTTGCTCTGCCTTCTCCCCTTCTGCAGGTATAAGAGATCATCTGGAGGCAGAGGCATGAGCCTAAGGGCGAGAGTGAAAGGGCTCTTCTCCTGCACTTCAGCTTGAGAGAACAGCCTGTAGCCTTCAAGGAATTGTAGAGAGTGTTTAGACTTTAGATGGCTAGAAGCTTGCAGCTTCTAGATAGTAACTTGTCTCTTCTTGACAGTCTGGATTGAAAGAACCTGAGATTTGCATGGCCTGAGGAAACTCTTTAAACTCTGCCTTTTAAAACTCTGCCCACCTGTGGGAGCTGGTGCTTAGCATTTGCCTGGGAAAGCAGGACACTGGGGGTAGTCTGGGGGCAGCTATTTCTTGGGTGGTGGGCAGAGAGAGATATAGTGGTGGGAACTGGGCAGGGGAAAATGGTCTAGACCACTGAGGCCTATTCCTTTTCCCAGCTCTTCTCCCAATCCTGCAGCTCCAGGGAGTTCTGGGAACACTCCCTCAAGGATTAGGGTTCTGCTGCTGAATGCCAGGTCAGTAAATGCAAAAACATTTCTCATCCATGATTTAATTGTGGTTAAGCCTGCTGACCGGGTATGTGTGACTGAGACCTGGTTTGGCAAGCTCAACAGAATGGGCATCTCTCAGCTCTGCCCTCCAGGTTTCAAGATCCTACAGCAGCCCTGCCTTGAGGGTTGGGGAGGAAGAGTTACAGTCATCTATCGTGAGTCCATTCCCCTCTCCAGAAGCCCGGATAGGCAATATCAGAATTTCAAGTGTCTGTCCCCGACGGTGGGCCTATGAGATAGGATGGGGATTCTGTTGGTGTACTGACCATGCCACCGCACTTCATGCTGCCGCACTTCAGTCTCTCTGCCTGAGCTGGTGGCAGCGTTGGGTTCCCCTAGGCTTATTGTCTTGGGGGACTTCAGTGTTCACGCCAAGGCCCACCTAGTAGGAACAGCTTAAGACTTCTGGCCGCCATGACAATCATGGTCCTTTATCAACTAATATCTGGTCCTACTCACATGGTGGGACATATGCTGGATCTGGTTTTTACCAACCAGGAACTGAATGTTCTGCAGGTGGGGTAGTTTGACATAACTCCTTTGTCACGGACAGATCATCATCTGGTGGGATTTAGTTTGACTTCTTTGACCAACCTTTGTAGGGGTGGTGGACCAATTCAAATGATCTGTCCCCAAAGGGTCTGCTTGGTCTCCAAACAGCCCTTGAGGAGTTTCCAGTGTCCAGAACTGGTGACTCTGTTGAGGCCCTGGTGAATCTCTGGAATGTGGAGCCAGCCTGGGCTATTGACACGGTCGCTCCTAAATGCTCTCTCCGACTTGGTGGAGCCTGTTCCACTCCTTGGTTCTCCTTGGAACTTAGGGCAATGAAACAACTTAGATTATGTCTAAAGTGATGCTGAAGGAAGACCTGTAATGAATCTGACCAAACATGGGCTAGACCCCTTTTTTAGGGACTACTCCATGGCCGTGGGGGCAGCAAAGAAATGTTTTTTCTCCACCTCCATTGTGTCTACCCAGTGTAGGTGTCTACCCAGTGGAGCTGTTTCATGTGGCAAAGTCACTCCTTCATATAGGCCCCTGTGTGATGGGGGAAGAATCAGTAGCAGCCCACTGTGACCAGTCACTTCGCAGATGAAGTTGTTTGCTTGTCACTTTGCTTGTCACGTTGCAGATAAAGTCATTTGCATTCATGCCGATTGGGGCGCCAGGAATTTGGCAGTTCCAGGAGACGTGCCTTGGCAACCATCTGGTCTGATTGTGATGAAGTCTTTTCAGTTAGTGCAGCCTGAGGAAGTGGACAACAGCATGCGCTCTGGACCTTCATTGCTAGTAAAATCTGCCAGGGAAGGTAGGTGGTTGGAGCCAATTATTAATGCTTCATTAAAAAGTCCTCCCTTGATAAATATCAGCCTGTTTAAAATCTTTTAAATCTGACCCTTTTCAATCTGGCTTTTGCCGTGGGTTTGGGACTGAAACTGCTTGGTCACCCTGGTGGATGACCTAGACTAGGAACTAGAGGCAGGGAGTGCATCTCTGTTGTTTCTGCTGGACTTCTCAGCGGCATTCAATATCATTGACTATGGCATCCTTCTGGACTGCTTCGCAGGTATAGGGATTGGGGATGGTGTATTGGAATGGTTCCAGAAGGTGGTGTTGGAGGACTTCTGCTCGACTCCTTGGCCTCTCTTGAATCACTCAGTAATTCAACCAGCTCTGGATGGGGTAGTACTCCCCTTGAAAAAGCAAGTGTGCAGCTTGGGGGTGTTACTGGACCCTGCTCTGCTTGATGCTCAGGTGGAGGTGGTGGCCAGGGGTGCCTTTGCACAGTTTCAGCTAGTGCGACATTGGTGTCCCTTTCTTGAGAAAGCAGAGCTCGCCACGGTTACCCATGCCTTTGTCACGTCACATCTGCATTACTGCAATGCGCTTTATGTGGGGCTGCCCTTGAAGAATATTCAGAAACTTCAGTTGGTGCAGAATGCAGCTGCCAGGGTTCTCTCTGGAACTGCTCGCTTGGAGCATATTACACCTATTTTGAAAAAGCTGCTCCGGGTGCCAATTTTTTTTCCAGATTTTATTACCTTTTAAAGTCCTTAACAGTTTGGGTCCTGGATACCCGAAGGACCGCCTGCTCCCAAGGGTTTCTGCCCGCCCAACAAGCTTGTCAGAGGGGCCTTTGCTTTATGTGTTGGTGTCGAGAGAGGTTATATTGTTGTGTACACAGGACAGGGCCTTCTCTGGTGTTGCCCCCAGGCTCTGGAATGCTCTCCCAATGAACATCCACTCTGTGACATCTGTGGCTGCTTTTAAAAAACAACTAAAGACCTTTTTATTTGTCCAGGCTTTTAGCCCTTAGGGGCTGCCAGGTCTCTAAACTTGTTTGTCTTTTTAATTGCTTTTTTTGTTTTGGTTTGGTTTTTTGGTGTGTTTTATGGTTTCTACTGTTTAACTGATGTTAAGGTTTTAAATGTGGGTTTTTATAGAGTTTTATTGTATTTTAACTTTTGTAAACCACCTTGGGTTGGGATGTCTTTTGAAAGGTGGTATAAAAACTGAACAATAAATAAAATAACATAAAAAATAGGACATACCATGAAAGCAGTTTCTGAGCTGCAAAGAGCTCAGTGCCAAAAGCCCAGAACTTTTTTCTCCACAGCTTGAATACAGCAAAGTGATTTCAAAGGGCTTCTCCATTCGTCCTATTGAACCTGCCAGCACTTTCCATTTCACCCTACAAAATATCAAAGCAGCAATCATAGTCACAATACGGACCATTTATATCACATCTCAGAGTGTCCAGAATGCTTCATGTGCATTGCCTTAAAGCAGCTCCGTTAAAACAGTCACTATTATAATTCTTGCACTGCAGATAGGGGGATCGAATGTGATTGATGAGGGCTTGCTAAAGGTGAGATTTGAACCTGGGATTTCCTGGCTTACAGCTGGCACACTTTTACACCAGCTTTCATCAGGCACATGGGAGTCCCCAGAGGTCACTGTTCAGTGTCCAACTATTTTGCTTTAATAATCATCGTAGTACTCATATGGAGAAAAGCCACCAAAGCAAACATTAATTAGGACAGAAATGCAGTTCACTGTAATCACTTAGATTATCTGCAAGGGAAACATTTTGCTCACTTCACTGTCATGCTTGTGCTTAAATACCCATTGGAGCCAATGGATTTTTCCTCCCAACCTATTTCATCTAGCATGGTTTCCCATATTTTTATGTCATTCATAAACATTCATGAGTAGACCACCAGAAGGGAGGCGAAAAGCCGCCTCCCGGCTCTGGGGGTCTCCCCAGTATGCCCTGCGCGCTCGCGCAGGGCATACTGGAGCTTCCAGGGGCCGCATGACCTCCTAGCACCCCATCCCCTGCTGACTCGCTCTCCCCACTCTGCTGCAGAAACCAGGTCTCACTAATTGTGAGACCCGACTCTCTGGCTCATTCTACGCAGTTTCAAGCAGGGGGGTGGGGGAACACCCAAACTCGCATTGATAAAACTGGTTAGCAAACCAGTTTTGTGAAGAGAGTCAGGAGAACACAGACCAACCATCTTGGATAGGCAATGTCACTACTCACTCATGAAGCATTGTAACGTGACTTTCACTAATGAGGGTCTTTCCCTTATTGATGTAGAGTTATCTGCAGGATCTATCTGCAGCCATTACGTCTGTAGCCGGTCAGCCACCCTCCATCAGAGATGCTGATACGAGTTTTAAAAGTATTCATTGCTTTTTATCAATATTGTAATCTGCTTTGGGGATTCCAGTTGAAAAGTGGGATAAAACAATCAAATAAATAAATACTAACTCATGATAGAATTGTGGTTTGTTTGTTTGTTTGTTTGTTTGTTTGAACATTTTATATCCAGCTCTTCCTCCAAGGAGCCCAGAGTGGTGTACGACATAAAGTTTCTCCTCACAGCAACCCTGTGAAGTAGGTTAGGCTGAGAGAGAAGTGACTGGCCCAGAGTCACCCAGCAAGTATCATGGCTGAATGCAGATTTGAACTCAGGTATCTCCGGTCCTAGTCCAGCACTCTAGCCACAATACCACGCTGGCTCACTTGGCAACCATGTTGCCCTCGGTTACCTTTCTACACTTGAACTACACCCATTATGTCAGTATACTAGATCCTCCAGTATTGAACTGCCACAACCACCACCACCACTATTTTTGCTTCTGCCCATTGTCCAGGCCTTCCAGCTCTGATTAATCCTTGTGGATTACTTGTATTATAGTCTATGATGATAGCAGCCAGGAACCTGTAGCACTGAGTCACTCTACATTATCACCATTGTAAATTAGAACAGAGCATCCAAACAGCCTTCAATATGCAATCATGAATATGCAATCTTGTACATTATGCCTGATGTACAATCACAGGGCTACATCCAGTCAGCCCAAGGAGCATCCATGAATGCATTTAATTTTTTCCTCTACAGCAAGATCTTTACAGAACAGCACCCAGAATGAAGAAGAGTGAGAAGCAGCGTGGCACCTCCAAAAATAAATGTATGACCAACCTACTACCACCATGATGGAGATGTAGTGAAGTATTCCTTTGTCTTGTTGGATTTTGGCAGACCCTACACTTCTAGGTCTAATGGCAGCAGCTTTTCTCCAGTGCCATAAATAAAGCTGCTTCTATGTTTGGTCCAAATAGTAACTATTTGGAGCCAATTTAATTTCCTAAATGGAACCCAGAAGAAAGCTTTTTATATACACAGCAGAAGATGGATTGTCGCAGCAGTAATTCAGATGAGCTCAGCCTGGCAATATCTCTACAATTGATTTTATGTCAAGACAACATATCTTGTTATACTGGCTAATACTCTACTTCTAAATACAGACATGAAAGCTGTCATATGGCTCAACAAGTCTCTGAGCAATATGCAAGTAACAAAAATGAGTTTGGAGTAGTAACGAAAGTTCAAACTGATGCAAGATTAGATAGGAAAGTAGATCAGGGTGTTAATGGTGCTGCAGCAACAGAGCCATATTGCACAAAACACAGGCATACAGCCTTGGAAAACACTGGAATACAGTCCTAGCACCGGCGGTTTAGCATATCTGCAGCTGGGCCATGTACACCCAACTTCGTTATCCGCAGTTCTAAAAATAGTGAAAATTCACCTATCCGCAGTTCCTAGGTGACTTGTAATCACCTAAAATGACTTGTAATCCTGGCCACACTGACTCGACGGCACACTTCACCTTTACTTACAAAACCCGGGCTACCCTAGTGCAGAGCGCCAGAATAATGGAACAGATCTTGGTGCTGCACACAGTCAGACCTACCTGGGTAGGGTTGTGCAAACCTGGGTAGGGCTGGTCGTGTGAACGGCCTTATTATAAGGTGGGTGTATCTATGAGTCTCAAAGCCAGGCTCCAGCGCCTTCCTTCCTGCACCACAATTTCTCTGATTCTATGGTAAACCTGTCAGAGGAGGAGGATCTTTTTTGCATGCAGAAGGCCTCAAGTTCACTCCTCTCCAGGTGACCTCAACATACGGTGAGCATCATACAGAAGGCGGCACTCTCTAAGGTAGCCTGGACCCAAGACATTCAGGGCTTTAAAGGTTATAACCAGCACTTTGTATTTTGCCCGGAAATATATCGGCAGCCAGTACAACCGTTTTAAAACAGGCATAATATGCAGGAGCAGAGCGAGGCTGGTGGTAGCCCATAAGCGGCCACCGCTGTGGCCCCCTAGCCGCACCCACTGAGGCTGACGTCAGACACGGGGGCCCGGCTAGCCAAGCCCCCACATCTGATGTCAGATGCGGGTGGCATGGTCTCCCTTCCAAATGAGGCCGCGTGGCCCCGTTTGGAAAGGAGATCAGCCAGTACTGCATTGGGCAGCATGGGCCGGAACAATTCTCCCTGTCTTAAAGGCAGGAAGAGCCATTCCAGCTGAGCTGCCAATACAGCGCAGGCCGATCTCTCTCCTAAACAGGTCCGCACAGCCCCGTTTGGGAGGGAGATCAATCGGCCCTGCTGTGTTGGCAGTGAGATCAGGAGTCACTCCGACAACGCTGCCAACACAGTGCGGGCCGATTTCGGTTCCAACTGCACCGCGCGGCCCTGTTTGGGACCAAAATAACGCCCCCATGTCTGATGTCAGACGCGGGGGCGTGTCTGGGCTCACACGCCCCTGATTGGTGACGGCTCGGGTTCTTTGAACCTGTTCGCCCAATGGTGGCTCCGCCCCTGATAATATGGTATCTCTGGATTACCCCAGAGACCAGTCTGTCTGCCGCATTTTGAACTAACTAAAGTTTCTGAACGATGTACAAAAGCAGCCCCACATAGAGCGCATTGCAATAATCGAGCCTGGAGGTTACCAGCTGATGCACCACTGTTTTGAGATCATTCTCTTCAAGGAATGGACGCAGCTGCCAAATCAACCAAAGTTTATGGAAAGCGCTCTTGGCCATAGCCTCTACCTAAGATACCAGGGTGAAGGCTGGATCCAAAAGCACTCCCAAGCTGAGTACTCGTTCCTTCTGGGGAAGATCTAATGCATCCCTCAAATTCCGACCCCCCACCACCATGAGCACCTCCATCTTGCTTAGATTCCGCTTCAATTTGTTATCCCTCATTCAGCCCATTATTCCCTGTAAGCAGGCATTTAGGTAATGATTGCCATTTCCTGGTGATGAAGATGAAAAGGAGAAACAGATTTGGACGTCATCAGCATACTGATAACACTCTGCACGAAATCTCATGATGACCTCACCCAGAGGTTTCATGTAGATGTTGAAAAACATTGGTGACAGAATGGAACCCAAAGAGACTCCATATAATAGCTCCCATTTGAAGAGCAACCATCACCAAGCTCCACCATCTGGAACCTTTCTGAGTGATAGGAGCAGAACCACTGCAAAGCAGTGCCTCCTATCCCCAACTCCCTCAGGCGATCTAGAAGGATACCATGGTCAATGGTATCAAATGCCACCGAGAGATCCAAAAGAACCACACTCCCTCTGTCAATTCCCTCGTAAAGGTCATCCATCAGGCCAACCAAGGCCAACTCAACCCCATAGCCTGCTCTAAAGCCAGTTGGAAATGGATCTAGATAACCGGTTTCCTCCAAAACTGCCTGGAGCTAGTTAGCCACCACTCTCTCAATCACCTTGCCCAACCATGGAAGATTGGAGACCAGTCTAAAACTACCCATCACTGAAGGATCTAGGGAAGGCTTCTTAAAAAGTGGTCTAATCATTGCCTCCTTCAAACGAGGCTTCCTACCCTCCTTCAGCGATGAGCCAATGATATTAACTAGGCCAACTCCAACTATTTCCATGCTAAATAGAAGCAGACGAGTCAGGCAATGATCCAGAGAACAAGTGGTAGGCTGCACCATCCCAAGCAGCTTGTCCACATCCTCAGGCATCACAGACTGAAACTGATCCAATCTAATACTGCAAGAGGGTTTGCTGGACACCACCTTCTGCAGAAACAGTGGAGTCCAAGTCAGCCCAAATAAAAGATACTTTGGGGCTATTCTTACGATCACAAAAATCGGGCTAGGAAAATCCTAGCCCGATTTTTGTGATCGTTAGAACCACCGGGCTCACAGCCAAGCCCGGTGGTTCCGGAGCGGCTAACCCACTCCTGTAGCCCACCTCTTAGCCCGGGTTTGCAGAGCAAGCGCTCCGTAAACCCGGGCTAACTGCTCGTGAGTAGCCGTGGAGTGGCTCCATGCCGCAGATACTCGTGAGTAGACCCCCAGCCGGGAGGCTTAAAAGCAGCCTCCCGACTCGGGGGTCTCCCCAGTATGCCCTGCACACTCGCACAGGGCATACTGGGGCTTCCGGGGGCTGCGCGGTCCCCGAGCTCCCCAGTCCCCGCCGGCTCCATCTCGGAGCCGGCCATCGTGTGGGTGGCCAATCCAGCTGCCCAGGGCTCCCTTCCCGTTCACCAAATGAAACCGGGTCTCACGGATCGTGAGACCCGGCTCCTAGTCCGCAAAGAATGCATTAAAAGCATTGCAGCAGAACAAAGTCTCTGGGGACTGGTTCGAAATGGAAGGAGCCTGAATCAAACTCCTGACAACCCAGGAAAACTCTGCTGAACGCGAACCTGCAGAAGCAATGCATGCAGAGCAGAATTGGTTTTGTGCTGCACGCACCACCTCCACATAAACTGTCAAATGGGTTCTAGGCTGTGTCCTGTCAATTTTGAGCAGAATTCTCCTCCACTTGCATTCTGGTTGATGCTTCAAGGCCCCACAACTCCTCTGAATACCAAGGGGCCACATTTAAAGCAGGTCGGAAGGGACACTTAGGAGTGATCGTGTCTACTGCCCTGATGAGTTCCCTATGCCAGGTTACCACCAGGGCATCAACAGAATCACTGGCAGGACCAAAATTAAAATCCTCCAAGGCTTTTTGGAATCCTTCTGGGTCCAGCAGGCATCTTGGGCAGACCATCTTAATAGGTCCTCCACCCCTGCAGGAGTGGGTTGTGGCTGTGAAACCAACCATAACCAGGTAGTAGTCTGTTCATGATAATGGGGAAACCAACAGAGCCCACACACACGGAACACCCCCTGATCCGAACAAAAGACCAAAACGAGTGTGTGGCTGGCAACATGAGTTGGCCCTGAAACTAGTTTGGATAGGTCCATAGTTGTCATCGCCACTATGGCTTCCTGAGCTGCACCAGACAAATCAGCCTCACAATGGATATTGAAGTCCCCAGGCACTAAGTGTCTGGGTGACTCCAACAACAGCTCCAAGACCAGCTGTGTCTGCTCAGTTAGGGAGTAAGTTGGGCAGCGGGTGGACAGTACACCAACAAAATCCCCAATCTATCCCTAGTTCCCAGCCTAAGAAATACATACTCAATACAAGTCAACCAGGCTCGGACTGGCTCACCAAGCAGCAGGGCATTTTTCCGGTGCACCCTCGCCTGGTGTGCCCTGCTGAGCTCGCTGGGCTCTCCCCGCGCCAGCTACCTGGCTCCCCTTTCCCTCTCTCCCTATCCGGAGATCCCCACCTCCTCTCCTTCCGATTGGTCATGGGAAGTAGGCTCAGACTGCCCTTAGGGCAACAGGGCATATTCCCGGTGTGCCCCATCCGCCCCACCCCACCAGGTGTGCCCCACCCCACCTCTGCACCCCAACTCCCACCCTTATGTACCCATTCTGCTCAAAACCCTGCCCCTCCCCACATACATTCCACCACCCTCTCAGTGCCCCCAGTCTGGCCCTGAGGTCAACTGTCTCACAGGGGCACTGGTAAGGGAGATGGCACTCTTATGGACCACAGCCACACCACCACCACCCACTTCCCCTAGCCTACTCCACAACAGAGTAGCCTGGTGGGAGAAGCTGGTTCCAAACTGGGCCACTAGCCTCCATCCAGGTCTCAGTTACACAAGTCAGGTCGGCTCCCTCATCCATGATCAATTCATGGATGATTTAGGTCTTATTCTGAACAGACCTAGCATTGCAGAGGAGCAAAGCTAGGTTCTGTGGGTAGTTGGAACTGCTCCCTGAGGCCAGAGAGCTGACAGGGCAGCCAGAAGTGGAAACAATTACTAAATTACTGGTTTCCCTTCCCCTGTAACGGCCAGCTGCTCTGCCAACGCCAATTCTTCTATTGTGGACCAATAGAATGGACCAATGTTCTGACTTGGTATAAGGCAGCTTCCTATGTTCTTGTAACTTGTTTCTTGTATGAGGACACTGCCTGTCCAAGCCCATGTTCCCTCTCCTTGATTGCTGCTCAGCAACTTGCATGTGCCTGGTTTTGAACTGTGCCTACACATCTGCTTCTGCCCCACTTCCTTCCCCCTCATCCTAGAACACAACGACCTAGAGCCTGACTCTTGCTGAAGCCTGACAGATGCACGAGAATGTCATGTTAGACATATAGAAAAATGCACACCTCTATTTCTATGGAAACTTTGGAACTACTCAGCTTTTTAACATGACATTTTCTACTGTTTTTTAAAAAAGGATAGGAAGAAGAGGTCTGTAATGAAACTGAAACATTATTCTTCTCTAGTACTCTTAATTATGGTTTGGCATGATGTCTGAATTGACCAACCATAGGTCAACTGACCAGCTACAATACAAATTGACCAAGCAAAGTACATATTACAGAAAACTCATGCTTAGTACTCCCAGGGCTGCTTTATTCACAGTCTGATCTGCCAGACTGTGTGTAGATCAGGACTATAGTAGGGAAGAGGGATTATCCTACCATGATCCTAATCCAGACTGGGCCCCTCATAGCTACACTATTTCTCAAGCTGTAACACAAATTGTGGCTATTTTTTGTCAAGTGCTATAGTGTTTGTATGTTGGAAATGCAAACCATGGTTTCTAGATTATGGTTAGTAGAAACCATAATTTAACGTGACGTCTGAACTGAGCCTATGTCAGACACCACTGCATTCAGAAATTGCTCTTCAGAGTTGCCAGTTACCTTCACTGATCACTGCATCACCAAGCTTTGATGAGGATCTGCAACTGAAGCTTATTGTACATTCCTTTTTATAGGAACAGTTCTTTTTTATACCTGTCACTATTTTGTTTTTTGGCTATGTTTTTTTCCAAATATGTTTGTGTGCACATACTAACTAGAGTTCTTCAAGTTCTCCAGGAGCTAAATTTGTTAGCACACCAACAGCTCACCCATCCAGGTCATGAAAAACTGGCAGTGTGCACTGCTAACATCAACACACAAATGGCCCAGCATATGTAATATGTGTATTTAAGTGTGACAGGGAGTTTATGGAAAGCATACCCTGACAAGGGCTTTCCCTGTGGTCCCTATCCTGCATAGATCTAAGCCTTATTGAAAAATATGCAGGATTATACTCTCAGGACTTCCTTTACAAGAAGAGAATCTATGAACATGGCCCTTTGGCCTTCTGTAGGAATTGTTCAGGCCATTTCCAGTATAACATATGGCATCCATGAAAGAAAGAGTTTTCTTAATCTCTCCCCCCACCCCAAGAATAATTGCTTGAGCCATTCTATGAATGCAGACTACTATAACAGAACAAGTCTAAAAGTATTTAGTCCCTCCTCAGGAAATCTAGTACATGTGACATCAGAAAAATAGGCTCATTGGCTAATGGTTTGGATGACATTCGTTCTAGTATACGATTTAAATACTAGTAAGCATAGCAGAGAAAAAGAACTTTCACTCCTGAGAGGTTTTTACTCTTAGAAAAGAGCAAACATGGTTGGATCTAGAGTTGCTGGTGAATTCTATTTTGGGGGTAAGCTTTGGGAGGAGTCACTTTTGACCACATTTCAGATGTTCACTTGAAACCAGCAGATGCCTCATATGTAGATGACAAAATCCAAAAGGATTCGCACTGTCCCCTGTGGGCACAAGCTTCTGATGTATACCTTATAGGCATGGAGGCTTCCAAGCTGGTGGACCTGCTCTGTAATGTATCTGTTTTTATCAGATTAATTATGCACAAGTCCACGGGAAACTTTCTCAGCCCTAGTTGGGTCAAAACTCTGCAGGGGAAAGCTATCACCACAAAGTGTACTCAATTACAAGAACAAATCTTACCAGGCATCGTGTTCTGGTCCTTCTTGCAAAGGAATGGCCACACTTTGGTTAGTGTCAATATTTCGCATTTCAGCAGAGAGTCCTCCTAGAGTGGGGTCCAGTGAATACACTGCCAGCTCAAACAGACAGGAAACGGAGCTCCAAGGTAGGATGGGGCTATGGAGGCTGAACTGGCACCTGTCGGAGATCCTGCTAGTGTTCAAGAGAAGAATGTCCCCTGCAAGAAAAACAGAAAAAGAGTGAGGAGGAAAAACAAGCATGCAAACAAGAAGAGGTGGCCAAAAATTTAAGGTACGAGGAGGAAAGAGAGAAGAAAGTAGAGAAAAGGCAATGAAGAGAGGAATATAATTGAGAAAGATAATGGAGAGGGCAAAACAAAACTGAGAAGAGAAGGTGGTGGTAGATGTTGGTGAAACCAGAGTGAAACCGTTTACAAACAGAGTGAAACCATTTAAAGTATCATTTAGGGCAGGGGTTCTCATATGCGGGTCCTCAGATGTTGTTGAACTACAATTCCCATAATCCCTAGCTACAATGGCCTTTGCCCTTTGGTCATTGTGGCTGGGATTGATCGGGGTTGTAGTCCAGCAACATCTGGGGCCCCAAGTTTGAGGACCCCCGATTTAGGGAGCTGGAGGCTCTGTGGAGGGGTGCTCAAACATGCAGTTCAAAACTCTACAGAAAAATGTCCCACTGAATTCAATAGGACTTACTCTCATGTTAGTTTGCACAGGAATTGTAGCCTGACTGAGGAAAGCTCACTATGACTAAGGTGGTAGTTTTTGCATGGGAATAAGTCCTATTGAACTCAGTGGAACATCCCTCTGAGTAATATGTACAGATTGGACTGCATATGGCAGTCCAATCTGCATATTTACCTTCCGAGGTCGGTAAAATGAGTACCCAGAATGTTGGGGGGCAATATGCTAAATCACTGTAAACCGCTTAGAGAGCTTCCAGCTATAGAGCGGTATATAAATGTAAGTGCTATTGCTATTGCTATATGGGAACCCTCCACCAGCATCTGGCTCACAAAATGATTCCTTATATCAAGGCTGCACAACTTTGGCCCTTCTGCAAACGTTGAACTGCAACTCGCATCATCCCTTACTATTGGCTACTGTGGCAGGGGATGATGGGAGTTGTTGTCCAGAAATAGCAAGAGGGCCCAAGTTGTGCAGTCCTGCCTTAAATCATTCCACTCTATTCTGTTTTACTGTATTTTTTCCTGCTGTTTCTTAATTTAGGGAACCCACTGTTTATAATCATTGTTATAAATGTTAAAACTGTTATAATCATTCCTTTGCTAAAATTAAAATCAAGCAAAGTCTGGCAATATGTCTGGCAGTGTTCACTTTTTGCTCATCCTTGGGACAAGCAGATATAGGCTAAATGGAAAGAACAGAGCCACATGAAAAAGGAGACCCTACAAGAGGCAAAAGGTTTTGCTAAACCTACGTGATTACTGTGTCTGCATTCAGAACCAACAAATAGATACATCTTGTGTCTTAGGCTCATTCAGAAGGGTGCCTTCTGGACCAGCCAAGACAATGACAGGGAGGGGTCAAGAAAGAGCTGTCTTCTCCCCCAGGCAATTGTCTGTACTTAAATATAATTAAAAGTGAGCTATTGTCAAAGCTACGGCATTCCAACAACCACCACAAGCTTGGCATTACAAGGACCTCTTTCCTCAACATGTTTTAAGGTAATAAGAGATGTACTGCATAGCATAATGGGGTGGTCTAAGACATTTTACTGCCCGAGGCAAAGAACAAAATAGGGACATAGGAAGCTGCTTTATACCGAGTCAGACCACTGGTCCATCTAGATCAGTATTGCCTACACTGACTGGCAACGGCTTCCCAACCCTACCTGGAGATGTCAGGGATTGAACCTGGGAACTTCTGCATGCAAAGCAGATGCTCTTCCACTGAGCTATGGTCCCATCTCCATGAGATGCTCTGCCCCATCTGCAGGCAGGCGGGTGCTCAGCATTCTCAAGGCATGCTGCTGAGACAGCAACACATGAGCACACTTGGACTATGCCATCAAGCCAGGTAGTGGTGACAGGGGTATTCCTAGCTTGTGTCAGAGGCCATGAGGAGGGAAAAGAGGGATGTCACAGCAGGGTGAGGAGAGAAAATTGACAGCATGTTCCAGTGGGCTGAGGAAGACCAGAGGCAATGGAGAGGGAGGTGGCTGGAGCTTCTTGCCCTGCTCCTTGTCTCACCTTGCCTCGTGTAAGGGTCACCTTTAACACCATCCCCATCTATAAAAATGGGGAAATATTTACAGTTGTGTCTGCCTCTGGAGAAGAACCATGTACTCAAAGAATCTGGGAACAGCTTTGATGTCTCCATCTTCTGCTTTACAGTAGTGTATGATTCAAAATAGAATGTGGGAAGAGAAGAGAGTGGGAGCAGTACTAATCCACAAACAAAGATTACAAGGCCTGAAGAATGTCTCATCCTGAGAGTGGATGAACTAAGTGCTACAACCTGTATTAAAATCTAAAGGGATCCCTTCCCAGTGACAAGAGCCCCTGTTCCTCTGGTAAGCAGGACACCCAGCAGCACAGAGATCTCTCATCCTGAGTTCTCTGCAAACTGCCGAGAATTTGGAGGTCTGTGATTTCACATCAAATCTACTCCTTTTCTGTATATGGGAGGGAAGGGGCACTTCCCTTTATTGGACTCCTGGTTCAAAGCTCAGCACAACAGACAGAAGGGCAGTTCATCCTGCTGTGGTGAACTTTTTTGCAGGTAGTCTGACCAAAAGCTCAATGCCATAAAGTGAACGACCTCCTCCACTCTCCTGAGGGGTGGAGGACAGTTCTCTGTGTTGTGCTGAGCATCAGAGGAGGCTGAAGCAGAGGCTGAAGCATCCCAATATTCTAGTTGCTCCAGAGTCCTCTTTGTTTTATCCCCAAGTCTTCTGGAACTCGCAGAGAACATTCAGGAGAAAAGGAGTTGGTGGGGAGCACAAATAACAGCTGGTTACTGAGCTAAACCAAAATTTATGTGGTTCTTCTACAAGAACCACATTGGTGGAGCAATACTGGGGTTCCTTACCACCAGATATTGCCTATTTGGGAATAAAGGTGATGATTGGATGGTACTGAACCATGTCATTGGCCTGGGTCACGCGCTCCTGGTTCCAAACAAAAGACACAGGAAAGTTGCACCATAACATATGAGCTGGATCTTTGTTTCAGTTTCTTCTGGATTTTTATTTCCTATGAGAGGAAATGTGCAAAATTCAGAGGAAGAAAGGAAGAGTCAGTTCCCTGCAACTCCATATAAGTGGCACAATATGTCTATTGTATGCATTATACTGTATTTTAATGTATAAACAATATTTAGCACATGATGCAGAGCTATGAATGGAAAGTTTTCATGTGGAGAATATTTTATACGCCTGCTTTTTATGCCAGCCAATTACTGATACATTTGAAAAATCAATTTGTTTTAATGCAAATTACTAGCAGTATGCACTCCAGAGTACAGTGTGAAATATTGTAGTGAATCCAGTTAAGGAAAGAAGTTATCTAAGAAGGCAAGGAGAGTTATCCAATAACGTGTGGGTGGTGCACAAATGAATTACGTTCTAGCTCTCTGTTGGATGAGCTGTTCTCCATGATCTGCTGTTCTTCCCGGGAAGTCAGAGCAACCACTGAAGACAGTAACCAGTCTGGTTTTCCAGAGGCATCAGTAGATGTAACCCAAGAGCAGTTCCAGCCAAAGTTACAGGGCATTTCTGACATAAGAAACAGAGAAGAATCATTAGGATAATAATTCAAGATGGTTACTGTAATTATCTAAATGTATGAGTTGCTCTTCGTTTTTACAAAAATGCACTTGCTAACATTCTAAGATCCAGACTACTGCTGTGCAGTTGTGCACACAGTTGAAGGGGCAGTTTTCAGCAATCTCCCCTTCCCTTTGAAGTCCACTGTGCATCGCAAAAATATGTCCCCAAGGGTTGCACAGTCACCTTTCCCTCATTGTATGGTGGTACAGCCGTAGTCTAGATCTCAGTACTCCTACACAAGCATGGGACTAGTCTGGATGTCAGCCACCATCTCTTCTTTATTACTGTTATCTCCTTATATATAAAGCACAGAGGGATGGCCTGGCAATGCACAAACATATAACAGAAGGCAAGTTCATTTCTTTCCCATTAAAGTTTTGAGAAATAATGAAATGACCAAAGAAAGAGACTTACTGCATTGGTTTGCAGTTGTCATCAGAAAGGGTGTGACACAGGTGAGAAGAGGAACAGAAAAGCATTACCGTAGTTATGCTTTCTGTGTGCATTTGAGAGAATGAATTTAACAGAAGCATCTTTAGTTCAGTCATTCTAAGGATGATGAGAGACTGTACATTTTTTAGAACAGTGGCACTGCCCTGGGAGCACCTTCACTGTGTTCTGTCCCCATATACCTTTCCTCTGTAAGAATAAGCTTGGGGGGGGGTGTTTGCAAGTCGGAACAAAGCAGAAGCCACACAGTGCTAATTGGCTGCCTCCTGTGTGATGTCTCCAAGACATCACACATGCCTCCTGTGTAATGTCTCCTCTTCCTATCCTCAGAGCCATTTTGCACTGCAAAAAAAGCATTTCCCTTTGAAAGATTTATAAGGCAACAAAGGAATGGATAAATCACAAACATGCATGCAGAGCTTTAAAAGGCTATTGTAAAAGCTGAACAATTTGCCTGAAGCATGGTACAAGGGATAAGATGGACAGCTGAGCCAGGATTTGATTTGCTGGGATGCACAGCTGTCATTTCAGCTGCAAAGTTGGAGGAAGCCAGGCTCCTGTTATGATTGAGGGATATGTGGACATGTAGTTTATGTTGTGTTTGTCTTCATCACCACTCATTTAATGTTTTGTCTGTCTTCATCAGCCCTCCTTTCATGTTATGTCTGTCTTTATCCTAAAACAGCATTCTAAGCATGACGGTGATCTTTGGCGCATCACCACACAAATATTAAATGCTGAAAGTATTTTTCAGAGCAAATAAAAACTCAGTGCCTTCAGCATGCCAGTGCTTTTGCACTCAGTGTGCTGGGGTTCATTGTGTGAGGTCTGTGTTACTAAGCTGTTTGTCAGTCAAAGCGCTAGCATTCAGAGCTGATCCACCATATCTCGGAGACACAGAACATATGCAAACCTATCACTGTCTACCTGCCACTTAGGGAATCCACCCCTTTTCCTTCTTATACATTTCTTTGCTTGCAGTATACACCAGAGCTGTATAAGAGCTGTGGAAGGAATTTTGCTTTAATTTAAAAACCTTGGAAGCAGCACCTCGTGCTTGGAACATTTCCCCATTAAAAATACGGTGGGTCTGCAAAGAACAAGCAAAGCAGAGTCGTGTTATTTGGTGCAATGAAGTGGAATGATCTAGACATTTTGGCTATGATATAGGACACTAGAGATTGGGGTTTGTTTTCTTGTACTAGAACATCTTAAAAACAAAAAAGTATTACCAAGAGCATGTTTTGCTATGTTACACATCATATGCTTATTTCCTTGACTGCAGTCACCTGCAGAGCAGATCAACAAAGAATCTTAAGCAAGAGAGAACAACTTATCTGAAGCATGGTTAGCCTAAGGCAAAAATGATTCATCCATATCAGAACATATATGGTTCCCATTATTTTCATATCTCGATGTCTCTCAGCTATTTAAAACTGAGACATTACAATTATATCTGTATCAGTTCCTTCTTCCTCAGACTGTAACATGAAGGGAAAATACGTTCACTAGTGTATACAACTCAGAGCGGGGAGGAGGATTTACTTGATTTGCAAATCAATCAACCACATTCCACCCCACAAAGCTGTGATTTTTGCTAGGGCATTTTGTGCTCCAGTGAAATGCAGGCATTAAACAAACTGCCTGCCTTCTCATAAATTCACATCACATGCTATATGAATAATGCATGCCACATTGTCCTTAGTTTGAAACACAGGCAAACCCAGTCTAATAATTTCTGATTCAATTATAGACTGTTAATACATAGCACACTTGTTCTATTCAAATTAACAATTTTGGGAGAACAAATTGGTGAGTAAGAAATACTTTTCTTAAGCTGTATGATTGAATTCATCAGATTCTTTTTAGGAGTCAAGGAGTGACAAAGGCAGAATATAGAAAAAGTAGAAGTTACAGAGAAAGTACTGCAAGATTAGCATTATTAGGTTGTATTAGACTTTATGTTCAAATTACTTTCCAAACTGCCAAATCCTGCCCACACTATACAAGTACACTTGGGACAAAATGTTCATCAAGTCATCCAGGTCTTAAGACTTGCTGTGACGGTACATCACTACATAGGATGAAGAACTAATACGTCTTCTATAGATCTATAGTGGTGCAGTTGTACGAAATATGCTTTTCTGCTAGCCTTGCAGGTATGTTGTACTGCCCCAAGAGCATCACCAGTTTAGAATGCATATAGAGTAAAGAGTCCTGTTATTTTGTCAGTCTTACTGCTAGTCATCTTAAGTGGCACAGCGGGGAAAAGCTTGACTAGCAAGCAGAAGGTTGCTGGTTCGAATCCCCACTGGTACTATATCAGGCAGCAGCAATATAGGAAGATGCTGAAAGACATCATCTCATACTGTACAGGAGGCGGCAATGGTAAACCCCTCCTGTATTATACCAAAAGAAAACCACAGGGCTCTGTGGGCACCAGGAGTTGAAATCGACTAGACGGAACACTTTACCTTTACTGCTAGTTTATATATTCTGTGCTTGAATTTCTTAGTCTATACTTTAGAATTAGCTAGAAGTATCTGATCATATAAGCAGAGATCTACTAGTAGAGACTAGATAGTAATCTATGTATAGAAGATTGATTATAGAGGTCTTCCCCCTCAGCCAATCCTGAACTGACCCTTTGTCTGGGTAAGTTTGATTCTCTTGCCAATCAAGGCTCTGGCATAGTTAGGAACCTTCCAAGAGAAAGCCTTGTAGTTAGTTAAACCACAGTCTTTTCACCTGCCAAATGATCATTCATCCTCCACAATTTACAAAAGAATGCCTCTCCACTCATTTTCAACTTCACCTAAATCCTGAAGCTGTACTTCAGAACATTTAAGTCTCTGCTTAAATTTGGGAGGAATACTACTCGTTTGGGAGGAATCTGTATTATTAATTCTTCAAGACGGGCCATGCGTGGGGACGTGGTAGAAAGGAGGCGATTGGCTGACAGAGTTTGCAAGCAGAAGCACCTGATTGGGCAGTGGGGATTCCATATGCAGATAGGGAGAAGGAGCCTGTGAGAGCAGAAGCACCATGGTGATTGGGCAGTGGGGATTCCATATGCAGATAGGGAGGAGGAGCCTGTAGCACTGTGGTGATTGGGCAGTGGGGATTCCCTATGCAGATGAGGAGGAGCCTGTGATGGTTAAGGTCAGTTGGAATGCAACTGTTACTGGTCAGAAGATGTTCTTGATTGTAGAGGAGAGGAATCCATATATTTAAAAGGATTGCAGGCAGGGGTCTACAAAAAGAGGAGTCGTGAGGGAGGAAAGAGCCCCTTCAGGAGAAGGAGGATGCCGTTGTGTGAATTAAATGAGGAAACAAGATGAACAAAATCTGTTAACTCAGGGAGGGAGGAAGAGAGAGAAAAAACATGAAGGGAGGGGGAAGAAAGAGTGGTGAAGAGCAAGTGGAGGAGAGAGAAAGAGAAAAAGACGGGAGGGGGAAGAGAGACAGAAGGAAGGGCAAGGGAGGAGCCTGAGCCTGTCAGCAGCCTGAGGGGAATGAGCGGCCATGGAGGTGAGCAGATGGCGTGCAAAGCCCTACCAGCCGGGAGGAGGAGGTTTGAGGCGGCAGTGGAATAGCCTAGCCCTGGCCCACCCAATGGGGAGAGCTGCGGGGGGAGAGAGCGAGCAAGCTGCGGGGGGAGGGAGCGAGCAAGCTGCAGGGGGAGGGAGCAAGCGAGCAAGCTGCGGGGGGAGGGCAGGAGCGAGCTGCGGGGTGAGAGAGAGAGTGAGTTGCGGGGGGAGAAAGCGAGCAAGCAGTGGGGGGAGGGAGCGAGTGAGCGAGCTGCGGGGGAGGGAGGGAGTGAGTTGAGGGGGGAGAGAGCGAGCGAGAGAGCAAGCTGCAGGGGGAGAGAGCGAGCGAGAGAGCAAGCTGCGGGGGGAGAGAGCGAGCGAGAGAGCAAGCTGCGGGGGGAGAGAGCGAGCGAGAGAGCAAGCTGCGGGGGGAGAGAGCGAGCGAGAGAGCTGCGGGGGAGGGAGGGAGCGAGCTGTGGGGGGAGGGAGGGAGCGAGCTGTGGGGGGAGAGAGGGAGTGAGCGAGCTGCGGGGAGAGAGAGAGCGAGCTGCAGGGGAGAGAGCAAGCAAGCGAGCTGCAGGGGAGAGAGCAAGCAAGCGAGCTGCAGGGGAGAGAGCAAGCGAGCGAGCTGCAGGGGAGAGAGCGAGTGAGCTGCGGGGGGAGAGAGCGAGCGAGAGAGCAAACTGCGGGGGAGAGAGCGAATGAGAGAGCAAGCTGCGGGGGAGAGAGAGAGCGAGTGAGTTGTGGGAGAGAGAGAGAGCGAGCGAGCTGCAGGGGGAGACCGAGCGAGTGAGCAAGCTGCGGGGGGAGAGCGAGCTGCGGAGGGGGAGAGTGAACGAGCTGCGGAGGGGGAGAGCGAGTGAGCAAGTTGCAGGGGGAGAGCGAGCGAGAGAGCAAGCTGCGGGGGGAGAGAGAGAGAGCGAGCTGTAGGAGGAGAGAGAGAGAGAGAGAGAGAGCAAGCTGCGGAGGGGGAGAGCGAGCGAGCTGCAGAGGGGGAAAGCGAGCGAGTGCGCTGCCGGGGGGATGCCACAGGCTCAGTGCACAACTGCACAGATGCTCTGTGTGGGATCAGCTAGTACTACTAATTAAAACACTCTTGGAATGAGGAGACAATAACTACTAATAAATATAAGCCCAATCACTGCTAATAAATATAAGCCAGAGTCAAAACTGAATGGCTTCGTATAGAACATTGTTAATCAAGTTCCACATAGAGGTGTTACTATGGGGGTGATTTTTGGCATCCATCCCATTGTGACACCCAAATGAAATGTGGCTATGTAAACCTCTTTGACAACTTTTTCATTGAAAAGCGGTATATAAATAGTAGGAGTAGTAAGGCTAGTAAATGAAATTATCCTGTGGTAGAAAACAATGGTGGTGCCAATCTTTTAAAAGTCTCCTCCTTATTACTAGCTTGCTTTCTTGTCTAAGGCTTACTGCTTTTATACATAAAACCAGCTTTCAGAGTGAATGAATTTTATATATGAAGAAAGGCCCACAACCACGAAGAAAAGTTGCTCAACTCCTGCCCTTGGATTGATGGGAAGGCTCTAAAGCAAAGGTGGCCAACCTGAGGCTCTCTAGCTGTTGTTAGACAAAATAAATGCTGGGAATTGTTGTCCAATAACAGCTGGAGACCCTTCTCTAAAGTAGGGATATGCAAACAGGTTCAATGTTGAATGTGTTCAACGTCGAACCAGTTTGGTTCAACTGTTTGGGGTTGAACCAAACCGCCCCCTGTTCAGTCTGACCCCAGACCAAATCCCCTCCACTGGCCAGTTCGGGGGGGTTCGCAGTGTAAAAAATAATAATTCCCAAAACTTACCCCCTCTGTGGGAGTTATCTGAAGTGGTGGGGTGGAGGTTGGCAGAGGTTCCCCCTCGCCCTGCCAGCCTCCCATAATTTCAAAATCAGCCGTTAGGCCATTCTTCATCCCATTTTGGGGCCTTTCCCCCAGAATGGTGGCCATTTTAGAGGCTGCTGGGTCTGAGCAATGGGCCTCTGCATGGCCTGGGTCATGCCAGGTCATCAGGCAGAGGCCCATTGCACAGGGCGGCGGCCTCCAAAATGGCCGCTGTGTTGTAGGGAAAGGCCAAGATAACTCCGATAACTCTCCAAAAGGGGATAAGTTTGGGGAAACAATTTTTTTTTAAAGCTCGCAACCCCCCACCTCCAGACCGGACTGAACCCGGGAGTGGGGCGTGTTCTGAGGGGATGCCAGACCAAACTGGCGCAGTCCAGTTCTATTCTAGCTCGAACTAGACCAGACCAGCTGGTTTTGTGCACACCCCTACTCTAAAGGATAAGAGTGTAGTACCTGGATGGGACGATTGATCAGATGAAACCATCCCATTTTTGCTTGGAGGCAGCCTAGGAGGTATATACAGGAAAGCAGGAGTTCTCTCATTTGATCCATTAGAAACATCAACAACTGGAACAAAGAAAAAAGTGCAAAGTAAATCAGAAAGCATCCAAGATGTCATTGTTTATGTAAATAACTTTTTGCAACATATATATCCTTGGGGTTACCACTACGAGATTAAAATGTAAATAATGATTCAGCAATGCATGGATACACAGATGAAAACAGGTGATATTTGGTTTCTCCTTATATAATAAGACTGAGGCTGACACATTGATGCTGGTGCTGATTTAGAGTACCTATACCTATGAATGTATTTATGTGGCAGTGCCTTGAAGTTCTGCAGGAGAAAGGGGTCCTTAGAAGAGGTGACTGCAGAACCAAATGCCTTTGTCACTCTTGCCAACAGAAAGATGCCTTAGAGAGCGCCTTCTTTGGTATGATCCCCATCACTCGTTGAGGTCATCTGGAGAGGTCCGTCTCCAGTTACCACCGGTACGTCTGGTGGCAACTCAGAACTGGGGCTTTTCTGTAGCTGCTCCTGGTCTATGGAATGCACTCCTGGCAGATATCTGCAGTTTAGACTCGCTGTCAGCCTTTAAGAGAGCCCTAAAAACTTATTTGTTTGGCCTGGCCCTCCAAGGCTTGTAAAGTGTTGTTTTTAAAAAGTATTTTAATTGGTTTTAATCATTTTTGAACTGTTTTTATATTGTTTTTAGCACTGTGTTTTGAATTGTGTGTTTTTATGTCTTTTTAAAAGTTGTTGTACACCACCCAGAGCCTCTGGATGGGGCAGTTTATAAATGTAATAAATAATAAATAAATCATAATAATAAAGATAATGCAGCAGTTGCATAATGTATGCTTCTGCTTCTTCCATCATAGCGAATGTGGTTGGTCTAGACTAGAAGGCCAGAAGAGTAATCACTGATATTCTTTACTTCCCCCATTCAGCAACACTTTTTTCTTGTATGTACGCTAATAAACAAACTCCCATGATTCAGACTTAATTAAAAGCGCCATCTCAGTACCAAAATCACTATCTTTGAGACCACCATTTGTCTGAAAATGCCCGCTTGGGCCAGGACCTCATCTATTTTCTGTACAGCTCATGCTGTGGATAATAAACAGAGGTTGAGCAGAAGTCATTCTGAATGCTTCCAGTGTCACCCAGGCCACTTGCTTGGCTCAGTTCACACTGTTTTTACACATGTCCCAGTGAGTAGTTTCCCTCTGGACAACTCAGCTTCTAGGTCCTGTCTTTGCATAGGCTCTTGTAGTGATGGAGGGAAACAGGACTGAACAGGATGACTTTTTCAGCTCCCTTGCTACTGGCTTTTTAAGTTGCCAATCTGTCCATTTTTTACTTTTATTTATTTTATTATATTTATACCCTGGGTTTTTTGGCCAAGTGGGTAAAATTGAAATCCATAAGACTTCTACGGGTTAACCAGTACTGACTTCGGAAAAGTCAGTAAACTCCAGAATCTTCCAAGCATTGCCCTTTACTCACTGGATTTGCCGGGATCAACTCATAATCCAACCCAGTTGTGCTCTGGGCAATGCTCATGAACCACAAGATTCTGCCATGGCTCCTTCTGTTACTCTTCTGGATCCATCCAGTCTCTGCTCCCGCCTAACATTTCTCCAGGCTCTGCCTCAGCATCACCTCTGACAAGATCTTCCCAGGTTCTAACTTCCCTGGTCTTGCTTCCTTGCCACGCTCAAGAGGTATTTTTTAAATCAAAAGTTGGCAGTCCTGGGTCTTGTATATTCTAGGTAAGAACAGTGTTACTGATCCTCTTTGACAAAAATACTGAGGCTATTCTCACAACCGCTAGAAAGCAGGCTAAGGGAGCCCAGCTTGCTTTCCAGCAGCCGTGTGTTGAAACGGGAGCCACGCAGTTCCCAGCAGAAAACCCCTCTAAATACCACCCCCACCCCACCGTTAAACAAGGTTAGTGGAGCGAGCACTCTGCTAATCCCATTTCCCTGATTGTGAGTCAGTGTGGCGTGGCTCCATGATGCAGTGACTCATGAGGAGATCCCCGATCAGGAGGCTCCAACAAGCCTCCCAGCATGAGGGTCTCCCCAGAATGCCACATGCACTTGCACGGGGCATTCCGGGACTTTGGGGGCTGGGCAGCCCCAATCCCCGCCACCCCAACCAGCTCTGACAGAGCCGGTTACTGTGTGGGCAGCCGATCCGGCCACCCAGGGCTAGCTCCATGATTGTCTGTGGGGAGAGTGGGCCAAGCCCGCTCTCCCCACCAAACCCTTCTCAGTTCTCCACACTGCTCATGTGGAGAGCCGCACAGTCTTGCTGAGATTCTCCATCGCTCCCATTCAAAACTGTTGTGATAGGCGACTCTGCTGAAAGGCTCATGTCCAGCTGCCCCACAAGAGGTTCAACATCACAATTATTCTGCCTGGAAATTGATCTAACCCTTATCCTGAGTCATGATTTCTTACTTCCAAGTAGCCTGATTAGTTATAATGGATGCCTCCCAACTTTCTAGACTACAGAACTTACAATAATTTTATATTTCACTTCAGGGGAGTACAGTAGTGAACCCCAAGCATGGTGCCCTGTGCAACTGCACAACTCCTGAGTATGTGAGTTACTATTTAAGAAAAACCAACATTTCAGACCCAACGCTAATGATGATCCAAATGTCAACATCTCAGTTATCAGCATTTCAGATGAAAAGGCACACTGTAACTGACCTAAAGGCAATCATCACAGGTCTCGTACTGGTCAAGGGTGTTTTACAAGTCAGCTTCCCACAATTGTCAAATCTAGTTTTGTTTTGTTTTTTTGTTTCTTGTCAGCTGTCCTTGGGAACACAATGCTTGGGTACATAGAAAACCAATGTCTTCTGTCCATCTAAGCCAAACACAGTGGTTCTATTTGTGAATGTAGTTGAATATCTAGGAATATGTCTGTAGTTGGTTGCTCCACTGATGCCAGGCTTAATGAAGCTGCCATTGTGTGGTTGCTGCTGTTGTGGTCTTTAGGCCTTTGCTCTAGTGGCTAAAGATCCCAGCTTCTGAAAGTTCAGATGCTTTTGAATGATTTACTTATTGCAAACACTAGATCTGATGTTGTGGGAAGGGCTAGTTTCACCGACTCAAACTAGGGAATATAGAACTATGCCTTGCCTCAGATTACTTTTCTGACACTATCATCTTTCAAGGTCAATTGAGCCTGCAGGGAAACAAAACTGAAGTTTCCAAAGAGAAACAGAGTATTCTCTCCTGTACCCAAAGGCTTAACACAGAAATGGGATAGAACTTACTCCACCATAGGAAGTCCATTCATTTCTGGGATTGCTTCCCCCATAACTGACTTACAATGGGAATGGGATAGAAATCACAGGACGTCCATTCATTTTGAGATGGCCTTCTACCCTGTGTCATACTTTCATAAATGACATAAATATCATAACTGATGAGGGGGCATACTTGTGAATATATCACGGACCAGACTGCAAATAAGAGTTTGACAACAAAAGCATAACTGGGAGTGCAGTGGTTTGCTTGCTATACACCTTTATGCAGCTGGGGGTAGAAATCTACCCCCAAAGCCAGATCAGGGTTAAAGACCACAGTGGCTATATGGTAATCATAAACTATGGCTAGATAAAACATTTAAGGCAGGTTCAGGTGACCTACAGACAGGGGTGTAGCAAGGTTGGAGTGGGCCCACAGACAAGATTTTTAAATGGGCCCCCCCTCACTGAAGCTCAGCTCATGAAGTAAAGAAATCTTAAATGAGGCTGAATAGTGGTAACAAAAAGCATAGTACCTCCAGGTCTTAACACTCACATCAATTTCAGAGGATGAATACAACTGAAGGAAGCCCGGGCAGGTGTGCAGCTTGGGGAGTCATGTGATGTGTCTCTGGGGGGGTCACCCAAGGCAGTGGGCCCCCAGACAACTGTCTCCCCTTGCCCTATTATAGTTACGCCCCTGCCTACAGAAAGTAAGGTGGAGGGAACCAGAGATTCCAAAGGTGCCCTCCCAGTGTGAGCCAGTATTTCCCACAATTTCTGTGTTGTCCAAACTTGGAAATGTTGGGTTCTCAATGCTGGGTTCCCTACTTTGCCCAACAATTGTAAGCAACATTTGAAAACTAGGTGGAGAATGCCAGGCGGCAAAAAGAACCAACATTGGCAACCTAATATGGCAGGTTCAGGTGACATAAAAATAGCCGGAAGTTGCAGCTCACACCTGGAAACCTGTGGTTTCTACCATCATCTTTCTTTCCGCAGGTTGTCTGAAGTCACCCAAATTCCTAGGTGCATGGTAATATCAGTTTTTTCTTTTTTCTTTTAAATAGGCACCAGCAACAGTACTGTGCTGGGGGTGTATAGGGCCAGTTGCTCTCCCCCTGCTAAATAAAGAGAATCACCACTTTTAAAAGGTGCCTCTTTGCCCAGTTAGCAAGGGCTAAAGAAAAGGACCTAAAGCCTAAAGGAAAGGACCCAAAGAAACGCCATATTTCCAACCACAAGAATCACATTTTTGGGGCACTCAGGAACCTGATACTTTCCCACTTCTATCATAAACAAAAGATATACAGTTGTCAAATACACTCCCTCCATATGGCTACCTGGTCTTTTTTAATGCCTTCAATAATTATCTGAGAAAGAGATTAAAAAACAAGTTGTTCTAGTAAGAACTAATCAGCCTACGTTCCTTTTACTGTCTCTACAACTGGACTATATTTGGTTCAAATGGTGGTTCACACATTAGATCTCTTGCACCTCAAATGTTCAAGCATCCACCATCTTGGATCGGGGTGGATGACATCATTACAAACTACACAAATGAGGTGTCCCTGGGTGTTGTTTTCTACAACTGAACCAAATTTAGTTCAAATTGATTCAACAGTCATCAATTTAGTGCACTTGTGCCTCAAATGTTCACATGTCCACCATCTTGGATCAGGGTGGATGACATCATCACAAACTACACCATTGGGGTAGCCCTATGTGTCCATACAGCTGTAGCAAATTTGGTTCAAATCGATTAGATTGTCCACAAGTTAGGGCACTTGCACTTCAAAAGTTTATGGCTCTGTCATCTTGAATCAGGGTGGATTACATCATCGCAAACAACATCACTGAGGTGTCCCTGAGTGTCACTCACTACAACTGTACCCCTTTTTTTGTTCAAATCCGTTAGACAGTCAACAAGTTAGACCACTTGTTCCTCAAATGCTCACAGGTCCGCCATCTTGTATTGGGGTAGATGACATCATCACAAACTACACCACTGAGGTGTCCCTATGTGTTCCTACAGCTGCAGCAAATTTGGTTCAAATCAGTTAAGTGGTTCACAAGTTAGCCCACTTGCACCTCAACTGTTTACGCATCCACCATCTTGAATCGGTGTGGATGACATCATCACAAACTATGTCATTGAGGTGTCCCTGTGTGTCACTCACGGCAACTGTACCCAATTTGGTTCAAATGGGTTACAGTCCACAAATTAGCCCTCTTGTGCTTCAGATGTTCACATGGCCACCATCTTGAAATGGAGTGTATGACATCATCATACACAACACCACTAGGGCATCCTTATGTGTCCCTACAGCTGTAACAAATTTGGTTCAAATCAGTTAAGCCCACTTGTGCCTCAAAGGTTTATGCATCCACCATTGGGGTGGGTAACATAATCATAAACTACGCCATTGAGGTGTCCCTATGTGTCCCTACAACTGTACCCAATTTTTTTCATATTGGTCCAGGCGTTGCCAAGTTGACAGGGGTGGGACACACACACAAACATGGATGGACAAATGCACAGAATGCCGGGCGATCTCATAAGCCTACTGAAAAGTAGGCTAAAAAATAAATAAATCTAGAACAATCTCAAGCATCAACAGAAGAATAACTAGGATAAATTAGATGCACAGAACAAACAATACAAATTATGTTTTCTTATATGACAAATATGGTGTGTGGGAACCAGTATGAATGAAACAGGACACCTCACACCAAGAAAGAGCCTGAGATGCACTAAAGTAAAGCTGAGGCTTGGCTAAAGAAACAGTAATGAGATAGATATTAGCATGCTTTAAAATGTGCCAAAATGATCTAACCGTATGCCTTTCTTTTGGTAAAAGAAGATGTATTTTTCACGCAGCACAAAGGATTTAATCAACTGAGATATTTCCCTGCATTATGAAATTGTACAGAGATTTCTGAGTTGATGTGGGTGTTATAAAGCAACAGGCATAATGGAAGAAAAATAGAGGAAAAAATGTCTTTATGAAATGTTTGTGACAAGCAATAAATATTAATAAGGTGTGCTGATTCACATATCTGGACTACATTAGCAATGATGGAAAAAATAACAAGGGTGAAAGTGGGCAGGAACAGACAGGTATGTAATACCTGGGAATGTTATGAATTCCTGGCAAAGCATTGTGGCCACATTTATCACCGAGTTTAGCAAACTGGTGGAACATTCAGGGTTCTGAGAAAAGATTTTACTCTGCTTTCATCATTGGAAAAAGCAGCAACATAATTTGCTCTTCAAAATGTGTGTGTGCCTGGATAAAATTTTAAAAGCTGATTATAACTAGAGTTATTTTAAAATTTATTTTGAAAAAGTAGACACATCGTATAGGCTGGATTGTGGTGGGATCTGACCTGCAAGCAGCTCTCTCAAACCAAGGACTTGGTTGATTGCTTGGTTGATTGCTTGGCCGCAGGTCTCCTGCCCACTTCCTTTTGGCAGCTTAACCAGAGAAAACTGATAATCAACCAGTAGCTTTAGCTTAGCACATGGGCAGGGGGCAGGGAGGGGCTGACCTCACTTTCATTTTCATCACTAGAAGTTACAAATCCTAGGCCTTCAGAGAGCTGATAAAGAAGGAATGCACTTTATGGTTTAAATAGAAGCTGAATTGCAGTGGCTAGGGATGGATGTACAAGGCAAGATAAGAGCCTGGTTTGTCTTTAATAGAAGTGGGCATGCTCTGTGGGAGTGGAGGTGTGAGTTTTGCCTGATAAGAGAGCTTCAGGCTTTTGAGAGGCAAAAGACATGCGCGTTCAAAATAACACTTGTACCTTTTGATTATTTATAGCCTCACTTCCTTTAGGTGGGGATAAGCAAAGAGAAAATCCCTGTGACTCAACCTCTTCATTTTGCTCTGGCAATTTGACATTTTGGGTAGCTCTCAGAACAAAAATATTCTCTCCCCACTCTCAACCCGACACTCCCACTCCCACACCCCACATGCTTTATTATTAATATTTCTGTATTACATTTATATTCTCTAGAGAGCTCAAGGTGGCATACATACATACCAGTCAGTGACTTGATCCAGACCTGTTAAGCTTCAGCAAAGTTTTATTTATTTATTTTTATTTTATTTTATTAAAACATTTCTATACCGCCCAAAACTTAGGTCTCTGGGCAGTTTACAATAGAATAAAAACAAAGTAAAACATTCGTTAAGACAAAAATGGGGGGAGGGGGCGAGACACACAAGTTGTAGGAGGAGAGGAGAGCTGGCCTTGTGGTAGCAAGCATGACTTGTCCCCATAGCTAAGCAGGGTCTGCCCTGGTTGCATCTGAATGGGAGACTTGATGTGTGAGCACTGCAAGATATTCCCCTCAGGGGATGAAGCCATTCTGGGAAGAGCAGAAGGTTTCAAGTTCCCTCCCTGGCTTCTCCAAGATAGGGCTAAGAGAGATTCCTGCCTGCAACCTTGGAGAAGCCGCTGCCAGTCTGTGTAGACAATACTGAGCTAGATAGACCAATGGTCTGACTCAGTATATGGCAGTTTCCTATGTTCCTATGTAGTATCATATGCCTTTAGACCAAGGGTAGGCAATCTTGGCTCTCCAAATGTTGCTGAGCTACAACTTCCATCATCCCCAGTCACAATTTATTGTGGCTGGGGATGATGGGAGTTGTAGTTCAGCAACAGCTGGAGAGCCAAGGTTTCCTTTAGACCCACCCTTGGTCTATTGTTTATATGGACATGGAAGACTATCATGTAGGACAACGGTTGCTTCCATTCTAGGGCCCATCAGCACTACTGAAACATTGCTTTTCTGCACTCTGCTGGAAGCAAAACTAAAATAGTGGCTTCACATGGCACTAACACAACACCATTTGATGTTAACATAGCTTAATGTTATCCAACAATAGGGGGATGCATGTCATGACCCCCACATCAGCAGTAGCTCAGAGTCTGTGGCCCTGTGAAGGGATGGGGGTGGGAAATCAGTCAGGCTGGAAGAGCCAGCCTTGAACCCAAGCCCAGCCCTACCTGGTATCAGGCAGCAACAGTCTGAGTCTGCCAGTCAGGAGATCCCAGAGCCAGAAACCCCAGAATTAAAGACCCCAGAGCCAGTACTCACTGAGCTTATGCCTGCAGACAAACCATCTCCTTCCATTCCAAGTACCTTATCCTTCCCCCAAGCGTGTACAGCTGCAACAATAGGCCAGGAAGGACATGATGGAGCAGAAGAGGAGTGCAAGACTCCAGGCCAGAGAGCTAACCTTTCAAATCGCTCTACTCCCCAGGCAGATAAGTGGTGCCTGAGGGTGGGGGGTGTTAGTCTGGGTCTGGAGATATTTAAAACCCCATTCCAGCTCTGGACATTGTTGGAACAAGCTGCTCACTTGAAGCTCTCCAGAGTTCTACAGCCTTGTCTTGCCTTGCCTTGCCACCTCATGGGTTCTTGCCTGCAGGATAGGACATGGCAGTGGAAGAGAGAAAATTTGTTCATTTTCATTTCTTTAGTTCACCATTTGATTTGATTTGTTATTGTTTTCATTCATGTTTGTTTTTCCATTCGTTTTACATTGGGTTGGTCTAGATCAGGGATTCTCAATGTTGGGTCCTCAGATGTTATTGGACTTCAACTCCCATAATTCCCAGCCAAAGGCCACTGGGCTGGGGATTATGGGAATTGAAGTCCATAACATCTGGGGACCCAACGTTGAGAACCCCTGGTCTAGATGACCCACCAAGAGTCCAGTTCCTGGGGAATGCATGCTCCCAGCAGGCATATTGCCTGAACTCATCAACCTCCAGTTCCCGAGCCTTTCACTCAACATTTGCCCAACATTTTCCAACCAATTTCACATGTAAGTAAAAAATGGGCAGAACATGTTGGGTAAATGTCAGATGGAAGGTATGGGAACTGGACATTGGTGGGTTCAGATGACATGCCTGCTGGGAATGTGCACTAGACTGGACTTCGGGCAGAGCATCGGAACCTGCCCACCAATTTCAAGGGGGATACATCCCATCTCCAGATGCTTGAAATGTTGGTACTTTTCAACCAAATTGCATGAAATTTGCAAGGACTGTACAATTTCTTTAGGGCATTACACCTGTCAAAACTTATAGACAGGGGATAAAAGGATCACAGGCAATTTGAAAAGAGGCACATTAGAAGATGTGTGTTTATTTCAGTGACAGAAATCTAGCAGATATTCTGCTGCTTACAACCTCTGTCTTTTCCATCCAATTATTGTGAAATTTTGAAGAATCCTAATATTCCCTTAAGGCATCATACCTGAAAAATGTCAGATATACCAGGAAAGGTTTCTTATATTATAGGCAATTAAAATTGCTGCACGACTGGTACAAGTTTAGCATTCATTTCAATGAAAGAGACTCTGTGGTTGTTCTGCAGATAACTTTTCCATCATATTGACATGACATTTTTGGGTATTCTACTAGTCCATTAAGACACCACATCTAAATAATTTCAGGAAGATGGGACAAAAGTTTCTCAAATCCCCACTAGTATGTTTCCTAGACTATGGGAAACACCTATATCTGGCAGCAGCGATATAGGAAGATGCTGAAAGGCAATTTCAAAAGGCACACAACCACTGCATTGACTTCAATGGGGAAGGCCCAGAAGGATTTCTGCTGCTTCTGACTTCTGTGTTTCCCACACTATTGGCATTAAAGTGCTAGACATTTTACAGCCCCTTTAAAGTATCATACCT
Organism: Hemicordylus capensis; assembly: GCF_027244095.1. Lineage (NCBI taxonomy): Eukaryota > Metazoa > Chordata > Lepidosauria > Squamata > Cordylidae > Hemicordylus > Hemicordylus capensis. The sequence goes on from NC_069657.1 coordinate 71,947,825, forward strand.
TCCAAAAAATTTTCACAGAGAACAAAAGTTCATCATTTTATAGGCAATTTAAAAAATCATACTGCCACCTAATGGTGCAGTGGGGAAATGACTTGACTAGCAAGCCAGAGGTTGCTGGTTCGAATCCCCGCTGGTATGTTTCCCAGACTATGGGAAACACCTGTATCTGGCAGCAGTGATACAGGAAGATGCTGAAAGGCATAATCTCATATTGTGTGGGAGATGGCAATGGTAAACCCATCCTGTATTCTACCAAAGACAACCACAGGGCTCTGGAGTCGCCAGGAGTCAACACCTACTCGACGGCACACTTTACATTTACTTACTACTACAAGTGTATTGACTTTAAAGCAGCAGTGGGTACTGGTGTATAGAGGAGGAAGAGGAGGAGGAGAAGGAGGGTATTGTGCCAATCATGTGTACAGAAAGAAGAGCAGCAGAATGGCAAGCGCAGCAGTGGCACCAATTGGACTGCCCCACTTTTTAACAAGTAGAAGGAATTTTAAGTAAGATTCCTGGCATTCAAGCTCTCTGAATCTTGGCAGGTATGCTACCCTAAGGAAGAATTATAATCGCTGCAATTTTCTTGGAATTTGGTTGGAAAACACCCAAGTTATAAATATCAGAGAACTCTTCACTGAAATTAAAGAAAAATGAAAAACAAATGAAAAGCAGTGGCTTTCCATTTATTTTTCAATTCTCCCATTCACTTTCAAAAGGAAAGCAAATGAAAGTGAAGGGGGGAATTTTAATTCCCATTTGTTTTGAAAATGAACAAACATACCTTTCCAACAATGCCCTCCCCGTGGTCAAGATTCTTCTACACATGCAAGTCCTGTTCAGCAAAGATCCCCGGTAATATTAACTAGCCGACCCCGCACAGAGCATCTGTGTGGCGCTTGGGAGCCAGCTGTTTCCCCCTTCCTCTTCCTCCTGCCCCGGCCCCTGATCTCTCCCCCTTCGCTCCAGCCCCACACTCTCTAGCCCTCCCCCCTGTTCTCCCCCCCACCACTGAGCTGCAGCAGGCGGCCAAAAAGGGCCCCACCGTCCACCTGCCGCCGCTGTTTCCCCCCCCCTCCCATTTGCCTGCTGCCACCACGGCTTTTCTCTCCTTTCCTCTGCCCACCCGCCGCCACTTTTCTTCCCCCCCCCGCACACCACCACTTTTCTCTCCCCCCATCCACCACCGCTTTTCTCTCCCACCTGCCCGCCAGCCACCGCTTTTCTCTCCCGCCTGCCGCTGCTGCTTTTCTCTCCCCCCCTCCGCCCGCCACCACTGCCGCCACTTTCTTCCCCCTCTCCTCCTCCCTCCTCACTCCACCGGGCCTCTTGCCAGACCTCTTGCAAAGTGTTGCGAGAGTTCCGCCACCAAATCCTGGACACGCATGCCAGCTAAGAGAATTAATTATTAATTAATTGAGAAACTTCCTCTTTTTATTGCTTTCTGTCCAGTGCAGCTGAGGGATTATTGATGAACTGCCCCTTAATTTTAACTGTGCAGCAAAATATAACTAAAGGCCAATTCCATGCTTGGAATCATTAGGAACAGGATTGAAAATAAAACAGCTAATATCATAATGCTCTTGTACAAAACTATGGTGCCGCCACATTTGGAGTACAGTTCTGGTCACCATACCTCAAAAAGGACACAGCAGAACTGGAGAAGATGGAGAAGAGGACAACCAAGATGACCAGCCAGGGGCTTAGAGCACCTTCCTTACAAGGCAAGACTACAACACCTGGGGCTTTCTAGTTTAGAAAAAAGATGACTGAGGGGAGACATGATAGAGATTTATAAAATTATGCATGATGTGGAGAGAGTGAATAGAGAGACATTTTTCTTCCTCTTGCATAACTCTAGAACCAGAGGTCATCCCATGAAACTGATTGCCAAGAAATTTAGGACTGAAATAAGGAAGTATGTTTTCACACAACACATAATTAATCTATGGAATTATCTGCCACAAGATGTGGTGACAGCCAGCAGTCTGTATGGCTTTAAGAAGGGCTTAGATACATTCATGGAGGACAGGTCTATCAGTGGCCACTAGTCTGTTGGCTATAGGCCACCTCCAGCCTCAGAGGCAAGATGCTTCTAAATACCAGTCGCAGGGGAGCAACAGCAGGATAGGGGGCATGCCCGCAGCTCTTGCCTGTGGGCTTCCCAGAGACATCTGGTGGGTCGCTGTGTGAAACAGGATGCTGGAATAGATAGGCCTTGGGCCTGATCCAGCAGGGCTGTTCTTATGCTCTTATTTCAATACAAAAGTAATTTTTAAAAAGTGAAAAACAATGAAAAGCAACCAGGAAATAAATCTTTCTACCTCCAAGGAATAAAAGCTGATTAGATGGGGGTGGGAGGTGGAGTGAATTCCTCTTAGACTTGGAGGCCTAAAGATTCAACAGCAAAGCAGATTTCAATGGTGCCATAGCTCAGTGGTAAAGCATCTGTTTTGTATGCAGAAGGTTCCAGATTAAGTCTCTGGCATCTCCAGGTAGGGTGGTTGAGAAAGACTCCTGCCTGAAACCTTGGAGAGCTGCTGCCAGCCAGTGCCTGTCTAGACAATACTAAGCTAGATGGAGCAAGGATCAGACACAGTTAGGGTTGCCATATTCTGACTCTGCAAATCCGGGTGCCTAATTTGAATATTATGTAAATTGGCTTGCACATAAATAAGTTACCCCTGCTAACTTGGCAAAGAGGCACCTTTTACCGTGGTGATTCTCTTTATTTAGCAGGGGGAGAGTAACTGGCCCTATCCACCCCCAGCGCTGTACCTGCAGTGACTGTTGCCGGTGTCTATCATTTCTTGTTAGATTGTGAGCCCTTTGGTGACAGGGATCCACCTTATTTATTTATTATTTATCTATCTACGTAAAACACTTTGGAACCTTTTGTTGAAAAGCAGTATATAAATTGTTGTTGTTGCTGCTGCAGGGCAACCCTAGACACAGTATAAGGCACCTTCCTATGTTTCTATGAAATATCTGAGAACTCGGGGAGACATGTATGCATCTCCCCTCCCCCAGTTACCCTTGTGTCTGTTGTCAGGACCCAGAAGCTTCGGGAGACATTCTATGGATAGGAAAGCTCTGACCAGTGAGGGGCTCTTACATCCTGATGAACTGTTTAATTGTATTTTTAAAATATTGTAAGCCACCTCAAGAACTTCAGTTAGTAGGCAGGGTATACATATTTTGAATAACTGTATATATAAACACATTAGGATCAATTAATCACTAATCCCTCCCCCAGTAAAGAGGAAGCAAAGTAGCCCTATCCCCTGTCTCCACCCAATTACAGGTAAAGGAGAGGGAGGAAGAGGAGAGGGCAGGGGGCTCCGACAGAATGTTAGTGTCTCGCAATTACAGGACCTGACTTAGCAGTGGGAGGGACCAACATTGCCCCTCCCAACACTCCTACTGTCCAATCGTATCATGTCTTTTTGGAATCTGACATTTTCAGCCATACACCGAGCTACTGGTGAGCAATGAAATTGGAAACCATGGTTGAGAAGGCCTGGGAGTCAAATTTGTTTAGGAGATTGAAGCCTAGACCTTTTAATGTAGCTTCATAAAGGCATCTCACTGACTACAGTTGGAACAACAAAGACAGAGGGAGAAATTATTCTTAACCACAGAAGATAAATGGTGCACAGTGTGTGTGTGTGTGTGTGTTCAGAATACGATGTTTTGATATCACATACCTATAGACAGTTATTTGAATCATGCAATACTGAAATACTCATACATCTATAAACAAAACCAAAACAAATAATGATTTTGAATGATTTATTCAAGGAGTTTCAAAACAGCTTTCTAAACATTGCTGGCAAACTTTCTTACAACTCACAATTAAACCCCTGAAGGAAATGTAAAAAGTGTAAAGATTGTGGATTAAATTTCAGATTGCCAAATGCATTTCGACTTGGTAATCTTCTTCAGTGCCTTAAATACAGAGAATAGTGATTGAAGGAGCTAAACCACTATTTCCCATAATTCAGCCACTGAAGGTTTCATTTACAGAGGTCATTCACACAATCAAAAACTGTGTTCTACCTAGGTTTGGGAGCTGTATGTGCTTCCAACCTTTGGTTGTGTGGAAGCAAGGTAGAAGGGAAACCTGGGTAGAAGTGATTGTGTGGAAGCAAGGTAGGAGGAAAAGCTACACAGATTTTCCTCCTACCTTGCTTCCACACAACTGAAAATTGGGAGCACACACAGCTCCCAAACCCGGGTTGAACACAGTTTTTGATTGTGTGAATGACCTCATAGATTTGCGGATATATTTATGAAAAATTTAGTACTGTTTGATTCAAATAAATCTGCCTATAAGTACATGATAACAAAACATTCATTCATTTTAAACCCTGATTTCTGTTTTATTTTTATTCAATTTGGCTATAGTTGGATACAAACTGTTAGATTAGATTAATCTTTGGCATGTTTCAGAAGTGACAGAATATCCTGTTAGATCAATTGCAGGAGAGAGAGCGCTATTGAATATATGAGAATAGAAGCACATACCAGACTCCTTCAAATAATCTTTTATTGCTAACAACTCACTGGAAAGGCCCAGGGTAGAAAAAAATTAAATTGATGAATTAATAGATACAACTCATTTCGTTGTACTATCTCTAATTATTGCCCATCTGACTAGGAGTATTCAGGCCCTTGAAGAGATAATACAGGCTGAACCACTCACACAAACCTCCACTGGGGGAAAAAATGTTTCCTTCATTTCTCTCTTACATGGCCTGTTTCATCCTGAGGACTTCTTGGCTTGCCTCTTACAGAGGTGGCACACAAGAGCAACCTTATTGAAATACCCATGTTCTTCCCTCAAAAACAAGGAGTTTCTCCTCTAATCCAATCTGGTTCAACTAGAGGAACAGCTTCTTGTTCCTGAGGAAAGAACATCTAATTGCCATATCCTGGCTTTGAGAATTTGAAGTGAACAATGATCGCTTTAGGTAAATGTCTGCTAAATGACAGGTGTTTGTGGTTTGGGTGGTTGTTGTTTTTTAAGAAAAATGAGCTGATGATTTTAGACATCTCCAAAGACAAGTCTTTAGGGAGAGTAAGTGGAGATATTCTGCTGAACACTGCCTTGAGCTTTCCTGGGAAACAGAAGAGCTGTTGTAAGTGCTTAGTAGCTAAGATGTCAACATTACATCCCTTTGGGCTAGCTTCTACTAAAACAAACTCTAATGATAGGAATATCACCTTCACAGTAAGAAGGAGATATATGCTTTATGATGAATATATCTTAATGATAATCTCATATATGCCCTTAGATGCCTCCCTGGCAATTCCAGGCAATTTGGAGGTGGATTTGGACAGACAGGCAGAGTGGTAGTTATTATAAACAGAAGATGTGTTAACTAGGGGTGTGCACGGACTGTATGCTGCAGTTTGGTCCACATTCGAACTGTTTCCTCTTGGGAAACAGATTCAGATGAACAGACTGATGTGGGTAGAGTGTATACTTCTAATCATGTTTAGAATTCTGCTGTACCTTCCTTTTGTTGGAGATCTAGTTTCAGGGTGCTTTCCAGATTACACCCTGCAACGGGGTCATGGCGGATCTCGGAAGTGTGCTTCCACACTTCCTGTGTTGTGCCACTGCAGTCCCTACGCTGACAGCAGGGTGCTGTTCACATTTCTGATGCCTTTTGAATGTAATTGCTGCAATATAGCAATAGCAATAGCAATAGCACTTACATTTATATACCGCTCTATAGCCGGAGCTCTCTAAGCGGTTTACAATGATTTTAGCATATTGCCCCCAACATTCTGGGTACTCATATCGTGCTATGACATCATGCATCTGGCGTAAAAAGGTTGCTCTATTTCGGGTTGTTAGTTTCTACGAGATTGCTCCCCCTGCTGTTTGCTCCCCCTGCTGTTTTTATTCGAACTTAATTCTTAAGTTCGAATAAAGTTATAATCCTTCACCTTTGACCCATCCCTATGTGTCTTTACACCTCTAGCAAATTTGGTTCAAATTGGTTAGGCGGTCTATAAGTTAGCCCCCTTGTGCCTCAAATGTTCACATATCCGCCATTTTGCATCAGATTAGATGACATTATCACAAACTACACCATTGAGGTGTCCCTGTGTGTCCCAACAACTGTACCAAATTTGCTTCATTTTGCAAAGCCATTGTACCTCAAACATTTATGTGTCCACCATCTTGGATTAGGCATTGCAAAGTTGAAAGGGGGAGACAGACAGACACACACACAGACACACAGAATGCTGGGTGATCTCATAAGCCTACTGAAATGTAGGCTAAAAAGACAGGTAAGAACATTCCATACATTTTTTCTATGACAACCTTTGCTCTCCTACCTTTTAAAGCCCTCTGTTTATGGGCATCTTCTTACAAGCATCCTCCTCCAGGAGGAGAGAGTGCTCAGAGTTCTTTCGAATCCTGGGCCTAGCCCGCAGATGCCTCCTCCAAGTGGCAGCCACTCAGGGGACAGGGTCAAGTGAGAGAGCACAGCCATAGGTGGAGGGGGGGGAATAAGAGAGAGTGCACATGCAGCCCGCGTGGGGTCTGCTGGCCTCACAACTTTGCCAAGCAGCAGACATACTGCCACTGCCAGCAGACATACTGCCACTGATTGGGGCAGGTGGGAGAGTGAGCATGCTGGGCTTGGGGAAGAGCAGGGATGGGATGACCGCCCTGGTCACCCCACCCAAAGGGCAGGCCTCAATACAGTAAAATATGCAGTATAGACATGATATTTAAGGCCACTACTTCTGTATTTTACCAAAGAAAACCACAGGGCTCTTTGGGCGCCAGGAGTTGAAATCGACTTGACAGCACACTTTACCTTTACTTTACTTCTGTTACAGTATATATTTCAAGGAATTTGTGTTAAATAAGGTCATACTTCCTAATGACCTACAGATACCAATTTTGCATCCATAATCCTGCCACTGAAATTAGCTGAATTTAGTTAGTTTTTTAAATAACTAACTCATTGAAATTCTTTTTTTTTTGTTGTTTGGTTTTTAGAAGGACTTCTGAATATAATTATAATATTTTAACTGTTATTGTTCTCAATAGATATTAAACACTCAATAATTCCAAAGCAACATCATGTCCAGGAAAAGCAAAAGATCTTTCTCAGATTCAAATTTACTGTGATTCAAATTTACCATAAATGATCATTATTCTATAGAATGAATAATGTTTGAAGTTGAAATCCTATAAATTCCAAACTATTCTTTTACTTCCCTTTTGCAAACATAGTAATACAACATTCTATTTCATATATTTAATGTCTTGAACTTTCCTATAAATGTAATATAAGCAAAATGACTTTGCTTGGTCAACAACAGACTTCACCTACTTGTTTATATAAAAGTAGCTTCTGTTGGTTTTTAAATGGCAGAGATGTTTTTGGTTAATTGTACCTGATAATTGGGCAAAGTTGTACCTTTTTAAGGTGGTGGCACTCATATTTGGAAAGGAGAGAGCAACATTCCTTATTCAGCCCCACATAGCATCCCTCCAGTGGCTGTTGCTGTGTCTATTTTGTGTTTCTTTTTAGACTGTGAGACTCTTTGGGACAGGGAACCATCTTCTCATTTCTTTTGCTATGTAAAGCCTTTTGAGAACTTTTTAGTTGCTTGAAAAGTAGTATAGTACTTACATTTATATACCGCTTTTATAGCCGGAGCTCTCTAAGCAGTTTACAATGATTTAGCATATTGCCCCCAACATTCTGGGTACTCATTTTACCGACCTCGGAAGGATGGAAGGCTGTCTCAACCTTGAGCCCCTGGTCAGGATCGAACTTGTAACCTTCTGGTTACAGGGTGGCAGTTCCCCATGGGTAGCTTCTAGGGACACCAAAGTGTTTTGGGTGGTAGTAGGACATGATCAGGGGCATAGCAAGGTTGGAGTGGGCCCAGAGACAAAATTTTAAAATGTCCCCCCTCACTGAAGCTCAGCTCATGAAGTAAAGAAATCTTAAATGAGGCTGAATAGTGATATCAAACAGCATTATATATATATATATATATATATATATATATATATATATATATATATATAACTATAACTGCCTCCCCTTGCCCTATTATAGTTACACCCCTGGGCATGATGGGTGCTACCTACCACCCAACCCACAAAAGAAATGGGCAAGCAGGCGATATTAAACAATTTTTTTAACCTTTTCCCCAAACTCCAAGAGGATTCCATGGTGAGTGGAAGTGACAGTGACAAGAAGGATGGGCAAGCGGGCGACTGTTCCTCATTGCCCGCCTTCCTTCCTTGCTGCTGGTTAGAGGCAAGTAGAGGTGGTGGCAAAGAAGGTGGGCACATGCTCCCTGTCACCTGAACAGCACCAACCCTCCTGCCTGCCACCTGCTGTGGCCAGGAGGGTGAACAGGCAGGAAATGGGGGTATGCAAGGGGCACCCTGATGGGCTTCATTTGGGGGGCTTCATTTGGGGTGCCCCGGCCCGTGGGCTGGCCCTGGGGAGGAGACTCTCCCCCAACCATCTGCTGCTGCATGCACTTTCTCCCTGCCCCCCCCCCCAGTGGCCACTCCACCACTTTTGGTGCTTTCTCCCTACAGCTAGGAGGAGACATGCAGATGGGAGGAGGCAGGCCCCACATGGGTCACATGCTCACTCTCCCCCACAACACTTCCCCATGAAGCCCTGTGCATGCTAATTAGCCCTCAGCCACATGCCCCCCTCAGGGACAACTTTTGGCAGTGGAAGGGGAATACATCACATATCACATTATCTTACTATATAATAATACCTGCTGTCTTCATATAAAGCTATTAATTCCATATTGATTGTTTTAAAGACTAAGGAAAACTGGATCAGGAAGTTCCTCTCATTTGTCAGAAGAAACAAGGACTTTGAATACAGTGGAATAATGTGTTGCTGAAAGTATTGTAACCTGTATTAGATGTAGTGCTGTATTCTATCGAGCAATCTTTTATTTTCTGTTACTTAGAAATTTGTCTCAGTGGGAATCCTGGGTGGTGGGGCGGGGTGGAGAGAGAGAGGGAGGGAGGGAGGGAAAGGAGAAGGAGAAAAAATGAGTTGTTTCTGAATAAAACTTAGTTAAACATACAAAAGATTGCTTTGTGTTTGCAAGGGAAGCATAAGAAGGGAAGTTTGCAAGGGAAGCTCATAAAAATAAAGTTTAAAAACCGCTCACCCACTGAGAAATCCCACCATGAAACGTGGTGCAAAAAGTCTAAATGCAAAATGGACTTGCTTTGTGTATGATCACTTTCTATTTTAGGAGGGATCCTTGCTTTAAAGAGGAATGGGACTGAGCATTTTGGAAAGAACTTTGGATCAGTAATTTCTGGATCAGTAATTTCTAAACTTTAATTCCTGCTCATCCATAATACATATAGCATAATCTTTGGCAAATCATTCCCTCGCTCTTTAATTCCTGCCTTGTTACAACTGGTACTTAAGTGACTTACCACCCAAATTCATCATAAGAATGAATGAGATACTTACTGCAAAGAAAAACAAAGTCTGTTAGGGCTAAAAATATATGTCCTGGCCTGGTTTATTCTTTGGTGTTTAAAAAGTGAACTGGACACACTCAGGGCCCGTATCTTTTACCTGCACAATTGTAGTTAAAGAGTTGCTGAGCTGGGCGCACTCCCATGGAGTGAGACATGAGGATCCATAGTGCACCTATTATTTTAGATCTGTTGTCATTGGTGGAATTGGTGAAAGCTAGGATAGAGGCAGTTTATAAGTGCAAGGTATTTTGTAATAATACTGCTCCAGTGAGTAGACTTTGTAAGTTGTTTGTCTTTTTCTAAGGGCTAAACTACATGTTTCAGTGCATAGTTTGTCTTTTGTGTGTTCTTTTCTTTAAAAACAGCATCTTAAGGAACACCTGACAAAAAATGTGCCATCAAGCTGCTAGTTACTTCAGGAAGGAAGCTGCCATTGGCGCCAATGGCAACTTCCTTCTTTATTTATTTAACACATTATCAGAGCAAATAAGGTTAGATAGTGAGGAGATTTATTTTCACTGGGACTGTGGCACTGGCATAACAAGCTCTGAAGGAGTCTGTGTGTAAAAATTGAAAATGGGCCCCATCGGATAACTTCCCCATAGGGATCAATGGGAAACTTGAAAATATTAATACCTTTGGGATGGCTGGGCAGAAAACCCTGAAATTTCACATGGAGTTCCTACCTGATGATGACTGTATTAAATGTGTGGACGTTCGAAGAGATCAGTCCACCTGCTGACTTTTAATTAACTTTTTAAAAGGTTTTTAAAAGGCACTGGCATTCATTAATGCCATTAAGGCATTCATTAATTCATTAAGGCACTGGCAAAAATTCATTAAAAATAAACAGATGGATTGATGTCCTTGAACATTCACACATTTAATGCTATCATTATGTAGGAACTTCATGTGAAATTTCAGGGCTGACCAGCCATTCTGGAGGTATTGTTTAGTTTCCCATTGATCCACATGGGGAAATTATGATTTAAGTTTGAAATTCATGTGTAGCTCCCCTAGTGGCAGTCTGTGTTCATTGCACATGTTTGAACACTGGTAGATCCATCTTTGGTGCAGGGGTAAAGGGCTAAGCCTCCATCTCCCTAAAGTGGCTATTTTAAAAGAAAGAAAGAAAGAAAGAAACCTCAACACAAGGGCAAACTATGCATTGAAAATAATGTGCAGTTGGTCCTAACTATTGGTAGGCACTGTGTCCTAGTTCCCTTAAGAATTTCGTTTCTCAAAACTCCCAGCTTTTCTGGAGCTACCACGGCTCCAGACAGCTTCCTGCTGCTGCGGTGCTCCCCCTAGCAGCCCATGCCTCTGTGCATGAGGGGAGGCCAGGTGAGTGCCACAGCCATGCTGCCACACCCAGGCTGCTGAGGAGAGTGCTGACACAACAGGAAGATGCCTGGAGCACCGGTAAGGACTTGCTTATTTACTTTTTAAAGTGTCTCTTGCCGCCCCCACTGAAGCAGTTCACAGTTGGGCAGAAATGGAGCACAGACCAGCGAACTGGTTTGCTCCAGTTTGGCCCATCCGCTATCTGAGTTTGGACCGAATCAGAACCCTCGGTTGGCACACACCTCTATTGGCGCACGAGTCAAGGGAGATTCCTGCATGCCAGCAGCCCAGCACTCACTAATGGGATGCGTGGGAAGGCTGCTGCTCCTGCCATCCGATGATCAGCTGTTCAGCAGGTGGGGGCTGGCTGAGGCAGAGCACATTAGGAGTGTGTGCTGCTGCCTCCCTGCCCACCAATTCCTAGCTCTTCCAAGTGGTGGGTGGGGGAAGCCCAAAGTGGCAGAGAGGCAGAGCTGCACCAGCAAGCAGAGAGTGCTGCACAATGTGTGCTCGCTGCTGCTGCCTGAGCTTGCCACCTCCTCCCTGCTGGTGTCCCCAGAGTTGTCCTGGCTTCTGCTGCTGGCTTCTGCTCCACACCAGCCAGGTTTGTTTGTCTCAAGAACATGGTGTGAAACCATGGGGTGTGTGTGTGTGTGTGTGTGTGTGTGTGTGTGTGTGTGTGTGTGTAGGATGCTTATTTTGTAAGCCCATTAGGTCCAAGGTCCAAAGTTACCTAGCTACACCCATGCTTTAAAGCTCACATTATTTTGCTTACACAAAAGCTCATACCACTGAAGTCAATGGCTGTAAACGGACACATTACAATGGTGCTGGGTTTTTGTGAATTACAAAGTCTTGGTAGTACTTTGTTATTAATGAACAGTTACATCAAACTTTTAGGGCATCTAAAGATATCCACACACTGTTCATGAGTTTATATTTATAGAAATATCTTCTTCTCTTTCTAAATAAAGATAGTAACAAGTAAGAGTGGATAGATATTGATATAGGAGAGTGTGCAATAACAATTGGCACTATATTTAGGCATGGTAAAGGTTTTATCAGCAGAGAGGAGCAAGGGCATATTTACATAGCCAACATTCAGAAATCATTTTTTCAGGGTTAGCGACCATATCTATGTAAACAAGAATTCCAGCGAGTTTCCAGTCACAACTCCTACTGATGATCTTGGGTCATTCCAGGTCACCATGTTACATGGACTGGAGATCTCAACCTCTCTATAGTTTATATGATTGCTTAAGGGAGAGTTCAGTAAGAGTTTCTGCTTCTTACCTTGAGTCTCAGATAGTAACTCCTCCTTAACTTGAATATATAAACAAATGGGAGCGGAAGTGAGTTGAATTATCACAGGACAATGAGCACATAAAGAGGAACAAAGGACGCAGAGTTAGAGATATATTGGATTGGGTTCTGATATGGATTAACTGGGTTATTAAACATATTTCCAATAGCTAAAGTTCTTGTCTTGCTCAAATGTCATCTGAGGCTCAAAAGTCTCTGTGAATCTTGGAAAGTACCTCCTATTTTCCAAACCATCCCCACATTTCCCCCGATTAAATGGAACATGGGTGGGGGGGTGGGGGGAGGAAAACAAATGCAATCTCAAAATGAAGATAATCTCAGATCAAGAAACATTTCGCATAAGAATCATGATTTATCATCAGTAATGTAATCATAATCTTTAGACCAATATCTTGCATTCATGATAGCTCACATAAACAAGAAAAATATGAGCACCTTCATTTTTTCTCAATTTCTCTTCTCATTAGCTATATCGAGAGGCACTACCTTTTTGATGAATTTGATATCCGTTCTTAGGGTGTAGCTCTCAGGACATTAGGATGGAGCAGCAGATAATAATAGCTCTTATTCAGATTTATGAAGAACTTAAAATATGTGTATAGTTGCTGCCAGGATGCTTGTTAACCGCCCAGAATGCTTGCTTGACATTTTTCAATGGAAGCTAATTGTTAAGAGGTCCCGCCGCCCCCCATGCAGACATCACTTGGAAATGTTTGGAATTTGAAAAATATAAGAGTTGGGGGAAGGTGAAACAGCCCAATGTCCTCCAGCTATAGGGAGGGGACAGGTGTGTATGTTTATGAAGGAAAACAGCTTATCATTTTGGAACAGACAGAAGCAAGGAGAGAGTAAGAGCTGAGTGTTGGAAGGTTGGAAGCACCTTGTGGGGTGCAGGATCTCACTCCCGGGGGATCTGAGGTGAGGTGCATATGTGCTTCCTGGTAGGCATGTACATACTGCTTGCCTTCATATATGCTCTACTTGCATATTTTTAAGTAAAACTACAAAAACATCCTCAGCCTCCAGTACTGTCTCACTCAAAGGAAACCAAAACTATTACCAAGTAATGTTCAAGGAAGTGGCATGCATGCAGCGGTATGCTATGCTTATAATATTTTTCTATGTTTGACACCTTGCAGAAACATTGGGATACTGATGACATATTTAGTGCATGGATACTGCTACCAGCTCATAAACAATTCCTCACGTTTAAAAGGATCAAATGTATCATGCAGTGTAACAGAGATACTAATCAAGTTCAGTGGAACAGTCATAATTCAAAACAAAGATTGTGGCTGGGAGCTTGTAGTTCGATAATGTCAGTGAAACTATAATCTAGTTGCACACAAGATCTTCAGGGCTGAAGTGGTTTTAAATGGACCGAAATCCCTGCTATCAATCAGTGTCTAACACCAGAGCAGACAGACACTTGATGCCCTTATAGGCATTAGGTTATGGTACAAAGTTATCTGTAATTTTAGAATCACTGTGGGGAATGTCCTGCTAGTGAGGGAGGATATAGAAAGCGAAAACAACACAAGAGAGATCAAAAAGAATATACCAGAGCAGGGCCAAAAATGACCACTCCTTCTCTAATCTGCAATTGGCCCCGCAAATACATCAAGTAATCCACAAACAGGGGAACTGGGCAATCTGTCTCTTTCACCTGTTGCTGAACTACAACTCCCATCATCCCCAGCCTCAAGGCTGGGGATGATGGGAGTTGTCCTACAACTGCTGGAGGGCCAGGTGTGCCCACCCTTGTGCTAGAGGCTATTTATCAGGGGCCTTGCTAGGTAATTAAAATATCAGAGGCCTGGACCCACAACCCCTCTTTTCATAATAAACTCAATCATACCCCTCCAAGAATAATTCTGTATGTTTTGTAAAGTCTCCTAATAGAATTCAGCACCTATGGAAGTGGAAGCAGCAGAGAGCTAGGTGAGGCTAGGAGCTCTCTCGCATGCTCTGTGCAGGTGCCTCCCCTGCTGCACTTCATTTCTGGAGCGAGGTGGCTATGGTCATTTGGAAGAAATTCACTGGGGCCCATGCTACTGACTGATAAGGAGCACTGTCCACTTGGAAGTTCTCCCATGAAAGCTGCAGGAGGCTGCTGCCTCTTGGGGCTGGGGGGGCAAAGGGGAGAGAAGAGAGCCAGGTTAACTGGAGGTGGGGCAAATTTTGCTCAAAGATCTCCAAAAATTCTGCTCAGCCTGCCTAGAATGACCCTGGGAAATCAGATTAATAGGCTGGCTTTGGTTGCTGGCTATTGGTCAGAATAGGTACTTGCAAGCTATTCTGACTTCTGATTGGTTGGAGGCAGGGCTAGCCCCTGCCCCCTCTTAGGGGAAAAAAGAAAGAAAAGAAAGGCACACCCTGATTGGTGCTGGGGCACTAAATATGCAATTTTGGTAGTGCCTAAGTATGGTAGTTACTTCACTAGGGGGGAAAGGATCCAACTGAACACCCTAAGAGGGAGGAAATGGCTTTACAAAGGAATTTAGAAGAAAGACCAAGAGTCAGTGGCATCTACTGGCAAGCAGCAGAAATGCAAGAGACAGACAAACAGAGAAAGACAGAAAGGAAGATATTGAGCCGAGTCTCATGATCAGTGAGACCCGGTTTGGGGCAGTGAGCGGGGAGAGTGGGCTAAACCCGCTCCCCCCGCACACGAGCGGGGAGGGAGCCCTGGGCGGCCGCATCATGACAGAGCCGGCAGGGGCTAGAGGGAGCGGGGGCCAATCGGCCCCCTGCATGAGCATGTAGGGCATGCTGGCGAGACCCCCAGAGCCGGGAGGCGGCTTTTCGCTTCCCCTCCCCTCCAGGGGTCTCCTCATGAGTAGGCATGGCGTGAAGACACAGCACGGCTACTCACGATCTTCAAAACCAGGTTTGCAGAGCCGCTCCGGAAACCTGATTTTAGGGCAGGGGTTCTTGAGCGGGTTACCCACTCTAGAACCACTGGGCTCGCAGCCAAGCCCGGTGGTTCTCACGATTGCAGAAAACCGGGCTAGTGGAGGCTAGCCCGATTTTCTGCAATTGTGAGAATAGCCCCATTATGTGTTTGGTGAGAGAATGGGGGCTGGTAAGAATGTGGGCCTGGCATGGAGGGGAGCAATGTCCCCTTTATCCTCTATGAGAAGCCTTCATTGGGCACACATGGAATTGTGTTATTGAGCAGGTCGCATTCATTTCTATGTGGCTTACACAGGAGAACTTTATGGTAGGCCTATAATTTGCCAGTGCTGAAAAGGTACTAGAACGGAGAAAGAGTGTTTCCTAATTTTACAACCTTCCTCTCCCCTCAGCTGACAGTATCAGATATTAAAAGCAAGCAAGCAAAGAAAACCCCTCAAAGTTAGCATGGCTTTGTATCCATAAGGGACCCCTAAGAGGAAGAATTCCAGTCTACTTTTAATGCTAAACATTTGCCCTGAACTAAATACTTTCTTTTTACCAGTTCTACTATAATCTGGCTTTCCGACAGATGCAGAAAGAAACCTTCTCCCAGGTGAGGTTATCTGAGAGGTGAGCAGTATTTTGTGTTCACTACTCCTTATCTAATTTCACCGAAGTGTATCTGCTTGCTTGGCTGCCCGGAATATGCATTCATTTAAACCCAGCTACTGAAAGGATCACTCTGGGGCCAAACTAGATGTGAAACAGGATATCCATGATTAGAATCTCCTACCATTTTTCTTAACAGCCATGAGAGGGCCCCCGGATTTAATGTCAAGTGATGGATAGAGCATACCTGCCTTGCCAAATGATGGGTACAATTTACCCATGTTGTACAGAAGGGGCCAGAGTGGAGGCCTCAGTCAGTGTGGACTTGGAGTATGGGGCTAGCAGGGCTGCGCCGCTGCGGCTGCTGCCAACCGTGCCATGTATGCGCAGAGCTGCCTGGCTGCACATGCACCCCAGACCCTCTTTGCCTGCCTGCCTCATGCAGGCTAGCCTTAGCCAACCATGTGACACAGCAC
Organism: Hemicordylus capensis; assembly: GCF_027244095.1. Classification (NCBI taxonomy): domain Eukaryota; kingdom Metazoa; phylum Chordata; class Lepidosauria; order Squamata; family Cordylidae; genus Hemicordylus; species Hemicordylus capensis. Next base: position 71,963,995 of record NC_069657.1, read on the forward strand.
TGCTGCCCTGCATGCGCTACTACGAGGAGGGACACGAGGGAGTGGCAGCGCCGCCGCCACTGAGCTAGGCAACCAATGAGTGAGAGGGAAGCGCAGAACTAGGGGAAGAAGGGGCCATCAAGGGCACAGGCACTCTCTGCTCTCCAGCATCACAGCAGCGGCTGCCAGCTGGGCACTGTGGAGCAGCCACCACCACTCGAGTATGTGTGTCATAATCATTAAACCGGTCAACTGTCTCTAGTTCTCTACACTACCACTACTGCCTTGGTCCTTTTCATTATGCTGTGTGGCTGCTTGTGGGTTGGGGTCTTGGGTGGGTGTGGGGAGAGTGGGCTGGGTTGGCCACCTTTGTGGCTCCCTATGGGTTGGGGACTTGGGTGGGGGGAGGGCTGGTTTGGCAGGGGGGAAAGCGATTTAGTGATCCATTTCCCCCCTTGTTCCATGATTCTCTTCCAAAGTGATGCTGCACAACTTTTTATTTTTTATATATTGATATCTTGCATTTCTCCTGAAAAGCTCAGAATACATAGTTATTTTTATCCTCACAACAACCCTGTGATGTAGGTTGGGCTGAGAGATAAGCGACTGGCCCAGAGTCACCCAGTGAGTTTCGTGGCTAAAGGGGATTTGAACTTGGCTCTTCCCTTCCTGGTCATAGGAACATAGGAACATAGGAAACTGCCATATACTGAGTCAGACCATTGGTCCATCTAGCTCAGTATTGTCTTCACAGACTGGCAGTGGCTTCTCCAAGGTTGCAGGCAGGAATCTCTCTCAGCCTTATCTTGGAGAAGCCAGGGAGGGAACTTGACACCTTCTGCTCTTCCCAGAGCGGCTTCATCCCCTGAGGGGAATATCTTGCAGTGCTCACACATCAAGTCTCCCATTCAGATGCAACCAGGGCAGACCCTGCTTAGCTATGGGGACAAGTCATGCTTGCTACCACAAGACCAGCTCTCCTCTCCTAGTCTCCTGGTCCTAGTCCAACACAAGGTATATGTAGAGGACAACAGTCTTAGGAGCCTTTGTATTATGCTGTTTGGGGGCTGGATTTCATTATTATCTTTTTGCAATGCCCATGCTATTTTGCACTTATATATATATATACACACACACACACACACAAATGTACACATTTGCTCCTACTCCTCCTGTGGTCTATTATGGTTGGGTTACCCTTTTCACTGTGGCTTCTTTATTTGGGGGAGGGGGAGTCTATTCCCCACTCACTGGTCTCCCATCCAAGGGACTGACTGAGTGCACACCTGCCCAGCTAAAGGGAACATTCTGAGAGCCTTAGTCCTGCCCCCTGCCCTCCCTTTGTACCCAACTGTACCGTATTTCATTTTGTTGCTTCAAATTCCATGGCTTCCCTAACAGTGCATTGGAACGTTCTCCTTCACGTAATCAGGTTAGTAAACCTGTAGTTCATTTATGCAATGCTCCTGCATAGGGATAGGGAGGGAAGACACGACCGAGGTTCACGTGGATGCGACAGTAAATCTCTTCTGGAAAAGTTTGTATGGTTATGTGCAGAAAGACAAGTGTATCTCCTCTAAACAACAATGGGACAAATTGTGGAAATGGACGTTGGACGTACCCCCCCCCATTACCTGAGGTGCCTTGAAATCAACCCCCCCCTCCAAGTTACAGTACTGCCTGCATATACTTTATAACCCTGCGGGTTACCGAATCCTTGTATGTAAATCTTTGTATATATATGATGTACAAACAACCACTTTGTATATAATTGTGCTTTGGCAACGTACTGTATGCTTTGGTAGTTTGTTGGTTCAATAAAAAAATCTTGTCCTTTTTGTTGTTGTTGTTGTTGAAATCTTGTCCTAACATTGCTTAAACCGCTTAAACAGCCTGCAAATTGTGCTTCCCTGCTTCCATTTTGTTGCTTCAAATTCCAGCTTAGGCCCTGGGTATTTAAGAGAACATCGTCTGTTCAGATCATCTGGAGAGGTTCGCCTGGGCTTGCCACCAACTTGTTTGGCGGCTTCTTGGGAGCGGGCCTTCTCTTTTGTTGCCCCTGGACTTTGGAATGCGCTCCCTATTGAAAGAAGCGCCTCCCCATTTCTGGCAACGTTTAAAAAGGCACTGAAGACACATTTATTTACCCAGGCTTTTAATTAGATTTATAGTTTTAATATTGGTTTTTAAATGTTTTAAATGTTTTCAATGATTTTAATTGTTTATTGATTTGATGTTTTAAATGATTTTAATTGTAAACCACCCAGAGATGCAAGTTTGGGGCGGTATATAAATATTTGAAACAAACAAACAAACAAACAAACAAATTCATTCATTCATTCATTCATTCATTCCATGGCTTCCCTATAAATTCCATGGCTTCTCTAACACTGCATCAGCTTAAACAGCCTGCAAATTGTGCTTCCTTGTGTGGCGGGTGCTAATGCTATCTGGCTCTTGGATTACATCCAATTACACCTTCTGTGAAACACTGGATCACCAGTTTGCATGTGGTTTAAGCCCCAGAGCCCAGCCTTGGAATTTATGAAACAAGAATCCATGGAAGTGCTCTTGAGAATGTACAGAGTGCAAGTGCAGATGCAGAGACTAGAGGGAAGGACTAGGGTATAGATAGTGCAGTACAGAGTGATACTGCCCCTATACTGGGGCATAATCCCCAGCCCCAATGGCCTTTGGTTGGGGATTATGGGAGTTGAAGTTGAAATTATGAGAGTTGATCAACCCTAGAGATGCAGAAGACATGAGTTTCAAGTTGGAGAGTATTTCCCCTTTCATTCAAAATCTTTTTGGATCAGTTAAAATTTGGACTCCTTGGATACAGGAGTGGGGGGGGAGTGGGGAAAGAAATATGTGGGATGGGAATATGTGAAGTTGCATCATGTTGAAATGTTTCTGCTAATGCATATTTCCATAACTATACCTGTTTTATATTCTCACATTCTTGTGAGTTCAGTTGCTGTTTGTGCCCTCAAGAATCCAACTGTTTAAAAATAATGTGTGTGTCATGATGTGTGTGTATGTGTGAGATGATGATGATGATGATGCTTAACTTGTAGCGGGAGCAGGGGGCTCCAGAGGCCTTTAGCTGATGATATTTAACTTGGGTGGGCGGGGGGGGGGGGGCTCCTGGGTGGTGATGGGGATCCAAATGTGCCCCTGCATCAGAGTGGGGAGAGACACCCTCTGTGGTGACTGGGGTGAGGTAATCTATGGACCTCCATAAATGCATATAGGGGCTCTGCCTGAGCCCACTTTTGACAAAGGTGTAGCTTATTTATAACCCATTGTTATTATTTTATCTGTGCTTATTAATACGCAGCATAATTGACCTGTTTGAAAGCCTCTGGAAAAAGTGCAATTTATTTTGTTACGTTTTCTTAAATCCTTTCCCCCTGCCTCACTTCAACCTCCTCTAAAGACAACTTAGGTCTTTCTTTGGGGATCTGTCTGTAAATCCTGCTGATCATGTCCATCACATGTCTGACAGATCAGTGAGATGTTTTCTTTCTCCTTCATGAGGGAAGCCCTTGTTCTTCCCGCCTTCCCTGAAGCCATAACACTTTTGACTGACAGAACATTACCCTCCTTTCACTAAGCATTTTTCCAAGATGAGGTAGTATCTAAATTCACCCAGAAATCAGTTTTCCTTTTTACTAAAACAAACAAAATTAGTGACATCAGTTAAACTAACTTAGGATGTGTTTCTTTTGCAGTGTGAAGGGAAGAAGACCACTGACAGGATATTCCTGCCCACTTTAGTTCTAATTCTATATCCAAAGATCCACATCCCAGATCATTCCACTGTATTTGTGGAATAACTTGTTTGACCCCACAGTACAAGACTGCTGGAATTCTCAGAGTGGCCACAGGATGCCTATTGCAGTTGCTAAGTAACCATAAACGTTTCCCTCTTCCCCAGAAGTAAGCTACATGGCTGGCCAAGGAATGGAAGGCATGGAAGCCTGCTTGTGTAGCACAGATAAGAGAGAGATGGTGTGTGTTTTCATTAGCTGTAGTGTAGTGTAGCATTGCATAGGATAGCACTTTCTACTGGACTACTATTCTGGACAACAGTCTGCTATGCCAAGATTTTGTGGGACTACCCTCAGCAGTACCCACAACAGTCAACACTATTTGGGCTTCAGAGTCTAGGTGCCCCAAATCCTCTCCACCCCATATAACAGATGATCACTGGTCATTGCTGTAAAAGTACCTCAAGCTATTGAGTCTGAAGTCTCATTCTAACAGGGCTGATCTCCTGTTAAGTGGGGTGCAGTTGGATAATGAAGCAGAGGAAGTGGGAAGAAAAGAACCCTGATGATGTTGGGTTTGCTTGCGTCTGCCTGATAGCACCCCTGCCACACACCAGCCCTGCACACTGTCCAAACTGAATATTGCTCCTGTGGTAATACTTTTAAAGAGAGTCACCTCCATTTGGAGCAAATGCATAAAATGGCAGCTACCACAGAGTATTTATGCACAAAAGGTCTAAAGCAGCTTCTTTGAAATCCAAAAACCCGCTCAAAGAATTTACCTCTAAACATTTAGAAAACGTTTATTCTTGCTTGTAACCTGGAAGGCCCTCTACAAGCCAGAATGGCTGAGAATAATTCCGATTAGTTGCTTTTAAAGTGCCACAGTCCTCACATGAGAGAGTAATTTCTTTCTCCTGGCTTGTGAGTGAAAATCAGAGTCTAAGACAATGCCATATCTGTCCGAGTCCCTCAGTGTGTAAGCTGAGACCAAGCAAAGCAACTTCGCACCCTGGCTTCTTTCAGGTCCTAATGGCATTTCCGGGTGGATTAAAAAAAGGGTCAGGCAGACCCCTTTCTTTAGTGCCCCCTGAGCTGAGTGGCAAGGACTCAGGAACTGTCCTGGGGGCATCCTGATCTATTAACCTCATTAAGCCATTTGCTGCAGGATATATGGGAAATTTCATTAATGGTGTCAGAAAGAGAGTCTAATTCATCTTTCTCAAAGAAACCATTCTAGTAATCAAGTTACTTAGGAACAAGAGAGAAAGGGATGATTCCCATTTTCTCATTGCTCAACCAGTTGGGATTGCTGGCACCAAGACACATGGCTGGTGTCTCATTTCCTCAGGGATGGCACTGGAACGCAAAGCAAATCATCTGAAAATTAAGGGGAAAACGCAGCTCTTTTGAAATAAAACTAAAATCTATTTCAGTTACTGTGTCCCAATTAATGGAAAGCAGCTTTTCTTCAATGAATGAGATTATTGCATGAGTAACAAGGAGACACTCATCAGTGACTGGAATAACATCGTGGCAAAGGGTTAAAGCTACTCCAAGGCTCTTAAAACATTTAATTTGACCATTCATGCAGTATTAAATATATGGTGTTGTGAGCCTTTTTTTTCTGACCCAGGTCAGGATTATGAAAAATTAATACTCTTGTCATATGAGACGGCTCTCGATTGTCAATCTCTCTGCTGGTTATTGTTACCTTCCTGGCCTTTCAATCAAATGCTGAATATGAGAGGATACCAAGCAAGTATACAAGAGGAGTCAAAACTGTTGGGAATTCTCTCTGGTAAGAGAAACTCTTTTTCATTATAGCAAAGTGCACAGAGGCACAAGACAGTGGAATTTAGTTAGGCATGCATGTATGCTGAGAGTAAAGTAACTTGGAGCCAGTTCATAGTTGCAAATCAATATAAGTGGTATTTATGAAAAAACTCAATTCTAGATAGAAAAGTGAGGAGATAGAATCTCTAATCTATCTATCTCTCTCTCTCTCTATCTATCTAGATGCAGATGGATTCTGCATCTCTGCACACATGGTGCAGGGAGAGGGGAGCTTGCATGTTGCAAGGGAGAGGAAGGGAAGAGGAAGTGGCAGGAAGGAAGGAAGTCCCTGAGATTAGCAATCTACATATCAAAGGGATAGTGTCAGAGCAGTAGAGAAGGGATGACCAATGTCTTGACCCTCTAGCCCTCTGACTCACTAGTCTATCCTCCTATGTCATTGAGACAAGAGTCAGCGCATAGTCCTTAACTTCCAACAAAAATAGCATACTAATGGTGAGGATAAATTGGGAGATAAAGGCATACTAAACCCTGATTAATCTTATTCTGATTTATTGGGAAACAAATATTAATATCACTCAAACCTCAGATATTCAAATTAGCTATTTTGGGTTCTGTGGTTATTCTGAGTTTGCCTGACACGGTTACAGTAATAGAGGCTATTCTCATAAGCAGCCAAGCCTGAGCTTGGCTGCCTATGAGAATGGCCAGGATCCTCACGGATCCTGGTGGTGCCTTGGCATCAAACCCTGCACTGAAGCCCGGCTCTTAGCTGAGGTTAAGGGTGCGAATGCACCATTAATCCAGCTGCTGAGATTGTGGGTCAGCATGAGCTGCTTGCACGCTGTGCGCTGTGCACTGTGGGATACCCAGAGGCCTGGTCAAGTCTCAGTCTCAGAGTGTTCCACACTGCTCCGCGATGCATAGAGTGCTCCCACCAGGCAAATAATGATCATCTTGTGGGAAGAGAGCTGGTCTCGTGGTAGCAGGCATGACTTGTCCCCTTAAGCTAAGCAGGATCTGCCCTGGTTGCATATGAAAGGGAGACTAGAAGTGTGAGCACTGTAAGATATTCCCCTTAGGGGATGGAGCTGCTCTGGGAAAAGCATCTAGGCTCCAAGTTCATTCCCTGGCATCTCCAAGATAGGGCTGAGAGAGATTCCTGCCTGCAACCTTGGAGAAGCCGCTGCCAGTCTGTGTAGACAATACTGAGTGAGATGGACCTATGGTCTGACTCAGTATATGGCAGCTTCCTATGTTCCTATGTCTGGGGGGAAAGGTAAGGTTTGGGAAGCCCTCCTCCTACTCACATGTCTGGTAGGTCATAGGGATGTGAATGAACCGATCTGGAGGCCCTTTTAGGGGCCTCTGAACCAGATCAAACACTTGCCGACTCAAAGGTTCGACAGCAGGGGGGATGGCTTTAAGGGCTTCTCCACCCCCACCCCCCGCTGCATTTCCCCCACTGGCGCCAAGTCCTTAAGAGCCCGTTGGAGCGGCAGCGTACCTCCCTGCCGCCCCATGCCGCCATTTACTGGATGTAGCAGGAAGTAGGAAGTGTGACTGTGTGCATTGCTCGCACACGCAAGTCAGGTGCGTATGCGCAACATGTGCAATGTGTGCATGAGAGCGACGCATGCAGTTGCACTTCCTACTTCTGGCTACATCCAGTAAACGGCAGCATGGGGCGGCAGGGAGGTATGCCGCCGCCCCAAAGGGCTCTTAAGGACTTGAGCACCAGCAGGAGAAATGCGGCGATAGGGGGGGATAATTGCACCCACTCCCGTCATTAAAGCCATCCCCACCCCCGCTGTCGAACCGGCCCCTGCCGGTTCCGTGCACATCCCTAGTAGGTCCTGTCAATGGCCCCATATGGTCATTGCCATACCAAAAATTTCATTTAGAAGCCTGCAAAGTCACTCTTACATGACGGACTTGGATGTGATGTATATTTAATTTTGCTATATCATACAAAGCGAGCATTTTTGAGAATCCTGGCCAGACTGCTTTGTGCTTCCGGGAATTACCAACTGTTAAAACAAACTCTTCTAATATTTGTACCTAAGTGTGGTTTCCCATCTCAGAATCCCAATATCACTCCTGGCTTTTCCAGCTCTAATTGGCCCAAAGGCCTGAAAAGGGAAGTATCTTCTTCAGAGCAAAGGCCGATAGGCATATTGGTCAACTGGGTAAATCACTGATGTGCCAGCAGGGCTGTTGTGTCATGTGGAGAACAGCCACTGGATTCCAATTGGCTCTATTGATCATGATCCTGTCATTCAAGGGCAGATGCTAGGCCAAGGTTCTTTAGCTTGGGCTTGTTTCTTCACAGTGGGTCTCATAATGTGCTTGAGCTAAATTACATGTTACATTAAGCCTCTTCTTAGGCCTCATGGGCTTGTGTATTACTCAGTAAATAGCCACTGGAAAGGGGACTCTGAACTGGGACCACAGTGTGGAAGGAGGGGGCTTTGACCCTGCTATATGGATTGTCACCTAGCAACTGCTGTTTGCCCAGCAGGCAAATTCCCATTGGCGATACTCCAATGTGAGGGGAGGGGATTGTGAATGTGACCCATCCTCCCAGTCACTATTTGCATATCATGGACCTCCTTATTTTTAACCTGAACTCAATGCTTTGCTTTGGGATGTGCTCAAACCTAAGTGCATGTTCAAAGTAAAGCATACCTAGGCATATAGTAGGCTTAGCAGTGGTGCAAAGAAAAGCTGCTGGTGGCTGCTCCCCCTGCTGTCTCTTACTCACTCCCAGCTGGCAAGTGCTTTGTTAGCTGGCTGGGCGCTTCTTCTCTCTTGTTCACAGCAAGAGAAAGAAATAATAACCAGCTGGCTAACAAAGCACTTGCCAGCTGGGAGTGAGTAAGAGCCTATGCATCATGTTCCCAGCTGGTAAGTGCTTCATTCACCAATTGAATATGTGGAGATGGTGAGGGACTCCTGAAGGAGGGCAAGGGGCCACAGTGGTGTCCCCCAGACCTCGGCAGACCAGAGACATTTGTCCCCCCTCCTCCCACAGTGGCTATGCCCCTGAGACCACCATTGTAAGTAAATTCAGGTTTCTTAACATACATGTAAATTAGAAGTTCTTGTGTATGTGAACGTTTCCTTCTTTATTTTCATATACCTATTGATTCAAGTGGTGTTTTTTTAATAATTAAGAGACAGCCAGAAGTGAAATGCGTAGATTTTTTAAAAAATTAAGCATTCCTGCTTATCTCTGCGCTTCCTCTAGCTTGCTGCTTCAGCTACATGTATTTACCCAAATAGAAGATGACTTTGAATATGACAACCCCCTTAAAAATAAATTCATGTTATATCTCTATTTACCTGAAAGGAACAGGACTCCGAATTTAAGACGGACCCCACCCTGCAATTTCTAACATCAAAGAACTTGGGAAAAAGCTAGTCTTGGATTCAGGTAAATACAGTAAGTCTCTTCCCGTGTTCCCTATTCCCTAATTCAATGTATTCCCTCAGTCTTCCGGCCTGCTTCACTAGCCCTCTTATACTCTTACCAAGTACTATATCAGTGCTTATCCTGCCTATTCCTAATATATATTCCTACTTTTTATTAAATAAATAAATAAAATACTCAACCATTTCCCATACCATCCCAATCCCCCTCTGAACTAACAGAACCAATCTGCCTTTTCTATCCTAATCTTCCACCTCCCCAGCATCTTCCTTCCTGCCTACTTACCTCAAGGTTCTGTCCTCCAATCAATACTCCCTCTCCAGTGGTGTTGTGCTGCAGGGACATAGGGACATAGGAAGCTGCCATATACTGAGTCAGACCATTGGTCCATCTGGTTCAGTTCTGTCCTCACAGACCGGCAGCGGCATCTCCAGGGTTGCAGGCAGGAATCTCTCTCAGCCCTATCTTGGAGATGCCAGGGAGGGAACTTGGAACCTAGATGCTCTTCCCAGAATGGCTCCACCCCCTAGAGGGAATATCTTACAGTGCTCACACATCAAGTCTCCCATTCAGATGCAACCAGGGCAGACCCTGCTTAGCTAAGGGGGAAAGTCATACTTGCTACCACAAGGCCAGCTCTCCTCTCTAGAGGACACAGCCCTCAGCACCAGTACTTTCCCCACTTCAGGGTCTCAGCAGGGATGCAAAGCCTTTGGCTGTTTGCATGGAAATAATGTGCTGCTATCCCACCCATTTATTACCATTCTTCCTGTCTTAGGAACATAGGATGCAGCCTTATACCAAGTCAAACCATTGGTCCATCTAGCTCAGTACTGTCTTTGCTGACTGGCAGCAGCTCTTCAAGGTCTTGGGCAGGAGTCTTTCCCAGCCCTTCCTGGAGATTCTGCCAGGGACTGAACCTGGGACTGTCAGCTTGTAAGTCCTATGATGGTCTAGTGTCAGGACATCCTAAAACGCATGATGCAATGCCCACTGAATTGCATTGATTCATTCTAGTAGAGTAACCCTAGAGTCAACATGATCTTGACTTTTTGTAAAAGAACGCACCCCCCGCAATTACTGCATCTATCTAGGTGAGCAGCGTGGCCATGGGACTTGGCTGTCAGGGTGGGTGTGACTATGGGGGCTGTCAGGGAGAGCACCAGCCCTTCTGAATTTGTGACTACATCACTGCCCCTCTCCTAACCTAAGAAATGGTTCGCGAACAGTTTATTACACTTGTAATCATTTGTACTGTTTTCAGAGCATTGTCTAGACACACATATCTGTTCTTTGAGTAGTAGCTAGTGTTCTACTTGCTTTGAAAACTAATCTTCTTTCTTGTTCACAACAAGAAACTTCGTTGGGTATCTTGGTTGCAGCATTTTGTCCTCTGCTATCCATTTTGCTTTTATAACAAGCCAGTTTACTGAACAAAAAAAATGTCTTGCGGTATGCTTCAATTACTTGTAAAACAAAATTGCCAGAATATCCCACTAGTCACGCCACCTGAGTTGCTTACACACACACTTGGAATCCCATTATTTGCAAGCTGTTGTTTATATTGTACAATTCTATCCATGTTTGACATGCTTTTTATAAGTTTGTTCCAAAGAAGCAGACTTCAGTCAACAAAAGCTGCAATTTCACAATTCAATGTGAGAAATATGCACCAATCCAAGATGGAGAAAAAGAGGAATCTCTTGTGGTTTTAGTCATGCTTTTGCACTGAGCTTTTAGCATGCATTTTAAAGGTTATTATCTATAAAGCCCTTAACAGCTTGAGTCCAGGCTATATGAGAGAGCGCCTCTTTTGTCTTAATCCCTGCCGCCTGTTACGATCTTCTGAAGAGGTCCGGTTACGGTTGCCACTGGCTCATTTGGTGGTGACCCACGACTGGGCTTTCTCTGTGGCTGCCCAAGGGCTTTGGAATATGCTCTCTGCTGAAATAAGAGCATTTCCTTCTCTATTTGTTTTCAGGAAGACCCTCAAGACTCAACTGTTCTCACAGGCTTTTAATTAGATTAAAATTTTTAATTTTAATATTTTTTTTTAATAATTGTTGTATGCTACTGTTTTTATCTCTGTTTTATGCTATTGTTTTAATTGTTTCATGCATTTTAATCTGTGCTGATCTTAAAAAAAAAATTTAAATTTTGTACACCGCCTAGAGATGTACATATCAGGCGATATAAAGATATGATAAATAATTTTTTTTAAAAATTATTTAGAGGCCAATATATCTCAGAATGTATTTAAGTTCCTCTTTAACATTAACCCCAGGTTTCAGTTTATCAATGTACAATGCTTCCCTGATTTTCCTTTTAAGTATGCAATGTTCTATCTCCAAAATACATGCTTTAAGTGGCATTGTTTTTGCTTTGTGCCTGTCTCTCGTATGAATTGACCAAGGTCTTTCCCTATTAATGTTCTTTGAGTCTGCGAGGTGTTCTTTAAACCTAGCTAATAGAGGCCTTACAGTTTCTCCCACATAACATTCACCACAATCCGCACAAGTAAACTTATAAATGTGATGATACATTTATTGCTGATTAAGATAACAGACATTATGTATATGGACAAGACATTCCAGCTTTCAGCTTCTTCCGCTTCTATACCATACTATTGATACTTTGATGATATATATATATACTCCTTTGTAAATGAAACCTGTGACTTCATGCTCTGTAATATTTATAGCTAGTGTACAGGGCTGGGCTGGGGGCACTGAGAGGGCGGTGGGTTTTGAGCAGAATGAGTGGGAGTATTTTTCTTTCATTGATTTTTTTTATTTTTTAAAAAAACTTCAAAAAAGTGACTTGTTTCATGGCAAAAAATTACAAAAACTTCTGAAACTGAAGCAACCCTGCTTGACCATCATTCCACCCACCACTGCCATCTATAATCTTCATAAAAAAGGGTAAACATCACCCCTTTTATATTTCCCTTTTATATTTCCAGAATGGCTTGGCCTGGAATTCTTAAATTGGGCTCAGATGTAGCACAGGTTAGCAGGACTGTGTATTGATTTTGAAGTGGATTGGCCAATCTGTTGATTTTAATGATTTTTTTTAATTTTAAAAGACTTCCAAAAAGTGGCTTATTTCATGGCAGAAAATTACAAAAACTTCTGGAATTGAAGTCCCACCCATCTTGGACCATAATTCCACCCCAGTGTGAAGGAATCAGCCCTTGGCCTTCATAAAAAGTACAACATGCCCCACCCCTTTGCATTTCCAGAATGACTGGGCTTAGAGTTCTGAAATTGGGTACACAGAATAGCAGGACTCTGTGTATTTTTTCATTTCCATGAAATCGGTTAATTCTGCAATACATAGGATCACCAATACACAGGATGACAACTTCTTATGTTCCATACCCTCCCACATTTCACTGCTGAAAATAGGGACCTACTTGCTATCCCTATGCAAACACAACTAAATTGAGTAGCGTCTTAACATGAATTTTTGTACTATAAATTACATTATAACAGAACACCCCTAGAACACAAGACAGAAATTAGAAAGGAACTATTTAAAATTTGTCTACTCGCAGACAAGTGGACAAATATAAAAATCTGTAGTTATTCACACATTATGTTCAACACATGATAATATATCTCCACTCCTGTCTGTACTGTGGATTTGAGGGGCCTATACCAAAGTTCGCTTTCTAAATGAACTCATTCACAGTTATTCACATAAAAGCATGTACATGTACCAACATCGTGTGTCGTGTCTGAATACAGTTACTGTATTGGAAAATAAGGCTTTTCAAGGAGGAAACTAGCAGTTCTCTCAGCCCCTCCTCACAAATCACAACATTGAAAAATTGGATTAAAATCCCTTTTCAGCAGAAAACAAATCACCAGGAACTCACTCACCGCCCCGCAAATCCCATATTCTTCCAAACAATCTGAGAAGGGATGGAGAGGAAAAAAGGAAACTCCTACTTCTTCTGGAGGATTGGGTCCCACACCACACCTCGCTGGCAGATCATTCCGAACCAGTAAGCAGACCAGTCTCCCCCGCCCCCTTTACTCACTCACTCCCATTCAGATAACATGTACACTACCCTGAATTATTTGGCAGAAGAACAGGATGTGTGTCATAATAAAATATATGTATATGTTGACTTTTAGCCACATGCACTCCAATCCTAAGTAGGGATGTGCAAAGAACCGTGGAGCTGCGGTCCGGCACTGGGGTGGGGGTTCCTTTAAGGACGGGGGGAGGGTGTACTTACCCCTCCCGCCGCTTTCCCCCCACCATCGCATGTTTTTTGGTAAGCATTTGGGGCAGCAGGATACCTCCCTGCTGCCCCTTCCCCCTCTCGGCAACAAAAGGCTTCAGAAAGCCTTTTGCATGTGCACACGCACTACGTCTCCATGTCACATGTGTGCGCACACGCAAAAGGCTTTATGAAGCCTTTTGCTGCTGAGAGGGGGAAGGGGCGTCAGGGAGGTATCCTGCCGCCTCAAATGCTTACCCCAAAATGCTTGCTGCGGGGGAAAAGCAGCGGGAGGGGTAAGTACACCCTCCTCTCACCCTAAATGGGGCCCCCACCCTGGCGTTCGAACCTCGAACCGCCCCATGATCGGACCAGTCCGGAGGCCTATAGAATGGCCTCCAGACCGGTCTGTGCACATCACTAATCCTATGCGTGTAAACTCAGAAGCAAATTAAGATAGTGCTTTTTTACACCTAGCATAGCAGCAAGCAGGTCCGTTTGATCTTTTACAGAACAGCAGTATGTCATATATGAAGTTTCTAAAATGGGTTTCTTGTGATCTGATTTTCAAAGTCTCATTTTGAAGCAAGTGTATAAAAACATACTTTTGGTGGGGGAGGGTAAATGCTAAATGTTCATTTTAGCCATTTGCGAAGCTATTTTCAAGAAGTTGGGGTATTTTAGTCCATTAAAAGACAATATGCAAATTATTTATATATGAGCTACTGTTACAAGCACAAAGCAAAATAAAATAGTAATGATAATGATTATAAGGTGAAAAATGTTGAGAAAGAACCATTTTCTCATATTTTGCTATTTAAGTCATTTTGAGAACTTTCTTGCTAAAAAGCAGCATATAAATATTTTTAATAAGCGGGGAGGGGAGGAAAAACTCCCACACTGGGTTGATTTTTTTAAAAAGTTTTACTTTCCTTCTCTGTGGGGGACAACAAACCCAACAGCCAGCCTGGCTCTGCAAAGTGCCGAGCTGGGGAGGAGCCTCCAGACTCCAGAAGAACCAAGAAGGCTGGGAGAGTAACCACGTTAACCCCCTTTAAACTTGTGGTTACTGCCAATCTCCATGAGCGGGGCTTCCTTCCCGATTCTCCTCTGCTGCATCGTGGCAAGTCCTTCCTTGCGCTTGTCGAGAGGCGGAGGGAGGCGCTCAGGCGGGAGTCGGGAATGCTCATTGCTGCCAAGCGCAGAGGGGCACACCGGGAATATGCCCTGTTGCCCTGTGGCCCAGTCCGAGCCTGCTGGTGTAGCATAGTGGGTAAGAGAATGAGCTGAAACTTAAGAGTTCCTACTTCCTAATTTGCCTTTTGGCCCTTGGCACCCCAGCACCCCCACCTACAATGTAGGCTTAATAATAATAACAACTTAATTTACAAGGCTGCTGTGAGGATTGCATAACGATAATACATTTAGGGGTTTGCGCTATAGACACACACTATTATTATTATTAATTATTATTATGCCACAAAATTCCACTATATGACATTCTTTGGTTTAATAGGTTGATGATTAGATGTAATCATCAGTGTGGTCGCGCAGGGCATGCTAGAGCTTCCAGGGGCCATGTGGCCCCCAAACTCCCCAGCCCCGGCCGGCTCCATGATGGAGCCGGCAGCCATGTGGGTGGCCGATGTGGCCACCCAGAGCAGACTGCTGCTTGTGTGCGAGGAGAGCGGGCTAAGCCCGCTCTCCCCGCTAACCCCCTAGAGGCTCTTCTCAGTAATCGTGAGAAGAGCCTCACAGTTTTTACTTACACCCAACTACAAAAAACAGCAGGAAGAGATGAGGGTCTTCTGGAGGAGAGCTTGAAAAATGACTGTATCTTGCCTCCATGGCAAACTTTGGACTTGGATGGGTTGGAAGAAGGGATTGTTAAAATATATATACTTTTTAATGGGTGTACGTCTGTGCATAAATAGTCTTGCACTTTGTATGGATTAAACAAATAATCTAAAATGCAACTGTTTGACTACTTATGTCTGCTTTTCCTCTTTACTTGTGGTGGTGGATGTTCACATTAGTGCCCTACTCAGTGTAAATAAGTTCCCCTCTCTCCTCAAATCAGAAGGCTACTACTGGTTCAGTCAGAGCTCTCTGACAAAATTTCCTGGTTCCCATAAGTAAGCAACTAGTTTTGGATTGAAGACACAGCTTGTAGGGAACTAGATTGTACCAGTGCTAACCTGATCCATTTGATCAGGCTATTTATAGCCTCTCTGCTGCAATTTTCTTTCTTCTTTTTTTAACCCCATTGGTGCTTCAGGCTGCCTTAGTGGCACTCAGTAGACGAGCACCAGTGTGTCACATCAAAAACCCCTTGACCTCAGCATGAAATCAGCACCACAGCTTCAAAGAGGGAGGAACACAGAAGGAGTGTCTTCAAGAAACAAAGTCTCTTAGGAAAAATCCCCTCCTCATTTCTGACCATGGCTGAATTGATTAAGCAAGATGGTACCAACACATCCAAATATTGACTGATAGTCCAGGAGGCCAGTGGATATTTCTTAATGGGAGAGTGACAGCGAAAGCCATACAACCCTGGTAAAGGGCACATACCTCCTGATTGGGGGTGGTGGGGTTCATGTGTACTGTGACTCATTCCCACCTCCGTCTGCCTCTCAGTTTTTGGCAGCTTGAGACTCAGTCTGAAACACAGGCCCCATTTGGACATAGTGTGAAACTTCAGGTAGATGAAGCTGTGTTTAACCTGTGAAGCCAAGAATCATGCCACAGACAATTGATCGTTGGCTATTGCTTCTGGGCAGAGGAACACCTCCCTCTTATTAGTCCACCCAGGCTTCATCCCAGCAAACTCCGTTCCTCTCGCGTCACCAGATTATGGGCAAAGCGTCAGCACGCTAGTGAAGCTACAACCATTGGCCGTGATGTTAGAGGGGCATGCTCAGCACGATTATGCCTTTTCAGCTGTGTCCGCTCACCCCTGGTAGGGCAAAGACATTTTAACCCCTTTTCCTCACACTGCTCACACCACTGTCTTCCACAGTTGGGGAGGAAGGGTCTTGTGCAATCGGGCCCCTCTCTTACCACCTGTACTGGTGAAAGATAGACTGCACAAGCGATCCCTCTACTTTCCCTCATATGTTCAGAGAATGAGTTTCCCCCCTGGCAATGGCCATTTGTGACACACCCACACCAGCCCATTCTCCAGCAGATATGCCATGAGACTCATGATCCCTCCTCCCCATTTCTCCAGTGACTTCTAGTTTTTCCTCACCCTAGACCCTATCCCTATCCTGATTCCATATATGAGTGCTTATGTAAGTGTGGGGAAGGGAGGCCCAGCCCCTTCCCCTGAGTGCAAGCATGCTTGGTCTCAGCCAAAGCTCATGAGAAGAACCATCCATCTAATTAAGGATTAAATCGCACAAGAGAGTCCTCTTATGTGATGAGGATGGATCCTGCTCCAGAGCAGACCACTCTCTCAGGAGAGTGCCTGGCCATAGAGACAGATATGTAAGCTGCAGGGCTTTTACTGCCCAGCCTGGTTGACAGTTCCACCAAACCCCCGGAAGGGTCCCTCAGCAATATCCCTCCCAGTCCCAGAGACTGCCAGGAACTGAGAATATAAACATGCCTCGAAAGAGTCTGGTCTCCCTGCAACACATCTCCATGTTTGGTTTTGCTGCACAGTGCACACAGCAACCTGGCTGGCCTGGGACTGTTCAAATCCACAGGCATCCCATCCCAGAGTGGCTGGTTTGCATTGGCCACAGCTTCAGGCCCAGCTGGTGTGTATTAGCCTGGGAAATAGGATTAATCTCTGGTCTCTCCTTGTCTCTTTGCCCACCCAACCTGGAACCACTCAAACACCTGAAGCAGCCTGGACTACTTTTAAGTCCAGAAGGGTTGGGTGTAAGGGCGAAGGTGTGGAGTATGAATTCTATTGCTTACTAGTGGTGCCAAAACCGCGAGGGCCCCTATAGTTTATTTCATGAGAGTGAAGTCAAATGGAGAGCTGAAACACATTAGTGTTTCTGTTTTCTCCAGTAGACTGGCCCTCTCGTGAGACTGACAGGCTGGCATGAGGATGAGTGTGTGTTGTGTATTTATCACTGTTTGCCTGGGTCTGAAAGCCCGGTGGCACCCTTGGTTACAATGAACCAATCCCCAGGATCCTTTGCCTGCCTTAATATATATATCCCCTCCCAGGAAGTAAATAAGAGCTGTTCCTGGAGTATCAGACGAGCAGCTCTAGCCCTTCCGTGGTCCAGCAACCAGTGTCTTCCCCCAGGATTCTTGAGCATGTGCACTGGTCTGGTTCCCACCTACACCCACACTTTTGTGTACATTAAGGCCAAAAACCCACACTCCATTGATAAGATCTAACACAGACATCTAACACATAAGAGTCTAACACAAACATTTTGAATTTTAGAAGAGGAAACTTCTCCAAAATGAGGCGTATGGTGAAAAGAAAGCTGAAAGGGAAAATCAGAAGAGTCACTTCGCTCCAGAGCGCATGGAGTTTACTCAAAACCACAATACTAGAAGCCCAGTTAGATTGTATACCCAAAAGGAGGAAAGGTACCACTAAGTCCAGGAGGATGCCAGCAGGGCTAACGGGTACCGTCAAGGAAGCCATAAAAGGGAAGAAGACTTCCTTCTGAAATTAGAAGGCCTGTCCAAATGAAGAGAACAGAAAGGAACACAAACTCTGGCAAAAGAAATGCAAGGTGACCATAAGGGAGGCAAAAGGAGAGTATGAGGAACATTTAGCCAATAGCATCAAGGGGAATAACAAAAACTTCTTTAAATACATCAGAAGCAGGAAACGTGTCAGGGAGACGGTTGGCCATTAGACAATGAGGGAGTGAAAGGGATTATTAAGGAGGATATGGAAGTTGCAGAGAAGTTAAATGAGTTTTTTGCGTCCATCTTCACGGCAGAGGATACTGAGTATATACCTGTTCCTGAATGAGGCTTTTTAGGGATGGAGGCTAAAGAACTGAGTCAGATAGAAGTTACAAGAGATGATGTTCTAAACTGTGTGGAAAAACTGAAAACTAACAAATCACCAGGGCCGGATGGCATCCATCCAAGAGTCCTCAAATAACTCAAATGTGAAACTGCCGACCTCTGTAACACCGATTTTCAAAAAGGGATCCAGGGACAATCTGGGAAATTACAGGCCGGTTAGCCTAATGTCCATTCCAGGCAAATTGATGGAAAACATCCTCAAGGATAAAATTGTAAAGCACATAGCAGTACAGGTCATGCATGGTGTGGAGAAAGTGGAGAGAGAGAAATTCTTTTCCCTCTCACAAAACACTAGAACCAGAGGTCACTCCATGAAACTGATTGCCGGGATATCTAGGACCAACAAACAGAAGTACTTTTTCACACAATGCATAATCCACTTGTGGAATTCTCTGCCACAAGATGTGGTGACAGCCAACAACTTGGATGGCTTTAAGAAGGGTTTGGATACCTTCATGGAGGAGAGGTTTATCAACGGCTACTAGTCGGAGGGCTGTGGGCCACCTCCAGCCTCAAAGGCAGGATGCCTCTGAGTACCAGTTGCAGGGGAGTGACAGCAGGAGGAAGAGCATGCCCTCAACTCCTGCCTGTGGCTTCCAGCAGCATCTGGTGGGCTACTGTGCGAAACAGGATGCTGGACTGGATGGGCCTTGGGCCTGATCCAGCAGAGCTGTTCTTATGTTCTATATCTGAGATTGGGTGCTAGGTCAGTGAAAGGACTCCTTGTATGTGTCTCTTCTTTTATTTAAAGCGTGCTTTCCCCAATGCCATTCTGTCCCTTTAAATGCAGGTGCTTCAGGGAAACATCATCCCTGCAGCAAACATCCAAACATGTTGCCAAGCAGTGGCAGGAGGAATAAGGGGATGGCAGAGGGTAGGGCATCAGCTCCAAGAAGTGGCTGGCAAGAAACGCATCCACCCTAAAAATGATGCATTACTGGGCTGCTCTGAGCCTATAGGGGCAAGAGGAGCTTGTGCATGAAATCCGCGTTATAGCGGTGGCAAAATTCAGATGGCAAAATGCTGCCTTCTAATCTCAGGTTTCAGCAGTGAAACTCACTACAAACCAAGGGTTCAAATTCAAGTTTGGGAGCGAAAACGGAGCCGCAGTTGGGTGACAAAACCATGGCTTCATGCTTGCAGATGATCACAAACTCAAACCTCTGGCATGTAAATCTCTGGTTTGGCGTTATGTACATACAGGGCCACAGGCTTCATTTTCCATATGTTGATACAGAGAAGTTAGGCAGAGATCTGACACACACTGGGGTGCAGGACCACTCTCTGGAGATCTGACTTAAGCTGTTACTGCTTGTAGGCATCCATTGCTATTTGCCTCCTTCTGATACTCAGCTGGTATATTTGTAAATAAACCTATTACCAAAGCACCATAAGCTTTCAGTGATCTCTCCTCTGAAGGAAGCCGTGCTCCAAGAAATGCTGCTTCCCAGAAACTTCTCACCACTTGGTGGAATGGATAACAATATGCTAGATCAGGGATGGCCAAAAACCAGATTTGGCCTGTAAAGTCATTTTATCTGGTTCCCTGACAGCATTAACATATTTTATTTATTTTAAACCATGTATATCATTGAGATTCTACCTGAATTCAGAGAAGCTTATAGTGTTTAAAATAGTAGCAAAATTATAAAAAACAAATAATAAGAGAACTAGATTCACAACTCTATAACCTTCTCTATAGCCACCCCAAGACTCTGAAATGCACTCCCTGTTGAAATAACAGCTTCAACATTTCTGGCAGCCTTTAGGGAAAAGCTCAAGATGCACCCATTTAACCAGGCTTCTTGTTAGTTTTTTAAAATTGGTTTTAAAGTGTTTTTATTGTTTTGATCTTTTCCGGTTTTAAAATTTTGTGTTTGAATTTTAACTTTTGTAAACTCCCTTGAGACACATTTTAGGCAGAATATAAATTTGTCAGATAAATAAATAAAACTCTACAAAAGAATATACCGTATTTTATGGACTATAAGACTCACTTTTTTCCTCGAAAAATATCCGCCAAAATTCAGGAGCGTCTTATATGTTTTAACAGTTTAATATGTTAAAACTCTGAAAAACTGGATTAAAATTAAGGTGCGTCTTATAGTCCGTAGCGTCTTATAGTCCGTAAGATACGGTAAATATTGTGCTTCCCCCCCCCACCGGCCCCCAAGGCCAGTGTACACTGACCAATTTTCTTTAGGAGATCATTTCACAACTTTGGGACTACAGCTGTGAAGGCATGGTCATCAAAGGCTGGTAACAATTTTGCCTACAGTTTCACCCCAAAGGAAAAGTAATTTGTTTTCATTAGTGGTGTGTATATATGAATGCTATCTCTCTCTTTATTATTTTTAATGTTGTGGCATAGCCTGCCTGAGCACATAAACCCCATAATACCCTTACTAGGTAGCACCATATTTAAAATAAAGTCTCACTACCCACCTCCAGCAGCTCTAGTCCTCTAACACTCTTGGAAGGAATCCTCTGTCTCAAGAAACTTCAGAAATACCCAAATTGGGGCAGGGGAGACAACATTTCCTATGCCCCATACCACCTAAGGGAGCAAATAGAGTCTTGCCTCTGCTGCCCAAACCTTTCACTACATTGACTAATGCAGGAAACTGACAATGTACAGCGGGATAAATTGACTCGAAATCCACTGGCATCATTATTTAACTGCAAAAGGATAGAGGTAGATTCCCTACCTGGAGTAACTATCCAGCTTCTGCAAAGGTATATGCTCTTTAATCAGAGCAGGTGACAAGGGGCATGTCTTTGCACAGCATCTTCAAATGCCTTGGGGGAAGTTCTCCTTCATCCTACAGATGCTCATTTTTCACTGTCTATTCTCTGGGAGATGGAAGAATCGCTGCTTTCTTTTCAGACTGTCTGTAGCATATCTAGTGATTCTGTCACTTTTACTATTTCCCTGTTCCATTTGAGCATGTTTGGCTGTTGGCTATTTACCCAACATCTGCACTTTAACTTTTCAACCATAAATAATCAGTAAGGGCTATAACTAGCAGATTAATATTATGAGAAGACCTGAACATTTATTACTTTAAATAAACACTAGCGACTGAGCACTCCACCGCTACAATGACACAGCAAGAAAGCACACTCCCATAAGGATTTCCTCTTCTACTACTACTTCAAAATCAATAACAAGTTTTTAAAAATTGCGTGGGTATAAACTATTTCACTTATAATCAGTTACTCTCTGGTGAATGTCCATGACACTCTCACAACGATATTCCACACTACCAACTTCCAAACAACACTCCAAATTGCAACACACGTGCTGGCTAGCAGTGGTGGGGAGGAGTAGGCAGGAAAGGGGCAAGGCTGCATTTTCCCAGTAGACTGAGGTCTAGTTCAGATGCAACACAGAAGCTCGACTGAACTACGGCATTCTCTGTTTGTTTTTCTGTCCAAGTGTGCCAAACAAACTGAGCTTTGAAACCAAGACATGTAGTTGGCTTCTTTTAAGCACTGTTGAATTTGCCATCATGTTGTGTCCCAACAACCCCCAGGCTTTATTTTCAGTTTCTTGTAAGAGGCGTGGCACAGAGCAGCCACCAAACAGCCATGGATTGAGACAATGGTGGAGGGAGGGGTCAAAGGAAGTACCCAGCAGCAAAACAAACTGCAGTGCTGGCCTTCGTCTGAGGAGGGAATTCTCCATTTGTTTTCGGAAACTTGGTTAGAAGCTTCCAAGGCTCCGTGTTGTGTCTGATGGGACCTTCTGTGTGGGAAAATGCATTTTTTGCTGCAACTGTAATGCTTCCTCAAGGGAACGTCTGCATCACCAGCCACAAACTTAGCAACAACTAATAACCAGACATTTATTGTGCAAAGAAAGATAGTCTGGAAAGGCCTGACTATCTTTCTTTGCACATTAAAAAGGAGATGGAGAAGCCATAGCTCCCCCCCCCCCACCCAGATCAGTATATCTCTGAAGACTTTAATACCTTTCCTGTACCTTTTGATAGTGGTTGACTTTTGGCTGTCTACCCAACACCTGGCTCTCCACTTTTCCAACCATAAATGATCTTAAAGGGTTATAATTAAGAGATTAGTATATGCAAGAAAAGACCTGAAAACTCAACAGGGATTCTGGAAACTATTTTTACTGCATAATGTTCTTGTGCCTTCAAAGTAATCAGGGCATAAAGTTGCATCATCAACCACTAGCCAAATGCAAATCCCACTCACCACTGGTTGCCCTGCTTTGTTGTTGGTTGAGGTCAGGTGATTATGGAATGGAGAAGGAGAGCTGAGCTAACCATTGTTTCAAATGAATTATTACTTTTGGTCTCAGAACAAATTGTGATCACCACAGTGACTTGGAAACTGGAAATGTCATGCCCGATAAGTAATTCTTTCTTTCCTGGAAAAAAATCTTTGGCTCATTGGAGGAAGTATATTTGCCACTTATATGTTGCCCCTTCCGAACAGGTATGCAAAGTAGGTTCCCTTTGGATCAGAATTACTGGCAAGTTTGGAAGCTTTTCATTTTCAGGGAGTTCTTTTCAGATAGAATGAGCAAACTACAGGTAAGCTTGCCCAATAAGAAAGCATCCAAAATAGTTCAGATGCTTTAGTAAGTGTGTTTGTGGCACAGAGCTCTTCTTCATGAAGAAACAGAAAGAGAGTTCATGTTTGAGGGAGTTATACACAGCTTGGAAATTTGCTGCTCTGCCAATGCAGATTTTCAAAAAAATTGAATCCTTGGGATTCCTGAAAATCCAATATCACCAGACTTTATATCTTCAAACATCCATAGTTCTTTGGATGGTAACCATTTCACACTTCAGGTAGGAGATAACATGTCTGAATATTCCCTAATGTCAATGTATCTCTATTCATGGGAAACTAGCACATCAAGGAGAGGACTGTAGCCTCTGAAATACTGGTCAAAGATATCTGGCTTGATACCCCTTTTCTGATGGAGTCTTATCATGAAAAGTTGCAACACATGAAGAGAGGGAGTTAATTTGGAAGAGAAATCAAATGTACTTGCAGCCAACATAAGTTTCATATTTGCATTCAGAACAGGTTGAAACAAAGGGCGTTTTCACATATTAGTTTTAAAACAGTTCTTGCTTCACTGGTGTTTGTAATGCGAATGTAAACTTTGAGAGGCTCATTCTCATCACAAATGCCTCATTCTCATCACAAATACTTTGAGATGCTCATACATATCACAAATGCCTCTCCCCTGCTTTCTTTTGTGTCTGAACAACAAGCAGTGCTAATATAAACCCTAGGACATTACAAAAATTATGATAGACTCAAAAGCAATTTAAGCCTTAAATGTGAAATATACTTTAGAAAGAGTTATAAGTCCCAATTTGTAGATGTTCTGTCTTCTGCCACTAGTATCTTCTCAGGAATGCTAAATTCTCCAGCAATGCCATGACCTCTTATTTTCATAGTGTCTTTCCCTTGTAGTCCCCCTTTTGCACACTTTAACCCCTTCTATGAAACTTGTTACTCATCCAACCCCATTCTCCCACCTCCACTCACTTTCTCCTCTTCGCTTGTCTCCTGAACTGAGACACGTGTGAGAACCAAACTACACATGATGGCAAGCTGCCTGTCGTTTGTCCTCAACAATTTCTGAAACCAAGTCATTAGCTTTTTTTCTTCCACTTGTGGGGAGGTTCAGCTAGATATTTTCTTGAGCTATGGAGACTTTGCCACGGTCCATTATGCTGATTTTATATAAGTTTATTGGGAAAGAAAGCTTTTGATTCCAAAATCAGGAAAGTAAAATTATTTCAGCTGAACAATGTGGGATGTTTCTAAAATGTGTGTGGACTGCTGTAGCATAGCGACAGCTGATATGTTGCAAAAATTGGCTGGAGTGCTGAAGAGATTTGCTGCATAATGCAAGTAATGCAGCAGCAGGGGCTGAAGCCTTTGGAAACTCTGCAGAGTACTTCCTAAGATTTGTCAACATGCACTAAAGGGGAGGCAGCTCTATGCTTAGGTACCTCTAAGGTCCTGATAATAAATGTGCTGAAATGAGTGCCTAGTTGCACAGGATTGAGCTGGCAATGACCTTAATAAATATTTGAATCAGGAATATTAAACAAAACTTTCCATAAGATGCAACAGTAATGATAAAAAGCTGCAGCAATAATCAAACAGGTAAAGCAGTTCTCAAAAGTTCACGAAGGCATGGAAGCCGTTCTACTGCAGCTTATTATATAACACATTCAAATACATACAAGTATGAATGTTTTGACATGTTGAAAAGTTTGATTGTATCATATTCTGAGAGTGCATTCCATTAAAACCAGTTAAAATGTAAATGTAATATTTTAGAAGTCACAAACCTCCTCACATATTTCAAGGCCAAAGATGTGGATTCTCAAAAAGTAAATGTATTCAAAATGAAGTGAATTTACAAAGAATAAGAGTAGTTGTGATATATCTAGAAAAGCTAAAAGAAAAAGTAAAAAAACACCCCAGTGTTTTTAAACCACAGCATCCCTGCCTTATCCATTCACACTCATAGAACAGTCGTGCAACGCCACCTGAAACGCCACAACTTTCTTCCATTTTGACTTGGAATAAAGTTGTGAACCACCTATGGGTGGCCGGGGGGGAGAAGAGAGCAGAGCCCCCACCCACATGCCTTAAGGAGGTTGGTAGACTGACTAAGGGTGATGAAGGAAGAGAACTTGGGCTACACGCTTTGGAAGGTGATTGCCAATGCCTGATGGAAATGGAAGGAAGTCCCTGAGCTCAGGCAAGGACCAGCACTGATCCCTGTAGCCACCCAACAATAAGGATACCCAATGAGGTGGAATGGGAGCCATGAGGGAACAAGCCTTGAAGAACACCCATGGGAGTAAGGTTAAATTCAACTGCATCCTGTACCTATACAATTAACACTGGTTAGATCAGCTACCTGATTCTGGCTCTTGCTTCATGGATACTCACACTTCCCCTGAAACCAATATGGAATTGTCCCCATTGGAGGAGGACAGGCCAACAGAAGTGCTACTACGTCAATGATACTCACTTCTGGCAAGTGTCCATTTGGCTGCAGCCTTGTTCTCCGCAGCATACATCTTTAGGCTTAGCAAGCTGGGCAGTGGGAGGCCCAGGGACAGGCTGCAGCCACATTTCTCTTCCACATTTCTCTTCCCCCACATGTGCTGCAGCTTCTGCATTTCTTCTCCCTATGTCATTCCCCTACATACATCCCCCGCATTCCTCTCTGCCTAGCCACACAACCCTCCCCATCATGGAGTTACCCCACGCTGGCTATACTCTTCCCCCCCAGCATCATCCTGACCAGCTGGGAAGGGATGTGGGGCAGCCCTCTCCACCTTGCAAAGTGCTTGCTTTGCACCAGCTGGACGCTTCCCTTTTCTCCATGCCTCCAGCCAAAGCAAGCACTTTGGAGGGTGGAGAGAGCAAGAGGGCTGCTGCTCATTCCTTCTCAGGTGGCCAGGAAGATACAGGGGGCAGGAGCATGGCCAGTGGGGTGGGGGGAGGCACAGAGGGGAGGAAAGGTGGAGGTGTGAGAGAGAAATGCCACCATGCATGGGGAGAAACACAATGGGAAATGGGGTGGGAGGGTGAGGGGCACCCTGAGGGGCAAGGGGGAGCCTTGGCAGTCCCCCTGAGCCCCATAGCCCATGGACGCTTGTCCTACCTGCCCGCCCCTTGCTCCATTGTCTGTATGTGCCTGGCTGCAAGATAACCTGCCTATTTTCAGTACTTACCTAGCTGTATACATACAAATAGTCCCATTGCTATTATTGCTGAGAAAATGATACACATTTTTCATGTATTCAGACGTAGAACAATAGAACTTTAGAGTTGGAAGGGATCTTGGAGGTCTTCCAGTCCAATCCCCTGCTCAGTGCAGGAAGCTGCTTCAAAATCTCCATTAAAAATCAATATTTACTTTACTGAACATGACATATTATGTTACAGGTATGCCTCAGATGTTCCTTAGATTTTTTTAAAAAAATTTCATATATAAATCAAAAAGATGTTTCTTAGATGTATTTTAACATGTTTATGCATTTCCAGTAATGTGTGGGGGGGTGACATATGTTTATTTAAGATATATAAATCATGAGGATGTTATGTTCGATGAGAAGGTTTGCCCATCTGTGAAATGAAAAACTTCAGCACCTGCATCCATGAGTTACAGATGGCAAATTCATGGCCTGGAGCAAAAAATCTGAATTTTAGTGGAGACCCTGACTTTGGAACTCTTCTCAAGTCAGCAAATACTAATTTTGCATGTCAGAAAATGTCTCTCCTCTCCCTCTAGTGGCTGGTTGAACTCATGAAATAGGTTTTTTAAAGCAAATTATTCAAAGTTTTGACTTTTGATAGTACTTCTAAAAAAAAATCCATGCATATATTTGCAGATCTTGACTTTGTTTCATGCTGTTTTCAGATCCTCTAGTTAAATAATGCCTAAATTCACATCCTAACATGTTTAATTATAAACTCATTTGGTGTATATAAGTTCAGAGAATAACTCTGAAGTTGTTTACAGCAGTGTTTATTAACTTGACCAGAAGCAATTGTATCAACGGTGTGATTCTGTCTAGGGTTGTTCATGAAACCGGTTGGCACAGTTCGGTAAAATTTGAACCGAATTCAGACCGAACTGTGGGTATGCGGGCCAGTTTGACCAACTAGCCCAAACCAGTTCAAAGTGGTTCGCAATCAAACCACTTGAACCAGCTCGGTTTGCAGCAGTCCAATTTGATCATGAACCAGCTCCGCACATCCCTAATTCTGTCCTCATCTTATGACCACTGGGTAGGGACAGAATCACCCCAATCATCTCATGCCAGGGGTGTCTAACAATATGGTGTTATAGGGAATCTATAATGGTGTAGCACCACTGTTTGTATCAGGAATACCTTATCACGGGGGAATACAACCAACACAACAAGGACTTCATATACCTCTGAAAAGAACATTTTGCATGAGATGGATCTTTCTTTCTTTTTTTAAGGCTCATTTTTTTTCACACAAGCAAAGGTTGCCTTGGGTAACATCTTCTCACATCTTCTCAACTCGCCCCCTGCCTTGTTGCCTAAATGTAGCTGCTTGTCCACCATTTGCCAGCACTTGTTGGATTGTTTTCCTTTTCCCCTTTTCTGTAGTTCAATAGGACTGGGGTGCTTTTAATCTGGTACCTCTGGCTTTTACTGAATGAATAGGAGTAGAAAAGAATGTTGTCAATTAGCTGGCTGTAATAGATGTCGTGGTGTAGATAAATAGAAACCTGACGCAGCAGACCAGAGAATCTTCCATCTCTATGATTTATATCTATCCTGAATGTACATTTGTTTTGATTTCTCCAAAGATTCCTGGGAATTGTAGTTTAGTGAAATGCTGAGTATTATCTGTTAGAAAATGCCCTTTCCTATAAAACTACAATTCCTAGGGTTCCCTAGACAGAGGGAATAACTATTAAACCTGCAATGTAGGTACTGTTAAGTCCTATGTTTCTGTCTCAACTGTAGACTAAGGAGGAAGGAAAGCATGAGCTTCAAGAGACTGACTTACAAGATTAGTATTGTAGTAGGATACAGAACAGAAAGACTGCATAGCAGGAGGGATAACATTGAAAGGCAGAGGAAAGAAGATAACTCATCCAATCAAAGTAA
Source organism: Hemicordylus capensis (assembly GCF_027244095.1). Classification (NCBI taxonomy): domain Eukaryota; kingdom Metazoa; phylum Chordata; class Lepidosauria; order Squamata; family Cordylidae; genus Hemicordylus; species Hemicordylus capensis. The sequence continues at coordinate 71,991,886 of NC_069657.1, forward strand.
AATAATTGGGTTGACTTGGTCACAGTGTATGTTGCAAACTGGAACTGCTTTCCATTCAGCTCAACAGTAAACCCACATGAAGTAGATCCAGTCAGCCAGGTTTCTCTATCTCTCTTACAATAGTAGATGACAGGAACTAGATCATTTGAAGGGTTCAGTGCATGATGGACTTCATAGCCATCCTGCTGCTGCAGTATGTGGGGTCATACAAACCATCCCTAAACACAAAAATTAAAGAGGTTATTATCACATGCGGTGGAAACTGGGTTAAGGGAGCTCAGCCCGGTTTCCACCATGCATGCGACCTGCTGGGAGTTGTGCGGCTCCTAGCAGCAAGCTAACTTAATTCCGCCCCCCAAACAAGGTTAGCAGAATGCACGCTCTGCTAACCCCATTTGTTTGATCATGTGTTGCTGTGGCGCAGTTCCATGCCGTGGTGACTCACAAGTAGCCGCCGCCCCCACCCCCGACCGGGAGGCTACAAACTTCCTGGCGTTGGGGAGCTCCCCAGAATGCCCCACGCACTTGCATGTGGCATGCTGGGACTTCGGGCCAGGAGGCCCCCGATCCCCACCACCCAAACCATCTCCATGACGGAGCCGCTAATCAAATTCGGCCGCCCAGGGCAAGCTGCCTGCTCGTCTGCGGGGAGAGTGGGTCAAGCCTGCTCTCCCTGCAACCCCGCTGCAAGCTCTCCACACTGCTCGTGTGGAGAGCCTCAAATACTACATTAAGTGGCCTGCTGGCCCATCCTAAAGGCACAGGCCTACACAATTAGGTGGCAGTGGGATGGCACACTGGGTGGTAGTGTGTTGGCGGTGGGAAATGGGCATGTTCATACTTCTTCTCCCCTGTGCATTTAGGATGAGCTGGCAGATATATTGTCCAAACTGACCCATGGTATGCTTAATCTCCCCCAAATCCAGGTTCATGACTGAAATACCTAACTACCTAGAAGCCAATTTTCAGCTTTCTAACAGTAATTCTGAGGAGTGATTGGGGAAGCACCCTTATAATTCCATCTAGTCCCCATAGTTGTGTATGAAATTAGGGCTGAGCCAAACACACTTTTTGTGTCAGGTTTTGTGGGCAAACTCACAGTAAAGCCGCACAGTAAACTAACAGCCTGCTGTGTGAAAAACACACTGCAGGAAACCCAGGAAACAACTTTTTCATGCCGGATATGCCATGTCCTTGCTCTATATTGCAGCAATTAAATTCGCAACAAGGCACTGGAAATGTGAACTGCACCCTGCTGTCCGCGTAAGGACTGCAGTGTCATGACACAGGAAGCGTGGAAGCATACTTCCGAGATTCGTCCTGACCCCGTTGTAGGGTCTAGTCTGGAAAGCCCCCTGGCCCAGGCAACAGTGGAAAGTCTCCCCTTGCTGTAGTGGCTAATGTGTTGCTATGCAGAAACACAATTGGGAAATGTCGTTTCCCCAAGGACTAATGTCTGTGCCAGTAATACCCACAGCACAAGGTCTCCTTGTGTTTGGCACACTGCTTTACAGAATGCAAGGCACTGTATAGGGAGGAGACCTCCCATTGCTGCCACCATAGAAACAGCTCTTAAAACAATTTGTGGTCAAAAGAAACACCCAGTGGAGAGGGGAAACTCAAGAAGGGCAAACTGCGTGCGCTCTCTCTCTCTGTTTCCCACAAGCTTCTCCTTCACAGGTTTCTCCCAGCCTGAGTCAACCAGTCATCCCGACACCTTGGTCAGGCCTACTGCCTGCCAGATAGAAGGAGGAAGGAGTTGGAGTGGAAGAAAGAATTGCTGTAGTGCCAGCTGCCATCACCCACTCTGAAGTCTCTATTGGCGTCATCACTGCTGTACTGAGTGTGCTCAGTACAGAGAAAGTCCTGAGCCAAGGCTGTTTGGCAGATGCTGAAATACAGGGGAAGCCAGCCAGCACAACCTGGAAGTGCTGGCAGCAGAAGCATGATGGCATCTTCAATATTTTCGTAGCATTTCATAATATTATCATAATGTTTAAATAATATTTTAATTATTAAGGAGAGGCTACAGGACTTAAACAATAAACAGTTAAAGTATTTTATGCAAGTGAAATAGTTCTCATCGCATTTATTTTGGCATCTCAAGGGAAATAGTTCTATCTATATTATGTTATTATTACACATCCATCTAAACTGGTTCAAAGACTAAACCAATTACCAAACCACTTTTTAATATCTGAACCAGAACTGAACTAGAAACAAGCCTAAACTGATATTGCTGCTATTCTCTGTTCTGTAGTCATCTCAGGCCCCTGGAACACTGCTTTCTGATTTGTCACTTGTTTCTCAGAGAGCTGAAGCGACTTCTATCACCCATCCCTCACTAAAGGGATCCATCTTATTTATTTGTTATTTCTCTTTGTAAGCCACCCTGAGCCAATTTTGGAAGGGCGGTATAAAAATCGAATGAATAAATAAATCAAGCAAGCAAGCAAGCTCTGGTCTACCTGCTATGCCTCATAGTCCTCTTGTCAGACCTGCCACCAGCACCGTTTTTTCAGTGGACTAATATGAACCAAATCAGAACACATAGGGACACCTCAACAGCTGGCTTGTGATGATGTCATCCACCCCAAAGAAAGGTGGTGGACACATGAACATTTGAGGCGCAACTGGGCTAACTTATGAATTGGGTACCAAATTTGCTACAGGTGTAGGAACACATAGGAACAGCTCAAGTTTGCATTGTAATGATGTCATCTACCTTGATTCAAGATGGTGGACATGTGAACATTTGAGGTACAAGTGGGAACCAATTTGGACCAAGTTTGGTACAGTTGTAGGGACACCTCAAATGCATAATGGGCTAACTTGTGAACTGCCTAACCGATTTTGACCCAATTTAGTTCAGTTGTAGGGATAGTGAAAGGAAAATAGGCAGATTAGTTCTTACTAAATCCTTTAACACACACATACACACAAAGGATTCTTCACCATCTTTTTATTTTCTCTGCACCAACAGATCCTGTCTTGCTGATAGTAAATTTGATAATCCAGGGTGAGCAGGGCTGATAAAAAAATCTATGATTTTTTTTAAATTTTAAAAAATAGGATTTGAAAATCAGATTTTAATTTTTTAAAGTCATTAAAAAAAGAACCTAGGTCAAAGATCACTTCTATTTATATTCATTTAAGTAAACACCAGTATATGAGGATGAGAGATAATAGACCTTATCAGTCCTACTCTGCAGGTATAGCATGTGCTTGTGTGTGTGTGTGCGTGCACACACACACACACACACAGAGTCAAGCCCTTGCCCAGTCCCACAAAAGTGCAAAGCCAAAGGCCAATGAATGAATAGAGAATTTGGGGGATGAAATCAATTTGAACGAGGAGGAGGAGTCTAGATATAAATGCAAGGAATAGGGAAGGGGAATAGAAAGTGAAAACAGAGCATATTAATACAGTCCTGAGGAAACATTTTTTGAGTGTATCCTCCATTGTAGAAGGGAAACACCTTTCATGGCAGCAGGCTGTGAAAAAGACCCCATTTGGGAATATTTTAATGAAGTTCCTGTACCTGTGAGTAAGACAGCCATGTCTGCGAAATGCAAACCGTGCAACAAAGAAATATAGGCCTGGTTGCCCAAATGAAACAGCTGTCACGCCCTCGAGCTCCGACAGTGAGGAGGAAGGGGAAGCTGTCAACTTTCCAGCCAATTCAGGAGTGTCTGAGGGGAAGAGCCCGGCTGTCAGCGTTCATGAAACGACTGTGGTAGATCCAACTAATGATTTAGAGCAGGCATGGCAACCTGAGTCAGCAGAAGGCGTGGGGGACCAATGCGAAGAAGGGCTATGTAATGAAACACCAATGACTCCATAACAGCGCAGGATCACAAGACGTAAAACGCAATTAGAGGCTGTTAGGAGGAGCAAACGCCTCTTGCTGAGGGCTGACAAGACGTGAATTCCTACCAGCTGGGAGCTCTCGGCTTGCTCTATAAATCACAGCTCCAGCCTCCTACTCATTGCTGAGAATCAACGTTCGTCAATATTCCTTGCTGACAGCGTTCAGCCAAGCCATATCCGATTTCAGCAGCTCCACTTGCTTCGTGAACTTCCCTAGCAGCTGGCCAGACCTTGACAACAGCATTATGAGAAGTGTATACTGAGCTACCTTCTAAAAATGAAACCTACATTAGACAACAAAAATGTACTTTTACTAGAAAATGATGATTAAATAGAGTCTTCCTGACTAGCTATTGAAATCATTAAATTTGAGTCCTTCTGTGAAGCTGTTAGAGGTTGTTGATTTTTACCCACAATAGGTAAAACAGCAGGGCACTAAGGAATGAGCACACACTCCAGTTACAGAGTAGGTAGCAGAGGATGGTTTGGATATTGCAGCTATTTAGAGAAAACACATGGAGATCCTTGTGTGACTAAACACTAAACATTTATTGGTTAAATACACTTAGACAGGAAAGACCTATATCTAATCTAAAGGACTACATAATGGATAGGTAAGGAGAGAGAGAGAGAGAGAGAGAGAGAGAGAGAGAGAGAGAGAGAGAGAGAGAGCGATATGTTTCCATCTGCTCTCTAGGAGGAAAGGAAGGATTGTGACTCAGCACAGGAAGTGCTGCAGAGTCAGTTCAGGGGTCATAGAGTAGGGACAGATAGGGAGACCCTAACTCACTGTCTCTACTCCCAATGCCCCTAGTGGTCATTAGGACAGTTGGTGCAAAAGGTCGATGTACTGGAAGTTCATCTCCAACACCCCTTCTCATTGCCTGTCGCACCTGGTCACGACTCCCATCTTCTCACGAAGCATCTGGAATCTGTCTCTGGATAATGGCTTAGTTAATCCATCTGCCAGCATCTCTTCTGTGGGGCAGTACCTCAGCTGGACCACCCCTTTTTCTTACAAGTCCTGAACATAGTGGTACTTTATGGGAATATGCTTAGTTCGAGATTTCATCTTCTCCATTTGGGAGATCTGGATACAACTTTGGTTGTCCTCAAACATCACTGTGGATTTTGGTTCCTCGATGCCAAAGTCCAATAGTAGTTGGTGTATCCATACTGTATCCCTGCATGCTTCACATGCTTCACGTACTCCGCTTCTGTGGATGATTGCGCAACAAGTGACTGCTTGCAGCTACTCCAAGTTATGGCTCCACCTCCATACAGTAACAGGTGTCCACTTGTGGACTTGCGGTCCATTCTGTCCTCGCCCCAGTCTGCATCCACATATCCCACAAGTTTGGGATTGCTGTTTGCTGGAATCTCCAATACATAATGTGCAGTGCCTTTCAGGTACCTTCCCAGTCTTTTGACCGCTATCCAGTCCTTGTTCGTTGGCACACTTTTCTGCTCAGCATTCCCACTGCTGAGGCAATGTCTGGCCTTGTCACTGTGGCTATGTACAAGAGTTTTCCAATTGCCTTTCTGTACTGGTTGTTGGCTGGTAAAGGCTGGCTGTCCTCATCTTGCTTCCAGAAATCAGCATCCATTGGTGTGCTGACTTCATTGGCATCTATCAGTCCCAGGCATTCTAGAAGATCTTTTATCTTCTGTTTTTGGTTGAGAAGGAATGTTCCGTTCTCTTCTCTTTCTATTTGGATGCCAAGGTAGTATGAGATGCTTCCGAGTTCCTTCACCTCTATTTCCTTGTTCAGGTGTTGTACAATTTCATCACTGTCTTGCATTTCCTCATGTGCAAGAATCAAATCATCAATGTAAGTCAGAATGTAAGTCCATCTATTGTCTCTGAGTCTAGAACAGGCCTGCTCAACTTCGGCCCTCCTGCAGATGTTGGCCTACAACTCCTATAATCCCTGGCTATTAGCCACTGTGGCTGGGGATTATGGGAGTTGTAATCCAAAAACAGCTGGGGGGGGGCCTAAGTTGAGCAGGCCTGGTCTAGAATATAGGCAGGGGTCAGCTTTTCCTTGTGTGAACCCCTCAAGTAGTAAATGATTCAGTTTCTCATTCCATGCTCTGGCTGCCTGCTTTAAGCCATAGATGCTCTTTTGCAGTTTGCACACTAGCCCCTTCTTTCCAGGTTCCTCAAAGCCTGGTGGTTGTTGAATGTAGATGTCTTCCTCGATTTCCCCATGTAGGAAGGCAGTCTTTATATCCAAGTGTTCAACTTGCATCCCTTTGGCTGCTGCCACACTGAGCAATGTTCTAATTGACATGTGTTTCACAACTGGTGCAAAAGTCTCATCATAGTCCTGACCATAGACTTGGGAGTATCCTTTGGCTACTAGTCTGGCTTTGTAGCGCTGTACATCCCCTTCTGCATCCTGCTTGACTTTGAAGACCCATTTGCATCCCACAGTCTTTCTTCCAGTGGGTAGTTCCACAAGTCTCCAAGTCTCATTTTTGTGCAAGGAGTCAATTTCTTCCATTGCTGCTTTTCTCAACTTCTCAGCTTCATCAGCTGGCAACCTTTCTATACCTTGCCACATAGTGGGTTCTTGCATCTCTCCTCCTTTAGCCATGAGTGAGGGTCTGTTAGGAGGAACCCCTTTGTTATGCCTCTGTGAGCGCCTCAGTTCTGGTTCTGGTTGTCCAGCCCCTTCTGAATCTGGCACTAATTCCTCGGGATTGCTGCTCGACTCCAGATCCATTTGAGTCCAATCATATGGCTCTTTATTTATCTGGATTTCTGGGGAAATCTTTGATGCTTCACCTTTATTTGGTCTTTGTCTTTCATCGAAATACACTGCATTGCAGACTTTGACCTTTCCACTTTTTGGATCAAAGATTCTGCATCCTCTAGATTCACAGCCAACAAAAATTCCCAGTTCACATCTGCAATTGAGTTTGGTCCTCTTTGCTTTAGGAATATATGCATAGGCCATTGAACCAAACACTTTGATGTGTCTTAGGGAAGGTTTTCTGTCGTGCCAAAGTTCAAATGGTGTCTTATTTGTTGCCTTGGTTGGCAATCTGTTTTGCAGGTAGTTAACAGTCATCACTGCTACACCTCAGAACCTGTCTGCTAGATTGGCATCATGCAGTAGACATTTGGTCATTTCCACTAGAGATCTGTTCTTTCTCTCAGCTACCCCGTTGAGCTGCCCAGTAAATGGAGGGGTAGTCTGGTGAGAGATACCATTTGATTTCATAAATTCTTTCATCTGGATTGACATATATTCCCCTCCATTGTCTGACCTCAAACACTGTGGCTTCCTTCCAAATTTGTTGTTCACCAGTGCAATATATTCTTTAAATTTCTCAAACACCTGGCTTTTCTCTCTTAGAACATACACATAGCAAAATCGGGAGTAATCATCAATGAAAGTCAGGACATACCTATTTCCACCTGAACTGGGCCCACAAACATCTGAGTGCACCAGTTCCAAAATGCTCCCGGACTGTACACTTCCCCTTGCCGGAAAGGTTGGCTTGACTCCCTTGTTAAGAATGCAACACTGACATCTGCTGGCCATTTCTGGACATGCCCTTATATTAAATCCCTCAGTTAGTTTCCTCATTTGGGAGTCAGTTTTAAAGTCTAGGCTTCGGTGGTCCAATTTTCTGTGCCATAAGAAATCACAATTTTTGTGTTGGCAACTACTTGCCACGTTTGCTTGTGCAGTAGCACAGTCCACTTCAAAAAGTCCATCATCCCACATGTGGGCAGTCATGATTAACTCATCACCTTTAGAGGTGTAGCATGCTTCATTTTCAAAAATGGCTTTGCACCCCTTCTTGAGTCCATGCCCAATTGAAATCAAGTTGACTTGCATCTCTGGCACAAAAAGTGCATCATTTATCTTAACCTCATAAGCTTCAGTAGCAGAGCCACAAAGTATCTTTGCTGTCCCCTTGCCTGCCACACTTATCTTCCTTGAATCTGCTAATGTGACGTCCGATTTGTAGGATGTGTCGAGTTCAATGAACAGATTGTGATCACAGATTATATTCTGGGATGCACCTGAGTCCAGGATGAAAGTGTGACCCTGTGTGCGCTCTCCTAAGGTAATGCTGTAGCTCTTGGCATTACTACTGGCCCTTTCAGATAAGCCACCTTGTCTGTGCTTCTCCTCCCTTCTTTGTTTGTCGCCATGACTCATCCCTGTGTTTACTTCATTGCCATGGTGACCAGGTCTGTGCCCTCTGAGTTCCCGCTCTTTAGATATGCTGATGAGTCACTGAGGCTACTTCGCTTGCTAATGCTGGAATTACTTTGCCTGCTGAAATGTGCCAGAGTGCCATCGCTTTCAAATTTCTCCTGCTGCAACTATATATTAAAATTTCTCAGACTGGACACGACATAATCAACCTTCAGTTCACAGTGAGACAGTTCAAGAGCGACAATTAGGGATTCAAAACTTTTAGGCAGGGATTGTAGGATTGCCCCAATTAGAATAGTTTCATTCAATTCACATTGGTTACTCTTCAAAAGCCTGTTAATTTCTAAGATATTTGCTATGTGGGCTTCAAAGTCTCCCCCTTCCTGCAGTTTGCTTTCACATAGCCTTTTATACAGGAGAAGAGCTGAGTTTGCAGAAACGGCCACATTGCTTTTTCAGTCTATCCCACGCTTCTGAGGCTAAATCAGTATCCCGCACATAGATCAATAAATCATCGCTTATACTCAAAATTAAAAGGCCATACGCGTGTTGGTTTTTCTTGTCCCACGAGGCTTGAACAGCTTCTTCATCTTGGGCTGGCCGTCTCTCCGTGAGCACTTCAAAGATTCCTTTTGTCATGAAGATCGCTTTCATCTTGAGGGCCCAGGTTTCGTAGTTATTGCCATCCAGTTTGGGGGGAAAAGGAGCCATTCCTGAGTAGGCTGTAGTCACAGGATCCATACTGCAGTTTCTAACTAACTCAGCTGCACTTTCAAAAATGAAAAATGAAAAATGAAATAATCTCTGCTTGTGCCTAGAAGCCTGTTGCTCCTGCTGGGCCCATAACCCTGTTAGAGGTTGTTGAATTTTACCCACAATAGGTAAAACAGCAGAGCACTAAGGAATGAGCACACACTCCAGTTACAGAGTAGGTAGCAGAGGATGGTTTGGATATTGCAGCTATTTAGAGAAAACACATGGAGATCCTTGTGTGACTAAACACTAAACATTTATTGGTTAAATACACTTAGACAGGAAAGACCTACGGGCTACGGTAACTGTTGAATTATAGCAGTGGGGGTTCCGCTGAGAGAGCTGTGAGAGAGCCATTAAAACTGCTGGAACTGTGAGGGCCGCTGTAAACCTTCTTCCCACCATTGTTCCCGGCCCGCCTCCCCCACAGCCACTCTGTCGCACCCCACACCTCAAAGAAAAAAACCAAAAAACAACAAAATTGCCACTGGGGTGACAGAGCGAGCGAGCGAGCTGTGTGGGGGGGAGACAGAGCGAGCGAGCTGTGTGTGTGTGGGGGGGGGGAGACAGAGCGAGCCAGCCAGCCAGCCAGCTGTGTGGGGGGGAGACAGAGCGAGCCAGCCAGCCAGCCAGCTGTGTGTGGGGGGAGACAGAGCCAGCCAGCCAGCCAGCCAGCTGTGTGTGTGGGGGAGACAGAGCCAGCCAGCCAGCCAGCCAGCTGTGTGTGTGGGGGGGAGACAGAGCGAGTGAGCCAGCTGTGGTGGTGGGGAGACAGAGCGAGCCAGCCAGCTGTGGTGGTGGGGAGACAGAGCGAGCCAGCCAGCTGTGGTGGTGGGGAGACAGAGCCAGCCAGCCAGCTGTGTGTGGGGGGAGACAGAGCCAGCCAGCCAGCTGTGTGTGGGGGGAGACAGAGCGAGCCAGCCAGCTGTGTGTGGGGGGAGACAGAGCGAGCCAGCCAGCTGTGTGTGGGGGGAGACAGAGCGAGCGAGCCAGCTGTGGTGGTGGGGAGACAGAGCGAGCGAGCCAGCTGTGGTGGTGGGGAGACAGAGCGAGCAAGCCAGCTGTGGTGGTGGGGAGACAGAGCGAGCGAGCCAGCTGTGGTGGTGGGGAGACAGAGCGAGCGAGCCAGCTGTGTGGGGGGGAGACAGAGCGAGCGAGCCAGCTGTGTAGAAGTGTGTGGTTGTTTTTGTTATTTGTGGCACATGTAGTTTGTGGCTCGCTCGCTGGCTCGCTCGCTCTGTCTCCCCCCCCACACAGCTGGCTCGCTCGCTTTGTCTCCCCCACACACACAGCTGGCTCGCTTGCTCTGTCTCCCCCCCACACACAGCTGGCTCGCTCGCTCTGTCTCCCCACCACACACAGCTGGCTCGCTCGCTCTGTCTCCCCCCCTTTGCCCAAGCAAAATAAAAAAAACAACCCAGAAAAAAACCCCATGAAAACACCCACACATACTAGAGACACCCATGTCCAGCAATGAAGAAATGAACACAGACAAGAAAAGCACAAAAAATGAAGAACAGCAAATCAAACCCTCAATGACTGTACACTAACAAGCAAAGACCCAAGACAGAAACAACTGGGGTGGGGTGGGGGACCACGAAACAGCAGTTACCAAAAAAACAACTCCTGACCAAATACTTGAAACACCAGCACCCCAAAAAACATCCAAGAACAAAGTGGCCTGATGCACAAAAAGGACTGCAAAAAGACAATGAAGACACATGGAAAACTCAAGAAACAACTGAACAACCAACTAAATTCTCGCAACAAAAACTCCAAAAAGTAAGTAAACTACCGCACAGATGCTCTGTGCGAGTTCAGCTAGTTTGATTTAAATCACAACAACCCTGAGGGCGAGCTTCATAAATGTAGAAGCAACTGGAAGGGAAGAAACACGAATGAACACGGCTGCAATGTCTTCATAGAAGAAAGCATGGTTAAACTGCAGAGGTCAATAATAACCACCTAGGCACCCAGTTCAATAAATAAATATACTAAATGAAAAAAATAAATGGCATTCTTTTCCTGTTTAAGTTACAGAAATCATAGCTGTTTCACAGCTGGAGCTTGACAAAAACACCATTAAGTAGACTGAAAAGTAACCAATAGAAAGTTGTATGCACAACTCTCCATCTGGTCAGAATCTGCCCTCCTGTTCCTGCTTTGCTTATTTCCTTTTCATAGACACTTGAGGGCTGATTCGCATAAGACACTAGCCCTCTTCAGATGCTTAAGAAGTGGGAGACAGTCACATACAGTGCTTGAGAGCACACCTGCAAACCCAGCCCTGGCGCTGATGGACTCAAAAGCCTGATCTCCATGCCATTCACACTTACAGATAATGTTGTAAGTATGAAGAGATTCCAATCATGGAAATAATCGCCTAATGCTTATGTTGTTTGTCTCTGCAGACAAATGCTGTGAGCATGGACAGCACAAAAGTGAAGCTTTTGAGTGCATCAGCACTGTGGTGGGGTTTGCAAGTGCACTCTTGGGACGTGAGTGTGAATACATCCCCTTTTAAAAAAATCTGAAGCAAGCTGTTGTTATCTGCCTGCAAGCAGTCAAAGACATCTTTGGATCCACAGACAATGTAGACAAATGTCATGTATGAATCAAATATATACAGATGCCACTGGTTGCCGCCACCACAATCATGGGTCTTGCTGCCAGTCATATCTGTGAAGACTTGGTTCGCAAGTTACTTTATCTAAGCAAATATGTTCCTCAAAAGAGTTCAGTTTGCATTATATAGGCAGAAACAGTCTTGTGTGAACTGAGCCTTGGGATGGGTGGGCGCTTCATTCCTACCTTCTCCCTTTTGCTCCTTTAATGCCAGTTTATGAAATGATTGTCTGTATTTCTATGGTTACTTTTCTGAGTGCTTGAATGATGAAATTTATTTATTTAGTGCATTTCTATGCCACCCCATACAAAAATGTCCCTGAGCGAATGGCAATCTAAAAACCATTAAAACATTAACACTATTAAAACTAGATAAAAAATAAAAATAGATAAAAATAAAAATAGATAAAAACTCTAGAACCCGAAGCTTTAAAACTATAAACTAAAAGCTAAACACGTATGTTTTAGGTCCTTCTTAAAAACATTCAGAGAAGGGGAAACTCTACTTTCATTAGGAAGCACATTCCAGAGGGCATATCTAGAAAAGGTCAGGTTGATGAAATGATCCAATACAGAATTTAAAAGCTCAAGTTCATCTTTTGGAGAAAAAGAACATCAATTTATCACAAAATGGCTCCTTTTTTCAAAATGGTGGCCAGAAATGACCTCGGAGGTAATTTCCAGACACCTCGAAACCACAGATACATGAGTTTTATCCACGGATACAAAAGGGTTATTAAAGATGAGTGCCTAATCCCCAACTGTGGATACGTGGAACCACAAACAGCAATACTGCTATTATTATTATTATGTATTATTTATTTGATTTCTATACCACCTTTCCAAAAATGGCTCAGGGCAGTTTACACAAATAAATAATAAATAAGATGGGTCCCTGTCTCCAAAGGGCCCACAATCTAAAAATAAACACAAGATAGACACCAGCAACAGTCACTGGAGGTACTGTGCTGGGGGTGGATAGGGCCAGTTACTCTCCCCCTGCTCAATAAAGAGAATCACCACGTTAACAAGGGTTGACCTGTCCTGTACATGTTTTGCTTCTGCTAGTCACAGTTCATAGCAAGGAGCTATGCAAGATGCTGAAGCCTCATTCCCTGATCACTGGAAATCCTACCTATACCCCTCCCAGGCTGGCTTCATTAATTCTATCAGACACTGTAAGCAGGAATCTGGACTGAGAAACCCTGAAGAGATTTCTTGTAAAATTCACATGACTTTTGTATTCTAAGACAGGTTTTTCCCAAATATTGTCTTCCATAGAGAAGGAACACTGTGAACTGTGCATGTGTCTTTTTTTCTCATTCTCTCACATTCACACAGCAGTACCTGGTATAGGAACTCCCATATATAGCACTTCACAGACCTCCAGTTTATACAAACTACCAGCACTTTCAAAGGCATGACTTATAATGAAGTCATTCACATAACCAAAAACTGGGTAGGGCAAGTGTCTTACCCAGATTTGGGAGCTATGCATGCTCTCAATTTTTGGTTGTGTGGGAGCAAACAACTAGGTGGGAAGAGACAGATGTGACTGTGTGGAATCAAGGTAGGAGGAAAAGCTAGATAGGCCAGTGCTGTCATACCCACCTTTCATACCGAACATTTGACCAAGGTAGGTGGAAAAGCTGTCCTACGCTGCTTTTCTTCCTACCTTAGGAACCATATACTGCCATATACCAAGTCAGACCATTGGCCCATCTAGCCCAGTACTGGCTACACAGACTAGAAGTGGTTTCTCCAAGGTTGCAGGCAGGGGTTTCTCTCAGCCCTATCTTGAAGATGCCAGGCAGGGATTGGATTCCAGACAATCACTTCTCCCTCTTCCTACCTAGTTGTTTGCTCTCACACAACTGAAAACTGGGAGCATGCACAGCTCCCAAACCTGGGTAGGTTTTCGATTGTGTGAATGACCTCATTATGTCAATCTTCCATAGTTTTGCTCTTCTTTCTGGCCCAAACATTGCTTATAGCAATTTAGTAGGCAAGGAAGTACAAATAGGTAGTTTTCAGTTATGGTAAGGCCTAAGATGATACAGTATATGAAGAAACAGACCATGTAATGGGGATGCATAGCAGTTAGCTATCAGCCTTATTTCTCCAACTTAAGTTCCATCTGTTTCAGTGCACGTAACAAGATCATCTGATACCAAGAGTAGGATTGCTCCTGCAGACATTACCTAAAGACATGACTTGAACTGTAACAATCCGTGCTCCTGTATTCAATTACCAAACTGCTGCTTGTTGGGTTTCTGAGATGAACATTATTTTGGCATACAGAATGTGAGAGTCTGAGGGGTTTTTAAAAATAAAAAGGACACAACCACCCAGTAGCAATCACCATTGGAATTGCTGTTGGGCTGATTTTGCAAGTAGTTCTCCTAATGCTGCAAAGTCAGAATCACACTAATGAAGAACAACATCCAGAAAGTGATGCCATTTGTCTTCAGTCTTCCAAGCTTCAGTGATTTGATCTCCTGAGGTTTTTTTCCCTTGTTCTTTTCAATTATCTTTCCTTTAAAAAAATATGTTTGGATAGGAAGATTTTTCTTCACAAAGGTCCTAATTCCTTCCACTCATTTACAAGTCTGTCCCAACCGCAGAAAAAACACAGCAGGCACTAAATTCAACCTTATTTCTGCTTTTGAGTTCCATCAGAATTTGCCTTACATATTTTCCATGAAAAATACAGAAAAAATACAGAAATCACTATAAGATTAAACCAAGAATACCTTGCACAAAACAATTCTGCACTGAGGAAAGCTAAATTCTGGAACATGTATACATATTTAAATTTAACAATTATTCTGTTTCTGTTGATTATTGTGGTGGTGGTGGTGGTGGTGGTATGGGGAGAACTGAGCGCTAAAGTACAGCCCTCAGATCACTGGAAATTCTACTGATCCCCACTCTCCATCTGATTTCACCATGCATCTATGATTTCACATCACCTTACATTGATTTCACCATGATCCCACAATTCCAATTCAATTGTGATCCCATAATCCCAAGTCTTGCTTCTGTACCACAAGAGCTAGCAACTTGTTTTAGAAACAAGCAAATAAAATGAAAACCTACAAGTTTCAGGTGTTAAATTCTGCACCCAATACCAAGTTCTATGTTTTTTATGCATTTGCATGGAATGTCCATCACTCCAATGAAGCCCCTTCCAATAGCTCTCCTTTTGAATGAGCCAATGAGGACACAATTTTATCACATGGGTAGATAGCAGATAACTTTCATTTTTTAACTATTTTGTAAAAAAGCACAGACGGAGATCCTGATTAAATTACTTGACAAAAGTCCTATTGAAATTAAGTCGTCCTTTAGAGAACTCTTGAGTAGCCCTACTGAGTAATTTAGTCTGGATGTCAACCATTCACTCCTTTCTGCTTTCCCTCTTTGGGGCAACAATGTTTTAAACTAGATATTAAAAAGTCAACAGGTAGTTTTGGAAAACTGCAAACTGGCTGAAAGTGCAATGTTCCAGAGTGGTGCTTGTTGGTTTTTAATCATAAGCTAGGCAACCATATGCAGCTTAGGAAGGCACAGAGCTCTGCTTCTGTGAGCACAGTTCTGTGGCCGTTTAAAGAATGAAGGAGTATCCTTTCAAGAGGGAAAACTTCAAACAGCAAATCACATACTCAGTGACACACACTTTTACATAGAACTCCCTGAGGAAATGAATGGCGGCTTGCTTTAAAAACAATTTATGATTCATAACAAAACACATACATTTTCTTAGCTAGGGTTAAGTGTATGAAAATGTCAGGGACCCCTCACTGCCAAACTAATACATAATTTTAAAAAATCTCTTAGAAACAACAGACATGGAAATCAATGTCAAGAATGCCATATGGTGATAATAACAAATCAGAGGTTAGGTCAGGAACAAAAAGTGGAATGGTCATCATAAATACTTCACTAAAATGTAACAAAAAGACAGGAGTTTGATGCCACTCTCATTCTTGGCTGTGTCCTGACTCCCATTGCTACTTTTTATTATGTTTCTTTTATAGCACAAAGTGCTTTTACAAAGTAAAAAATATAACAGGTTCCTGGGCAAAGAGCCCAGCCATCTTCTGCACTCTATTGAAGCTCAGGGGCATTTTGGTAGAGTACCCTGTCCCCAACTTGGTTTTAAAGGGAGTGTCCTTTTAAACTGGTATTTTGCTGAAGGATTTAAATTGGATCGTTTTAATACAGCAAGTAGAGTAAAAATACAATAAGCTAATATAAATTATAAATACATTACACTATAAATAAATGAGTTCTCTCTCTCTCAGGCACGCACGCACACACACACACACACACACACACGCGTGTCATCCTTCAAGCCGAGACCAATTTCTTTCTCCCCCCTCCCCCGCTCTTCTTCCCTGCCTCTGGAGCTCCTAAATTACTCCTGTTTCATCCCTCCTTCTGTGATTCAGAAGTAAAGCTGACAACAGTAAACAAAGCTAAACAGAGCCTCTATTTGAAACTCAGCACAGCACCACTCCCTCGGTAGCTGTCACACCCCTTCCTTTCAGATCTCTAATATTCCTCTTATCTCCCCCATCCAAACATGGCCCAGAGTCCTTTCCTCATTCACAAAGCACTCCTTCTTGCCTTTCTACTCATTTCCAATGCATCTTTGCAAAGTTTCACCCTTGTATTCAGATTTGTCCCTCATTTCAAAAAGCGTCCACTAGCAACAATAGGGGATCATCTATCCAAGGCAACCTCTCAGAAACAGCCTCAGTCAAAACCAAAGGTGTGCTTTGTCAGCATCAGCATACGATAAGGCAATTCATTTCATTCCTAACCCCTTGTGCGCTAGCAAATCTTCCTCCAGAATTCAGCACTGGTCTTAACAAAAAAAGTACATTCATAAGCAAAATGCCTGACTGAAATATATTTGGCGCTGATCAGTGTCAAGCAAAATGGCCCAATGCAGGGGCCACTTTGTGTACAAATCATTATTCTATTTTACCTTTATTATTGTTTTAAACTTTCAGAGAGGTGAGGAAAAAAATTAAAGGATTAAACTTCAAGTCAGCAGGCACTCTACACCAGAAGGAATGAAAACACATAACCAAGTGCATTACCTAGAGTGGTGGTCCAGAGCACTAACTGAAGAGAGAAAACCAGCAGTGGAGAGCAATCCATGACTTTGCTGGATCCAGGATGCTTCCTGGCTCTTCTGACCCTCTCCTCTGTGTCAGTCCTTCTCTCCAAGGCTCTGAGAAAGCTCTGATCTTAAAGCTTGGACTCTTGCTGGCTTATAGAAGAATTCCACCTCCTGCTCTGGGAGACTCTCATGGGTCCTAAAGCCCTCGTGGTTTCATCACATCCTATACATTCAGCTCCTTCAGCAATTCAGGAAGCAGAACGGCATGAATTATTAACACCTCTCTGTGTCCATTTATTTAAACATTAGCATTCAGTTGGAAGAGTTGATTTCGACAACTTAGCAGTCATCATTTCCCCCTCCCATCCTCACCCTGCACTTGCCTAGACATAAATTCTTCTGGGTTTGCTTTCTGAGTGAGATGAAAAAGCTTAGATAATAGTTCTTTACCCGCTTCCTGTGTAAATGTATGGCGGCAAGGGAGTCAGTTCCCTTTGAAACAATTGCAGTGATCAAGTTTTTAATTCAATATTTTGCCTATCCACATTGATATCACTTCATGTTCCCCAAAGGAATCGCCACTTCTAAACAGCTGGCCTGTTTTGCATCTACTGCAGTAGCGCAAAAGCAGATGGAGAATTTGGATCATATGCCGTTTTTGAATCCTGCTCTAAGAAACTTAAGAAGGGTTTGAACTTCTGTCTTCTAAAAAGAATAAGACTGGGAAATGGTTGAGACACTCCAGATATTTTGCATACCTATATTTTTCTTGGAAGGAGACACATGTACAAACACTCCCTATAGGTGCATCTGCATTGGCAGATGGCCATGGGAACTACTGCTGAACTCTTCCACTGTTACAAGGTTTACTCGCAAATCCAGCTGAAGTTTGGTGCTTAAGTTACTGCTGGGAGATCCAGCAGTAGTTTATTGCTCTTCCCTTGGGATTATTTTATTTTATTTTATTTATTGTGTGTGCGCGTTCACGTCCTTTTGGAAGGGTCCTCGAGGCAGCTCAAAACAATCATTAAAATTCACATTAAAAATTGTAACAACAACAAAAACTGGCCACAAAATACAGCAAACAAGAAAGGTAAAAAACTGAGAAGCAGCAGGAGCATGAAATTCAACACATACAGGAGAGGGTGAAAACATTCTGGAGCAGAATTCCTCTAGGAAGAAATAGTGGAGAGAGCCCTTTTTCCCAAAGGCAGCATCTTTCATATTCCCTACTTAGGTTTGCCAGATCATGATGCAAAAATCATATTGCCCACTTTAGTTGCTCCAAACCACAAGAGGGAATTCGGCCATGGTTTCTCTTGCCCTAACCCCACCATCCCTTCACACTTTCTTTGTTCCTGTTTGCCATCAGGAACAACTGCCAGCCCTACTTGCTCCAGCATGCAAGAAAAAAGAACGGTTGAGGATACTTGGAAAAGTTGCAGAGTGGGAGAACCTCCAGACTTCCAGGTTCTAGTAGAACCCGGATGTTCAAAGGAAAAGGCTGCTTGTGTTTCTCCCACTTCATTCTAATTTAGCACTTACTTTACAGCCAAACTGCATGTGTTGTTCAAAGATGCATTAGTTTTTCTTTAGTCAGAGGGCAGTCAGGGTCAGAGAGAGGCATGGATTCTGATCCAGAACCAGGAGGGGCTTTAACACTCTCCCTGCCATGGCCCCAATCCATGGGGGGTGGGGGAAGCCACCTGCTACTGACTAAAGAAAAACTAAACTGTAAAACAGGGCTAATAATATCAAATGTAGTTTGGCCCTTGGAGCAATGAAAATAGAACAGCCATTACATTTCTACCTCACTTTTCTACCATAAAATGTCATAAAAGAAGTTTATAACAAAAATTAAATATCATAAAAATAAAAATATCCTAAAACTAACCTTACTAAAATAAGCACACAGCAACAGAGGATAAAAGCCAGCTATACAGGAGGGGGGAAAACAGTAAAAGCCCTTGCGGTTAGTGAAAAGCTTGAATAAATAAGGGCCTGGCTCCTACATGATAGGCATCAGGGTCAGGCAAACCTCCTTCAAGAATGAGTCTGAGAGTCAGAGCGCCACCAAAGACAAGGTTTAATATTATTAGCTTTCTCTTCATGGTCACCTGCCCAACTTCTTAAGGAACAGGTATTTGGAGAAGGGTCTTGGAAGATAATCTCAATTAGCTGGCTGATTATTGTGGCAGGCTTTGGGATATCCTGGCTCCAGACCATTTTAAGGCTTTGTAGGCCAAAACCAACAGTTTCAATATTCTTTGCACTGAGGAGGAAGTTGTTATTTTTTATATATTATTATTATTTCTTCTTCTTATTATTATTATTATTATTATTATTACTATTAATTTGATTTCTATACCGCCCTTCCAAAAGGCTCAGGGCGGTTTACACAGAGAAATAACAATCAAATAAGATGTAACCCTGTCCCCAAAGGGCTCACAGTCTAAAAAGAAACATAAGATAGACACCAGCAACAGTCACTGGAGGTACTGTGCTGGGGGTGGATAGGGCCAGTTACTCTCCCCCTGCTAAATAAAGAGAATCGCCCCATTAAAAAGTGCCTCTTTGTCAAGTTAGCAGGGGTGACTCTCAGGGCTGTGATCTGGAGGCACCCAAGTCAGGCAGGGAGAAGGCTCAAAGGATGGGGGGAAAGGTAGGAGTACCCACAATTAGAAGTGCCAAGTCTCTAGATGGAGGACAGCCTTTAACCTGTAAACCTCCCGCAGCAGCTTTAGGGGCTTCTGGCAATTTCTTTACTGGCCCGGTCATCATCTGCCATCTTCCTCATCTTGCTTTCTTGCCATCATCCACTGTGCAGCAATGAAAGGGGAAGGGAATTCCTTCCCTCACCTCAGGTGAGGCAGGACATGGCAGTGGAGCATTATGCAAGTGTATGGTTGCTGAGTGGAGAGGCACCTGCATGGCAGCACTCTCCATCACCATCTCCCAGTGCCTGTGTTGGAGCTAGGACCTTGGCAGCACCAGCTCTCAGTTGCAATGTCTCATAGTGACCACTTTGGTGGGGGGAGGGAGGGGTTAGGGCCAGGATAAAAGTGCTGGACTCCTTCCCTCTTTGTTCTTTCAGTGGCAGTCTCCATTTTGTCTCTCCAGAGATGGCTGTTTGTTTTGGTCTCTCTGTTCAGTAATGAGCCACAGCTGAAACCAAGCTGCTGGCTTTTTCACATTTGTCTGTAATCTTCTCTTTTAAATAAAGCCTTGTAGTTCTTCAATACTAAAGAACTGTCTCAAGTCCTCTTGTTTGCTGCTTTCTCAACAAACTGTTTTTGCTTTGCTCTTTGGGGAGTGAATTGCCATTCTTCCCCTACAGCCTGATGGTCAGGGCAGGAGTTCACTTCACCCCTCTATCGCCATACTGTGGATGGCGTTAGAGCAGGATGGCAGAGTGGGTGGATGATGAAATCAGGAAAGAAACAAGTAGGAGCTGCCTGCAATGAGAAGCTTAAAGGTAAAGGGCTATAGTTCTCCAGCTTCAGATCTGGCAGCAAGCCCTACCTCTTAAATCCTCTCAGTTTTTAGCCAAACTATATTCCCCACAGCCTTTTCAAAAGAGTAACTAATGGAGCCATCAAAAAAAAAAAAAAGGTAAGGGGGCATTTCAGAGTACAGGGAGTGTTCTGGAGACTAAAGGCTCATGCAGGGCTCCCATCATTATTATTTATTATTATTATATTTATATCCCGCTCTTCCTCCAAGGAGCCCAGAGCAGTGTACTACATACTTGTTTCTCTTTCACAACAACCCTGTGAAGTAGGCTAGGCTGAGAGAGAAGTGACTGGCCCAGAGTCACCCGGCTAGTATCATGGCTGAATGGGGATTTGAACTCGGGTCTCCCCGGTCCTAGTCCAGCACTCTAACCACTATCATGCCCCTGCATCCTTTGTTAATCAAGGTGTCAGGCAGTGAGGTGCTTCACACGATTGGTGTGAAGTGCCATTAGGGTCAGTGCAGGGAGACATCCCTTGGCGGCCAGATCAGCCACCCACAAAATTGCCAGCTCCTGCTCCAGCAGGGGCGGCAGGAAATGGGGGCCAGCCGACCTCCGAGAGTTCCAGGATGCCCTGCACGAGTGCGCAGAGCATTCTGGAGAGACCCCCGGGGCTGGGGGGCTTGTTTTAGCCTCCTGGTGGGGGTCTCCTCGTGTGTTGCCATGGCGCTGAGCCATGCCGTGGCAGCACACAGTCAACTAAACAGGGTTAGTGGAGCGCTCACTCCGCTAACTTTGTTTAAGGGTAGGGGTAATTTTGGTAGGTTGCTGGTTAGTTTTCGCACGGTTCCTGTGGCAGCAGATAACCAGGAGAAAACGGGCTAGGCTCCCTTAGCCCAATCTCTCCTGGTCATGGGAATAGCTTCTATGAGTTGCAGTAAACTTGGCCAGCTGCAGTGGTAATCCTCAAGTGCAGTAGACTGCAAGCCTAATGCTCTCTGTTTTGGTAGGCCACCAAGGTGGATGGATCAGGATGAGAGCATACTCCTCATTAAACAGGAAGTTGGGTTGTGCCCACCTCAAGAAAAAAAAAAGAGTAAAATGCATTTAAGATTTATGCATTAATCATTTACAGATATCTGCATGACCCAAGTAACTAACTAATTAAACCTGGTTTTCTTTGATTTATCCATTGTTTCTTGCATGTCTGAATCTAGTTGCCTCCTCATTAAAGAAAAGAGGGTATCGGCCCCCTGAAGATTTAATTGCATCAATAATCAGTTAAAAATTTGTGTATCCTATGTCACTGATTAATCAATCCTACTTTTCCTTCAGTTTTCCCTTAGCCTCTCTTATATCTGAGTCTAGTGTGGCTGAACAGTAGAGGTGCCCTTTGGACCGGACTTCCGGGCAGAAATCCAGTCCTCCACACCTGCCCCCCCCATGTCCTGCCCAGGGCCACAGGTAGCTGTGCCACTACCTGTTGCTGGGCCATGCTGCACTGGGAGGCAGAATGTGCAACTGTATTGAGGGCGCCTTCTGGCGATGCACTCTTGCCCCCCTCCTCCCCCCCCCCGAGTCCCCTGCATCTGGACTGAAGAGTCCTCCGCTCTTGGCTGTCCCCTCTCGGGTGGCTGCTGCTCTCCTGCCTTCCCTCCCGCTGCTCTGCCTCTTCAAAAGGGATCCTCGAATGGTGCATCGGGCCCCCCAGGCACCTGGTGGCCCACAGAGGCCAGGAGGGGGTTGTGGGAACCGCAGCTTGAGGGAAGAGCAGGGCGGGAAAAGGGAAAGAACAGGCCCCAAGGACCGCCAGCTTCTCCACGAGTCCCATGGCAGGGCGAGTATTGTCTACACAGACTGGCAGCAGCTTCTCCAAGTTTACAGTCAGGAGTCTCTCTGAGCCCCATCTTGGAGATGCCACCAGGGAGGGGATTGGGAACCTTCTGCATGCAAGCAGGCAGGGGCTCTTCCACTGAGCTGGGGCCCTATCCCCTAGCGGGGACATCTTCCAGTGCGCATGCATGTAATCTCCTATTTAAATGCAAACCAGGGTGTACCTTGCTTAGGAAAGGGGACAGACAATTCATGCTGATGGCACACTTACCTTCCCCTTATCGGAAGACCAGCTCTCCTCACACCCTGGCCCCCAAGAAATCCCAAGTGGCTTCTGTGCTGCTGGGATGGGAAATGAAGGCAAGGAGGGCTTGCCTAGATGTCACCCCCAGGGAGGCTTCCTGGGACTGGGTGTCGGGGAGGAAAGGAGATGCTGGCTGAGGCAGCCTTGGACATCCCAAGCGGTGCTCCGTGGACGCTGCCAGAGGGAACCTTGGAGAAGAGCCCAAGCAGGCCGTTGCTCTGAGATGAGCAGAGACGGCCAGGCGGAGGTGCAGCCACACCTTCCTCACCGTCAAAGCCAGAGGTGTGCTTCGTCTTGATCACACCAACGACATGGAGCACCCTTGCTTGTTCTCCTGTGGCCGTGAGTTCTGGACAAATTATGCAGTCGAGTTTCCCGCATTTGGGGAAATCGCAGGGGTCAGCACACCCGCAGTGCAATGGATGAGCCTCACCCTGGGAAAACCTCCTTCGTGATCAAACATTGTTGTGTGTGGCAGGGGGCACTGAAGGCTGAATCTGGGCCTGCCCGCGGCCAGACTGCAGCTGCCTGCCTCTGTGGCAGCCATGAATCTCCCCAAAAAGAGAGAGCGAGATTAAAGTGCCTCCAGCCCCACACAAAGTTTCTCTGCCTTCTGTAAGTAGGATTGTTTGACTGCATCTGCCGGGATCGTTGTTTGCACAGATTGCATCTTGAAGAAGCAGCAGCAGGGGGAAGAAAAATGCTAGAGGGGAAATAGTGGAACTCATGTGGGGTAGAGAGTGGAAGGGAGAAGGAGGAGGAGGAAGGATAATGGAGGAGGAGGATGACGACGACGACAACACAGGCCAAGACTGAGGCTTCCCAGCTCGCCTGCTAATTTAGTCTCTCCCTTGCTTGCTGCTGCTGCTTTTTCTGCAGTGATTTTTCATACTACAGACTACAAAGTCACATGGCAAGGCTACCTTGCTCCAGACTCCTCAACAGAGCAAGAGCCCAAATGCTTTTCCCCAGCTTTTGGGCCCCTCTTCTTGTTTCAGTGCAAAAAATGAGCCTGTCAGCAGTTCTAAAACAATTTCCAGCCAATAGCCTGAATCTAGTGAGCCTTGTGTGGGGCAGCACCCAGCACCCACCTTCACATACTGTACTTCAATTTTTCTCTGAATGGCTGACTTTACCTATTAGGGCTGGGTCATATACATAGGAAGCAATTTCCATATTAGGAAGAAAAGGCACAGTTCTGAAAACATATCTGTTTAGTCAGGCTTTTAGTTTAGAAAGTTATAGGTTTTAGAGTTTTTATCTGGATTTTAAATTGTTTTAATTGTGTTGATGTTATAATTGTTGTGTTTTTAGATAGTGAACCGATGTATGGGGCAGTAGAAGATGTGTTTAAAAAAATAAATAAATAAAGAGCAGATTCCATACCCTTTGCTCTACTATTTCCAAATACTTGCCAGAGGCTTGCCAGTCTGTCTGCACTAACAGGCTCAGTTGCCATAATTCAAGGTAGGCCTCGCCTGTAAATAATAATAATATTTGTGTCCTGGTGCCCACCCCTCCCTTCAAGAAGCTCAGAATGGCATTTCCCCTCCCCCCACTTATCCTCCCAATAGCCCTGTAGTTTACCTGTGAAATGATGATTGGCCCAAGGTCACCTGGTAAGCTCATGACTGGATAGGGATTTGAATTTGGCTTCCCCCCCAATGTTATCCAACCAACCTATTAAGCCGGTTAACCTGAGAGATACTAACTGGCCCAAAGTAACCCAGTTAGGTAGCCACATGGTTGTACAGGGATCTGGTTTGTTTAATTTTTTTTAAAGAGAAAAATATAGATTTTAAAAAGTATGCATGTTCTTAAAGAATGCAGAGGAACTTATGTACTGGTGTCCTGGAGGGGTTGTGTATTTGTCACAACTGTTTGTTGTACAATAACTGTTTATTGTTCTCTGCTCTTGCTGAAAGGCTTTGAGCATGAGCAGAGTACAGTACAACAAACAGACTATCTATATCTGGGGCTGTATGAGGAAATACAAACACATACTTCATCAAGATCATATTTATTTTATTAAGCTAAGGTAGTGATACTTAGAATGGGTTGTGTTTTCCTTAGGAGAGGAGAAACCATGAACATTGTACATCAATTCCAAATAAAACTGCAGTTCAGAATACTGGGACCCATCAGTTGATCTAAAGATCATACAAAATATACTAGGCACATTCATAGGTTCTTAAACACATGGTACTCCAGAACAAAGTGGTTATGGGGCAGTCCTATTAAAAATTCATTATTTTGCTTTCTGTGTCTTCTTTTTGGGAATTCATCTGTTTGAGAATCCAACTACTTGGAAACAGAGGTGAGTAACTTGGGAGTATCTAAATGAGAAAGTAAGAAAATGCATACTTTTAAAATCTATCTTTTTCTTAAAAAAAATAAATAAATAAACACACCAGATCCCTATACAACCATGTGGCTAGCTCACTGGGTGACTTGGGGCCAGTCAGTATCTTCAGGTTAACCTGCTTAATAGGTTGGTATAAGCAGAGTACAACACACCTGGACAGTGGCAGTGCACCTGGAACTGAGGGCTGTTGGACATTGAACAGTGGCTGGATGATGCTACTAGGCTGAAATTCAGGAACATAACCAGGAAGTAGAATTGGCACAAATTGTCTCAACAAATTGAGTGCATTAGACTGTAAGGAGCTTTCAAACTTGCTTTAAGGGGGCATGATGGGAAAAAAAGTCCCATTCAGACCTTCCTCCCCAACCATTCAGTTATAGCACTGAAAGCAAGTAGGAAGTTGTCCCTCCCCGAAGCTGTCATTCACCCCCTCTATCCGGACACTCACAGTTACAGTGACAGTTGTCTGTAGAAGGACTCGCTGTAACCGGGAGAGAAGGCATTTCTGTGACTGACAGCCTGGAACTTCCGGGGCTTCCAAACATGGAAGCAACTTCCCACATGGTTCCACAGGTCTCCTTGCAGATGACCTTTGTTGTAACTGTGAGCGGCTGCTGGAGAGAGGGAGTGGGAGACAGCTCTAGGGTGGGGCTTCCTACTCATTTTCAGAGCTGTAAGTGTGAATGGTTTTGCAGGAGCGGGGAAGCATCTAAATGGGGCTACTGATTTTGGGGCCAGTAGACTCATCTGTGTCTCCATCACTATCTAGTGTGATGAAGACATACCTGAAAACTGCCACTCTGTTCAAAGGCATAGCCAAAACTATTTGACATTAACTTGTTGATTGCATGTTGAAAATTGCAATGAAATTGCAATGTTTCTTAATTGCAATTAAGAAACAGGCAACAAAAGCCAAATTTGTAGCCATAGAGGCAGTTGCAGCTGGTGGGCATTGGAGCAGTGGGGGTGGGGAGTACTTGGTCACTGAGGCAAGAGCCCACCCACTTCCCTCCA
Organism: Hemicordylus capensis; assembly: GCF_027244095.1. NCBI lineage: Eukaryota > Metazoa > Chordata > Lepidosauria > Squamata > Cordylidae > Hemicordylus > Hemicordylus capensis. The sequence continues at coordinate 72,017,420 of NC_069657.1, forward strand.
TGCTAGCAGGTTTGAGTATTTACCCAAGCCTGCCAGCATAGAGGAAAACAGAAAGTGGGGGAAAGCAGAAAAGCAGGGGCAAGAATAGAAAATGGAGAGTGGGGGGTGGGGGAGGCAGAAAGCAGAAGAGCCAGGGCAAAAGACAGACAAAAAAGGCAGGAAGAGGGACAGAAGAGAGAAAGCAGGCATTACATCCTCCCTCCACCAAACAAACAAGCTAGTAAAAGATCAGACTTGCCAGCAGCCAGGAAATCCTCCAGCAGAGAGCTTCCTCCAGCCTGTCCTCCCCACCTGGAACTTCCTCTTTTGGTCTTACTGGCTGGAACAGCTGCTACTCAAGCTGCTCCAACCAATCGGATTTCCTAGGGGGCTCCTCCTGGCACTGCCCCCAGGAAGAATTGGGGAAAGTATTTAAAATGTACTCTCTGAAGCAACCGGGAAGTTCATTTTTAGCCCATTATTTTTGGTCTTCCAGCCAGTATCGTAAGACCAAAACAAGAAGTTACAGGCAGGGGAGGAGATGCTGCAGGAAGCTCCTTGCTCTGAGGGTTCCCCTGGTTGCTGGTAAATCTGATCTTCTACTAGCTTGTTTGTTTTTGTTGGTGGGGCAGCCCCTCCCGCCCTTACTGACCAGCCACCACTGCATACAGGTTGACAACTGGTTTTTCCTGAAGAAAAGAAATGCTAGAAATTGAATTATTATTATTATTACTATTATTATTCCATTGTAAGCATCTTTTTAAGTTTGACCTTCACAGTTTGACCTTCACAGAACTAGGCATTTCTTTCCAGCTACCACAGTCACAAATTGAAGGTCCCTCCTATCTTAAATAATAATCAACTAAAACAATACATGGTTGTTTTGTTATTTTAATCTGCTGAGTTGGTGTATTTTACACAAGATATCAGCTCTGAGGAAACCCAAACTAAAGACATCAAATCGTGTGTTCTTTTTTCAGATCAAGGAACTATGTTTGTTTTGTTGTTTCCCTGCCTGTTGTATTATAAGTATCTCTGTGTTTGTGGATCACAACTCCAGAACCTGTTTTCCACCATGTCTGAAGCAATAAGAATCCCTAAGCATTTGCAGTGCTTTATTTCTATTTTGAAAAAGATGGAGCTCTAGTTTGTTTGGAAACCATTCATTCTGTTCTGTAAATGCTTCTCCTTAATCCCTGATGTGAAGGGACTCTTTACGTAGTTATCTGGCAAGGAAATACATTCAGCAGTTGCTCAGAAGTACCTGAATCTAATCTTTATATTTTCAGGCCAGAGGAACTCAGGCTGAACCCTGGCAGAAAATTAGTCCTAATGGTGTGATGATGGATCTTCAGGATGAAAATGCTTATCCAACATGAAGGATGAGCACTGCCAGTTCTCACACACCTAGGATTAGACAGAAGGACCAAGTACAACAATTTCTCCATCCTATATGCCCCATAAGACCCACTAGGTGCTAGCACCACCCTTTTTTATTTTAGACCACAGGTTTCTAAATTCCATTCTGGTGACAAGTGTGAGGAGATCAGTGCATGGACTGGGGAGGGGTAGCAGTGAGGTTGCACCTGTTGGCTACCCCCCCCCTTCAAGCAGTCATCTGAATTTGTAAATAGACCCTATGTATGTACAACTTATCAGCTGCAGTGGTGCAGCGGGGAAGCAGCTTGCCTAGGGAGCAAAAGGCTGTTAGTTCAAATCCCCGCCAGTGTGCTTCCCAGACTGTTCCTAGTAAATATATATTTGCAGTCACCTATATTGGACAGCAGTGATATAGGAAGGTGCTGGAGGCAGATGCTAGCGGTGTGCATTTTGGAATTTTCTTGTTTCGATTTGTATCCGAATCAAACATCCCCATTTTGTTTTGTACCCAAATTTTCTGAATCCAAATCAGCCCTGTTTTGTTTTGTAGCCAAATTTTTCCGAATCTGAATTGATTTGGATTTTTAAAAAGGGTCCCAGGGCAAAAAGAGTGGGTGGTGGTGGTAGTGTCCAATGGGTGGAAGCTACCACCCAAATTTCAAAGGAATTAGGCAAAGGGCTGATATTTTTGGTGATTTTTTTTTAAACTTTACACATCTTTAAGAATTTTCCCATAGGGAATAATGGGGATTCCAGCAAATGTATCGCTTCAAATCAAGGGGAAAGGGATGACCCGGAGCAGAGTGTGGTGGGTGGTAGTGCCCAATGGGGGCAAGGAAACTTCCAGAATTATTTCAAAGGAATTGGGCAAAGGGCTGATCTTTTGTGGCTTGTTGAAGTTTACGTGTCTTTAAGATTTCTCCCATAGGGAATAATGGAGGTTTCAGCAGCCCCATAATTCCACTTGGGGGGCACTGGGGTTGCCCAGAGTGAGGGGTTGTGTAGTGCACATAGGGTGCCAACCACCCCCATACCCACAAGCCTGTGGGGTACTGGGTTTTGTTGTTTCTGAGGTGTTCATTGTAGATTCTCTGGTAGCATATGAGGTTTTCAGTGAAAAACAAGAATCCACTCTCATATGCTACCAGAGAATCTACACTCAGAACACCACAGAAACAGCAGAACCCAACACCCCATGGGTTAGCAACCCTTCCCCTGGCCAATGTGGGGTCAGTAAAGAGTGGGAAGAAGCATAAGAGCCAATGGGGAACAAGGAGGGAATTGTCAGCAGGTCAGCCCATGATTTAGGTCACTGATCAGAAGGCTGGAAGGGTTGGAAATTCAAAGAGATGTCAAACACAAAATGGAGACTGACTCAGAGATCACCACAAAATGGAGGTCCGAAACAACAAAACGTTTTGTAGCCGAAACAGGGACGTTTTGTTTTGTATACAAAACTTTTGGATCTGGAAAATGGGTGTCTTGTTTTGTCTACAAAACACCCAAAACAGGCTGTTTTGGGTACAAAACCTTTTTTATCCGAAATGTTTCGCACATCCCTAGCAGATGCTCACATCAGTGACAACGGCAAAGGCATCATCTCATACTGCGCGAGAGGAAGGCAATGGTAAACCACTCCTGCATTCTACTAATAAAACCACATGGCTCTGGGGTTGCCAGGAGTCAATGCTGACTCGACGGCACAATCTTTCCTTTCCTTTCCTTTCTATGTTCAACTTGTACGTGCATAGGTTCTGTAACTGTGATTTGGGCTCTGCAAACCTCAGGGACTCTAATCATGCAGAGAGAGCCTACACACATAGATTGTTTATTCATAAATGTGTCCCCTGCTAACTGAGCAAGAGGCACCTTTTTAGTGGTGATTCTCTTTATTGAACAGGGGGAGAGCAACTGGCCCTATCCATCCCCAGCACAGCATTCCTCCAGTGACTGTTACTCGTGTCTATCTTGTGTTTCTTTTTTTTAGATTGTGAGCTGCTTGGGTCAGGGAGCCATTTTAGTCATTTTATTTATTTATTTACTTTATTTATTTCTATATAAACCGCTCTGGGAAACTTTTGTTGAAAAGTGTTATATAAATATTTCTTGTATTCTGTGTTCACACCTGTAGACAGAAGGTGGGTGTGAGGTCAAAGAGCACTGTTTATCCCACTCTCCTCATTCTTGAATTGGTACCCTCACATATGTCATCTGAATGGGCAGCTGTCATTGGTCTAGGTTAATTTATTTCAGATTGTGCACTTGTGGAGCCTTGCTTCGCCATCTCTTGTCTCCAAAATGAATACTACTCCACCTTGAACCACATATACTTATTTTATTTGCCTTTCATTGTAATGTATGAGTTCAGGGAGGGTGAGATTTGTTAATACTTCAGGGCTAACTGATATATTGCAGATTGGAAATAAATTCCCTGCAGATCAGACTGGTGGATGAGTCACATGGGGGGAGGAGAGTGTAAATTGGAGATTACCAGAAGTAGAAGCCTTTTCTCCATTGTTTAATTCTTCATTGTTTAATTATTATTACAAAGGGATGCAGGAACTCAAGGCTATTAATCTGAAAGTTCTTTCTCCTAATTACTGATGCAAAGCCTATACACTCTCTCTGTAGTTACTCAATGGTGAGGAAAATTAGCTCTGCACCTTTCCAGGGGTACTTTGATCTATTCTCCCTTCACACATTCAGGGTTGAGCTATCATGAGCCAATCCTACTTATATATTTGGGGGGGGGGGGGCGGACACACCACTCTGTCAAACTATTTCTGCCCAGAAGGACAGTATTAGTTATACTGTAATCTGCTCCATTGTCTTCCAAGAAACCCAGAAAAAGCAGCAGCTGATTTTATTTAAGTACTACACTACCATTGGTCATGCTCAGATCCTACAGCAGTAGAGTGTATTCCACATTAGTTCCAGCAATTTGATTGATTGATTGATTAAGTGCCATCAAGTTGGTGTCGACTCTTAGCGACCACATACTGTAGATAGGTTCTCTCCAGGATGATCTGCCTTCAACTTGGCCTTTAAGGTTTCTCAGTGGTGCATTCATTGCTGTCGTAATAAAGTCCATCCACTTTGCTGCTGGTCATCCTCTTCTCTTTCCTTCAACTTTCCCCAGCATTATAGACTCCTCAAGGGAGCTGGGTCTTCGCATAATGTGTCCAAAGTAGGATAGTTTGAACCTGGTCATTTGTGCCTTGAGTGAAAAGTCTGGATTTACTCACTGTATATTGTCAATTTGAACACACAGGGTTATTATAATCGCATTTCATATCCATGAGCATCCTCCAATAGGAATTCGCTTTGTCAGTGGGGCTTACTTTCAAGTAAATGTGCATAGGATTTGCAACCTTAGAGGTATTCTTGGATTCTTTCACAAGCTTCCTATCTTCATTGCGAGACCCACACAGGGAGACTCATCAGACCATGACTATGAAACTAAATAAATCTGTCACTTTCCAACAAATCTTTCCTAGTGGAATTGGAGGGGTGGGCACTGCAAATATTTTCTTTTCTTTTTAAAATAGCATAGGTAAAATTTCTATTGAACCACAGTATATTTATATACTGTTCTTTAGCTTTTTATAACTTTCAGGTTTTAGCTTTTAAAAACCATTTTTAATTTGAATCTCTGATTGTGGTTTTTAACCTTTTAACTTGTTTGTTCAACTTGGTTCATTTTATTACTTTTATTGTGTCTTGTATCTATGTTATTGTTGTAAGCCTCCCTGAGCAGTAGTGCACTGGAGGGACAGGGGTATAAATATTTTAAATAAACAAATACATAAATAACATATATCTGAATTATGTAAATTCAGATACTTTTGTGAGAAAGGAACTCTCACAGTGGTTTAGTTCAAGTTTTATCTAATGTCATCTCCACAGCCGCTCTGCAAGTCTAACCATTTCCCCACAAGTGTTGCAAAAACTAACTTAAAAACAACAACCATAAACCTTTTAATTTTTCAGTTCAGTTACAATATAAGAAGTAGAAACAAAAACACCCATATAAACTTAAATCACAATATCTGGTGGCTGACAAACAGACTAATATTGTATGAGCTGAAAACAGATTTGCTTGTGAAATGGAGGAGGGGCAATTTCCTCAGATGTCTCTTCTCTCTGCAGTCCACTGTGCCTCCCAAAAGGATATCCCTGAGCACTGTAGGACCCTCAGGAACATACTTCTGAGAGGCACAGTGGGCAGTAGAGGGAAAGGAGATTGGTGAAAATGACCCCCTCCCACTACATGCGCGAAATATTTTTTAGTGCACACGTTAGTCTAGATGTCAGCCAGTATCAACTACTACTTACAAAACATTGTGTTGACCTCATATAGGACAGTCTTGATCTAACAATAAAATTAAGAAAAAGCACCCATCTTTCAAAGAAATAACACTTGTATTCTGGATGAGCTGGGGCTTGAATCTGGGAAGACAACTTATCTTATACTAAAATCTCCCAAATCATATCAAACCATGTCTTAATTTTTGTACTTTTTTCTCTACATTTTAGTAATAGAAATTTAGCTGCTATCAATAACAATACTACAAGTTCTGACATCAGCTTCAGAAACATATTTCAGAGAGCTCAGGAACTTTCCTTCTACCTAAATCTCCCTGGCCTGAGCCACAAGATTTGCTGAGCCAGCCCTGCCTCCTCCCTTTGGCCTTGACCATCAGAGAAGAACAGCTCCAGGGAGTTATTCACACATGGCTTCATCTTGCGGGGTAAATGTTGAGTGAAGTCACTTCGAATTACATTCAAGACAACTGAGGGAAGAAGCCCCCCCCCCCCTGCTCTCAGGTTTTCTTTTGGAAACAGGTTCGCATTCCATGCCTCTGTGTTTTCCTTCGAGCCAATGGGGGGAGAGAGAGAGAGAGAGCTGCTTGGATAGGAATACAATGATTCTACGTCAGTACCTCCCCCTATTTGCTCTGCCGTTTTCAGAAAAACCCTCTTAAAACAAGCATTGTAAAAACCCAGAAATACATCGAGATAAGCTACAATTTGGAAGTCAAAGCCCGATTTATGTGTGGAGTGCTTCCAGGGATCTCAAATGGACTTCGGGGTAAGCTTGACTAGTGTGTGCACACACACACTTTCTTCCAGAGGAGATTTGGGGCAACAGCTCCTGAAATTCCTTCTGCCAGCTTGAGCCACAGTCCAGCCGAGCTGCAGCTACGTGTGGGCCAGTTTTGTCCCGCGCAAAATGCACAGTGGCCATTTTGTTTTCAGCAGCATTTTGTTTTGTTAAAAAAATTATTTTAAAAAATGGCCACCGCACATGCTCAAATGGTCCCTGTGAGGCCCTAGAGACCAGCGGGGGGAGGGGGAATCTTTACAGACACCCCCCCATAGCCTTTAGGAAGCCCTGTGAAGGGGCTAAAGGTAATTTTTTAAAATTTAATATGTCACTGTACACATATTCAGTTTGGCACTATGTACAGAGAATCAGGGCTTGTGAATACTGAGCTGAAGCTTATGAGCTAGGATTGTATTCATTTGTTCTTACTTTGGTTCTTGTGATAAGTGAGTTAAATGTGATGTCTTAATAATATGGCTATTAATGGTGAGTTTGTCTTTGAATCAGTGTGAAACTCCCCACTGGGAGTTTCTTGCTCTCTTTCCCCACTGGGAGTTTCTTGCTCTCTTTCTCTCATTTCAACTGTCTTTCTGAAAGACTAGAATATATACCAAGCAGTGACACAGTTTACTCTGCATATCCTTTAATTATTTTCAGAGTATCTGGCAAAAGTCAAATTCTCCATTGATTTTTAAAACTTATGTAATGGTGATGCTGCAATGCATAGTAGAGAATTAGACAGGCACTTCTGTTTAGTTGCATAGTAGAGAATTAGACAGGCACTTCTGTTTAGTTTTCCAAGTACTGTACACCTCCACATAGTATTTGGGTATTTCATGAGCCCCAGCATACTGAAATTTGTAGTTTTCCAGCATTTTTTGGTCTGGCTACATCCACTGCTAAATAGTTTTTGCAATATTAAAAGATTAAGGAGCTTGACTTGTATTTTTCAGCTGATATTATGGTCAAGTTATCTGAAAGATGGGTGTCAGATGTTTGGACAAGGGGCACAATTTCAGTGCTTGCCCTAGGCGCCATTTTCCCTAGATATGCCTCTGGCCTTTGGTGTGGGACTGAGGTCTGAGGGGAAGTTATACTCAAGGTCCTCCAGTTTTACTTTGAGTTTTTTGTTTTGTTTTCATGGTTTGTGCCAGCTGCTCACAGGGACAGGGCTGTCCTTTGGGCACGGCAAGCAGGGTGATTGCCCCAGACCCCACTATTTTAATTCCCATTAGAATTAACTGGAAGGGGAGCCACACTGTGATCTGCCCTGAGCTCTCTAAGGACAGCCCTACACAGGGAAGTATCTCGGTTCTCTTGTTAAGGATGAAATTGGGATGGCTATTTCGGTAGTGGTGTGGAATAGATGATCGGGCATTGGCAGGCTGGCAGGCCATTACAGGGGAGAGAAGTCCAGTAATTTAATTACTGTTTTCCCTTCTAGCTGCTGTTTTCCCTTCTAGCTGTTTTCCCTTCTAGCTGCTCTGTCAGCTCTCAGGCCTCAGGGAGTAGCTCCAATTCCCCACTGAACCTAACCATACTTCTTCTTAATGCTAGGTTCGTTCAAAACAAGATCGAAATCATCCATGACTTGATCATGGATGAAGCAGCTGACCTGGCTTGTATAAAAGAGACTTGCTTAGGGGAGGCTAGTGGGCCTGTGTGGGCCCAACTTCAACTTCTTCCCCCAGGGTACTCTGTTAATGAGTAGTTTAGGGAAAGTGGGCAAGGTTTGTGTGGCTATGGTCCAAAGAATAACATCTCCCTTATCAGGATCCCTGTAAGAGAATTGACTTCTATTGAGTGTGTGTACCTTAGGTTGGGGACTCGGGATAGACTGAGGATTCTTTTGGTGTATCATCCACCCTGCTGCCTAACAGACTCCCTAACTGAGCTGATGGAGCTGGTCGCCGAGTTGGTGTTGGAGTCACCCAGGCTTTTTGTGCTGGGTGATTTCAACGTCTTCTTTGGGAATGGCTTGTCTGGTGCTGCTCAAGAATTCATAGTGGCCATGACAACTATGGGCCTATCCCAGTTAGTCCCAGGACCTACGCATGTTGCTGGTCACATGCTGGATTTGATCTTTTGCTCAGATCAGGGAGGTATTCTGTGGGAGGGGTCTCCTGTAGTTTCCCATTGTCATGGAGGGACCACTTCCTGGTTAAGGTTGATCTCACAATCAAGTCTGAAACCTACAGGGGTGGTTGGTCTATTAGAATGGTCTGCCTGAGAAGGCTGTTGGATCCTGTAGGATTCCAAAGGGTGGGTTTTGGAGTTGGTTCTGTGAGTGATTCTGTCGATGCACTGGTGGATACCTGGAACAGGGAACTTAACAGGGCAGTAGACACAATTGCTCCTAAGCTTCCTTTCCAACCCGCTTCAAAATCAGCTCCATGGTACATGGAAGATCTAGAGGGGCTGAAGTTGCGAGGTAGATGACTGGAGCACAATAGAGCCCATTTGAAGGCCTATGTTGTGGCAATACATGCTGCAAGGAAGCAATTTTATTCTGTGTGTATTGCATCTGCAAGTTCTCATCCAGCAGAGCTGTTCCGGATTGTTAGAGGTTTAACTGAAGCCCCTTCTGTTTCAGATCTGTTTCTGGAAACAATGTCTCATGGTGTTGCATTCAGTGAGTTATTTGCTGCAGGGGCATAGCTATAATTGAGTGAAAGGTTCAAAGAACATGGGCCCCAGCTCCTGAGGGCCCTCCATTCCTCCCTATTTTATTCATTATCTCCCTCACTCTGAGGGGCCACCAGAGAGAGGGATGAACACAGGCCTCCTCTCCCCTAGCTATGCCCCCGATTTGCCGGTAAAATCTCTCACATTCGAGCTAGGGATGTGCACAAACCTGTTTGGAGGCCCATTTACAGGCCTCCAAACAGGTTCGAGCACGGGCAGTGTTCAAAGGTTCAGAGTGTTCACCGGGCAGAGGCTCAAAGGCGGAGGGGACAACTTTAAGGGCAGCAGAAGGCGCACTCCCTCCCCCCTGCTGGCGATCTGGTTGTAAACACTCTGTCAGGGCAGCAGCATACCTACCTGCCGCCCCATTCCCTCCTTGGCCAGAAGTGGCCGGAAGTTCCAGGGGTGTGTGTGTGGGGGGGTGAAGCAGAGGGAGGGGTAAGTGCACCCTCCCCCATCCTTAAAGTTGTCCCACCCTTGCCTTTGCATTGGCCCCTGCCAGTTCCATGCACATCCCTAATTCGGGCTGATTTGGACTGCAATATTTCTGCAGAGCCAGTTAGGGTGGTGTCCAGCAATTTCTCTTGCAAGATTAGATTGGATCAGTTTCAGTTTGTGACTCCTGAGGATGTGGATAAGCTGTTTGGAGTGGTACAGCCTACCACCTGTTCTTTGGATCACAGGGACATACAGGTGAAACCTCTGAAAAGTATAAGCATGCATATGTATTCAGTACTTGGTTTGGGCCCCTTTTGCAGCAATTACTGCCTCAATGCGGCGTGGCATGGATGCTATCAGCCTGTAGCACTGATGAGGTATTATGGAAGACCAGGATGCTTCATTAGCGGCCTTCAGCAATTCTGCATTGTTTGGTCTCATGTCTCTCATCCTTCTCTTGGCAATGCCCCAAAGATTCTCTATGGGGTCAGGTCAGGCGAGTTTGCTGACCAATCAAGCACAGTACACTGTATACTTTTCAGAGGTCCGATATTGTTCTATTCTTCAATCCTTGTCTTATTGGTTCCATGTAATATTCTAATTTTCTGGGATTGTGGATTTGGGGTTTTCATGAGCTGTACGCCATGATCATCACAATTATAACAAATTAAGGCTTGACTTATCTCGCTTTGCATGTAATGCGTCTGTCTCATATATCAGTTTCACCTTTTAATTTGCATTACTGAAATTAATGGACTTTTGCACGATATTCTAATTTTCCGAGTTTCACCTGTAGGAAGCTGCCATATACTGAGTCAGACCATAAGTCCATCTCACTCAGTATTGTCTACACAGACTGGCAGTGGGTTCTCCAAGGTTGCAGGCAGGAATCTCTCTCAGCCCTTTCTTGGAGATGCCAGGGAAGGAACTTGGAGCCTAGATGCTCTTTCCAGAACGGCTCCATCCCCTAAGGGGAATATTTTACAGTGCTCACATATCAAGCCTCCCATTCATATGCAACCAGGATGGACCCTGCTTAGCTAAGGGGACAAGTCATGCTTGCTACCACAATCTTTGTCCAGCATGGCTGATTTCATCTTGCAGGCAGGTTGTTTGAGCTGGCCTAGTTGATATCATTAATAACTCACTGAGGGAGGGCGGGGTGCCACCTTGTTTGAAGAAGGCAGTGGTTAGATCCCTTCTTAAAAAGCCTATTCTGGATCCCCTAGTGATGGATAATTATAGACCAGTCCCCGACCTCCCATGATTAGGTAAGATGATTGAGAGAGTAATGGCTGACCTGCTCCAAGCGTGAAAACTGATTATCTTGGAATCTGATTATCTAGACCCATTTCAAACTGGCTTTAGGGAGGGCTGTGGGGTTGAGACAGCCTTGGTCAGCCTGATAGGAGAGGAGAACTGGTCTTGTGGTAGCAAGCATGACTTTTCTCCTTAGCTAAGCAGGGTCTGCCCTGGTTGCATTTGAATGGGAGATTTGATATGTGAACACTGTAAGATATTCCCCTTAGGGGATGGAGCCGCTCTGGGAAGAGCATCTAGGCTCCAAGTTCTCTCCCTGGCATCTCCAAGATAGGGCTGACAGAGATTCCTACCTGCAACCTTGGAGAAGCTGCTGCCAGTCTGTGTAGACAATACTGAGTGAGATGGACCAATGGTCTGACTCGGTATATGGCAGCTTCCTATGTCCCTGCAGCATTACACCACTGGAAAATAGATAGATTACCTTCACCAGGGAATTGACAGAGGGAGTGTGACTCTGCTGGTTCTCTTTGATTTCTCAGCAGCTTTTGATACCATAGGCCATGGTATCCTTCTGGATCACCTGAGGGATTTGGGGATAGGAGGCATTGTTTTACAGTGTTTCTGTTCCTATGTCTTGGGTAGATTTCAGATGGTGGCACTTGGTGACAGTTGCTCTTCTAAACAGGAATTACAATATGGAGTCCCTCGGGGCTACATTCTGTCACCAATGCTTTTTAACATCTACATGAAACTGCTGGGTAAGGTCATCAGGGGATTTGATGCTGGGTGTTATCAATATGCTGATGACACCCAAATATATATCTCCTTGTCATCCATATCAGGAAATGGCATTAGCCCCTTAAATGCCTGTCTACAGACAGTAATGGGCTGGATGAGGGATAATAAACTGAAGCTGAATCCAAGCACAAGGATAGAGGTGTTCGTAGGGTGTCGTAATCTGCAAGATGGGATTGAATGTCCTGTTCTGGATGAGGTTACACTCCCCTAGAAAGAACAGGTTCATAGCTTGGGAGTGTCTTTGGACTTGGGTCTCACCTTGGTGCCTCAGGTTGAGGATGTGTCTAGGAGCACTTTTTACCAGCTGTGATTTGTTCAACAACTCTATCCATTCCTTGAGGAGAATGACCTGAAAACTGGTACACCAGCTGGTAACCACCAGGTTGCACTACTGCAGTGCGCTTTATGTAGAATTGCTTTTGTACATTCAGAAACTTCAGTTAGTTCAAAATGCAGCAGCTAGATTAGTCTCTGTGGTATCCCAGAGATACCACATTATGCCTGCTCTTTAAAAATTGCTCCGGCTGCTGACATGTTTCTGGGTACAGTACAAAGTTCTGAATATTACCTCTAAAGCCTTGAATGGCTTAGGTCTGGGTTACTGAGAGAGCACCTTTCTCTACAAGATCCCCACCGCTCGTCAAGATAATCAGGAGGGGTCATCTGGTGGCAACCTGGGACCGTACCTTCTCAGTTGTCACCCTTGGGTTGTGGAACACGCACACTGTAGATATGAGAGTATCATCTTCCTTGGAGGCCTTCAGGAGAGCCTTAAAACCTAACTCTTTAGCCTGGCTTTTAATGAAATCTAGTTTTAATTTTAATTTTAATGTGGTTTAAATATTTTTTTATTTCAATTGTTTTATTGTGATTTTGATTTTTATGTAAACCACCCTGAACCACTTTAAGAAGGAGGGTATATAAATTGAACGAACAAACAAACAAAAATTTCATTCAACAACATTGTACTAGAACTACTTCTGGGTTTGTTAGCATTATACTACCAGTGATGTCATTCATTCATTCATTCATACATACATGTAAACATCTGCAAGGGGGCTGCTGTACCACAGGCAGCAGAGATCGATGGTAAGGGCTCTGTGCACAGAGTTGCATAGCATAATACCTATTGGAAACTTCCATAATTCTAGCCACCATGTGCACAGCTGGGGGATGTGAGGGTGAGCTGAGCAGGCCTCCCTCACCACATGGTGGCGGCGGTGGGTGCGGGAGCAGCCACTGGGCCTGACCGTTTGACCCAGTGGCCCTTGAGAACTGCGAGGCACTCCAGTGTGCCTGCACAGTTGGAATAGAGTGATGCAAGCCCCAACGTCACAGACTTGCAACACTCTATTCTCACTGCGCAGGTGCACTGGAGCGACTCGCAGTTCTCAAGGGCTGCTGGGCTAAAATGTCGGGCCAAGTGGCCATTCCTGCTCCACTTGCTGCTGCCACCACTACCACGGGGGAGGGAGGCCTGCTCAGCTCACCCCCCACCCTCTGGCCACACACACGGCGGCTAGAATTATGGAAGTTTTCAGTGCCTCGGTTCGGTGCCGCAGGGCAGCAGCAGGTTGTGTGCAGGGTTGGGTGGTGGCAGGAGCCCTCCTGGGTTTTGGAGGCCCCCCTGGACCTTGGAGGTCACAGACTGGGTCCCCAAGGCCTGGGGGTAAGAGCGCCTCTGGTCACATTGCACAACTGCATTCATGGAGTACTTACCGCTGAGTGTGGCTGCCCTGTAGCACAACCGCACCACAGGTGTTTACATGCACACAGTCATGAGCAGTACTCAAGCTGCCCATGTTCCCTTGTGCAGTATATCAGCCACTGGCCAAACATATCAAGGCTGGGAGAGGGGAAAGATCCAGCCTGAGACCTAGAAATATCTAGTCTTCCGCAGGACATAGGGGAGCAGTGGCTGCATTTTGAGTGAAGTACTGACCATAGGAGTGCCTGATCCTGGCATTTCCCAGCATCTGGATCAAATTTTTGTTCCTCTATTAGCCTCTTTATTCTAGATACTTATTTCAGGCAAGAAAGGGTGCTCCTGAAGTGGTTGGGTGGGCCAGTACAGTTTCTCTGCAGGTGAGATGAGTTCTTTTTATTCTCATATCTTCCAAGCTGATACCGACATAAATCCATTCTTCAGAAAATCTGAAAAACAAATTCATGTCAGATTTGATATATGCAAGAAATAATAAAACACATCTGAAATAGTCAGATGTTGTCCAACTAATTAACATTTCAATCTGTTTTCCATTTAAATTATGTCTAATATTAAAATATTCCTGTTTAGATGAATTCAAACTCTATTACATTGGGCAAAAATGTATCTTATTTCTTTGGAAAGCAGGAAATGCATTTGCCTAGATTTGTTTTAAAACCAACACAAACACTAGTTCACTCCTGCTGCCCCCACAATCCCAAAATAGAAATATTTGACAAAAAATTATCCCGTGATCTACATTCAACACACTTTTAATTAATTAGCACAGAACATTGGGTTACTTAATGGAAACTTATTGAACCATTCATCATGCAATGGAATCAATTTGGGTTGCATAGTGATATACTGAATCTCACTAGGGTGAATTAACACAACCTTTTAAATGTAGTGCTTTATCATTTCTGAAGCATGTTTCAGTGTACAAAATGCTTTAAAAATACTTGTGGCATTCATCCAGTGACTCTGATTCCATTTTCCAGTGCTCTTTTCCATTTCTGGAATACTGTCTCCCAGGCCCAGGCCAAGCATCAGTAGCTGGGTTTTTTTAATTTTTTGTGCCCGAAATATATTTAGAGGCTGTTCTCACATGCAGCCTAACTCAGGCTAGGGAAGCCCAGCCTGGGTTAGGCTGCACGTGAGAACCACCAGGATCGGGCCTGATCCCGGCAGGGCAGTGCCACCAAGCCCAGATTTTAGCCTGGGTTAAGAGTGAGCGTGTTCCCTTAACCCAGGCTCTGCGGTCGTGTGACACAGAGACGAGTGCCTTCAGAGCTCCACTCTGGCTGGTGCAGAAACAGATCATCTGGGAGCGTGATCTGCACCCCCAGCAACATTTAATGGATCATCTGGAGAGAATGGAAGATTCTGCAGCTTTCACCCACCCTCCTGAACAATCAAGCAGACTCAAGCAGGGGCAGACTTTTCATGACACAAGGTGAGGAATTTGCCTCAAGCAGCAGGTAATTGGGGTACCAGTGAGGTGGCAAAATGCCATTCTGACCCCTGCTTTTAAAAAAGGAGGGGAGAAGCAGAAGAGGGTGCAAAGAAGGGATGGTGGCATTTGTACAGAGGCCTTGAGCTGCTACTAGACACGATGGTTTGTTTACCAGAAAACTTTGGGCCACATCATTAAATCAAGATTGGTTAAGGTTGTTCCATTGTGCAAAATAAGCCATCTTTCCAAACTAGGGCCCTGCTATTATACTATCATCTCAGATTTTGGAAAATGTGAGCAGGCTACTCTTTGTACTGGGCTCCTTTAAAATGTCTCTGAAACTGAGGCCCAGGCTAGACCATGTTTGGGACGCCCAACATCTTTTTCTTTCTCAAAAACCAGCCATGTGGGGTTAACTATTCCCCGCTTCTCCAATTCCCAGACTTAAATTCTGCTGAACCTGCTATTAGCTGTAGGAAGGGAGAACACATGGGCACTACCAAGGAGCTCCCATAGCACGTCTAACATGGCCCTCAGAACATAATGCTGCTTTTCCCTCTCTTATAAGAAAGGGAAGTAGAGCAGGCATCCTGCACAGAAGATGATTTCAGAGGTGAGGCAGAATGAGACAGGGAGTGGGCGGGAAGAGCATTTTCTTGAGATTGCTGTGAGCAGTGTTGGAGACATCATTCAGATGGCAAGCCTATTTAAGCCCTCAGTTTAAGACTTCAGGTCCTTGCTGGAGCAACATCCTGGCTGACATGATGTGCAATTCCAAGAGGGGTGGAAGATATTGGCACCATTCAGAGGCGTATCTGGGGAAAATAGTGCCTAGGGCAAACACTGAAATTGTGCCCCTTGTACAAACATCTGACACACATCATTCAGATGACTTCACCATAATATCAGCTGAAAAATACAAGTCAAGCTCGTTAATCTTTTAATATTGCAAAAACTATTTAGCAGTTGATGTAGCCAGACCAAAAAATGCTGGAAAACTACAAATTTCAGTATGCTGGGGCTCATGAAATACTATGTGGAGGTGTACTTGGAAAACTACACAGAAGTGCCTTTCTAATTCTCTACTATGCACTGTAGCATCACCATTACATAAGTTTTAAAAATCAATGGAGAATTTGACTTTTGCCAGATATTCTGAAAATAATTAAAGGATATGGAGAGTTAACTGTGTCACTGATTGAAATATATTCTAGTCTTTCAGAAAGACAGTTGAAATGAGAGAAAGAGAGCAAGAAACTCCCAGTGGGCCTTAATACTAAGGATTTCACACTGATTCAAAGACAAACTCACCATTAATAGCCATATTATTAAGACATCACATTTAACTCATTTATCACAAGAAGCAAAGTAAGAGCAAATGAATACAATCCTAGCTCATAAACTTCAGCTCAGTATTCACAAGCCCTGATTCTCTGTACATAGTGCCAATCTGAATATGTGTACAGTGTCCTATATTAATTTTTTTTAAAAAAATTACCTGTAGCCCCTTCGGGGGGCTTCCTACATGCCATGGGGGGGGGGGTCTGCAAAGGTTCACCCTCCCCCCGCTGGCCTCTAGGGCCTCGCAGGGACCATTTGAGCATATGTGGTGGCCATTTTTAAAAATAATATATATATATTTAAAAATGGTCACTGAAAACAAAATGGCCACTGTGCATGCTCAAATGGCCTCTGTAAGGCCTGGCATGGCCTAGGGCCTCACAGAGGCCATTTGAGCATGCACGGTGTCCATTTTGTTTTTGGCAGCCATTTTTTAAATTTTACAAAATGGCACCCCCCTTAAAGTGGTGCCCGGGGCACATGCCCTGCCTGCGCCACCCTAGATACGCCCCTGGCACCATTGCTGCTGCAGACCCAAAAGCACCAATGCTATGTAGAGAACTGGCAGTAGCACTACCTGTGTTACCACAGTTTCCCCCATTGATGACATAGGGGGAAAACACAGTAGTGCTGGTAGCACTATTGCTGGTTCCCTAAGCAGCACCACTGCTCCTGGGTCTACAGTGGTGCCGATGTCTTCTGTCCCCTTTGGAATTGTGCCTCAGTTGTTGTAGTTTATGGAGCCTTGTTTCCAATTGGCTCTCACCTAGCTAACTGTCTGTGGTCCTGTTGAAATTCAGTGAGCCGTCTCTGGTCCTGTTTCTCTGCTTAGTTCCCTGATGCTGGGATCCTTGCTGATATCCTTGCCAGACTCCAGCAGAGTGGTTATTTTACAAGCCTGCAGTCTAAAACAGGATAAGGGCATGAACACAAGAATATAGACAGTGAGGTCTCTGTGATGGTGAACTGCAATGTGTGTACAGTTTTTACTGTCTTGCTGTCTTGCCTGATAGCATTGTAGACTATACTTGTAGCACCTGTAAGCTGGTTGCTCTGTTGGAAGAGATGGTAAGAAGAGTGGAGGACTGAGTTTCTACATTGTGCTGAATTAGAGGATGAGGACACGGGGGATGCTGTCGCAAGGAGAACAGCAGGTGGAGATTGTGCGGGAGGAAGATGAGATTAGTAAGGGGGAGGAAACTGCATGGAAGAGACTGTGAATAGCAGGTGAATCAGAAGGCATTCTGAGCCACTGGGAACAGGAAATGTATCTTTCCAACAAGAGTGACTCTGATTGTCCTCAGAGAATAAAGATGTTGATCCTTTGACAAAGATGACTCTACCACCACGTACAGGAAAAGAAGAGTGATGGTGGTTGATGACTTCTTACTGGGGAGGGGAGCTCGTCCTGCAGTAACAAGCATGGATTGTCACCCTTTGTTAAGCAGGGTCTGCCCTGGTTTGTGACTGGATGGATGACTACATGTGAATGCTGTCTGCTATAAGATATTTCCCTTAGGGTATTGGGCCATAGTTCCATGGTAGAACATCTACTTGCATGCAGGTGGTCCCCTGGCATCTCCAGATAGGGCTGGGAGAGACTCCCACCATAAACTTTGGAGAGCCACTGCCAGTCAGTGTAGGCAATACTGAGCTAGATAGATCAATGGTCTGACTAGATATAAGGCAGCTTCCCATGTTCCTATGTACTGAGAGGTACAGAGGCATTTGTGTGCTGGGTAGACCTTTTAGCTTGTGAAATGTATGTCTCCCAGGAGGATCCAGGATGTGATGGACAGATCCAGGGTGTGATGGATAGGTTGCCAAGACTTATCAGTCTCACTGATCATTGTTCCTTCTTGCTCATCCATGTGGGAATGAATGCCAGTGTTAGGCACAGCTATGGACATATCACATCTGACAATAAGGCTCTGGAAAGGTAGGTGAAGGATCTTGGGGCTCAAGTGCTGGTCTCATCAATTCTTCCTGCAAAAGAAGACTATAAGGAGAGGAAAGAATTGTTCAGGTGAATGACTGATAGTCATGGCACTGAACAAGATGTTGTTGACAAGAGAGATTCAATTTCTGGGACCAGTCTCTGCTTTTTAATGAAGGGCTACTGGCAGGAAACAGCTATACCTCATAAGGACTGGGGGAAATGTGTTCTACTATTCACTGTATTCTTATCAAGATGCTTACAGATTGAGTGCTCTATCATTTGTTCCATTGTCTTGCCTGAGGGTGGTAGACTCTCCCTTGCTTGAGTCTTTAAGCAGATGCTAGACAGCCACCAGTTGTTGCGGGTGCTCTGGTGGTAGATTTCCTGCATCAAGCAGGGTCTTGAAGTAGATGGCCTATAAAGCCCCCTCCAACTCTCTGGAAATTAGCAGGCAAATATATACTTCTACTTGCATTTGTGCAGGAAGTCTCTATCTCAGGAATGTTCAAGAGACTCTCAGCACTGCTGCCTCCTCCCTCTCTCATCCTCAGCAAATGGGGTGGAAAAAGTGTCATCATCATTGTCTCCTCCTTCTTCCACCTTCTGAAGGTTGGGGGCGGGGGGACAAGCTGCCATTGCCACTACTTCTCCCCATTAGCTGAGGAGGAGGGTGGTAGGAGCTGCTGCCTGCCTCCCCACCACCGTCCCCCTTCCCCATTCACCAGTAAGCTTGGGAGTAATGCACGGGAGGGCGCAGGAGAGGGACCCACTGCAGGTTTTGCCCCAAGGCCCCTGCAGCATGTCCCCAGGGCATTATCGTAGATGCCAGAAGTACACATGATCAGAAATATTGAGGTGCATCTAATGAGTATATCTCACAGAAATACACAGACCAGTTCACACCCAATAAGAAATAAGTGCTTCCAAAAAGCAACTCCTTCCTCTGCCAGAGTGAAGTGAACGTGATACTACTAACAGGAAGTTTTTCACAGAGGGCTTTTAAAGCCCTTTAGCTCGCATCTCTTCTGGAATGGAGGGTGTGGATTCACATATCAGGCAGATTTACCCCAAAGTCCCTGAGACTTCATACACAATTTGGGTTTTTCACTGCACGTTAAAGTGCAGCCTGATTTATATCTGGGGTAAAAAAAAATCCACTTTTTGTGTTGGGTTTTTGGGATAACTGAGTTTGCAGTAAAGCCTCACAGAAAACCCGTGATAAAGCCTGCTGTGTGGAGAACTCCCAGTGCCCAGCAGAATATTTCTAAAACTCTGGGAGCTATTCAGTTTTAATTATAGATGTCCATTGTTTTGTTGAAGCCCAGCCAGCTATGGAACAAAGTCAAACCATCTTTGAGCCAATCAGGGAACAAGATGCACTGCTCTAATAAACATTTATTTGTAAAGGGGAGATGCCCACCTGACTGTTTGTCACGATTTGGGGGATTTATTCATTAACTAAAGTATCTGCCAGGAGGTTCTGCCGAGCTATAAAACAGTCTTTATTCTGCAATACACACTATCCTGCTTTGTAGTTGGAACCATTGGAAGGTTTAATAAAAACCTTTTGAGTATTCATTTTTTTCTTCCTGGATAAGGATTTCATTATATAAAGTGGCCTTCCCCGCCCACCTCCAGAAACAAACAAATATGTGTATGACCTAATATAAAGATGAAATACTTATTCAAAAGCCTGGGAGAAAAACAAATAACAAGTGAATGAGAGTTTCATTGGCTCTGTTATACATTCCCATTCTCTTTGCATGCTAAAGAAGTCACACGGTCTTGTTTTTTGATTGCACCATTGCCCAATGCTCTAGAAAAACCCCACAGGGCTTGGTATTTGTACCCCAACTCCCATTTCCCCCTATGCATGCATTCCCTCCTCTGCTCTCTCAAAACCACTCTTTTGCAATCATTTTTACCCTTGCAACTCCCACGGTCAGATCCTTTATCACCCTTATCCTCCTGTCACCTGATGTGATATGCACGGGCTCCTCTGCTGTTAGCGCCATTCATCTCCTCTCAAGTTCATGCCTTCCGCCAAACTCTTCCATATGGAACATCCATTCTCTTCTCTCTTTACCAAACTACTTTCCTGTCTTTGGTTTCTTCAGCAAAGCTTTTTTGAACCCTCATTGTCTGATCTTTCCTGAATTTCCACTGTCACCACTATTCCCTCTAAGGCATGCACACGTGTGCACGCTCACAAGTTTTTGGATGTCCGCTCACGGTGAATCAGGAAGGCCCCATTCTGAATGCAGGTGCGCACACACTGCCTTGATACTGCCACCCAGAACGAAACTCATTCTGCACAGAGCTGAAAAAAATTAGAGGGACCACTTACTGTCACCTGAGACTTTTCTTCACCATTGCTATCATTCACGGTCCATTGCACCCTCTCCTTCATCCTTTGGGGCAAGGACTGTGTCACCTTGCACCCTGTACAGCATCTAGCATGTTTTAAAAGCAAAACTATTGCTACACAATATCGGGGGAAATTGACATGCTTGTTAATTAATTTGATATTGTTATCTGCAAATGAAGGTATTTACAACTGTCAGATAGGTAGTGTAGAAGGCATTGCTGAAAGACTATACATCAGTCTGCAGTATTCACATAAATGTTGTGATAATATCTGGACTATCTCATTTACATCCATAATCTTCTATGAATCCAAAGAAAAGCGTGCATGTAAAGAAACAAGTTTATTTACACAAAAGAATTAGAGAACAGAAGATAGTGACAAAAACAAAACTCTACAATGTGCCTACTGTAATCCTGGCAAACCAGTGTAGTCATCAATTCTGCCCCCTTACTGCTCCCCAATATATTGTGCAAGGACTCAGTACATCTTCAGCAACCATAATCTAACATAATAATAGCCATTCAGCTCATATATCTATGCAGCTTCACCGAAGGTCTCACTCATTACCAAGCAGTAAATGAGTTGCCATTACCAGGTTCTTCTGATCTTGATAAATTGACCAAAAAAAGCAACATTGACCGCCAGACAAGGCGAGCTTTTCATCATGCAGGGAACAGCACAAGAATAAAGCAAATTTACTATGGAAGATTATTGAGGAGCACAACATCGACAGTGTTGTAAAAGTTAATTACCTAGAGTGTTGAAATGGAAGCTGTTTGGAGCTAACAGATGAAAGTTTCCTTGTGCTCTAGGAGGGAAGACTGAGGACAGGAGCGGGGAGAAATAACAATGACAGAGAGGGTTCTACCTTTATATGAGAAAAAAGGAAATATCCCAAAGGTGCATGAAAATCTTGAATGCAAAATATCCTTGAATATCTTCCTTTATTGTCTGATGCATTTTGGGCCTCACAGGTTCTCATTCAGGAAAGTTTTAGTTTCTCTCTCTTTCCCTCAACCTTCTGAAAAGCAATCAGATATTAAAGGAGGAACTAGCTAGGTAGGGTGCAGAGCAACTGCACCTCTACAGGTGAAACTCGGAAAATTAGAATATCGTGCAAAAGTCCATTAATTTCAGTAATGCAAATTAAAAGGTGAAACTGATATATGAGACAGACGCATTACATGCAAAGCGAGATAAGTCAAGCCTTAATTTGTTATCATTGTGATGATCATGGCGTACAGCTCATGAAAACCCCAAATCCACAATCCCAGAAAATTAGAATATTACATGGAACCAAGAAGACAAGGATTGAAGAATAGAACCCTAACCCAACAGGAAGTACCTGAGGAGTCAAGGCAGGGGACATAGAGTAGAGGCAAGGAGAGACAGGTAAGGAGACCTTCACTAACCATCTCTACTCCCAATGCCCCTAGTGGTCATTAGGATAGTTACTGCAAAAGGTTGATGCACTGGAACCCCTTCTCCAACTGTGTGTGTGTGTGTGTGTGTGTGTGTGTGTGTGTGTGTGTGTGTGTGTGTGTAAGACTGTGAGCTCTTTGGGGACAAGGAATCATTTTTACATTTCTCTGCTATGCAAGCCGTTTTATGAACTTTTTGTTGAAAGGTGGTTTATAAATATTGGCTGACATCCTGACTAACAGCATCAGCACTCCACGAGGAGTACTGGCACTTCTGTGCTGCTGATTAGCAGTGCTCAGGGGGGTGAGTGTCACTGCTGTCCTCCACCCTTGGAAGCACTCCCTGTGACATGTAAGTGGTTCCCTGAGGGCTGTGTGACCCTCAGGGAGCACTTCTGGGGGTGGAGGATATTGCCCACTGTAGGGGTGTGCACGAACCAGAACTCGTGGTTCAGTTTGAATTTGAATCGGATTCGAACCGTAGCACATGCTGCCGAACTGGTTCAGTTGAACCGGCTGGTCCTATCTGTTTGTCTGAACCGGTTCAGCAGTTTGGCTACACCTGCAAAGGGGAATCCAGTGAGGATTTCCCTTTACAAGTAAAGGGGTGGGGATGGGGAAATCTACAAAGGGGCAGTGGGAGGCATTGGTGAGGAAAATAATGTAAATACTCCTTACCATCTGGTGTGGCTGCCAGTATGGCTGCCAGTGTTGGCATCGCAGCTCGCCCCCTCCCCAGCACTGCCCAACCTAGTACACAGAGGCTCATATTTACCAAGCTGCCAGCATGGTGGTGGTGCAGTTGCAGCCTCCAGGCATGTGTGGAGGCTGCAATTGTCCCACAAACACACCACAACTGCATGGGTGGCTTGGTAAATACGGACCTCTGTGCACGTGAGCAGTGCCGGAGAGGGAGCAAGCAGTGGTGCTGGCAGGCATGCCAGCCAGTATGGAGCACTTACATTACTTTTCTTGCCCCCACCCCCCCAACCGGCCGCCCTTTGATGTAGAGTTGGTCTGCTCGAATTGAGCTTGGTTCAGTTCAATCACAGACTGAATCAGCCCTGGTTTGGTCCGTGACTGAACCACCAAACTGGTCCTACATCAAAAGGTTTGTGCACACCCCTACCCCACTGCACAAGTGTGTGTTCTGCATCAGAATGGAAAGCAGCAACAGTCTGCACAAATACCAATGCTTAATTTAAAAGTGCTGGTGCTTCATTAGGATGTCAGCCCAAACAAACAAACAATCGTATACAAATCTATGGTTTATTCACATTTGGAATACTGGCATACTGTGAGTCCACCATCGGTCTAAGGACAATGACCCTTGTAGCAGTGGGGATTTGGTCACTCTCACAGTGATGCCATGCTTCAGAATCACGGAGTCTGCTGAGTGTGTGCGAGCAGCACTGGTGTAGTTTTGAGCAGAACACCATTGCAAAGGGCCATCTTCCTTAGATCAATGGGGACTGCGAGGTATGTGATCCACTTTGCACATTTCTGGTTTCTCTATTTCAAAAAGGATGTCAGAGAGCTATGTTGGAAAAGGTGCAGAAAAAGGCAATCATAATGATCATGAGGTTGGAGCACCTTCCCTACAAGGAAGCGAAGTGTTGTATTTTATCCAGTCTCTTTTATGTTTTGTTGTTTACAAATTTGTCCCAGTGGGGATCCTGTAGAGAGTGTGGGATGTGGAGTCAGAAAGGAAAAGTGAGGGAAAGGAGAAGTAGAAAATGGTGTTGTTTCTGAATAAACTCTTAGTTAAATCTATATAAGATCACTTTGTGCTTGTGAGGGAAGCAGCTATAAAACAGAAAGGCTAACATGTCTTTTTAAAAAAAAGTTTTAGCAAAAATGGTGACTTGCGGGGGCTTGACAGAGGTTTATAGCATTAAGCATGGTGTGGTGAAAACTGATAGTTTTCTCTATATCTCATAATAATAGAACTTGGGGTCATCCTTAATTGGCAGTAGATTCAGGAAGGACAAAAAATGTACTTCCTGACATGATACATAATTAATTTACGGATTCACTCCACATAGAGTGGTAATAGATACTGGCTTAAATGGCTTTAAAGCGGATTAGACAACTTCATAGAGGAGTGGTTTTTTACTGCCTATGGAACTTAAAGGTTGAGAGACAGTGAGGCGGGTCTCACAATCAATGAGACCCGCCTCCAGAAGGTTGGTGGGGAGAGCCCGCTCTGCCCGCAGATTAGCAGCAAGCCCTGCCTGGGTGGCCGCTGTGGCCACCCACATGACAGCCAGCTCCATCATGGAGCCGGCGGGGGCTTGGGAGTTCGGGGGCCATGTGGCCCCTGGAAGCTCCAGCATGCCCTGTGCAATACGCAGGGCATGCTGGAGAGACCCCTGAGCCGAGAGGCTGCTTTTCAGCCTCTCGGTCAGAGGTCTACTCATGAGTAGCTGCGGTGCGGCAACTCACAATCGGGAAGCCTGGGTTAGTGGAGCACTCACTCTGCTAACCTGGGCTTAAGGGAGGGCTACTTAAGCGAGTGACCCGCTTAAGAACCACCGAGCTCGCAGCCGAGCCCGGTGGTTCTCACGATGGTAGAAAATCAGGCTAGCGGGGAGGCTAGCCCAATTTTCTACCATTGCATGTTAATAGCCTCAGTATGCCACCATTGCAGGGGAGCAGCAGCAGGAGACAGCTATAACCTTCAAGCCCTGCACATGAGCTTCTTGAAGGCATCTGGTTGGCCACTGTGGGGAAAAGGATACTGAGGAAGATGGACCATTGATCTGATCCAGCAGGACTCTTCTTGTGTTTTTATTTCCATAAGACTATTGGCTGTTCCTCACCAAAGCTCCTGAAGAAACCAAGTAATCTTGTGATAAAAGAATGTGTTCCCTTAAGGAAAAAGTCTTTGAAAAATGAGAACTCATTGAGGGATTGAGCTATATCTCAGTCGTAGAGCATCTGTTTTGCATGCAGAAGATCACTAAATACTGATTAAATAAGAAGCAATCAAGGGGCAATTCAGCACTAAACCCCAACCATGCTGATTGCTGGAATCAGTAAAGGGCAGGACCTGTAGGAGGCTTTCCGTTAGCATTGGAAATAACCTTTACTATAGGCATTATAGAAGGATATTGGCCATGGGGAAGGGCATTGCTTGATAATATAGGGCTATATTAAAATATATAGAATTTTTATTTTTATTTCCCTAACAGCTAATTGTGAAAAAGCAGTATCTCAACAGTGCTAATGACCTCTACTATGGAAACAATCCAGCTCACCACAGCAAGTAAGGGTGAGAGGATGGATAACAGAACCTTAGTAGGAATGGGAGGGGAAAGCCAGAACAGGTATCAAGTGTTGGCATTGCTGGCCAACTGCCAGCCAAGGACCCAGGCTCACTGCTGATCTCTGAAACTACCTCTATACCCATCACAATCAGGTGGTGGTGGTGGTGGTAGATCAGCTCTCTTGAGGTCCACTTTGGTAGGAGAGAGCCCATGGAGGGCAGTTTTTGAGGGAGGGGGATAAAATTTGGAGCTGGCCCTGGGAGAAGCTATATTTGCCATTTCTCCAGCTTCAACTTGAGAGATTTAACAGCATCTAGAATAAGAGGTGGAAACTCTGACAATTGATATCTGAAGAGCCTCCCAGGGTAATGAGTTCCATAGCCTAGACGTTATTGCTGATAAGGCCATGTTCTGAGTGCCCAGCATATGGACCCCTAGGAGAGAGAATCTGGGTGGAATAAGGCCTTTTGTGATGTTCATAATCAGGAAAATTAAAGTAAAAGAAAACACACTCGAGCGCTGCGCCTAGGCTATTCAAGGGTGCTGGCATGATGGAATTGGAATGATGTAAATGAGCACCGTAGCCTTTTAAAGAAGCTTTGAGTAAATGGTATAATATATCATATTTCAATAATGTGTACTGACAAAACAGGGGCGGAGGCGACTTTCAAAGAAGAAAACCAAACTGCTACATGATATTTGAATGTCTCACTGTCAGTAAGTCAGCTGGTTACACTTACAATCAAGCAGTTCTGTCTTTCTGCAGACCATGCTTCAATTAATTTCCACAGATTTCTATTTGAACAAGTCAGTTGTGCGTCTTTTCAGCTCACAATTGTTAATCTGCTTGCTGTATGAATTAAGCTCTAAGCACACAACAAGAGGACTCTGTGCTCAGTATCAGGAGGAATGAGAACTGCTCTTTAGAATATCTAACTATAAGCTTTCAATAATTAAGTCCTTGTATGTTTAGCTCTCCACAGTCTTTACAAAGTTGAGCAGGTATCTTATGAACATGGAGAACTTGCTACCCAGGAACATTTCCAGACGGAGCTTTTAGCTTGCTTCTCCTCCAGAATGGAGGGTGTGCGTTCAGATATCGGCCAGATTTACTCTCAAGTCCCTGTGAGCTATCAGGGATCACTCACTCTAGACACAATTTGGGATTTTCATTTCATGTTAGATCATAGCCCAGTTTATGTCTGGCATTTTAAAATGTCCACTTTTTGCTTCAGTTGGGGGGGGGGCAAATTTGAACTTGCAGTAAAGCCTCACAATACTTCCTCAGTCATTCAGCAGCTATCAGTTTTCTCACCATGTGGAAGATTTTTGTACTTATCCAATAGCAAAATAAAGAGAGTTTTCCTCGGGATTCCACCCCAAGCCCAGGAAGCACTGTTCCCTCTAAAGCATGTGCACATGCGCATGCTCACAAGTTTTTGGATGACCACTCAGTTCATTTTAGATCCTGCTCAGGCAAATGATCAGCCCACATGTCTGGGGTTAATACGGCAGCAGGGTGAGGCAAGGGAGAGCAAGGCCACTAGGACAAGGTGAGAAGAGTGAGATTGAGCTGCACCTGTGGCTTGTTTTCTACCACCCTGTCTGCCCCCCACCCCATGGGCCATCACAGTACCATGGCACTTCTATAACCTGCCCTTTTAGCCTACTTTTCTTAAGGAAAGTAAGCTTATGAGATCACCCGGCATTGTACGTGTGTGTGTGTATCCCTATCAACTTCACAATATCTGGACCAATAAGAACCAAACTGGGTATAGTTGTAGGGACACAATAGGGACACCTCAACAGTGAAGTTTTTGATGATGTCATCCACCTCAATTCAAGATGGCAGACACGTGCATATTTGAAGCACAAGTGGGCTAAGTTGTGAACTGCCTAACCCAGGGTTTCCTAACTTTGGGCCCTCAGATGTTCATGGACTACAACTCCCATCATCCCCAGCCACACTTGACATGGCTGGGGATGATGGGAGCTGTAGTCCATCAACATGTGGGGGCCCAAGGTTAAGAAACGCTGGCCTAACCAATTTGAACCAAACTTGCTACAGGTGTAGAGACACATGAGGACGGCTCAAGGGCATAGTTTGTAATGATATCATCCATCTTGATTCAAGATAGCAGATGAACATTTGAGGTGCAAGTGGGCTCACTTGTGGACCGTCTAACCAATCTGAACATAATTTGGTACAGTTGTAGTGAGTGGCACATAGGGATACCTCAACGGCATCATTTGTGATGATGTCATCCATCCCTGTTCAATATGGTGGACATGTAAATGTTTGAGGCACAAATGGGCTAACTGGTTTGAACCAAATTTATTACCAGCTTCACCAGCTTCAGCAGAGGGAAGAAGAGAGAGAGGAATGGAGTGTATAATCTACCATATGCCATCCTGCCCTGGAAGATGATGAATAGAGCTTGTGGTAGGTACCAGCAGCTGGCTCCCTGTATTCCTGAGGCTCTCTCTCTTTGGGAGCAACATTGCTTCAGGCCTCTGTTGTGGCAGAGCTGCAGCTCCCAGGAAGACCCAGAGTGTTGACTCAGCAGTCTCTGCTGGGCCTTGCATCATTTCCTGGGCTGGCAGTGTAAAAGAGCATGCTGCCCTGTGTGGCAAGCTTGCTGCCAGTGGGGTTGCCACCGAAAGGGCAACACCAAAAGGGTTGCCCCTTTGGGAGACTTTGGGAACCACGAGGGTGAGGGCTCTACTCTGCTTTTGAGGGCTCTACTCTGTCATTTGACCTTTTTACCAGCTGTACATCTGCTCTACTCCTGGTTCTACTCTGTCCCCTTCTGGTTTATCCAAAGTGTTGCACCCTCACACCAAAGGGGATTTTGCTTGCCGAACGAGATGCCATCCAGTTCCTGTTGGCAACCCCCCGGCGTCATTTTAAAAGCTGCTCTGTGAACTTTTTGATTTTAAGTGCCAGCAGTCTGGTTCCATCTTGGTTCATTTGGAGCCTGTCCCTTTTGTACAGGCTTCGCTTGCCCCCAAATCAAATCAAGTCAAATCAATCTTTATTACGGTCACAGACCAGCATAAAGTATAAGGGTGATTACATGTTAAAAGTGAGAATAGATAAAAAGTGATTACGTATAAAATGGTACACATCAATACTAAAAGGACTAAAAATAGTAGATAATACACCAAAAGCATGAGGGCCTAAAAGCCTGAGAAAGAGAAAAAATCATAAATGCATGAAAGACATAAATGGGGGGGGGGGATAAAAATGGATGTAATAAAGTTAAAAGACATGAGAAGACAGAAATAGATAAAAGCCTGAGTAATGCAACTAGAAAACAGCCAGATTAAAGGTTATAAGGAACCGTAAAAAGGGAGGCTCATGAGCAATTGCAGGGCCTGCCCAGAGTCACCGAGAGTCAGATTAAGGTTGATAGGACTCACTGCCTTTTCCTAGAGCCGCCGATGAATGCTGATTGCAGCCGCACAGTACCTGGTGATGCTACATGTGATGGCAGGCTTAGAGTCAGAAAGTAGCAAGGAGCTGAAGAATGGGCTTGGACAACCTGGATACTTGCTTAGCAGTGGAAGGATGAGGGTGGCGCGAATGTCTCTATAGAATGAGCCGTAGAGGAGAACATGTTCAGTAGTTTCGATCTGCCCTAGGCCACAGGGGCATTGTCACTCTGCAAACAGGGTCCTTCTATAATGGCCTTCTAGCACTTCTGAAGGGAGGCCACGACAGCTTCTGTGCTTTGGAACCTCCAGTTGGGTGAGGTATGCTGCTGGAGAAGCAGAATATCTAAGCCTGTCATTAATATGAAATTTTGGGATACTGCTGAGATTGGTTTGGCGCTCAATGTCGATAATGTGCTGCTTGATGGTTGCTTTTGCCTGATCGTAGCCAATGCTGAGCAAGATCAAGGGGGGAAGGCCCAGAGTAGCTATTTTTGTCTCATTTGTCTGAATCCAGCTAGTTTGGTAAACATCTTGTAGGGTTAGGGGGGCAAGACCAATTGGGCAAAAGGATAGTCTGAGCCAATAACAGAGAATGGTCACCCACACCCTAGCCTCCAGCTTGATCAGGCCTTCTCCAGGTGCAGAGTGGCATTGGAGAGACATCTCGAAACACGGAGTGCTGCCCACAGGAATTTAGATGGTACAAGTTCCAGAGTCGCAATGTTGGGGAAGGGGCACAATTGAGCACCATAGAGGAGCTGAGCTAGCAACTTGGCTGTGAACAGTTCAAGAGCCGTGGCCTCCTAATAATGGCCTCCTCTTGTCAGCAGGAATCTGAGAATGGCAGAGGAGCTTCTCTGGGCATTTAAAGCCAAGTGTTCTCCATGAGCTTTCCTAGAGCCGCCAGAATGAAAAACTACTCCCAAGTATTTGAAGTGTGCAACTTGCTC
The DNA here is from genome assembly GCF_027244095.1 of Hemicordylus capensis. Lineage (NCBI taxonomy): Eukaryota > Metazoa > Chordata > Lepidosauria > Squamata > Cordylidae > Hemicordylus > Hemicordylus capensis. The sequence goes on from NC_069657.1 coordinate 72,046,957, forward strand.
AATCTTATGCCCCTTAATCCACCAAGAGTGGATCTTGGGCCTCTTGGAGAAGGCCGTAATTTTAGTTTTATGTTAGTTGATTTCCAGGCAGTCCTCCCTGCAGTACAGCATCAGGGCCCTCAGTGCTCTTCTAAGGCCTATGGGGATCCTTGAGAAGATGGCTGTATCATCCGCATATAACAGGATGGCAATGTGTCTCCCAGCGAGCTTTGGAGGGGAGTGGGGCCAGAAAGCATACTTGGTTGATGCCCTTCTGAGTTGTAACAGCTCTTGTGAGGTGGCCTTGGGGGCTACATCTCACCTTGAGTGATGTGTCTACATGCAGGGTGCAAAGAAGGTATAGCAGGCACCTGTCAATGGAGGAGGCTTCCAACTTCTCCCATAATTTGACACATGAGATGGAATTGAATGCTCCCTTGAGATCAATGAAGGTGACATAAAGAGAGGTCACCCTGCAGGAGGAGTATTTCCTGATAAGGTGCTGTAGAACTAGGCACTGATCGATAGTGGAGCACCCTTCCCTGAAGCCCGCTTGTTCCTCAACAAGAAGATTTTCCTGTTCCAGCCAATCCCTAAGTTTCCCATATAGGTGTCTCACATAAAGTTTGCTAATGGTATTGAGCAAACTGATGGGTCTGTAATTGGCAGGGTCATCCTTCTTGCCCTTTTTAAATATAGGGACAATGATCGCTACCCCCCAGTCCTTGGGAATTTGGCCATTCGGGTCAATATAGGCGATTGTGGAGGAAACTGATTATCCAGGTGGTCTTGGAGGAAACTGATTATCTAGAGCCATTTCAAACTGGTTTTCGGGCAGGCTGTGGGGTGGAGACTGCCTTGGTCGGCCTGATGGATGATCTCCAATTGGGAATTGACAGAGGAAGTGTGACTCTGTTGGTCCTTTTGGTTTATTTTTAAATTGTTAAATTGTTTTTAAATTTTTGTATATGTTTTTAACTAGTTTTATGCTATTGTTAAACACCCAGAGACGAATGTTTGGGGCGGTGTACTGGAGCCCATGCTGGAGTATCCTCAATGGCACAGGTGGAGCTTATGCAAACAGCAGCAGGGTCTTTGTATAGGTCATGAAAGTATTTCTCCCAGGTCCCTGGGTGAATATGACAATCCAAGTGATTTGGACCATAGCCGGGGGAGTGCTTTGTAAGACGCCAGAACATGGCAGAATCTTCGGATCTAATGGCCTGAATGAGTCCCATCCAGGCATCTTTCATGACATTTCTTTTCTTATGAGTCAGCAGAAGTTTGTATTGTCTTTTCTGCTGAACGAGATTCTGCATGGCCAACAGTCCAGAACTAGATTTATAGACTTGATAGGTATTGGCAAGGGCTTTTTGGCATTAACACAGTCTTTATCAAACCACTGCTTGGAGGCCTGTTGACACTGTGGATGTGGCTCGCAGTTCTTACAAGAGAGGAGCTGCTGTAATTTCTGGACTAGGGCACTGTAGGACTCCAAAGGTGCACAAGTAGGGTTGTTAATTAATAGGGATGATTGAAATCACTGCCAGTGGTCAGAGGCAAGTGTTTGATCCAGTTGTGGAGACCATTTAGCATGGCAATTAGGGATGTGCGAAACGTTTCGGATACAAAATGTTTTGTACCCAAAACATCCTGTTTCAGGTGTTTTGTAGACAAAACAAGACACCCATTTTCCAGATCCAAAAGTTTTGTATACAAAACAAAACGTCCCTGTTTCGGCTACAAAAGGTTTTGTTGTTTCGGACCTCCATTTTGTGGTGATCTCTGAGTCAGTCTCCATTTTGTGTTTGACATCTCTTTGAATTTCCAACCCTTCCAGCTTTCTGATCAGTGACCTAAATCATGGGCTGACCTGCTGACAATTCCCTCCTTGTTCCCCATTGGCTCTTATGCTTCTTCCCACTCTTTACTGACCCCACATTGGCCAGGGGAAGGGTTGCTAACCCATGGGGTGTTGGGTTCTGCTGTTTCTGTGGTGTTCTGAGTGTAGATTCTCTGGTAGCATATGAGAGTGGATTCTTGTTTTTCACTGAAAATCTCATATGCTACCAGAGAATCTACAATGAACACCTCAGAAACAACAAAACCCAGTACCCCACAGGCTTGTGGGTATGGGGGTGGTTGGCACCCTATGTGCACTACACAACCCCTCACTCTGGGCAACCCCAGTGCCCCCCAAGTGGAATTATGGGGCTGCTGAAACCTCCATTATTCCCTATGGGAGAAATCTTAAAGACACGTAAACTTCAACAAACCACAAAAGATCAGTCCTTTGCCCAATTCCTTTGAAATAATTCTGGAAGTTTCCTTGCCCCCATTGGGCACTACCAGCCACCACACTCTGCTCTGGGTCATCCCTTTCCCCTTGATTTGAAGCAATACATTTGCTGGAATCCCCATTATTCCCTATGGGAAAATTCTTAAAGATGTGTAAAGTTAAAAAAAAATTCACCAAAAATATCAGCCCTTTGCCTGATTCCTTTGAAATTTGGGTGGTAGCTTCCACCCATTGGACACTACCACCACCACCCACTCTTTTTGCCCTGGGACCCTTTTTAAAAATCCAAATCAATTCGGATTCGGAAAAATTTGGCTACAAAACAAAACAGGGCTGATTCGGATTCAGAAAATTTGGGTACAAAACAAAACGGGGATGTTTTGATTCGGATACAAATCGAAACAAGAAAATTCCAAAATGCACACCCCTAACGGCAATATGCTCCTTCCTCCAAGGATATGGTGGGATTATAATGGTTCTCTATGTGGGACTGATGAATGAAAGGCTTTAGAAGGAGTGAAATGGGGAGATGATCACTGTCAAATTTGGGGGTAACCTCATCCCCAAAATGTATCCCAGTGTTCGACACTTTCAACGAACTGTCCACCATATCTCTCTCCTGGTCAGTCACTGACCGCTCAGATCCCATCAGTGTACATGTGAAGTTGGGGTTTTTTGCCCCAATATGCATCACTTTACACTTACTTACACTGAACCGCATTTGCCATTTTGTCACCCACTCATCCAGTTTGGAGAGATCCCTTTGGAGCTCCTCACAATCTGCTTTGGATTTCACTACCCTAAATTGTTTAGTGTCATCTGCAAATTTGGCCACTTCACTGGTTATCCCAACTTCTAGATCATTTATGAACAGGTTAAAGAGCACTGGTCCTACTACAGATCCCTGGGGGACCCCACTTCTTACTTCCCTCCATTGTGAAAACTGTCCATTTATTCCTACCCTCTCTTTCCTGTCCTTCAACCAGTTACCAATCCACACATGAACCTGTCCCTTTATCCCATGACTGCTAAGTTTACTCAAGAGCCTTTGGTGGGGAACTTTGTCGAAGCTTTTTGGAAGTCATAAGAACATAGGCAGCTGTCATACATTGATTCAGACCATTTGTCCATCTAGCTCAATATTGTCTACACAGAATGGCAGCGGCTTCTTCAAGGTTTCGGGCAGGAATCTCTCTCACCCCTATCTTGGAGATGCTAGGGAGGGAACATGTAACCTGATGCTCTTCCTAGAGTGGCCCCATCCCCTAAGGAGAATATCTCACAGTGCTCACATGTAGTCTCCCCTTCAAATGCAAGCAGGGTGGACCCTGCTTAGCAACTATGGCAGATTAGCATAGTAGCAAATGTAGTATTTGCTACGGGCCCTGCATTTTCGAGGGTCCCGCACACCCAGCTTCCAACTGGGAATTAAAGTTAAAACTTTACCTGTTTTATTTGGTCCATGTTAGATAAAATATACCTTTTCTGCTAAATGTGCCTTTTAAGAGAAGGCCCAACACAGCATTTGTCCAGTGGCTGTTGCTGGTGCCTACCACATTTTTCTTTTTAGAGTGTGAGCCCTTTGGAGACAGAGAATCATCTATCCACTCTTTATTTTTCTATGTAAACCACTTTGAGAATTTTCATTGAAAAATGGTATATAAATGTTCACTGTTGTAGTAAGTGTGAGTTTGTGGCTTGTTCTCCTATACTCCAAAATATATAGCAAATGATTTTAATATTTATGTGCATTTTTTTTAAAATTCAGGGCCCCTTTATAACATATGCTACAGGCCCCACACTAGCTTAATCCAGCCCTGCTTAGCAAAGGGGACAATTCATGCTTGCTACCACAAGACCAGTTTTCCTCAGACCAAGACCAAGTACACTATGCCAACTGGATCACCTTTATTCACATGCCTGATGACACTCTCAAAGAACTCCAATAGTTTAGTGAAGCAAGACCTGCCCTTGCAGAAGCCATGCTGGTCCTCCTTAAGCAAGGCCTTTTCTTCTATATGTTTAACACTTTTGTCCTTAAGTATACTTTCCATCATTTTGCCCACCACAGAAGTTACGATAACCTTCCTGTAATTTCCCGGATCCCCCCTGGATCCCTTTTTGAAAACCGGAGTTAAATTAGCTACTTTCAGCCCTCTGGCAAAGAACCGGATTGTAGGGACAAGTTGCACATTTTTTTGCTAGGAGATCAGCACTTTTATGTTTGAATTCCTTCATAACTCTTGGGTGGATGCCATCTGGCCCTGGCAATTTGTGAAAGAGGTTTTTGTTATTCCCCTTGACACTTCTATCTATATGCTCCTCAGTTTTAGCATCTATATGCTCCTCAGCTTTTTGCATCCCTTATTGTCTCCTTGCATTTCTTTTGCCAGAGTTTATATTCCTTTCTGTTTTCTTCATTTGGGCAAGACTTCCATTTTTGGAAGGAAGTCTTCTTCCCTTTTATAGCTTCCCTGACTCTGCTTGTTAGCCACGCTGGCGTCATCCTGAACTTGGTGGTACCTTTCCTTCTTCTTGGTACACATTCCAACTGAGCTTCTATTATTGTACTTTTAAATATGTTCCATGCTTTCTGGAGTGATTTGAGCCTCCTGACTTTCCCATTCAGCTTTCTTTTTACCAATCCCCACATTTTTTTTAGACGTTTCCTCTTCTGAAGTCCAACACATCTGTGTTGGACTTCCTTGGCTCCACTGGCTTATAACTGGATTGGATCACACTATGGTCACTATTACCCAATGGCTCTACAACTCTGACATCTCGCACCAGGTCCTGGGCACCACTCAGGATTAAGTCCAAGGCCGCCTTCTCTCTAGTTGGTTTCTGACCAACTGTTCTAAGGCACAGTCATTTAGAATGTCTAGAAATCTGGCCTCTCTGTCAGTACCCACCCGTGATTTTGCCCAGTCTGTGTGAGGGTAATTGAAGTCACCCATTATTACAGCTCTGTCTCTCTTTCTCTGATTTGCTTCTCCAACTTCAGGTCACTCTCAGCATTTTGATCTAGAGGGTGATAGCACATCCCTAGGAAAACATTTCCTTTCAGTCCTTGTATTGTCACCCATAATGACTCTGTGGAGGCCTCTGGTGATCCTAGGTTTTCTAGCTTGTTGGATTATATCCCTTATTTAATATATAGTGCTACTCCACCCCCAACCCACTCCTCCCTGCCCTTTCTGTAGAGTTTCTATGCAGCACTGTTTAATTACATCTAATGTGGCTAAATTCTGTGCTGCTGCCATAAATATATGTCACCGGATGGTTAATAAGGATATTTTACTGTTGTAATTTTTTATTATCACTATGTTTTCAATTTTGTCAATTTTTTAAAACTAATTCTAATTTCAGCCTGTTTTAATCATATACACTCAATTTATTGTTATATAGCTGTAATCTTTCTCTTCTGTTTTGGCTTGTGGCTGTAACATTAAAGAACTTGAACATGCAGCAGCTGTGAAAAAGGCAGTTTCCATGCTAGGGATAATTAGGAAGGGAGCTGAAAATAAAAAAGCTTGCTAATATGATAATTCCCTTATCTAAATCTATGGTGTGGCCACATTTGGGATACTGCATGCAGTTCTGGTCACTGTATCTTAAGAAGGGCATTGTAGAACTGGAAAAGGTTCAGAAGAGGGCAATCAAGATTATCAGGGGCCCCGAGTACCTTCCTTATGAAGCAACGCTACAGTATCTGGGGCTTTTTAGTTTGGAAAAGAGGCGACTATAGAGTGACATGATCAAGGTGTATAAAATTATGCATGGAGTAGAGAGAGTGGACAGAGAAATTTTTCTCCCTCTCTCATAACACTAGAACCAGGGGTCATCCCATGAAACTGTAGGCTGCGAAATTTAAGACCAACAAAAGGAAATACTTTTTCCCACACCGCATAATTAATCTATGGAATTCTGTGCCACAAGATGTGGTTATGGCCACTAGCTTGGATAGCTTTAAAAGAGGCTTAGACAAACCCATGGAGGACAAGTCTATCAATGGCTACTAGTCTAGTGGCTATAGGCCACCTCCAGCCTCAGAGGCAAGATGCCTCTAAACACCAGTTTCTGGGGAGCAACAGTAGGACAGTGGGCATGCCCTCACCTCTTGCCTGTGGGCTTCTCAGAGGTATCTGTTGGGTCACTGTGTGAAACAGGATGCTGGACTAGATAGGCCTTCAGCCTAATCCAGCAGGGCTGTTCTTATATTTTTATGCTTGCTGAGAATAGTTTTGGCTGTTTCATTATGTACCTGAGTGAGGACATTGATCTGGGGAGAGCCGGGGGTGCTTCAACTGGGCCACATTCAGACGTAATGGCTAATCATGGTTTAAGGTTAGCCGAGTTTTGGAGTTGGAACTCCAAATCATGTTGCAGATGTTCACCAAGCCATGGCTCACTAAACTACAGCTGCAGGAGAAAGAGCCCCCCCCCGCCCCCCGGTGCTGCTCGCCCTCTGAGGCTGATCCCAGCCAGCTCCACAGCCAGACTGTTGGCAAAGTGTCACTGCGTCAGCGGGTTGGCTGCGATTGGCCACAATTCCAAAGGGGGTATATTGAGTACTTTCTTACATTTTTTTTAGCACTCTGCCCTCCCACGGCAGGGAAAGGGCCTTTTAAATGCCCTGCAACGCCAGCGCTTCTTCTGCCAGCGATGGCACTGCCACCTCTGCAATTTCTGGGTGGTTGGGGGGGGGGTTCCATTTTCTGCAGGTAATGGGTAGGGGAAGGTATGGTGTGCAGCCTCATTTATATCAGAAGAGGGGTAGAGCAACATCTTATTTCTATACCTTCTTCTGGCAGTTCCCATAATAGGAAGGTTCCTGGCTGCTTTACCAGCTTGTCCTTTGGCCTGCTGGTGCTGCTGTTTAATGCCAGATCAGTCCAGAGTGAAATCTCTATCATCAATGATTTAATTGTGGAGGAAGGGGCCAACCTGGTTTGTATTACGGAAACCTGGGTGGGGTTGCTGGCAGAGATTAGTCTTTCCTAGTTGTGCCCACCTGGGTATTTAGTGCAGCCTCAGCATGGGTTGGGGAGTGGAGGTTGCTGTGATTTATAAAAGCTCTATTTCCCTCTCTAGGTCTCCTGCCCAAGTGAGTGTGGGTTCAGAGTGTTTGTACCTGGTGTTGGGCTCTCAGGGCAGAGTGGGGATTCTGTTGGTGTGCTGTCCACCCCGCTGCCCAGTTGTCTTCCTGCCTGAGTTCATGGAGGTGGTCTAGGATTTGGTGTTGAGGACTCTGAGAATGATTGTTCTGGGTGACTTCAACATCCATGCTGAGGCTGCCTTGTCTGAATTGGCTCAAGACTTCATGGCCACCATGACAACCATGGAGCTGTCCCAACATGTTGTTGGCTCAACACATGGATTGGGGCACACTCTGGATCTGGGTTTTTTGACTGGACAGGAGGATGGTGATTTGAAAGTGGAGGATATGCCATCAATGCCCTTGTCATGGTCAGATCACTTCCTTCTGAAGTTTAGAGTCTCCATGGCGACACCACTCTACAAGTGTGGGGGACATATTAAAATTGTCTGCCCTGACTGATAGACTCCAATGGATTCCTGGGGGCTCTGGGGGATTTTCCAGCTGGTATGGCAGGTGCTTCTGTCGATGCTCTAGTTGCTCTCTGGAATGGAGAGATGGCTCAGGTGGTTGACACAATCACACTCAAGTTTCCCCTCACAAAGTAGAGCCCATGCAGCACCTTGGTATACACCAGAGCTGAGGGCAATGAATCAAGCTGGGAGACAGCTGGAATGTAAGTGGAGGAAAATTCAGGGTGACTCTGAACACAGGTTAGAGCTCACTATCGAGCCTATTCTGTGGCAGTGATGGAACAGAATATATTTTTTCCCCATCCACCATTGTATCCTTTCAATGTTGTCCAGCAGGCTTTTCTGGGTGGTATGAGTCCTCTTGAAATCTGGCCCTGGGGAAGATAGCAATAGCAATAGCACTTACATTTATATAGCGCTCTATAGCCGGAGCTCTCTAAACGGTTTACAATGATTTTAGCATATTGCCCCCAACATTCTGGGTACTCAGAAATGTATTAGAACCCTCGGTAGCACACTGTGACATATTTGCATAACACTTTGAGGGTAAAGTCGCACACATTTGCCATGAGTTGGACCCTACAGTTGATGCAGTGTCATTGGGAGAGGTGTCCAGAGTAACACCTGGTCCAGTTTTGCTGCAGGAGTTTTAGTTTGTTTGTTTGTTACATTTATATACTGCCCCATCTGGGCACTGCCAACAACAAAAATAAAACCCACAAATCAATCCTTTTACAAACAATCATTACAGAACAATTTAAAAACAGCATAAAACCATTAACAATTAAAACAGTTTTAAAAACCCTGGAAGGCCAGATCAAACAGATAGGTTTTAAGGGCTCTTCTGAAAGCCAACAATGAACTCCAACTACAGATTTCTGCTGGGAGTGCATTCCACAGCTCAGGAGCAGCTGCAGAGAAGGCCCGCCTTTGAGTCACCACCAGACATACTGTTGGTAGCTGGAGACAGACCTGCTCAGATGACCTTAACATGCGGTGGGGATCATGCAGAAGAAGGCGCTCTCTAAGGTAACCCAGAACTAAGCCATTCAGGGCTTTAACGGTAATAACCAGCACTTTGTATTTTGCTTGGAAATATATTGGCAGCCAGTGCAACTGTTTTAAAACAGGCATAATATGGTCTCTTTGGGTTGCCCCGGAGACCAATTAGACTCCCCTAATATCCCTATGTGCTGTTTGCACATATGCTCATACATGTGTGTAAGTGAGGTAGGGGGTAAACACTAGGGATGTGCATTTCGTTTCGGGCACAGATCGTTCTGTGCCCGAAACAACGAATTTCGGGTGATTCGGAGCCGATCCGAATCACCCCTGCGCACCTCCAAAAATTTCTGTGCCCGATCCGAATCACCCCGATTTCGTGGAAAAAAATTCGGGTGATTCAGACCTCCGTGGGCATGTCTGCAGCCTCCATTTTGTGGCTGCAGAATTGCCTTCTTCTTCCCCCTCCATTTTAATTCTGACAGCTCTTTGAATTTCCCGCCTTTTTTCTCCATTGACTTCAATGCAGAAAAATTTTCCCATTCACCTCCATTGAAAATAAAAGTTCCTACCTGCAGAGGAAAATGACCAAATAAGGTTTGGATAGTAAATCACACCCTCCCATTGGCCAGGTACAGGTGGAGGTAGGGTCAAGGGTGGGGGTGATTTTTGGAGGGCTTTGCAGGAGGGTATTTAAGGGGCCACCAGTAGCCATTTTCTTCCTTTCTGCTGCCTTGCGTGGGAGAAGAGACACAAGAGAGAGATCTGCTGCCTTGCTTAGTAAGTCTTGCCTCCATTTTGATTTTGGATTTTTGTGGGTGCTGTTTTTCTGCATTGACGCCAGTGCTCTGCCTTGTTGGTTGGTTTTCTGCTTTATTTAAGCAATTTTTAAAATAAAGAGAGAAGAGGGTGGAAATTTTTTTTAAAGAAACCTCTGCCTTGCAGAGGTTTCCCACTGCTCATTTTTAAATCCTTGTTGGGGCTAGAAGAGGGGGAGAATTTTTTTTTTTCTAAGGAAACCTCTTCCTTTCAGGGGCAAACCACTTTTCAATTTTTAATCCATTTTTGGATTAAAAGAGGGTGAGATTTTTTTTTAAAAAAAGAAACCTCTGCCTTGCAGAGGCAAACCCTCTGCTCATTTTTTAATCCTTGGGGCTAGAAGAGGGGGAGATTTTTTTTAAGGAAAGGATTGGAAGGAAACCTCTTCCTTGCAGAGCAAACCTCCTCTTCCCATTTTTTTTAATCCTTTTTTGTGAAGAGAAGAAGAGGAATAGATTTTAGATTTTTTTTTAAACATCTGACTGCCTGCAAGCATTGCCAGCCTGCAGCCCTTGGTGGGAAAGGAGGGTGTTTTTTCTCCTTTTGAATCCCCCCACCCTATTTTTTGCCAAACCACTTTTTTGGGCAATTTTTTTCTGCGGAGAGTCACTGCTGCCTGCCTGCCTGCCTGCACTCCAGGCCCACCTGTGTGACCAGCCACCAGACCAGACCCTCAGAGGTGGACGCCAGAGACCTGGCGTTGGAGAAGCTTACACCTGAGTGAGATTGGCCCAGCCATTTTATATTTTACACACGCACACAACACACAGACACACGCACATCACACACGGCGTTCTAATCTGTAGTGTTCCATTCTTTAACTGTGCGCTTGGGGTTTATTAATTTTTCCCTGTTTTTAGGTTTTTGGGGTTTTCACTTTTCTCTATAAGTGTTGTGTGATAGTTGTTGTAAGATTGGGTTTTAAATAAATAGTGTTTTAAATAAATAGGGTTTCAAGGTGTTGTGATAGTTGTAAGATTGGGTTTTAAATAAATAGTGTTTCAAATAAATAGGGTATTAAAGTGTTGTGATAGTTGTAAGATTGGGTTTTAAATAGTGTTTTAAATAAATAGGGTTCTAAATAACTAGGGATTGTGTGTAACCTTCCCCGGTAGCTAGCTATTAGGAGGAGGTCCAACTGTAGAGTAGCAGTAGACTGTAAGAGTGGCCTGGCCTAGTAGTGCTGCAACTTTATATTTCTGTTGCTGCTTTTGTGTATTTTGCAGAAATATTTTTTAAGGGCCTAGTCTGCCCACAGTTACTTTTCCATCTTGTTTGCCTGTGTAATTGACACAGAGATAATTTTTTGAAACATTTTTGTAACTGTGTGCTACTTTCAGACCACAGAGAGAGTAACTTTCCCCTGTGGTGGAGTGCGTTCGATACATTAGTAGCAACAACACAAGTTACTTGCAACAAATAAATTCTCCAGTCTATTCCATTCAAAGTGACCAGCAGTCAGAGAAAGATAATATAACTAAACTTACTTTCACTTCTACTGACTAAGTGCACTGCACACTGTGTGCGCAAGGCTCCAGCCTTAAATAACTCCTCCTGCACCTGTGCACAGCACAGCAGCTGAGCTAGTATCTTAATTTTTGATTTTTACATTTTTTTGTTGCACAGCCTGCTTCTGTTGTATCGCGCATCAAGTAACTCGCTCCCACTGTCTCCCAGTCCCTCTGTGGCTGACTGACTGTGTCGTGTGATACACATTCATTGCACGGCGTAAGCAACTTCTGACTGGGATCTTGCAGCAGCAGCATTTGTGCCAACAACAACAAGCCCTAAGCAAGGAGGCAGTCACCGGCACCGCAGCACATCCACTGTTTTTCTGGCCCTCTAGTACCTGCTGCCCCCTGAGACAACTACCCCTTCTTCACATTCTGAAATTTTTAAAAAAGTTTTAAAAAGCAATGGTTGGGAGGACAGCAGGAAAAGGGAGGGCGCAAGTAAGTGGGAGGCTTGTCTTCCCTACAGCTGGTCGTGGCAGGGGGCGGCAAGAGGGGCCTACTCCCCAAGTCACCCCCGGCCCTGCTTCGGCGCGCAGGCTTGACTTCTTCTTGGGTCAGCCTGGCCCTATGCCAGGGCCTGCGTCCAGGCAGGATTTAGGGGGGGGGCCTCCCAGATTGCCAGGGAAGAAGATCTTCCTGTGGCAGCTGAGGAGGTGGTGCTGGTGGAGGAGGTTGGCAGTCCAGCCAGATCCACCTTGCGGACCCCCCAAACGGTCACTATGGGGGTTGGTGGGGGGCTCAGTCTGGCATCTGAGGGGGCTCAGGAGGAGGGAAGATCTTCTCCTGCCCCTGGGCCTTCCCATGCCAGCGCTGAGGGCATTGGTGGTGGTATGCCCGAGAAGGAACCAGCAAAAGTTCCACCAACAAAGCGACCTCGTGTCGCTGGGGAGTCTGGCAGTGTGGTCTGGGATCACTTTGAGCTTAGCCCTGGTGATCCCACCCATGCTGTGTGCACCCACTGCAAGGCACTGGTCAGCAGAGGCAAGGACCCTATGCACTTCACAACCTCGGGGCTGTGGTCGCACATGCGTCGGCGGCACCCAGGTGTGGAGACCTCTGCTGGCACTGGCAGTAGGCCCGGTGCCTCACCTGGTAGCAGAAGCAGTAGTAGTGGCAGCAGTAGCAAGCGGCCAGCGGCTCCTGCCCACAGGCAGGAAAAGCTGACCGATCATCAGTGGGTGCAATCTCTTGGGAAGCGGTCTGATCGTCCAAAGCCTCATCTCGTGACTCGGGCCATTGGTGAGATGATCGCTCTTGATGACCAGCCGTTCTCCATTGTCGACAATGTCGGCTTCCAGCGTCTGCTCCAGCTGCTTTCTCCGGAGTACAAGATCCCCTCAAGGACCACTTTCAGCAGGAGGGTGGTCCCCTCCCTGTACCGTGCGTGCAGGGGGGCCGTGTTGGCCAAGCTGCGTGCAGCTGGGCCAAACACCAGTGTGCATTTCACTGCGGATATCTGGACTAGCCGCAGTGGGCTGCACACTGCCTTCATGTCCCTGACAGCCCATTGGTGGGGGCATGGGGGTGAGGGGATATCTGGCGCTGCTGGTGCTGTATCCAGCTCCTCCCATGCATGCACGCCTTCTTGGGCAGTGTTGCATGTGGAGGCGATGGACACAGACCACACTTCAGATGAGTTGGCTGCCGTCATGGAGCGGCAGGTGGGGGTGTGGCTGGCCGGGGAGCCAACCCTCCGCCGGGGCTTCATGGTGACGGACAACGCAGCCAACATCACCAAGGCTGCTAGGCGGGTTTACGGTGTGAACATCGCTTGCGCTGCGCACACCTTGAACCTCGTAGTGAAGGGTGCGCTTGGCCTCAAGGAGGCGCCGAAGAAGGCCAAGGAGCACCAGCATGTTCGGGGCTCTTCCAGTAGTTTAGGTCAGGATCCTGCTGCTCCCGTGGCCGCCCTGGTGGAGCGTTGCCGCCAGGTAGCGGGCCACTTCCACCGGAGTGAAAAGGCAAGGCGCCAGCTCAAGGCCAGACAGATCGAGCTGGGCCTGCCTGAACACCAAATCCCCCAGGATGTTCCTACCCGGTGGAACTCCACCTTTCTCTTGCTCCGGCGCATGCATGAGCAAGAGGGAGCACTCAACAGCCTGGGGACGCGTGGTTGCTTGGATCTGTGCAAGTCTCTCTATGATGACTGGCCGGTGATCCGCGAGCTGGTCTTAGTACTAGAGCCGTTCTATTCTGCAACGAACGACTTGTGTACTCAGACCGCCACGCTGAGCCTGGCTTTGCCCACTGCTATTCTCCTGGAGAAGGCAATGAGCGATCTCCAGACCACTCTGACCACTGGGGTTGCGATTGCCCTGGCAGGTCGGTTGAGGACTGGGGTAGTTGAGCGGCTCAAGACACCATGGGCCGCATCTGCATGGCATGTCCTGGCATGCATTTGTGACCCAAGGATGAAGGGCAGCGCTGTGCCTCCTGGCGAGCTGCCCAGGTGGAGGGGCCTCCTGGTCGAACACGTGAAGCGTGAAGAGGAAAGGAGGCTAGGGATAGGTGCAGCAGACGACCAGGAGGAGGGGTCTTGGTCGCAGGCTGGCACTGCGCATCCCACCCCCAGCAGCAGCAGCAGCACTGCCACCACCCCCACTTCTTCCCAGTCCAGCGGCGTGGTTTCTCCGGCACTGGGACCAGCAGAGCAGCCAGTGCGACCTCGAACCACCACCCGGTGGCTCAGGGGCTATGCTAGTCTCATGCCTGGGAGACGGGAGGAGCCTGTCCCTCGCCCCAGCCGTGCTGAGCAGACTGTTCTGCAGTACCTGGAGGAGGCGACGGAAGACGAGGAGAGTGAGCCGTTCCCCTTTTGGGCAACGCGTCGCAAAGTCTGGCCGGACTTGGCATCCGTTGCTGTCCGGTTTCTCTCTTGCCCGCCAACCAGCGTCTCGAGCGAGAGGTTGTTCTCCATGGCCGGGGACGTGGTGACTCCTCTGCGCTCACGCCTGGATGCTGATTTGGTCGAGCAGCTCGTCTTCTTGAAGGCCAACCTCCCCCTGCTGGGCTACCCCGAACTGGCCGTGGAGGGCGAGTGACTCGCGTCACCCCCCCTATGTAGCGCCTCCCACGCCACGGCAGTTCATCCCGGCCAGAAGATGTGTCACAGTCCATCCCTCTAAGCCCACCCTGCCACTAAAACATGCCCCGTGCTGCTGGCACATCCAGACACGCATGCATACACAGGCACCGCTGCACTTTCAGCCTGGGATGGTGGACTGCCAGGTGAGTGCTCCCAGCATGAGGGAGGGGTTACCACAGATGTGGCAGAGAGAGACGACAACTCCCATTTCCCACTGTCCTGATGGCTGGCCACCATCAAGACTAGGGACAATGGGAGCTGTAGTCGCTGTCTCTGCAGAAGAAATCTGTGGTGGGCCCCCCCCCCTGATGCTGGGAGCACCCACTTGCCCAGTGCTGAAGGCTGGGCCGTAGGGCAGCGCACCATCCATCCACAACCTCAGAGACAGGCTGCTGCGTGTGCGTGTGTGGGGGGCACAGTCAGGATTGGAAGGGACATCCCTGGGGGAGAGTAGTGGCTCTGTGCAATGGGCCTGTGCCTCCTGGCGAGGGGGGCACACACACACTGTCACTGAGTGGGCTTGCCGCTAATTGCTAGCCTGCTTGCCTGCTAAAACTGTCATCATTGCTTCCTCCCATGAACAATTGCATTGAAGCTGTAATCTAAAAAAGGTCTGTCTGCTGCTTTTCTCAATGCGATGTAATTATTTCTGATTTCGGCTTGCTTGTCAGGTGATGTCTAGTTTACTTCTTTCTTCATGCTCTCCTCTGTTCAAATCCAAATATGTGGTTTGCCTTGGTCTACTGAGCTATTAGGTTGTCGCCGCCGCCGCTGAGTGAGATGGTCTGCTCTGCTGCTGCCTGCTTTTTCTGGCCACAATGGGAGTAGTACTACTGCTGTGCCTGAAGCGGCACACACACACACATGCACCCACCCTCCCCTCCCCTCCCCCCAAAAAGCTGTGTTGCCAATGATGAGCTTGATGCTGGTGCAGCCCTCACACAAATGTCTGTCTCACGCAGACAGAGAGAGCACACATTGCAACCTGAGGCGACACAGCCCTTTTCAGCCCTAACCCTCTTGCAGAGAGTGAGTGACTTGAGCAGCAAACCCGCACAGTGCACACACACAGGGGAATAAAGGCATCTTCTAGACTCCGAACTAGTGGTAATGTCATATCATGTGATTGCACAGTCTTTCTGCCCAGTATCTGCGGCATGCATTGGGATGCAATCCAAAAAAGCCTGCAAAAATTCTAGCTTGCTTTGTTGCAGAGACCTCTTCGTGGTATGTGGTGTTGTTGTGTGATGTGGTGTGGAGTGGTGTGTCCATGTGGGGCCCGGTAAAGGACAGGACAGGTGCAATTCACTGTGCCTGTGCATGTGTGTGGGGAGATGCATCATTGCATTATGTTTCCAAATGAAGATCGGGTCATGTTTGCGAGTTGATTGACAGCATTTTATTTGAAGATTGTGCTTGCCGATACATAGATGCGGCGATCTCATGCCACAGAGTCAGACAGGAAAAGAAATGTCCAGAGACACGTGCGTGCTGCCATTCTCTTCTTATCTGCCATCATCATCCGTTACTCTTCAAAGCTGTGTGGGCGAGGAGGGGGCAACAACAACATGCCAAGACTTGCTGCACCACTTGCGGAGTGTTGTTGTCTTGCGTGCGTCCTATGTGTGTTCCCTCCTGGCTGTGCCTGTCTGTTGACTGTAGTGGGCGAAAGAAGTTTGGATGAGGTGAGGTTCAGGGCAGGGCACTGTTGCTGGACTTAGAGTGGGATATGGGGCAGCAGAGTGGGGTGGGGTGGGGTGGTAGTGCCTAATGGGTGTAGGCTGCCACCCCAATTTCAGGGGGGTGGGAGGGACAGAGGGCTGATTTTTGGTGAATTACTGAAGTTTTTGTGTCTTTGGGGCAGATGGGGGGAACAGAAAGTGGATCTGCCCCAAAAGAGTGGGGTGGGGTGGTAGTGCCTAATGGGTGTAGGCTGCCACCCCAATTTCAGGGGGGTGGGAGGGACAGAGGGCTGATTTTTGGTGAATTACTGAAGTTTTTGTGTCTTTGGGGCAGATGGGGGGGACAGAAAGTGGATCTGCCCCAAAAGAGTGGGGTGGGGTGGTAGTGCCTAATGGGTGTAGGCTACCACCCCAATTTCAGGGGGGTGGGACAGAGGGCTGATTTTTTGTGAATTTCTGAGGGTTTTGTGTCTTTGGGGCAGATGGGGGGGCAGAAAGTGTATCTGCCCCAAAAGAGTGGGGTGGGGTGGTAGTGCCTAATGGGTGTAGGCTGCCACCCCAATTTCAGGGGGGTGGGATAGAGGGCTGATTTTTTGTGAATTTCTGAGGGTTTTCTTGGGTGCAGCAGAGCAGAGTGCTAGATTGATTCATTCCCATACTCGTCATAGTAATTAAGGAGAAAGTGAGAGAAAAGCGAGAGTGTTAGGGTCATCTAGAGTTGAGAGTACTATATGCTGCATGAATGAATGAATCAATCACTCACTCTGCTGCACCCAAGAAAATCCTCAGAAATTCACAAAAAATCAGCACTCTGTCCCACCCCCCTGAAATTGGGGTGGCAGCCTAAACCCATTGGGCACTACCACCCCACCCCACTCTTTTGGGGCAGATACACTTTCTGCCCCCCCATCTGCCCCAAAGACACAAAAACTTAAGAAATTCACAAAAAATAAGCCCTCTGTCCCACCCCCCTGAAATTGGGGTGGCAGCCTACACCCATTAGGCACTACCACCCCACCCCACTCTTTTGGGGCAGATATGCTTTCTGCCCCCAATCTGCCCCAAAGACACAAAAAATTCAAAAAATCACAAAAAATCAGCCCTTTGTCCCATCCCCCTGAAATTTGGGTGGTAGCCTACACCCATTAGGCACTACCACCCCACCCCACTCTTTTGGCTCCAGAGTCCTTTTTGCTGATCCGAATCGATTCGGATTCGGATTCGGATTAAATCCGAATCCGAAACGAATCGGGGGTGATTCGGGTCAGCAAAATTCGGACACAGAACAGAACAAAGGTGATTCGGCTCGGGTCCCAAGCCGAATCACCGAAAACCCGAAATGCACACCCCTAGTAAACACAACTGTGTGGAGCCCTGCCGGGTTTCTCTGTATGACCATTTTGCACATGCTGCAAGTGGGTCATTCCCCACATCTTTATCACACTACCTACAGCCGTGCAAACCTCATTGGTGTCACTAAGGTTTTTTTGTGCATAAACAAGAGCAAAGCTTGGCATGGTATCTGCTTTTGAGCTGGGCCAGGAGTGCTTTGTGTTCCAAACACAGGTCAAGAGGGATTTCAGCTGTATTTTATGCTGTGTCAGGAGAAGAAAGGAGGAGGTATAGAAACTGCAAGAGAACATTACATTTGACTATTGTTTCTTACACTATTGAGGTTGCTCAATGAGTAAGGATAGTGATAGTACCCCCTGCTGGGAGAGCATGGGAGCACAGCCAAATGTAGTAATCAGTGGCAGGGAACTGGATGCTCTTCCTTTCTCTTTATCCAAGGAGATAAAAGCCACATGCTGCACTAGACACATGCTTGCAAGTCATTAGTCAGCATGATGGATGCAGGTGCCAAAGGAAACAAGCTTGTTTTTTCTTCTGCCTCAGAGCACTGCTCTTATATTCACTGAGATCAAGTTTTTTCCCTATAGATCCTAGATCTAAATCCAACAAATTTATCAGAATTGTACAGAAAAGTGTGTGTGTGTGTGTGTGTGTGTGTGTGTGTGTGAGAGAGAGAGAGAGAGAGAGAGAGAGATTATCAGGCATTGTATTATTATTATTTTATTATATTGTAGCATTTCTTATCACAGTAGTGCTGTGATAGGATAAGGAATACTTGAGCTGCAATGGACCCACAGTTCTGCTCCCCATTCCCTTGCTCTCCCATCAGAATTCGGATGTAACAGAGAGCTCCCTCTCTGCAGTCAGTGAGACTACAGAGAGGAGGGGAAACTGGCTGCCTGTGCTTCCTTCTTGACTGAAGGACAGCCCTGGCAGCCAGTAGCAGCCGGAGTGAGGGAAGAGCTTCCTCTCTCAACTCTGGTTGCCAGACAGCAAGGTTGCAGTGCTACGTTCGGACATAACATTGGCACTGCAGAACTGGAGGTACAGATGGCTGAACTCACTACAAACTGAATGTACAAATTGGAGTCTGGGGAGGGAAACTGTGGGTCTAGTTTCGGGCGAAACTGTGGTTACATGCATCCAAACATACACAAATTGAAACTGGATGCCCCTTCAACTTCAATTTAGTGTTGTGTCTGAATGCGTCCTTGGTGTCAGTTTCCCTTCTACTTCTGGCCACGGAAATATGGGTTTCATGGACTTATGTTGTTTGCCTCATATAAGGCATTGTAGTAATTTCTGATTTCCTCTCCAGCTCAGATTATAATTGAAAACAGAGAAGAATGACCCTTTACTCATTTCCCTTAGCCAGCTCCAACCCCCTAATATCCACCCAGCCAGTCAGAGAAGATGCCTCCAACCTGATTTTCAGAAATATTCCCTTCCCCCTGAAGTTCATCATGCCCCTACCAACCCCGTCCCAAAGGACACTCAGGAGATGCCTTTTGGGTTCATAGGGAGGCGGCTGCAGTGGGGAGAAGGAGGTCAGAAAGTTCCAGTTTAGGATAGAAATCAGTAACTGAAAAGTTAATAAGGCTGTTCTCATGGGCAGCCTAACCCATGCTAGGGCAGCCCAGCCTGGGTTAGGCTGCTCGTGTGCAGTTCCTGGATCTGCGTGGATCCCGGTGCCAACTTTTAAGCCCAGCCTTTAGCCAAGGTTAAGGGTGTGAGTGCGCTCTTAACCTTAACACCGACACACACAGGGGTGGGCACCCAGAGTGCCCATATCACAGGAGTATCTCCCAATGCACTGCATTCACCACACACTGCATTGTGGGATATGTGGAAGCCAGGATGCTTCGTCCTGGCCTCCAGAGATCTGTGCTGCATGTAGCAGCTTGTATCACATAGGAGCACAGTCCATGCTTCCCACCACCTTTCAGGATCATCGGGGGGGGGGGGAGGTTGGTTTTGTGCAGCCTTTCTCCCACCCACCCACCTTCCCCACCTCCTGGTAGTGTGAATAGCCTTTATGTGTAATGACAATTAATATTTGGTAGTGGACTCATATTTGATGTCTGCTAGAATGATACATGCTGAGGTACAAAAATTCACATCCAACATCTGAAGTTGAAATTTCACAAATTCAGGCAAAAGTGTGAAATGTTGATGAACCTCAAATATGTCCAAATATTCATTTCATCTCTAGTTTTGGATTTCCTTCCCACTGTACCAAAAGCACATCGTAGGTAACTCTATATCCTTTTCTCTTTTGCTTCTGAAAAAAATCTTTTGAGAAAGATTAAACTGGAAAAAATCACTGGCTAGTGACTTGCCTAAGCAATTACATGGCTGAGCAACAGTATGAACCTAAAACTCTGCAACTCAAATTCAACACTCTAGCCTCTGTCCATTCTGCTTATTTAGTGGAATATTATTCAATACAGTAGTAGCCCATCCAGGTGGGGTGGGGGACAAAAAATGAGCAACAGGTACCTTTGTTCCCACTCTTCTAGGCCCATCCCCACCACTCTTCTAGGCCTTGCTCTCTCTTGCCTTGCCTCACCCCACCACCGTGTTAACCCTAAGAGTGCAGGCTGGTCATTCACTGGATTGGGGAACCAGGCAAATGATTAGCCCACACACCTGTGTTTAACTCAGCAGCAGAGCATGATGAGGGAGAGTGAGGCAGATGGGGCAGGGTGAGATTGAGCTGCAGGTTTCTATTTTATGTCCCCCTGCCACACCTGGGCAGGCCACCACTGATTCATTATTGCCATTACTTTTAGTTGTTTATCCTGCCATGGGCCAGAATAATGAGAGCTGTTTTTCCAGGTCAATAGGGAGTCTGGGGAAGAGTAAAGTACTGTCTGGTCATGGCTTCAATCAAGAAGAAGCTGAGTTAGAAAACATCTGAAAAGAAATTATGGGCATCTTTTCTTTAATGTTGTCTCCATCTCTACCCCCCACCCCCCACAACTCTACAAAACTGAAAATAAGGAAGGGGAAAAAATAAGACTAATATCAAGAACCTCAGGCTGCACAGACCAAAGATAAGCCCCAAAGAATCCATACCTTTAAAAACTATAATTTCTGCTATAGTTGAAGGACTTATCTACAAATTTATTTCCAGCTTTGGAAGACTATTGTCCACATTCCCACCCCACAAAAAAATCTTAATAGGTTACATTCTCTTCTTACTTACATCCATTTGCAAACAATTTTGACTTTAACTGCATTATTTCTGCTTTAAATCTGTGT
The DNA here is from genome assembly GCF_027244095.1 of Hemicordylus capensis. Lineage (NCBI taxonomy): Eukaryota > Metazoa > Chordata > Lepidosauria > Squamata > Cordylidae > Hemicordylus > Hemicordylus capensis. The sequence continues at coordinate 72,067,525 of NC_069657.1, forward strand.
ATGCAGAAGAATCACTGGGCTCAACACAGCAGCACAATATTGAGAACAGTAATCAGGATCACTTATCTTGGGACTGTAGTTAATAACATGGGAAAATACAGCTCTTACACAGTGTGGATGGTATTTAATACAGAGTCTCTTGTACACAGATCTGCTGCCATTCATATGCTTGTATTTCCTGCTGGCAATCAAATAGCTTCCCTCCAGTATATAGAGGAAAAGCAACATTGAGAAAATATCAGATTCATTTTAAGTGTTTCCTAATCCCCTTCGACAGAAGAGGAAGCAAAGACCAAGAGCAGCAGGATTATTAGGCTAAACAGAAACACTTTACTATCCTCCACTACAAAAGATGTGAATATCTTGAAACACATATACAGAGAGAATTTTTTTTTTTCTGAGATAAGGTAAAGTAAGAAAAGGAAGAAATATAAAAAGGGGAGGATAAAATTTCAATTAAAAATGAAAATGACATCATAACCACAGTGTTTCCTTCCAGTCCAGGAACAAGGCCAGATCAAGATTATGTGAAACTAGTCCGTCAGGGGTGTTTGACCTGATTCAGAGTGGGTTGTTCACCAACTCTTCTATGTAAGGTCCTACGTGCCACCATCACCTCTGTCTCATCTAAAATGAACTTCAGTTTACTGGCCCTCATTCAGTCCATTGCTGATTCTAGTCAAGAATTTAGGGTCTCCACTATTTCATGGCGGTTAGAGGAGAAAGAGATATCATTGAGTCTCTGGAATACTGATGACACTGTATTTGGAATCTTTTGATTCCTTTTCTTACTTTACTTTACCTTATCTCAGAAAAAAAAATTCTCTCTATATATGTGTTTCAACATTGTCTCTGTCAGCAGTGTTATGTAGATGTTAAGCACAGTGGTCAGAATAGCACCTTGCAGCATCTCCCAAGAAAGCTCTCATGGGGCAGAGTAGGAGCCAGCCACCAACCACCACCATATGTACCTACCTACAAGTAGAAGTGGAATAACTGCAAAGCAGTACCACCTGCTCCCAGCCTTGAGGGGAGGTCCAGAAAAACACCATAGTCAATGGCATCAAAAGCTACTCAGTGGTCCAGGAGATTATACCGGCACACACATTCCTGCTCCATATCTCCACTGGATTATTCCATAGCAATATGTTTGCCTGTGAAATAGATCAATTTGCTAATGCCTTTTTGAAGTTAGTGGGAGGAGGGGTAAGAAAAAGATGAGAGGCCAGGCAGTGTCAGCTAAAAAAAGTTAAGCAGGAAAAGTCCCTAAGTCAGCTCTTCTTCAAGAGGATCTCTTAAGCAACTCAATCCAAATGTAGCTGAAACTTCATTTTCAGAAGTCAGAGTAAGCTAAGTGGCACAGAGGAGATAAGTGTTGACAGCTGGCCACTTCTACTTCCTCTTTGTAGGAGACAACAGATAGGACAAAAATTTGTGCTATATGGTTCTGTGTTGGTGTGTTGGGCAATACTGCTGAATCTGAAGTGAAGGGATATAGGCCACATTCACACGTAATGCAAACCCAGAGGTAAACGGGGCAGAGGTTGGAACTCCGTTGTGTCTGAATGCGTGCAACCATGTTTTTGTGGCAAAAGCGACCTGTAGTTTGACTAGCCAAACTCCAGTTTGAACCTTCAGTTTGTAGTGAGTTTTGCTGCCATAACCTGAGGTTTTTTGGTGGCAGTATTACATCCAAATGCAGACAGCTCCATAACTGCGGTTTCATACATTTTCTGGAGCCACAATAATAGAGATGGTGGTGCAGACCCACCTGGTATTTCACCCACTCCGTGCCAATGGTGCTTCTTGCTGGCCACCTCTCCAAGCACTCACTCCAGCCCTCTGTCTTCGATTCAATGAAGCAGTTGCCTAGCAACAGGGATGCTGTCATGTCCCATCCCAAGCTTCAAATCCTGTCAAACGGCAAAGTCACACAGGGCATGCCCTCTTCCCACTCTGCCCCTTGCTCCTCCCTCCTGGCAATCAGGAGATGGACAGGACGGGATAGCAAGACGGGCATTAAATGTTTTGCTCTCCAGAAATGAAGTGACAAAGATGTATGTTCACAAGCACATGTCTTAGAGATAGCAACACAGGCAGGGACACCCCATTTGAGCGCTGGGACAGAAACATATGGCAGGGCAGCAATACCCAGAATTGAGTTTCTAAGGCAGCCCCTACCAGGAATTATTGAATGGTTAAGATCTATTTTTTGTACAATGATATAGAGGAAGGGGGCCCCAACCCCTTCCTCGTGGGAGTACCTGTGCAGTCCCTAGGCTTATGCTTGAGAAGAGCTGGGCAGCAGGATCAGCATGGCCCCAGTGAAAGGAGTGGTCCGACATATGAGATGACGAATGCTGTTCCTGAGTGGACCACTCACTTACGAGAGTGTAAAGCCATGGGGATATCCCTTCACAACTCATGAGAAGAACCATCGGTGGGGACAGGGGTGTTGGGCAGAATCTCTAATAAAGTGTGATGGCAATTCCCTTCTCCCATGGACCGCACTCTCACGAGAATGTCAGGCCATGGGGGGCTGGACGGCGGATGCTGCCCAGCCAGATTGATCCAAACAAGCAAGCCGTAGGGACAAGTACCCCAGCAACAGCTCTCCCTGCCTTGGTGACAGCTGCCAGAAAGATGTCAAAAGCTGCCCTCTGCCAGCTGGTCCACCCATTTGAACATGTCCATCTTTCTTTTTGCCTGGAACAGTGACCCCACTCTCCTGGGGTCACTGGAAATTGGGGCTCCCCTCTCCCATGATTCCTCACAGTGACAGATCTGCATATGGTGCAATGCTGGTCCAAACCTGGGAATTTCAAATGAGAGTAAAGATCTGTCCCCAGTCCCAGTTTTTCCCCAGTCTGTACACCCAGCTACACCCAGACACATGGAGTGTAAAAATCTCCTTTGGGTGTGTGAAAGGCTTCCCTGGAAAGGTGAGGATAGCTGTGCAAAAGTTCTATCATTAAGCAGAGAGCAAGGACCCCATGCAAGCAGAGTCCCTTTCGTTGGGATATCAACTAGTGAGCACACAGTCTGATGGAAGATTGAAGGTTTTGTTGAGTAGACTGGCCCTCTCATGAGAATGCTAGTCCCCTCCTGGTGGCAAGCTGCCATGGGGGCAGAAGTGTGGCTTGGTCTCCATGGACTACTTTGCTGGGGTGAGCCCTTGCAAGAGCATCCTTGGTCACAGAAGGCCAGAACCTTAGATCCTTTGCCCTCCCTCATATACGTATCCCCTCCTAGGAAGTCATCATGTTCCCTTCCCTTTCCTGAGCAACAGGAAAACAGTGCCCCACAAGACACTCACACACACCCCGAAATTGTGCTTGTGCAAGACAGTTTTGTTTCAGGGCTCTTATGAGGGTGGCGGTGGAACTGCTGTCAGAGGAAGGGCTTGCAGTTGACTTAGCCTTCCATCCTTCCGAGGTCGGTAAAATGAGTACCCAGAATGTTGGGGGCAATATGCTAAATCATTGTAAACCGCTTAGAGAGCTCTGGCTATAGAGCGGTATATAAATGTAAGTGCTATTGCTATTGCTATTGCTATTGCATGGCATGGCATTTAAAGGGATTTAAATGCCCTTTCCCTGCCAATGGTGGGCAGACCTTTCCAAAAGGCACAGTCATGCTCAGCACGCCCCCTTCAACATCATAGCCAATAGCTGTCGCTCTTGTGACATGCTGACACCTTGCCCACAGTCTGGCAATGCAAGTTGTACAGAACTTACTGGGATGTAGCCTCAGTGGACCAGGAAAAGGGAGGGGCTAACCTGCCCTGAAAATGGAGGTTGCTGGATGAGGTTGTGGATGAATGCCTGCAATGCAATTCACAGTTAGAAAAATTAGCCATAGGTCCAGTGACCTCTGGTTTCACGTTAAATTTAAAATATAACTGGGTATTTAAGAGAACGTCTTCTTCACCATGAGCCTCACAGCTCGTGGCTGTGCAATGGAGAGGTTCATCTGCGGTTGCCGCCAACTCGTTTGGTGGCTACTCGGGAACGGGCCTTCTCCGATGCTGCCCCTGGGCTTTGGAATGCGCTCACTGTTGAAATAAGAGCCTCCCCATCTCTGGCAATTTTTTAAAGGCACTGAAGACACATTTATTCACCTAGGCTTTTAATTAGATGTATGGTTTTAATTTTTAATGTTGATTTTAAATTATCGTCTCTATTATTTCAATGTTAATTAATTGTAAAAGGCAATCCTCACTGGATTTCCCTTTACAAGTTTATCCACCAAATCTGTTCGGCCCGGTTTGGTGGTCAAACTGGACTAAACCCAGTTCGGCCAGTCATGGGGCCGGGCCGGGCCAATTTTAATCCAGTTCAGATTCAAACTCAACTGGCCAAACCAGTTCCATGTATACCTCTAGTCTAGAGACTGTTAAATTTTCATGATTCAATAGTATAAATTGGAGTAAATTATGTGTAGTTTGCCTAACTGGATAATTTGACTTCTAAATTACGCCCAATTCTTCTGCCTTTTAAAATACTCCTATTGCCCAACCAAAGTTAAGAAAGTTTAGATTCCACTGGTAAGGTTTCAGCAGAAAAACATATGTTCAGTGGCCCCCTGGAAATCTATGGGATGTAAAATTGCTTCACTTTGGTTAAGTCAGGATCATGCCAATCTACATGATTGTGTGCCTCCAACTGAAAAGCTTATCTTTTCTGGGAGCTTTATTATTGGCCAGTTCCTTACCCATAGGTATATATTTAAAACACACTTGTTTTTAAAAACACACTTGTCTAGATGGACAACATCTAGACTAATTAGTTGTGACTAAGCACAATTGATTTCATTGAGACAAGTTAGTAATGAGTAACTTAAGTAATTATTGAGTAATTAATTTCAATGGAACTTAGTCATGACTAACATTGGCCGCATTTGCATGTAATGCGAAATTGCGGGTCCATTTCCACTCCCCACCCCGACTCTCCTGTTTGCATTCGGATATAATGAAGAGGAGGCTCTCTGTAGTCAGGGAGGAGACTGCAGAGAGGAGGAGGAACTGGAAATGTGTGGGCTTCCTTTTTGCATGAAGGACAGCCTGCACAGCCAATCACAGCTGGAGAGATGGAGGAGCTTCCTCCCTCAACTTCTGTTTCAGACAGCTAAGCCTGTAGTTCTGCATTCAGATGTACTGCAGGCAGCTGTTAACCTTGAGTAGGAGCAGTGAAACTCACTACAACCGCAGGGTTCAAATTGGAGTTTGGTGAGCAAAATCTCGGGTCACTCTCCATGCAGGACCAGAGATTCAAGCATTTGGACATACAGGTTTGGCAACCTCTGTCCCCTTTAACTCCAGTTTCCTGTTGCGTGCAAATGGGGCCTTAGTCTGGATGTTGCCCACCAACCACATTTCAACCAAAGTCAAACACTTTTAGTTACATTCCTTGAAGTGGGAGAAAATTAAGTAAGTGCTTCTATTCAATTGAAATTAACAGTAGTTAGCAATTCTTAAATTTGTCTGGATTGTGTGACCAATCCAATGCAAGTGGAAGGAAAGCTGGTCTTGTGGTAGCAAGCATGACTTGACCCCATAGCTAAGAAGGGTCTGTCCTGGTTGCATTTGAATGGGAGACTAGAAGTGCGGGCACTGTAAGATATTTCCCCCAGGGGATGGAGCCACTCAGGGAAGAGCAAAACGTTTCAAGTTCCCTCCCTGGCTTCTCCAAGATAGGGCTGAGAGAGACTCCTGCCTGCAACCTTGGAGAAGCCGCTGCCAGTCTGTGAAGACAATACTGAGCTAGATAGACCAATGGTCTGACTCAGTATATGGCAGCTTCCTATGTTCCTTTGTTCCTGAATTTCCCCCCAAGAGATAATTGTTTTGGTATTTGAAACTACCTTTCAGCTGCTCCTGGCCATCATTTCCCAAAATATTATCTGGGGGGGAAACCCATAATTCTCCCCCCACCCCGCCGAGTGCCTTTCCTCTCCTCCAAAAAAATTAACTGAAGAGTTTTGCTCCTCAAGCTTTTCCTCTGTCTGCATTCCAGTTATCCAAACACATTTGGATAACTCTCTTGCCTGAACAAAATCTGAAAAAATGTTTTATAAGGTTTGAAAATTTCAAAAATTCATTTGAATTTTCCAAAATTTATTTGAATATTCTGTCTCTGCAGATGACTTTTACATGTTCTACATTCTCCATTGCCCTATCAGATCCAGCATTTTCACTTTTACTTTTCAGCACAGAATAATAACGACAAACCATCTGAGTAGTCATAAATCATCTAAACATCTCATTCATGTTGAGAATGAAGTTAGGCTGGTGGCCAAAAGGAGCAGGGCTTTTCCCATAGTGGCACTTGTTCTCTGGCACACTCTTCTTGGGGAAGTGAGCTTCACTGCTGGCTTTTAGACACTGGGCAAAATCACACCTGTTTATGGGATAATACTGCCCAGATAATACTGCTGTTTCTATGCGTAGATGCGCAGATAATGTGTTGTATTTTAATGTGTTTAATTATCATATTGTTGATTGCTTTGCTGGGCTGCTTGCTATGAACAAGTTGCTGGGGCTTCAGTAAGAGAATGGTGTTTACTGTGAATGGTTCTCTGCATGGCTTATTCAACAGCGGAGCTTAGTCCAGATGAGTGTTCAGCAGATGTGTGAGAGAAGCAGCACTTGGCATTGGTTTTCAGAGATTCTGAAAGAGAATCGAGAGTTTCTAACCGCAGTTAGCTGGAAGAACTGGAGGCACAGCCTGGTTGGGGCTGCATAAATTGCTCTCTGGGGATCTGTGGCCAGCAGAAGGAAGAGTCTATTGGTTGTGTTTTCTTATGTATTTGCAAATTAAACAAATACAGACAGATGAAGTTTCCAGTACTTTCTTGGCCAAAGGAAGCGAAACCCAGTAGCGTTGCACTGCAGCTTTCCCTCCTGAATTTTTCATTACTTGTGGAAGTAGAGAGTGTAACAGTCACACCTGAGATTAGGCTCCAGTCCCCACCTGGCCCATTCCACTTTACAGCATTTCCCCCATCAATTGTCATGGTCAGTTGGTGCTGCTCCTGGAGACAAGAAACATTCCAAGAGCATTCCAGGATCTGGGAGTGAAGATTCCCCTACCCTCCTGAACAGAGCTCCAGAAACACCTTCCAACTAAACTATGGACCCTCACCATCTCATCCTATTCTGCAGGACCTCTTCATTTGCTCCAACCATTTGGCAGGTTGCTGCCTGTAGAAAGCATTGCCTTTTTTATTACTGTTGCGGCTGGTTATAGATGGCATATTTATAGAAGGCATAAAACCTGTTTTAAAAACAGATTTTATACTATAAAAGGTAGAGATGGGCAAACTATTGAGAGCTCATCTCAAACTAGTGCAAAAATGATTGGAGTTTTTCTCCCAAGACAGAGAAGAGCTCAGATCATTTACTGAGCCATTCAGAGGCACCGTGAAAAATGACCGACACTTCCCTCCCAGCTTCTCCATCAGTCCCCACCCGACCCCCAGCCTTTACTTATCACTCTCATCTCAGGGCAGGAAAGCAGGAGCAGCAGCAGCAGCAGCAGCAATGCTGCTACTTAAAGAGGAGAGAGGCGAAATCAGACTCTCAGGCTGCAAGGTTGAAAATTAGGGATGTGCGAAACGTTTCGGATACAAAATGTTTTGTACCCAAAACAGCCTGTTTTGGGTGTTTTGTAGACAAAACAAAACACCCATTTTCCAGATCCAAAAGTTTTGTATACAAAACAAAATGCCCCTGTTTCGGCTACAAAATGTTTTGTTGTTTCAGACCTCCATTTTGTGGTGATCTCTGAGTCAGTTTCCATTTTATGTTTGACATCTCTTTGAATTTCCCACCCTTCCAGCCTTCTGATTAGTGACCTAAATCATGGGCTGACCTGCTGACAATTCCCTCCTAGTTCCCCATTGGCTCTTTTGCTTCTTCCCACTCTTTACTGACCCCACATTGGCCAGGGGGAGGGTTGCTAACCCATGAGGTGCTGGGTTCTGCTGTTTCTGTGGTGTTCTGAGTGTAGATTCTCTGGTAGCATATGAGAGTGGATTCTTGTTTTTCACTGAAAATTTCATATGCTACCAGAGAATCTACAATGAACACCTCAGAAACAACAAAACCCAGTACCCCACAGGCTTGTGGGTGTGGGGGTGGTTGGCACCCTATGTGCACTACACAACCCCTTGCCCCCCCAAGTGGAATTATGGGGCTGCTGAAACCTCCATTATTCCCTATGGGAGAAATCTTAAAGACACGTAAACTTCAACAAACCACAAAAGATCAGTCCTTTGCCCAATTCCTTTGAAATAATTCTGGAAGTTTCCTTGCCCCCATTGGGCACTACCACCCACCACACTCTGCTCTGGGTCATCCCTTTCCCCTTGATTTGAAGCAATACATTTGCTGGAATCCCCATTATTCCCTATGGGAAAATTCTTAAAGATGTGTAAAGTTAAAAAAGAATCACCAAAAAATATCAGCCCTTTGCCTAATTCCTTTGAAATTTGGGTGGTAGCTTCCACCCATTGGACACTACCACCACCACCCACTCTTTTTGCCCTGGGACCCTTTTTAAAAATCCAAATAGATTTGGATTCGGATTCGGAAAAATTTGGCTACAAAACAAAACAGGGCTGATTTGGATTCGGAAAATTTGGCTACAAAACAAAACAGGGCTGATTCGGATTCAGAAAATTTGGATACAAAACAAAATGGGGATGTTTCAATTCAGATACAAATCGAAACAAGAAAATTCCAAAATGCACACCCCTATTAAAAATACCTAAATTGTTACCAATCCTTACCCCTTTCAAAGGACTTCAGATTGGAACTATGTTTAATGTTTTCTAGAAATGTTGTAGGTACTCTTATTTTTCCCCCCAAGGTACCAAGGATGACCTTAATTCCTGGATGAAAAGAATATAAAATGTGCAGAGGCATTCTTACCCCTGGACCTCCACAGCCCCCAAATGGTGGCCCCCAAATCCTCTTTAGTCTGTCCTACGTGCTATGGTCGCCCGGCAGAGCATGATGATGCTTAATTTGTAGGGGAGGGGGGCCTCCAAAGGCCTTTAGGTCCAGGCTCCAGAATTACCTAGGTGCACCTCTGAAAATGTGTTTCTATTGTCTCTTCTTCTAACGATAGGTAGATTTTGTATTACAGTTCAAAGGCACCCTTCCAAAAAAATAAATAAATCTGTAAACAGATGGAAAATGGTCTTTTTGAGTATGCATAGGAGACCATGGCCAAAGCATGACAGCATGATTCAAAGCACACATTGCCAGTAGGAAATTCTCTGGTGCTCATTTCCGTGGCTTTTGCTTGGAAAGAGGTCAATAAAGCTCTAATTAATGGCACTCTGGGAGTGGGAGGGCTCTGCTAGGGACTAAAATGTCAGTCCTGCACTGGCATTAAACAAACCTTGGCATCTTGCCCAGCAATGGCTTCCATCAGCAACCTGAAATTTCTCGCCCCAGAGAAAGATATGCAGCGTTCCAGGAGTCAAGACTAGAAGTATATAGGCTTCAGTGTTCTCATATGAATGTCAGGCTAAAAGGCAGCCTACCTCAGCCATACACAAGTGAATTAGCTTGGCTCAGAGCTGTACAAGCTGTCAACATTTACGTTTCACTGCTGTTGATCTCTTTGGAGCACCTCCAAAACAATTTTGGTAATAACTTACTCTAGGGTTACAACTGCTGAATTTCAACCAGGACAAACTTAACTATCATTGTAGGGCAGCTAGGAGGGCAGAGTCTTCCTGGTTATTTTAAATGGGCAACGCCATTCCACCAGAGGCTGCTGAAGAAGTTACATAGGACGTTGCCTTAGAATGAGTAAGACCATTAGGAACATAGGAAACTGCTATATACTGAGTCAGACCATTGGTCTATCTAGTTCAGTATTGTCTTCACAGACTGGCAGCGGCTTCTCCAAGGTTGCAGGCAGGAATCTCTCTCATCAGCCCTATCTTGGAGAAGCCAGGGCGGGAACTTGAAACCTTCTGCTCTTCCCAGAGCGGCTTCATCCCCTGAGGGGAATATCTTGCAGTGCTCACACATCAAGTCTCCCATTCAGATGCAACCAGGGCAGACCCTGCTTAGCTATGGGGACAAGTCATGCTTGCTACCACAAGACCAGCTCTCCTCTCAATTGGTCCACCTAGCTCAGTGTTTTCTACCCTGATGGGCAGTGGCTCTTCAAGGTCTCAGACTAATATGTGAAATTGCACAATTGCACTTTGTGATGCTATGGCCATTGATTCCAATGCCTGTAGGGCACAAGAAGCGCAATAGCTCAGTTTTACATATTAGTGCAAGAGTGCTCCTTGTGCAACACTGCAGGCATCATTTTGGACCTCTGCAGCAGCATGGGTGGCTGGGAATCACCCATATTACTCTGTGCAGAATGCCAGCCAGGGTTACCAGTTTGCCAAAAATGTCTCTGTTAAGCAGGATTGTTCTTTCTTTCTTTCTTTCTTTCCCCAGGCAGATGGGCAGCAGAGGTTAATCTCGGGCCATTTTTAGGCTGTAGCAAGGCTCTGCCCTGGATTCTGCCCCCCACTCCCCACCCTCATTTTCAAGAGTTGTGACATCACCCAGCTTCACCTCCAAAATCACAGGGTTTTTTAATTCATCTGACTTGACAACCCTGGTAAAAGGTATATTTGGTCCACTGGCAGTCTGTTTCAAGAGTTGGCACTGACAGCATTTTGCTGCACTGACTACTTCTCCTGCTCCTGAGCAACTGGCCTCTGTCAGGGTAGAGCCAAATATACAGTATATATTACGAGGATCCAAGGAGGAGCTTTCCCCCCTTTGTAAATGTGCTACATTTTCTGCTCTGGGCTATAAAGAATTCTTAACTACTCTTTAAACATCATTTGGACTGCAACTAAGGAGAGAGAAATGTTTCCATGAGCCTTAGACAAAATAATTTGTGTGGATATCTGTGGTGACCTTTCGAAGCCTGCCAGTTGTTCCTGTCTGTAGGTTTGTTAGTTTGCTGCCGCCACCCCCTTTCCTCTAGTTAAGGGTAACGGGGCCAGGAAAACATCTGTTGCCTGAGAACCCTCCTAAATTAGGTTCAAGAAACACTGACTACTGAGCTAGATGAAATTGATGCTCAATTATCAAAACAAAAGAATTCACAAAGGAACTGCCTCATTTGGACCAATTTGGCTTCAAATAATTGTTAAATATCAGAGTATTATAGACATTGTTTTTTCAACAGAAGCAAGAGAATAGATTTATCATCACTACATATTTAAATATTTTATGTTGTGTGAACAAAAAGATCATTACATCTTGTTGATATGTCTCATCTTGTTCAATGAGAAGAATAATTGGAAGAGCACTATATTAGTCTAGGACAGGCTTCCCCAAACTGCGGCCCTCCAGATGTTGCTGAACTACAACTCCCAGCATCCCTAGCCACAATCTATTGTGGCTAGGGATGCTGGGAGTTGTAGTTCAGCAACATCTGGAGGGCCGCAGTTTGGGGAAGCCTGGTCTAGGATCTATGAAAGAGTGCGCACATGAGGTAAAGATTTCAAGTAGCCAGATATTTAATTGTTCAATGCTACTTCCAGGCAGAGTAAGCCAAAATAAACCAATAAGGCTGCAAATTATCCTTCCTAGAACAGCTAGTTCTGAAGGATGCATTTTGTATTTTAATGTAAACCGCCCTGAACCACTTTAGGAAGGGCAGTATAGAAATTGCATAAAGAAAAATAAAGAAAATAAAGTCATAAGTAAGTCCAAAGTTACAAAAAGGTATTGGGGGCCAAGTAACATGGGATGATAATCACATTGTTTGGCCATGAGTGTGTGTGTGTGTTTTAAAAACCATGAAAAGCAGTCGCAGGGGTACTGATTTACACTGGGATCACAGTGTGGAGGGAAGGGGTAATTGTTCTCTTGGATCAGGGGGCCCCATTGCTACTATTTGGCACCAATGACAGCATTCCTCTGGGGCAAATTGCAATTGATCAAGATCAGAACCATGGTAGGGGCAAAGGTTAAACCCCCACACATCATGACCCCATTCTAGATTGGGGCCCCAACAGCTACTTATTTACATTTTTAAAAAACCATGGAGGACCAAACGATGGTTAACATTCCATGTTGCACAACATCAGTGTTGGCTACTCATTGCACAACATGAAAGGCAGCCCCAGTAGTGTTGCAGAGCAGGAAGTTGTACTGTGACCTAAAACAACACACAGGCACTTCTGAAGCGGTACTTCAGATGGAAACAATGGAAGTAGTGCTCTGCAAATGCCCATGTCACAGCATAACTTCCTGCCTCTGCAACACCACTAGGGCTGCCTTTCACATTTCACAGTAGCCCCAACAGGTCCCTAATGCCAGTATTCTGCAGTGTGGGATGTCAGCCATTGTTCAGTACTCCTTTTTTTTAAAAAAAGAAGGTAAATAGTAGCTGTTAGTCTAGTTTGGCCCTGTGTGGAAAGCAATATGGAGTTCAATGATATTGTTGTCAGTAAGCTTGGCAGAATGGCTATTCCAATAACAGGAAGCTCAGGTGCATGTTATACCTTGCAACACAAGTAGGGATGTGCGGACCAGTCCAGCAGTCTGGTTCAGGGGTTTGTGGTCGAACCGAACCACCACCCCCGGTTCCGTCGGACTGGAACCGGACCGCCGGGTCCAGTCCGGCAGGTCCGTGAACTTTCTTTAAAAATTTGAAAGTTAAGGAAGTACCTGTAGCTCCTTCAGGGGGCTTGCTGAAGCCACAGGTGTCTCTGTGTGTGTCCGCACGGGTTCCCTCTCCCCCCCACTGGCCCTCCTCATCACTGGGTAACTGAAGCCTTTTTGGCCCTTTTGGGCCTCCGTAAGAGCGAGCGGCTGCCATTTTGGCGGCCGCCGTGCATGCACAAATGCCCTCTGCGAGGCCACGATGAGAAGGGCCAGCGGGGGGAGAGGAAACCCGCACTGACCCCACCCCCGCGGCTTCAGCAAGCCCCCCGAAGGGGCTACAGATGCTTCCTTAACTTAATTTTTAAAAAAAGATTGTGGACCGGGACCGGACTGGGGGCGGGGTCGATGGGGGGCCGGACCAAACTGGCCCAGTTCCGCTCAAGGCTGGTCCGGCCTCAAACCGAACCGGGCCAGATGGTTCCATGCATACCCCTAAACACAAACTCATTCCTAAATGCTTGAGGGAAAGAACCATCACATGTAATTGTTGACCGTGTATGCATTTTTATCAACATCCTTATACATTATTATTTCCATCATACTTGCAGAATTTTGTGGATTTATTGCAGACATGATGTAGAGGGAGAAATAGGTGCCAACATTTACATTACATGTTGGCAATGATGACTCCAGGGTACCATCTTCAACTTCTGTAAAAACTGTTGTCAATTTCCAGGTGCAGAAAACTCTGGAACAAGCCAATCCACTGTATTCTCCTTTTATTGGGCAAATACTTGGTAGACATCATTCTGATTGCCTGTGCCTGTTCAAGAATCCATCTATCACATTTTTCAGCCTATTTTAAACACTTCATTTTTGGCATGTGGCAGAGAGGTCAATTGTCTTTAGCGTGTGAAACCTTCATAGCCATCTGCCATTCATTAAAAGCAGTTAGCGGTGATAATGGTGCTAATTAGGTTGCATGGAACATATGCATGCTTCAGTACCTCTACAGCCAAAGGCAGGAAGCAGATTGATCCAAATACTTGTCCTAGTTCATAAGTGCAAAATTCTCACCAGAGAAAAGAGTCATTGATTTGTCTGAGCTCTTCAGCTAGATATCCCACAGAAGAGTTTGCCAGACTCCATCCTCTTTTTGTAAGGGCCATGAAAACAAGCATAATGCTAATAAGTGCCACTCAATAATTCTATTTCCCTCTTGCGCCTATGCCTATAGTGTTTAGTTTCTTAAATATTTGTAGCCCACCCCATTCCCAAGGTTTGGGCAGGTAACATTAGCCCTATTCGTACATTATTTCCAACACTTATACAATCTGTGTACAGTGTACATACACATCTGTACACAGGTACAGTTATTCACATGTTATATTGTACACATACAGCAGTACACTTCCTATCTGTAGCACGCTTTTGAGAGACCTGTAACAACATAAGAACATAAGAAGAGCCCTGCTGGATCAGGCCCAAGGCCCATCTAGTCCAACGTCCTGTTTCACACAGTGGCCCACCAGATGCCCCTGGAAGCCACAGGCAGGAGTTGAGGGCATGCCCTCTCACCTGCTGTTACTCCCCTGCAACTGGTACTCAGAGGCATCCTGCCGTTGAAGCTGGAGGTGACCTATAGCCCTCCAACTAGTAACCAATGATAGACCTCTCCTTCATGAAGTTATCCAAACCCCCTTTAAAGCCATCCTGGTTGTTGGCTGTCACCACATCTTGTGGCAGAGAATTCCACAAGTGGATTATGCATTGTGTGAAAAAGTCCTTCTGTTTGTTGGTCCTAGATTTCCTGGCAATCAATTTCATGGGATGACCCCTGGTTCTAGTGTTATGTGAGAGGGAGATTTCTCTCTATCCACTTTCTCCACACCATGCATGATTCTATAGACCTCTATCATGTCTCCCCGCAGTCGTCTTTTTTCTAAACTAAATAGCCCCAGGTGTTGTAGCCTTGCCTCATAAGGAAGGTTCTCTAGGCCCCTGATCATCTTGGTTGCCCTCTTCTGCACCTTTCCCAGTTCTACAACGTCCTGTACCATTTCACCTTTAAAATGCATGCAGGTACAGTCATCCACACAAAAATATGTATGTGTGTACAGACATCTGAACACAAGTAAAACATAAGGAGGCTGTTCACATAAGACTGTTGCCTTGGTAGGACTGCTCATGTGGAGCTCCAGGATCAAGCTGGTAGTCCGGGTTATTGCCCCGGGCTATTATCAAGGTAAAAGGGCGCGAGCACGCCCTTATACCCCAGTACCTGGCTGTGTGAGAGCAAGGCCCCTAGAGAGCCTGGCTTGCAGGGAAATCCCTCAATGCACTGTGCTCCTTGTGCGGTGCGTTGAGGGATTTCTGGAGGCCGGGCAACATTTCCCCAGCCTCCAGATGGCCATGTGGCTCCCAACAGTGCCAGACGTGTGGGCACGTGAGTCACGTGGCCAAAACAGGTAACAAGATTGTCTGGAAGGAAGGAAGATGTGATCCTGCCTCCCCACCCCACTCACAGGTCATGTGAATAACCTTATTATCTGAATAGGCCTACAATGTTAACTAATCAATGAAATAACTACTCATTTCCAGAAAACAATTAGACTCAGATTTTGGCACGTTTCTAGGGGGAACGTTTTCCATAACATATGTTCCGGGGGGTGGGCAGCCACAAAGAACACTCTTCCATATGTTCTTGCAGACCTAATGTGGCACATAGATGGTAAACCTAAGAGGGTTCAGTCAATCAATCTTACAGACTGGAATAGAACAGAGGAGGAGCAGCAGCAAGAATGACAATGCTGTGACTTCTAGTAATCCATTGTTTTCAGGCAGAAAATGCTAAAACATCTCTCATCTACAATTTGATTGTGGATGAGCATGCTGACCTGGTATGTGTGACGGAGACCTAGTTAGATGAGCTGGGCGGGGTTGGTCTCTCTCAGCTCTGTCCTCCAGGTTTCCAGATCATGCAACAGCCCCGCCTCGAGTGTCTGGGAGAGCAGAAAAGTGGGGATGGTGTGGGGCCAGCAATATTACAGGTAGTGGGCAGAGGGAGGTATGGTGGTGGGAGTTGGGCAAGCCGTTACAGGGGGAAATGGTCCAGGCAATTGAGGCCTGTTCCTTTTTCCAGCTCTTCTCCCAACCCTCTGGCCCCAGGGAGCTCTGAGAACACTCCCTCGAGGATTAGGGTGCTGCAGCTGAATGTCAGGTCAGTTAATGCTAAAACATCTCTCATCCACAATTTGATCATGGATGATCGTGAGCCATGTGAGCCACGTGTGCTCGTGAGCCATGAGCACGTGAGCCATGCTCATCCACGATTTGATCGTGGATGAGCATGCTGACCTGGTATGTGTGATGGAGACCTGGTTGGATGAGCTGGGCGGGATTGGCCTCTCTCAGCTCCAGGTTTCCAGATCATGCAACAGCCCTGCCTCGAGGGACGAGGAGGGGGCATTGCAGTCATCTATCAAGAGATCCTCCCCATTTCCAGGTGCCCGGTCAGGCAATCTCAGAATTTTGAGTGTTTGTCCTTGAGGGTGGGCCTCTGAGATAGGCTGGGGATTCTGCTGGTGTACCGACCACCCCGCTGCACTTCAGTCTCCCTACCTGAGCTGGCAGGGGTGGTCTTGGAGGTGGCCTTGGGTTCCCCCAAGCTTATTGTTTTGGGGGATTTCAGTGTCCATGCTGAGGCCCCCCTAATGGGTGTGGCTCAGGATTTCATGGCCTCCATGGCAACCATGGGGCTGTCTCAGTTGGTATCGGGCCCTACCCACATGGCAGGACATACTCTGGATCTGTTTTTCCCCAACTGGGGAATAAATGGTCTGGAGGTGGGGGAATTTGAGACAACTCCCTTGTCATGGACAGATCATCTTTTGGTGGGGTTTAGTTTGACTGCGCCATCTGCCCTCTGCAGGGGTGGTGGACTGATTAGGATGGTCCGCCCCCGGAGGCGTATGGATTAGCTTGGATTCCAGATGGCCCTCGAGGAGTTTCCAGTGTCCAGAGCTGGTGATCCTGGTTGATCTCTGGAATGGAGAGACGGCCTGGGCTGTTGACACGGTTGCTCCTAAACGCCCTCTCCGGCTTGGTGGAGCCAGATCTGCTCCTTGGTTTTCCTCGGAGCTTAGGGTGATGAAACAACTCAGGCAACGGCTGGAATGATGCTGGAGGAAGAGTCATGACAAATCCGACCGAACACGGGCTAGAGCCCATTTTAGGGACTACTCCGTGGCGGTGGGGGTGGTGAAGAAATGTTTTTTCTCCACCTCCATTGCATCTTCTCAGTGCAGACCGGCGGAGCTGTTCTGTGTAGCAAAGACATTGCTGCACACATCCCCCCAGGTAATGGGGGAGGAATAATCTACAACCCGCTGTGATCAGTTTGTGTGTCACTTTGCGGATAAAGTTGCTCACATCCGTGCCGATTTGGACTCCAGAGTTTTGGCAGTTCCAGCACATGTGCCTCTGGTCCTATTGTGTTGGATTCTTTTCAGTTGGTGCGGCCTGAGGATGTGAACAAGATCCTGGGCAGTGTGCGGGTGACATTGTGTGCTCTTGACCCTTTCCCTTCATGGCTCATAAAAGCTGCCAGGGAGGGGGCAGGTAGATGGTTGCAGGAGATTACATATTAATGCCTCATTAAGGGACGGCAGGATGCCATCATGCCTCAAGGAGGCGGTGGTAAGACCATTATTTAAAAAGCCCTCCCTTGGTCACTCCAACCTGGACAACTATAGACCATTCTCTAACCTGCCCTTTGGGGGCAAGGTGATAGAGTGTGTGGTGGCATCCCAGCTGCAGAGGGTCTTGGATGATATGGATTATCTGGACCCTTTTCAATCTGGCTTCCGCCCCGGATATGGGACTGAGACTTCCTTGGTCGCTCTAGTGGATGACCTACACCGGGAACTAGACAGGGGGAGTGCATCCCTGTTGGTTCTGCTGGATCTCTCGGCGGCTTTTGATACCATAAACCATGGTATCCTTCTGGGCTGCCTCTCAAGTATGGGAATCGTAGGTACTGCATTGCAGTAGTTGAGATCCATTCTTGGGGGGAGGGTCCAAAAGGTGGTGCTGGGGGACTACTGCTCAGCTCCGTGGCCATTGGCCTGTGGGGTCCCTCAGGGTTCGGTCTTGTCCCCCATGCTGTTTAACATCTACCTGAAAACGCTGGGAAAGGTCATCTGGGGACTTGGACTGAGTTGTCAGCAATATGCAGATGACACTCAGCGCTATCTCTTCTTGTCACCTGATCCTAGGGAGGCGGTGGATGTCCTGATCGGGGGCTGGAGGCCGTGATGGGTTGGGTGTGGGCTAATAAACTGAAATTGAATCCAGACAAGATGGAGGTACTGTTGGTCAGTAGTAGAGCCAATCGGGATGAGGAGATTTTACCGGTTCTGGATGGGGTTGCACTCCCCTTGAAGGAGCAAGTACGCAGCTTGGGGGTATTACTAGACCCGGCTCTGCTTTTGGAAGCTCAGGTGGAGGCGGTAGCCAAGGGGTGCCTTTGCATGGCTTCAGCTAGTGCGCCAGCCGCATCCCTTTCTCAAGAAGGCAGATCTGGCCACAGTTACCCAAGCCTTAGTCATGTTACGGCTGGATTACTGTAATGTGCTCTACGTGGGGCTGCCCTTGAAGAATATCTGGAAACTACAGCTAGTGCAAAACGCGACAGCTAGGATTTTATCTGGAGCTGCTCGTTGGGAGCACATCACACCCATTCTGAAAGAGTTGCACTGGCTGCCAGTTCGTTTCCAGTCCAATTCAAGGTGATGGTTTTGACTTTTAAAGCCCTTAACGGTTTGGGCCCGGGATACCTGGGGGACCGCCTGCTTCCAAGGGTTGCTGCCTGCTTGATGAGGTAATCTGAGGGGGTTCTGCTCCGAGTGCCGACTATAAGGGAGGCTAGGTTGTTGTGCACTCGGGACAGGGCCTTCTCTGTTGCTGCCCCCAGACTCTGGAATGCTCTCCCGGTGGGTAGGAGTGAGTCCGAACCGGTCCGGCGGCCATTCTAAAGAATGGCCGAACTGCCGGACCGGTTCGGCGCTTGCTGGTCCGGGTCCGGGTGGGGGGTATTGCTTTGAGGGCGGGAGGGCTTGCTTACCCCCCCGCCTCTTTACCCCCTCCAGCGCCCGTATTTAATAGACTAACGGGGCGCTGGAAACCAGCCGCCCCCACTGCCGCCCCCCCCCGCCACAAGCAGATTTCTCCAAGAAGTACCCATACCCCTGCCGCCGCCGTAGCCCGCCAGGCAGCCAGCCCTTCCTCCCTCCCTCCCAGCTGTCCGCCCGCCCGCCCGCCCGAGTCCTCACCGGAATGCTTTGTTAACAAACGAGAGGAGCTCTCGGGCAGAGCTCCTCTCGTTATGAAGGCCTGCTGCAGAATGAAGGCTCTTTTCGCGCGTGCACATGCGCGCGCCGCAAAAGACACCGATCGCCGGAGGCCCGGTCGGGTAGACCGGGCCTCCGGCGATCGGAGGCCTGGTCTACCCGGCCTTTTCCCGGCTGGGTAGACCGGGCCTCCGGCGATCGGCGTCCTTTGCAGCGCGCAAGCTCTGTCCGAGAGCGCCTCTCGTTTGTTAACAAAGCATTCCGGTGAGGACTCGGGCGGGCGGGCGGGCAGCTGGGAGGGAGGGAGGAAGGGCTGGCTGGCTGGCGGGCTACGGCGGCGGCAGAGGTATGGGTACTTCTTGGAGAAATCTGCTCGCGGCGGGGGGGAGCGGCGGCGGGGGCGGCTGGTTTCCAGCGCCCCATTAGTCTATTAAATATGGGCGCTGGACAGGACAAAGAGGCGGGAGGGGTAAGTAAGCCCTCCCTGCCCTAAAAGTAAGGCCCCCCCCTTCGGTGCCAGTCCGGACTGCTCCGGACCGTGCACATCCCTACTGGTGGGTATCCACTCCTCAGTCTCCATCACAGTTTTTAGAAAGCATGTCAAATCTTTGCTTTGTACCCAGGCTTTTATATGATTGTCTCCACTGCTGCTTCTTGTATTTACTGTTTTTATGCTTGTGTTTTAATTTTTTTTATTTATATATATTTTTTAAAATCAGATTTGTTTTTATATTTTTAGCTCAATGTTTTAATGTGTCTTTTTTATAATCTTGTTTTTAAATTTTATTGGGAGTCGCCTTGGGATTTTCTTAATGAAAGGCGGGGTATAAATTTAACAATCAACAAAACAAACAAATAAATAAAAGACCACAATCTGCACCAGCTGAAGCTTCTAAAAAGCCATCATGTTCAGTTTTCTATGGGACACTAAATTACATTGATATAGGCTCAAAGTTATGAAAGCACAGACTTTGGTCTCTGCTACTTACAAGCCTGGTCTGGTCATAAGTAGTTGTTGCCTATAACTTCATCTGGGATGCTGGATCAAGACCCTTCCATGACTATAGCACCACAGGATCCACTTCTCAGAAACTAACCTCTCCCCAGCATTCCATGATATATAATTATATTATGACCTCAAAATTGTTTAGTACTCCAGAATTTTAGAAATGAGAGAAAGTTGACTCAAAATAATGATAGATAAAAGAAACAAAGACTGGCTGACAACCTGACTTACAACACATGCTTGCAGTAAAGGAAGCATACATGGATTTGCTGTGCTCCAGAGTAAAGCAGTGTGGCAGTCACTTGATGGAGGGGGGATTTTAACCAATCTCCCCTTTACTCCGAGGCACCCGGAAATATGTCCCTGAGGGTCGCACAGCACATGCACTTCCTAAGTCAGGATGTCGGTTGTTGGCTCTCGGAGAGATGGCTTCACATGCTTGGATCATAACGCGTTCTACTCTGTTCTGTGCCAGTTCTCCTCTCAAAGTCTATCATCATCTTATTATCAGAGTGTCAAGGAAGGTGAGTCACATCTGTCCAGTCATGAGTATTTTGGTTCACTAAAAGAACATCCTAATTCAATCTTATTCCAGATGGTGAAGACTCAAAGACATAGTCCATATGGAAAACTCATTGACATTAACGTATATTACAACAGTACTTGGATGATGGTTCAGTTAACTGTTCTAGCTACAGTACCTTATGCTTCTGTTAATTAAGTGAAATGAACCTGTAATCTCACAGCAGGCAGAAACAAAAAGGACCAAAGTGATTTTATAGGACATGTTTAGGAAATGAATGCTGTACTAAATGGAGCATTGGCTCACACACATTAGTACACTGACATCATCGTGTTGTCTGAGACTGATGGATGCCTGAAAATATCAGTGCTTTTTAGGCTGCAGCAGCATTACTGTAAGAAATGTTGAACAGGCAGAGCCTGTATATGAGATATAAAGGCTGACATCCAAAGAAAAAAGTTGCAGAAGTGCAAGAAAATTGCATAGCTCCACGAAGTTGTGGGGATGTTTGCAGTTGTACCCTTGCACAAAATTTCCCTATGGAACAGGTTTCACAACAGGAGGTGCATCACCTTGTTGTGCAAGCACAAACATGTTTGCATTAGTGCAACGCTAACTGGGAGTGCAAGCTCCTGACTTAGCACAACTTGAAATCAAGATAAAACAAAATCAAGATAACACAAGCTGGCTCAGAGCACTGGTTCCTCTGGTTCAACTTCTCATGATGGCCAACCAGAGGCCTCCAGCAAGTTCACAGGCAGGGCTTGAATGAAGGCATGGGCCTTCTCTGCTGGTGCTCCCCACTAGGGGTGTGCACAAATCCATTTTCATGATTTGATTTGAGCTCAAATTGCAAAAAAACCCACAACCCTCAATGAATCACATTGAATCACTTGAATCAATTTGAGTGATTTGACCACAATTTCCCCAGGGAGAGATAATTTCTCTCCCAATTTGCCAATCCCAATTTGCCAGTTGGGACTGGCAATTAGAGCAACCCTCTGCTCCAGACTCAGCCCGTCAGCACGCCAGCCGTGTGAGTGCCAATGCCACGTAGAGGCTGCAGGGAACAGCGCCACAACCTTTTGGAAGGCGGGTGCCACTGCCAGAAAAGTGGTAGGGCAGGGGTTGAGTAGATAAGGAGCTGCTTACAAAGGGAACCACTCGCTGCCCCACTGGACTGATTCGAATGCCAGCACCCGAGCCGGTTCAGTGCTTCCCAGAAAAGCCAAACCAGCTCATGCACATCCCTATCAGAAGGTGAATATAGACAAAAGCCATCAGTTCAGTAATAGTGAAGTTTTGGAGAAATTAGTTGATGAAGACAATCCAAATAAAGAACCTAGCACAGAAATTCTTAATTCAGAGGTAGCAAAGGCTTGATTGTGAAGCTTAAACACAATTTTAAGCCTTATAGTTGAAAATATTCTTCCACAGCTATGCTTTTAGATTAGCTAGAGCCTCTTTTGATTCCAGTCAGATACAATCATCTGTACCCCAGAAGTAACCAGTTGCCCAGCAGGTTGAAGGAGATAATCAGGCAGGAGAGTATATTACTGCACAATGACCTGTGAAGGTTGTACTCCAAAGGGAGATCAAATTGTGACAAATATAATTTCTCTAGAGCGAGACCCTCTAGGCACCTTCCATGAAATTAATGTATTTCTTAGCATGGATTCGGTACCTTCCTTTTTTTTTTTTAAACCATTAAAAATGCCATTTTGTGTTTGCACTACACAAAGTAAGTTACCCAGAACATATGGCAAACAGAGCTAGAATGCAGCAGCTAGGACACTGAATTCAGTATTTCAGGCTCATGAGGTTACAAAGGCTTTGCCTGCTTAAAAATGTCCCTTCCTGAAGTTTCCTTTTGAGCTGGAATTCTTCCCATTTGATCTGATATTTCTGTTAATAGCATAGTGCCATATTTTCTCAAGGTTTTTTTTAATACTCCTGAATTTGCTTTAATACTAATAATATTATTTTATCACTTATCTACGTGAATATCTAAATATAACCAAGAGTATGTTATCTGTTATACAATGCCCAAACTGGTAACCTGTAAACATCTCATTAACTCTCACATAACATATTCCTATCAACAATACATAATTTGTCTTTAACCATCAGGATCAAGAGAGCTCACCCCCTATCTATCTATCTAATCATGTGTGTGTTTGTGCGTGTGTGTGTGCACGCGCACTCACTCACACACACACTTGATCTTCTTCCTACAGTCTTTAATATGATTTATATTGGATTGCATAACTATCTTCCCTTATCCATATCCCCAAATTTTTATTTATGTATTACATTTTTATACATCCAAAAGCTCTGGGCAGTGACAAATATTCAGTATTGCCACAAATACAAATATTTAGTATTTTGAACTGAATATTTGTTATATTACAATATAAAATTAACCTTCTATCAAGATTCTCCCCCCACACACATACACACAAACTATGCTCTGCCTTGAGACCATTTGACAAAAAGCAGCTTTATAAATATAAGAATAAATAAAAGTCAAACTTCCATATCCTCCTTCATGGGACTCAGTGTTCCCCAGTATAAGATCCGTGATTCTTTTTGGTTTATTATATTCCTGTGGAGGAGGATCCTACCCTCAATCTTCATGATATTTTCCTTTAAAGGGATGGTTCCTCCTTATGAATCCACTTATTCTGCTTCTTTTCCTGATGAGGAGCCCTTTTCTGGTCCCCTCCCCACCTTATCTTTCCCATTTGCTGGCTAGAGGAGGCCATTTGTGGAGCCAGTGGTCAGAGCAATTTCTAAATCAATATTTATAAAGCCACACTCTGAATGCTATTTCACACCTCATTGGACAAAAAGCATCCTCTCTGTTTAAGCCAGATACCTGACCTTGCTGATGGTGGAGGGGCTTCTTTAGGACAATGATGGGTCACCTAGCCAGATACCATGGTGTGTGCAGTCACATGACTCTCTCCTCTACTATACTGCCTTCCTTCTCACACATCCACTCCCTGCAATCAAACCCAGGGGCAGATACTGCTTTATGCCCTTCGGTTGAATTTTCATTAACAGCTCTCAACAAGATAGATAATCATTAGGGACAGTTGAGCTATGAAAAGACCACATTAAGCAATAAACGTTACCCACCCCAGGGAATTAGTTCTGTTTGTGCTTTTAATTAGAATTGATTGGCTTATTTGTAAAGCAGACAAAATGGATTCGGAGTGATTCCATTAAAAACCAAACAATGACAAGAAGTACAGAAACATGGGAATAGCAGAGGAGAGAACAGCAGAAAAATAAGTCATGGAAAGCCCAAAGATAGGCAGCAGAACATTTATCCACAGTGCTCCAACAAACAAATAACAGAGGGCAGCAGACACTCCCCACTACTGCAAATGCACACACCTTCACCCAAGAGGAACAGGGACATGTCTGAGAAATCTATGGCTCTTCCAGATAGCAATAAACAGCCCTTTGAAAAAAGCTCCTGAAAAAGCTCTCAGAAGCACTCAACACTCCCTCTCACAAACTCTTGTTGCCTTTCTAGCACAGACTCACAAGCAGGTAACATGGCCAGGAAGGACCTCATGCAGTTTCTGCATCTCCACCTGCTGGCCACCTCTTACAATAATTAACCTACCACTTTTCAATACTACTTGTCTAACAGGAAAGCGAGTGGGTTAAGGAAGAGCTGGCCAGCAGGTGGTGCTGTGGCAATTGCATGAGGTCCCTGCTGACCATGTGACCTGCAAATGAGACCACACTGGAAAAGACAACAGGAGTCTGCGAGTGGGTGTGCTAAATAAGCACTCACCTTCAGCTAATTCATGAGTTATTTTCAAAGCAATGCTTATTGCTGTCTGCAAGAGCCCTATGTCAGAAAAAACATGGTTCAAAGGTGCTTCAAAAACTGTTAATTAAACTATCTTTTGGGGTATTTCAACATGGCCATCTAAGAGCCACAATGGATGTGATATGAGAGATAGAGGATTGCATCTCTTGCCTTACTTTTCTTTAAAGCAGCCACAGAGGGCTACGTGTTTGTTCAGAGCAGAGGCATTGGGTGAGGGAGTGTTTAACCCTTCCTTCCTGTGGTGTTTTTGGTTAATCGATTCCTTGATCCAGGCAAGCTTTTGAATGGGGCTTTTGTTACTTGTTTTCCAGTCCTGGGGTAGAGGCAGGGCTAACAAACAGCCAGCAGCAAGAGCACTGAAAAGCAGTCTGCACTTGCCTCTCTGTACATAATATCTATTTTATTAAGCTATTAATATTCCTGATTCCACTCCACTGCCTTGTCCTTGCATACCACAACTCTTTCCCTTCGATTCTACACCTCCTACTATTTTCCCTATCAAAATTGCCCTCCTGAAACTATAAGCCCTTCCGTGTTGAAGGAGGGAAGACAGGCACAATATGGGCATATTCTCCAACATTTCCTAATGGAAACAGGAATATACTTGTAAGAACTAGTTTTCATACCAAGATTATTTCGGAGATGGACCATAGCTCAGTTGAGGAGTACTTGGAGAAAGTTCCAGGTTCAATTCCCAGCATATCCAGGTATGGCAATGGGTGGAGAGCGACCTGTCTAAAACCTTGGAGAGCTGCTGCCTGCTGTCTACAGTGACTACTGTAGACAGTACTGAGCAAGACGGACCAATGGTCTGACTCCGTATAAGGACATTTCTATGGAACCTATGTAAAGTCCCCTCCCTGCTATTGCAGTGCTGAAGATTGGACTCCATCAGCTATATATGTTGTACGTTGTGTATATATAGGGACAGGAGTGATTTTGATCAGGTAAACAGAGCAGAGAGAATAGGGCTGCTAACTCTGACTGAAGCTATTCCTGGAGGACCCCCCACCCATTTTCTTTCATAACATATAATGATTAGAATCTCTAGGATTGCTCTCAGTTGTAACCTGGAGATTTATGCAGACTCCTAGTTAGTCCTGGAGGATTGACAACCCCACCTCTTTCCTAGGGCTACTGCCCTGATAAAAACCTGAAGGCCCCCCCCCCCCGAAACTGCTTTGAAGGTGTGGGAGGGGGAGATAATCATTGGCCTTGCCTGTCACATCTGCTTTGGCGCTAAGAGTTTCATCTGTTCTATGCTGTTTCAGGGCAATCTAAGTCAATGTTCAGCTGGATGAATATACCTTTTGCTCATGTAGCAAACCTGGTATACTGTATGGTTCAGAATTGGACCAAATGTCCATTCCAGTTAGGTGGTTCTACCTAGCTTAACCCTTGCGTTATGCAGCTCCATTAGCTAAGTGACACTAGCGATAACTGGCGATTTGCACACCCTAAAAGAGAAAGGAGGGGGAACACAAATTAACAAATCTTGGCAAACCCTTTAAGAAACAAGAGGGTTATCCATTGCTGCTGATGCTGCTCCCTCGCTGCCCCAGCCCCCTGGTAAGCTTCCACATTGGGCTCTGACCCCTGGCAAACATAGTCGGCATGATGAGCAGCAGCAATCTTCCTACTTCAGCATCTGATAATGTTTTCCAGATGCCTGCCTAGGATAGGAACATAGGAAACTGCCATATACTGAGTCAGACCATTGGTCCATCTAGCTCAGTATTGTCTTCACAGACTGGCAGCGGCTTCTCCAAGGTTGCAGGCAGGAATCTCTCTTAGCCCTATCTTGGAGAAGCCAGGGAGGGAACTTGAAACCTTCTGCTCTTCCCAGAGCGGCTTCATCCCCTGAGGGGAATATCTTGCAGTGCTCACACATCAAGTCTCCCATTCAGATGCAACCAGGGCAGACCCTGCTTAGCTATGGGGACAAGTCATGCTTGCTACCACAAGACCAGCTCTCCTTCCTGAGGCTGTAGCTCAGTGGAAGAGTACCTGCTTTGCAAACAGGAGGCCCCAGGGTGAATCCCTGGCATCTCCAGGTAGGGCTGGGAAAGATTCCTGTCTGAAATCTTGCAGCGCTTTTGCCAGTCAGTGTCGACAATATTGAGCTAGATGGACCAATGGCTTGACTCAGTACAAGGTGGCTACCTACTGGGCGCTTTCCAGATTAAACTCTACAACAGGGTCACTACAGATGTGCAAAGTGTGCTTCTGTACTGCCTGTGTCGTGAAACTGCAGTCCCTGTGCGTTCACATTTCCGATGCCTTAGTTTGGATTTTATCTTTGTGATTTAGTGCTACAGCGTTGCAAGTCCGTTGCAGATAAATAGCTGTATTTTCCCGTTGTAGGAGTTTGAGATTCCGGAGGTCATTTTCAATACGATCCTGCCAAGCTGAAGCAGGAAGAAGGGTGGTATAGAAACCAAATAAATAAATAAATAAATAAATTTTAATAGGGTGTAATCTGGAAAGCGCCCTGGATCGGGGCTGAAATTTAGTGCCAGAGTGCATGTAGTTCAGTGGTAAAATAAATATTTTGCATGCCGAAGGTCACACGTTTAGGTAAGGAAGCAAACAACTCCAGTCTGTAACCTGGAGAGCAGCTGCCAGTCACTGCTGAAAGCAGGGGCGTAGCAAGGTTGGAGTGGGCCCAGAGACAAGACTTTAAAATGCCCCCCCCTCACTGAAGCTCAGCTCATGAAGTAAAGAAATCTTAAAGGAGGCTGAATAGTGGTAACAAAAAGCATAGTCACACACACACACACACACACACACACACATCCCCTATGTGCCACAATAGAACATCATCCTAATTTATTTATTTTTAAGGTTGTGTAAATTGTGGATGATGCAAGTCATTTAATGGTACTAGAGAAAGACATGCTGTTCTGGTAGCTCCAGGTCTCAACACTCACATCAATTTCGGAGGATGAATACAACTGAAGGAAGCCCGAGCGGGTGCACAGTGGGGGAGTCAGTCATGTGACTTGCCTCGGGGGGGGCATGGCAGTGGGCTCCCAGACAACTATCTCCCCTTGCCCTATTACAGTTACGCCCCTGGCTGAAAGTGTTGAACTAAGTGGCCCAATGGTCTGACTCCACATATGGCAGCTTCCTTTGTTTCTGTGCCTTGTTGATGCAATGTCAGGGGCATCTGGGAAACCAAAATGGCACTATTCACTGAAGCAACATTCACTGCTAAGCTTGCCAAGGAGCAGGGCTAATAGGGAAAATTACTGGGGCGTTATGGTGGGCAGCAGTGGCCATGCGCTTTTTTCAAAATCACTTCTCTGGTGGTGATACTGAAGGATGTCAACTACCCAGTTAACATTCCTGGTGCTGAGCTTCATTGGTGAGATTGCCCAGTACAGGGATTTGTCCAGAGGACTCCCATTACCTGCTGCCAGTTAGAAGTACAGGTAGAGTTAGAAGTACAGGCAGGTCACTGCTTCCAAGGTACAGGCAAGTCACTGGTTTTAATTGGCCTACCCCAGAGTAGCCTTGGCCAGTGGCAGCCTAGTTTGGGCCTTCTCAGCCCGTTCTAGTGACCTCCGCACATGCGACAGCATGGGCTGAAGAAGGCCCGAACTGGCCTACTACTGGCACAGGCGACTCTGGGGGATGCCAGCAAGGGTGGGGGCACCGCGGCTGCTACCACCACCACCACTGCCAATGCCACTGAAAATCGAGTTAAGTACCCCTTATTCACCTCCTACCCCCTCCCTAGTATTAGGGAAGCCCTCTTCCCCTTTATTGGTAAAGAGGAATCCTCACCAGATCCCTTTTTATCTCACCGGACCCCTCTTTACCAGTTTGAACCAGTCCAGCAGTCAAACTAGACCGGGCCAGGTTGGTTCAAATACGGTTTGGTGAGGATCCCTGACTCCCCTCCTGCCCCCTCTCTAGTCTTATGGAAGTCCCCCTGTGATCACTGGAACCCCCTTTACCAGTAGAACCCAAAACCTGTCCAGTTCGAACCAGGGCCAGTCCAGTTTGAACTCAGACCAGTCTGGTTTGAACTCAGTCCAGCCAAACTGGGCTAGTTTGATTTGAACAAAGTTTTGAATTGAGCTGGCTTATACATCCCTTCTCTAAGGTCCCTCCTAATTCTAAAGTTCAATATTTATATGATTCTACAAAATGGGTACTGAAAGGCATCATCATCTCATACTGCACGGGAGGAGGCAATGGTAAGCCCCTCCTGTATTCTGCCAAAGACAACCACAGGGCTTTGTGGGCACCAGGAGTCGACACTGACTTGATGGCACACTTCACTTTTACAAAATGGAATATGAGTAAAGAGCATACATTGCAGTTTTATTTGTTCACATTTGAGCATCATTTCATTGAATATTTTTAGAGCTCTGAACAGGCACTTAATTGACATGGCCAATAGTCCAGAAGTAGGTCAGCTGAATCTGCAAGAAAAAGCAATATGGACAATATTTAAAAACAAAAACAAAACAGCTTTCTGGAGAAAAAAGAAAGGGTCGACGGAGAGAGGATTCAAGAATTTTGCTGTCCAATTAAGAAAATGCTTAATTGGACAGCAATTCTTTCTCCTTGCTGATGAAAATATCATAATAAATAATTGACCTTTTGCCGCCCTTTAACAATACTCTGTTTCCTGAGACAGGCTGCGTCGCCCTGCTTAAGAGAAGAGCCCACCCTGTAGGAGAAGGACCACAATAGGATTAGCTAAACAGTCAGAGTGCAGGGTATTTAGTCCACCAAAGGGCTCTGTGGGCGCCAGGAGTCGAAATCGACTTGACGGTACACTTTACCTTTACTCCCTTCATGGTGGCAGCAACTCAAGTCTGTTTTGCTCCTTCCTTGATGGCCTTAAACAGCAGTGGAAGAGTACCCAGGAGGGTGACCTTTCCCATCAAGCCTTTAGGATGCTCTGCAACATCAGAGAGTGACAGTCTGATGCTTGACATATTTGATTTTGTGAGTTGATGTTGATGTTACTCAGCAATTCATTCATTTTCCTGGAAATAGATATTACAGAGGTATGATTGTGTCTCTGTTTAGTGAGGTACAAAAGCAGCCCCCCCCCACCATTAATTTCCCCCTGCAGTTTTTCAGATTCTCGTGCTACACTGTTTGCCCAGTTGTCCCGAGGCTTCATATATAGTAAGTAAACAGGAAGAACTCTCTGATTCAAATTTGGTGGTGGGAAAAAATGGAGAGAGAGACAACAGTTTTTAAAGAATCCCGTGTAAGCAACCTAAAATTGCCTCGGATTTACATACTCTTCTCATTTCTTTTCTGCTTTGTCTTTTCACTGAAAAATTCAAGTTCATCACCTAGTATGAGCTCTTCTACCTTAGGAAATGCTCTGTTTCATACTTTTGTTATTAGTGTTGAAATTTCTCATTTTAAGGTCCTAGTTCACTGTTGGCCAATTCTTGCTGTATGTGGTTATTTGTGCCCACACGCAAAAAAAATAGTTGTTTCATTTGTGACTCTCCTGTTTACCATGTATATTACTGAGCTGCACAAATACAGATATGCAGCAATATTATACATGAATCTACAGACATAAAAATTCAAGTTTAATTACTTGCCCACAAGCCCAATTAATAGTTCTTGTGCCAAATATCTGTTTCTGTACAAAAAGCTACCCAGGAAATACACCTGTTCTGGGGAAGTGGTAGTGATGAACACACACTCTGCTTGGCACAATCTGGAATCGGCTCAGTGTTCTGAGTTTTTTATGAGTTTTCTTGGAAAGTGTGCCTATTTTTGAGATTTTTATCCTGACTCATATTGGTGGGGAATACACACTAATGGTTATGGACATATGCATCTTAATTTATTGCCCCCTGGGAATTATAGCTCCTAGCACTAGCCATGGCTGAAGCCACGGCTAGTTTGAGGTGAATCCTGCACCCTCAACCCCCCCCTTTTATGAACAAGAGACAGTTTTAGAACTGGACTAGGGACCACAACCACATAACCACATAAATGCTTCCACAGGGTATGGAAACAATCTACACCAATATATAATGTACCAAGAGATAAAATACATGAAAAAGTCTGTTTCATCAAGTGGCCCAGTGATTGGTAACATTAAGAAATATCTATGTGTATGTTTACAAAGCAGTTGGCTTTGTAGTGTGTGTAATGAGATGACTTGCTCAAAATGAGATTTTAATCAAGAGGAAGAAACTAAAATGGAGGGGGAAAAACCAACCATTTACATATGTGCCTGCAAAGTAGCCTCAACACTGACTACACACATGAAGAATCTTGTTTCACATTCCAAGCCAGAGAAGAACTTCAGGGTGAAATGACACTCAGTTTATAATCTAAGAATTCCTTGTGGCCAAAATTCACATTCTGAATCAAGTGATCATAGCTTATAAACTCTGGAGACATCTCTGTATATCAGGTAGTGAGTTGAACAATTGGCGTGAACAACGATATTTCTGTTTTGTAATGTATTCCTTGTGTAGTGTGCTAGTCAGATGAGCCAGACACATCAATTATGGCTATTTACCCTGACCTTTTCAGAGACTGACTTCAGAATAATGGGGTGACCACCTTACAATTCACTATTCATAAAGTTATCAGCCATGAGACTTTGCAGACCACCAGCTGGCCACGTGAACAGAGCAGCATAAACAGCTTTCAAATTCAATAAAAGATAATAATAAAATGATGACTCAAGACAAGAAAAGCCCTTTATTTTCTTGAAACAAATACCTCCTGATTTTAATTTTACTTGCTCACTTGCAGCTGACTCAAACACGGGTGTGTGTGTGTGTGTGTGTGTGTGTGTGTGTCAGCTGATCAGAGGGTGTGTTTTAACGTTTCCTGAAGGAGGGGGGAACCCAGATGCTTTTCTTTTGTTGTCAATTCTTTCCTCTACAGAGACACCTTGGTTAAACATTTTTCTGGCTCTTTAGATCAGTCTTCAAGTTTAGAAATCACAATAAAAGTGATGGGAAGTGTGTGTCAATGGATGATGAATTAGAGAAGGGTAGGAAAAAGAAAGAGAAGTAGACAGGTAGAAGAGGGATATAGAGAGATCAACTAAATCATATCAGTGAGACTACACTGATAGAGAATTACCAAAGTCCAAGCTTAGCACAATATAAGATGTTTTTATTTCATGTTTTAGACAATTTTCAATTATTTCATTTGGGCAAACATTTAGTGCCTGAAGAATAACTCAGTGTGGGGTTATTTGACTTACATACTTAATATAGATTTAATACAGATAATTTGTATATTCTAAAAATGCTGTTAACCTACTGTATATGGGGCCAAGAGATCAGGAAGGGTTCTATCTAAAATATTTTTGCCAACCCATCAATTTTATGGTTAGATTCAGAACACACCCTAAAGGGATTTGTCATAGTATCAAGTAGATAATATGCATACCCAGGAGGGGGGAAATCTAGAAGCCATTGTCCCAAACAAAATTGAGCAAAATATTAAAGGAGGAAGACAAATGATACACATGAAGAATGGAAATAAAGAACAAAACAAATACATTTTAAAGAGAAAAAAAAATCAGGTAGGCATTTATGTCAGACAAAACAACACCTAGGGAATGAAAAGGAGAGGTCTACCATTGGCTACTAGTTGAAGGGCCACCTCCAGCATCAAAGGCAGGATGCCTCTGAGTACCAGTTGCAGGGGAGTAACGGCAAGAGAGAGAGCATGCCCTCAACTCCTGCTGTAGGCTTCCAGTGGCATCTGGTGGGTTACTGTGTGAAACAGGATACTAGACTAGATGGGCCTTGGGCCTGATCCAGCAGGGCTGTTCTTATGTTCTTAAAAGCATTTCACATGGGGCAGCTGTGCAAAAGCTTATGTGAGGCAATGGTTTCAGGTGGCGGGTGAGTGCTGGCACCCACACCCCACCATAGATGGCACTTCACCTGTCTGTGGCCACCACCCCACCTCATTTTGCTACCACTACCTCAATCTAGGCTTTTCCTCCTTGCCAGGCCCACCCCGTCACCAGGCCATGCCTTCCACCTCACTGCTCCAATGCCCCTCTCTTCCCCTTTGCAGGCCTCACCTTCCAACAATGCTCTGCTCATCCAATCTACACCGCTACATGCAGCTGCAGGCTAGAGAGGTAGGCAGCATGCATCCAGCTGCAGCTTTGTTCGCCAGCCGCTCCTCACCACTGCTGCCACCACCACTTCAGCACCAATGCACTCTCTCTCCTTCTCCCACTGTCTCTCTAAAACTAAGCTTGTTCACTCTGTCTCTTCCCAAAATGGAAATTACATTTCAAAGCAGGACTTTTAAAAGCCCAAAGGAGATAAGAAAATTAAATCTATTTCTACAAAGCCTTGGTGAACAAAGCTGGAAATCAAGCAATGAAAGTATTGCGGCATTTCAGGTTCTGACCGAAATCAAGATGTCTGTGTTCCGTGGCAGGTAGTGATGATCAAGCTTAGCTCCCTAGAATCACAATACTGATCCATCACAACTATTTCCTACTCATAACATTAGCAGAAGTGTTATTTCAGACCATGTGCTCCTGTGCTAGACTGTCATTTGGCCTAGTTCAACACACAATCATGCCTACATAAAGCAAATCACAGTCGACCGCATCCACATTAGGACCCAACAGGGTCAAATCACATGCTACACATTAAATCCTAAATTAAACCCACCATTAGCACTGAGGCATTAGCACTAAATTAAACCCACCATTAGCACTGTTTTCAGAAACAGCAGCTGGATTGGACCCCATGGATCAGGACCACAGTAGAGGGGACCATAGTAGAGGAGGGGCTTTAATCCTCCTTTTTGATGGTTTTTTTCCTTGAAAAATAGCAACCACTGGTTGTTATTGAGAGGAACATGGTGAAGGCAGGATAAAAGTTCCCTTATCCTCCTGCTGTGGCCCTGATCCATGGAGGTCCCTAATCCAGCTGCTATTCTTGAAGCAAAAGGAAAGCCCAACACTGTGGGCTTAACATAACATCTAGACTGGCCTCTTAAGTCAGTTGGTTGGTTAGGAACATAGGAAACTGCCATATACTGAGTCAGACCATTGGCCTATCTAGCTCAGTATTGTCTTCACAGACTGGCAGCGGCTTCTCCAAGGTTGCAGGCAGGAATCTCTCTTAGCCCTATCTTGGAGAAGCCAGGGAGGGAACTTGAAACCTTCTGCTCTTCCCAGAGCAGCTTCATCCCCTGAGGGGAATATCTTGCAGTGCTCACACATCAAGTCTCCCATTCATATGCAACCAGGGCCGACCCTGCTTAGCTATGGGAACAAGTCATGCTTGCTACCACAAGACCAGCTCTCCTCTCCTTGGTTGCCAGTGACTGACATCAATAGCAGTGCTCCATGGACACACAGAGAAGATGCATCCGTGCTGTGGAAAGCTTTTCTAGCTGCACCCCATCAAAGGTGCAGTGGGAGGGCACAGCGGCAATTTGCTTTGCCTCTGGAAATGTTCTGTGTCACCCAAAAACATGTCCCTGAGGGCTAAGCGACCCTCAGGGACATTTTTCAAGTGACACAGGGTACTTCCAGAGTTGGCACAAATCACTGAAATCCCCATGACCCCTCACCTGCTGTGAGCAGGTGAGCACAGGGAAAGTGGGAAAATTCTTCACAGCTTGGATGTGTCTTCCTGGCATGTCTATGGAGTGCTGCTTTGGATATCAGCCACTGTCAAAAACCAGATTTAAGATTCCTGTTCAACAACATTAGAAAGCTGGATTTGTGTTATTAGAATAACCAGGTCTGTAAAATAAGCCTGTTCTACTGCAGGTAATTAGGATGCAAGGACACTCAGATTTCCTAGCTCTGCTACAATTTCTATCACAAACTGATACTGTAGTGGAAATGGTATTGGGGTGGTGCGTGATGGAGGTGAAGACTTTTCAAAAAGATGGTGGAAGTTTATCACAACAGGAAATGGACCACCTACAGAATATGAATATGTGAAATGAAAGAGTCCTGAGTAAATTGTACCCAATAAGATAATCTGTAAACCTAATGGTGGAAATCTTCACACCATAGCACTAAATGGCTAATATCCATTCATTTTTCAAAGACCTGTCATCAGAACAAGAAATTGGGCTGAGAATAATATATTACGACACAAAGCAATCAGAAATGCCTTCAGGCAAGGAGTCAAAAGGAAGAAAGGGAATACTTGCTGCTCATTTTCACCTCCATCCCATCAATCTCTTGAAAAGAAGGGCAATCTAGGAAATAGAGAACCAGATCAGCCACCAAGAACATTCTGAGTTATAAGTTCATGATCTTTCATATGAAGCATAAAACTGGAGGTCTTGACCCCTTTCTGGTCATTAAATATCACATGACACATCTTTGCTAGACTTCGGAGTTAAATCTAGTTACCTGGGAGCAGGCCAGGTTAGGAAACTACCAATATTCTACAAACTCACAAGCTTCTGTGAAGTATAAACTGAACACACAAAATGGATATTCCTCATATGCATCAAGTGAACCAGTGCTGTAGTTTCTCTGTGTACTGACACATGGGCAATACCTCATTTGATTTGCCAAAGAAGTTGAGTAATGGCTATGCCTCGGCCTTCTTTGACCATAAGAACAGCCTTGCTGGATCAGGCCAAGGCCCATCTAGTCCAGCATTCTGTTTCACACAGTGGCCCACCAGATGCCGCTGGAAGCCACAGGCAAGAGTTGAGGGCATGCCCTCCCTCCTGCTGTTACTCCCCTGCAACTGGTACTCAGAGGCATCTTGCCTTTGAGGCTGGAAGGGGCCTATAGCCCTCCGACTAGTAGCCGTTGATAGACCTCTCCTCCATGAAGTTATCCAAACCTCTCTTAAAGCCATCCAGGTTGTTGGCTGTCACCACATCTCGTGGCAGAGAATTCCACAAGCCAATTATGCGTTGTGTGAAAAAGTACTCCCATTTGTTGGTCCTAGATTTCCTGGCAATCAATTTCATGGGATAACCACTGGTTCTAGTGTTATGTGAGAGGGAGAAGAATTTCTCTCTAGCCACATTCTCCACACCATGCATGATTTGATAGACCTCTATCATGTCTCCCTGCAGTTGTTTTTTTTCTAAACTAAATAGCCCCAGGTGTTGTAGCCTTTGCCTCATAAGGAAGGTGTTCTAGGCCCCTGATCATCTTGGCTGCCCTCTTCTGCACCTTTTCCAGTTCTACAATGTCCTTTTTTAGATGTCGTGACCAGAATTGTACGCAGTACTCCAGGTGTGGCCACACCATAGTTTTGTATAAGGGCTTTATAATATTAGCAGTTCTATTTTCAATCCCATTCCTAATGATCCTTATCATGGAATTGGTCTTTTTCACAGCTGCCACACATTGAGTCGACATTTTCAACGAGCTGTCCACCACGACCCCAAAATCCCTCTTCTGGTCAGTCAACGACAGCTCAGATCCCATCAGCGTATACTTGAAGTTGGGGTTTTTTGTTCCTCACACAATGATTTTAACGCTGAAGGAAAGGTATGGAAGGAAAGTGGTAGTGGTAGGCATTAACTCACTTAAACTCTTGTTCAGTTGATGCAATTCGAACTATACTGAGACACAAATGGAGCAGTGTACCATTCTTTGTTCCTTAATGCTCAGTTATTGTTTTTAATTCTTCATCATCATTATCTCTCTCTTTATTTCTCTTAGGCGTACCCGTCACTAATCCCATGCATGGCAATTCATGCACAAGTTCACAAGCACGCTGCCAGAAGGGGAAGAGGAAAACGGTGGCTCCAGAGGCAAGGCGGGAAACAAAATGGCAGCAGGGGAACAAAATGGCGATGGTGGCAGGGGATGGGCGGATGGGGGGAGAAAACAGCAATTGCGGCTGCGGGCAGGCAAGAAACCGGTGGTCGGTGGGGGAAGAAAGTGGCAGTGGAGGGTGGCTGGAAAAGAAATCGGCATCGGCATCAGCATCAGAGGCGGCAGTGGGAAGGGGAAACCAGAGACGCAGATGCTCTGCGCCCAGCCCAGCTAGTTGTTGTTACTGTTGTTGTTGTTTTTGTTATTATGCTATTTACACACAGTCTACCATCAGTGTTCCCTCTAACAGGGACTTCCAGATGTTGTTGACTACAACTCCCATAATTCTCATGCAAAATCCATGGCAGCTGGGGATTCTGTGAGTTGTAGTCAACAACATCTGGGAATCCCTGTTAGAGGGAACACTGTCTACCAGATGTTATTGACTGGATTTGGTACTTTAATTATTGGGCCCTTTCCAAGGGTCTAGGATAACTAAAGAAGAAATAAAGGTATTGTCGTAGTATTCGTGCTGTCCCAAGTAGTGTGGCCTTCTGTAGTTGATGTGCTGTTGTTGTTGTTGGCTGGCATGATGAGGAAAGTTATTCAGCGCTGTGCCACTGAAATTATAATGATAAATTAGGAGGTTATAGGACCGGGGAGACCCGAGTTCAAATCCCCATTCAGCCATGAAACTAGATGGGTGACTCTGGGCTAGTCACTCTCTCTCAGCCTAACCTACTTCACAGGATTGTTGTGAGGAGAAACCTAAGTATGTAGGACACCGCTCTGGGCTCCTTGGAGGAAAAGCGGGATAGAAAATGTTAAAAAAAAAAGTTATTGCTCAATAATACTTGAAGTAATTTTCCTCATCATATCACTAGTAGTAATATGTATATGCCACTTTCCAACAAAAATGTTCTCAAAGCAGTTTACGTAGAAAAAGTAATAAAATGGTTCCCTTTTCCAGATGGGCTTGCAATCTAAAAAATACACACGTTAATTACCAGCAATAACCACTGGAGAGGTGCTGACCACCAAGCTATATATTGGTGCTGACCCCATTCTAACGATATATTGCAACTCACCAAGCTTTGGGCAACACTCCTTTTTTGCTGCCTATGTGGAACTAAATACAGTGCAGTTGTCAAGTAGCTGGCAGGCCCCAACAGTACTGGCCTGTTTTAGAATTAATGCCTGTGGATGGGGAGGAAACTGGCCAAGACCCCCTGCATAACGGACTATGAGTCTGGATACTCTCGTCTCCCAGCAGATGATCAGTGCTGTGTAATATTATTATTATTTCTTGTTTACACACAGTCAGACAGGTGTTATTGACTGGTTTGTTTTATCCAGACATCGAGTCCTTCCCAAGGACCTGGGATGGCTGAATATTATTGTCAATGTTGTTGCTGTTGTTAAAGATATCGTCGCAGAATATAGGCTGTTCCCAGTAAAGTTGCTTTTTGTAATTGGCTGATGGTGATTTCTGTGGCCCCTATGGTGTTGAGGTGCTCTTCAAGGTCTTTTGGAACTGCACCCAGGGTGCCAATTACCACTGAGATTATTTTGGTCTTTTTCTGCCACAGCCTTTCAATTTCAATTTGTAGATTTTTGTATTTTGTGATTTTTTTCTATTTCTTTTTCTTCTATTCTGCTATCCCCTGGTATTGCTATGTCGATTATTTTAACTTGTTTTTCTTTCTTCTCGACTACAGTTATATCTGGTGTGTTGTGTGGCAGATGTTTGTCTCTTTGTAGTCGGAAGTCCCATAATATTTTTGCATCTTTATTTTCTTCAACTTTTTCAATTTTATGGTCCCACCAATTTTTGGCTACAGGTAGCTTGTATTTTTTGCAGATGTTGCAGTGTATCATCCCTGCTACCTTGTCATGCCTTTGTTTGTAGTCAGTCTGTGCGATCTTTTTACAACAGCTGATTAGGTGGTCCACTGTGTCATCTGCTTCTTTACAAAGGCGGCACTTGCTGTTTGTTGTGGATTTTTCTACTTTTGCTCTTATTGCATTTGTTCTTAGTGCCTGTTCTTGTGCAGCCAGTATTAAACCCTCTGTTTCTTTCTTCAAGTTGCCATTCTTAAGCCATTGGCAGGTCTTGGTGATGCCTGATTTTCCACTTATATTGTGCAAATATTGACCATGCAGTGGCTTATTTTTCCATTTTTCTGCTCGGTTCTTGACTTGTTCTTTCTTGTAGGCCTGCTTTCTTTCATTGGTGTCGAATAGTTTCTTGTTATTGACCATCTTAAGTGCATCTTCTTCACTGTCCTTGATATATTCTTTAAGGCCTCTTTTCTCTTCCTCTACTGTTTGATGAACTTGCAGCATTCCTCTTCCACCTGAGCTGCGAGGGAGGTATAGCCTATCGACATCACTGTGGGGGTGCAGAGCATGATTGATAGTCATTATTGTCCTGGTCTTACGATCTAGCGTCTCTAGCTCTGCCTGGGTCCAGTCTATTATTCCTGCAGTGTATCTGATAACAGGTATAGCCCAGGTGTTTATGGCTTGTATGGTGTTCCTGCCATTGAGTTTGGACTTGAGGATTTTTCTAACTCTCCTGATGTATTCACTTCCAATTTTTCTTTTAACTTCAGTGTGTGCGATGTTATCAGCCTGGAGAATGCCCAAGTATTTGTAAGGTTCTTTCTCTTCCAGGTTCTTGATCTTGCTTCCATTGGGCAGTTCTATTCCTTCTGTTTTTCTTATTTTCCCTCTGTTCATTATTAATGCAACACACTTGTCTAGTCCAAACTCCATTGCTATATCACTACTGAATATACGGACAGTGTTTAGCAGTGATTCGATTTCTGACTGGGACTTTCCATACAACTTCAGATCGTCCATG
Source organism: Hemicordylus capensis (assembly GCF_027244095.1). NCBI lineage: Eukaryota > Metazoa > Chordata > Lepidosauria > Squamata > Cordylidae > Hemicordylus > Hemicordylus capensis. The sequence goes on from NC_069657.1 coordinate 72,106,509, forward strand.
TACAGCAGATGGTTGATTTTACTGGATGTTTTAGATGTTTGGTATCCGATGCCTGTTTTGTTTAGTATTTGTGAAAGTGGGGTCATGGCGATTACAAACAACAGAGGGGATAGTGAGTCCCCTTGGAAAATACCTCTTCTAATGCTAACCTGTCCAAGTGTCTCGCCATTGATTGTTAACTGTGTACTCCACATGCTCCTTGTTTTTTTAAATAAATATCTGAATGTTTTTGCTGACACCAGTTGTTTCTAAACATTTTAGTATCCATGTGTGAGGCAATGAATCGAAGGCTTTCTTGTAGTCAATCCATGCAGCACTTAGATTGGTTTTCTTCTCTTACAATTTTCTAAAATCATTTTGTCAATCAGCAGCTGGTCTTTTGTGCCTCTGGTGTTCGGGCAATTTCCTTTCTGTTCAACTGGAAGCTGTTTGTTAGTTAATAAGTGTTGCATCACTTCATCTGCTATTATTCCAGTTAATAATTTGAACATGGTTGGCAGGCAGGTTATCGGTCTATAATTACTTGGAACTGCACCTTTTGCTGGGTCTTTCATGATGAGATGAGTTTTCCCAGTTGTTAGCCATTGTTCAATATCACCTCCTTGCAAAATGTGATTGAACTGTTTTGATAGTTGTTTATGAAGGCTTGTTAGGTGTTTAAGCCAAAAGCCATGCAGTTCATCGTCGCCTGGCACAGTCCAATTTTTAATTTTCTTTGCTCTTTCACTTATTAATTCAGGTGTTATTATTAGGTCTTGTATTTGTTGCTTACATTTTTTACCTCTTTCATTCAGCCTGCTTTTTTATTATAATCTATTGGATTGTCCCATAATTTCCCCCAGAATTGCACTGTTTCTTCTTTATTTGGTGTTTCTACATTTCTTGCAGTTTCTCCTTCTGTGCTTTGGTAGAAATGTCTCTGATTCGACTGGAATTGGAGATTCTGCCTGTGTTGTGTAATTCTAGCTTCGTATCTGCTAATCTTCTTTGACACTGCTGTTATTTGCTGCTTTATTATTTCCAGGACTTCTCTAATTCTCCTTGAATCTAGGTGGTATTTTTGGATCAGATACTGTTTGGTGTTTTCATTCTTCAGCTTCTTGTCTTTCATATCTTTCAATTTACTAGCATCTGATCTGAGCCTGGAGATTTTATTTTCTAATCTAATCTTCCATTTAGGTGATGTACTGCTTTCTTTTTTTTACAGGTCCACTGATCTTATATCTGAGCTCTTGTGTTGTTATTGTTGCTGCACTGTACATTAGTTGGTTTGTTTCTTGCAAATTATTGGTTGTTATTTCTGCAAGTGCAGCATTGACATCTTTTAATGCCTGAGCAAGTTGTTTTTTGGCAACTGTTTTTAGAGCTGGAAGTCGAACCCTGGTGGTTGTTTGGTTAATGTGCTCAGTTATTTTTTGCTTTAGTTCTTGTTGCTTTTCTGTTAAGCAGCATTTGGGTTTTTGAGGTGAAGGCAAAGGGGAGGTTGCCTGGTTTTGATTTTGAAACAGTTCAGCACCAGTGGCATCCTCGATATCCAACACCTCCTCCACCTGTGCCTGAGTAACTTCTTCAATTGGTGGTAATTCTTCTTCCATATCTTGAGCCTGTGTTGCTCTTTGCAGTTCTTCCAGCTCAACTTCTGTGAATACTTTATTTCTTATTATGAATCTTCTCTGGTCTGCTAGCCTTTGTTCTGTTATTTCTGTATCTGGATGCTTCTCTTTCCAAATTTGGTACATTCTTTTTAAATAACCTCTTCTAGTTGGACTAGACTTGTAATAGCAGATCATTATTTCCTTGTTGGCATTTTTTGTATATTTTTTTCAGTTTAGCGACGTTTCTTCCAGTAACCTTGCAGTCTCCAGCCTTGGTTGCTCAACTGAAGATCCTGAGTCCTGTTGCCCACTTGCCACCAGATGTCCAGGGACTCCAGCACCTGGCATGGTCCTTGGTGACCCAGGCGACGACCGATCCGGTATAGATTTATTAAAGTTATGTCTCACCATATTGTTGATGGGAGAGGCACTCTTTGTCTGGCTCCTCTGGTGAGACCTGTCCAGTATGGTTGGACCTCTGGCATAGCTCTCACCTTCCTCAGAGCACGCAAGCCCCACAACCACGCCAAGGTAGTGCCTCACTGGGGGATTATTATTATTATTATTATTATTATTATTATTATTATTATTTTGATTTCTATACCTCCCTTCCAAAAATGGCTCAGGGCGGTTTAGACAGAGAAATTTTTTTAAAAAGACTCCTTGTCCCCAAAGGGCTCACATTCTAAAATGAAACATAAGATAGACACCAGCAACAGTCACTGGAGGTACTGTGCTGGGGGTGGATAGGGCCAGTTACCTGCTAAATAAAGAGAAACACCATGGTAAAAGGTGCCTCTTTGCCCAGTTAGCAGGGGACTCAAATCATACTCAAAAGTGTATATGTGTGGGGAAGGGGAAGATTAGAGCATCTGCTTTGCATGAAGAAGGACCCAGGTTCAAGCTCTGGTATCTCCAGGTGGGGCTGGGAATCTCCAGGTGGGGCTGGGAAAGACTCCTGCCTGAAACCTCGGAGAAGCTGTTGCTAGTCAGTGTAGACAATACTGAGCTAGCTGGACCATGGGTATGATTTGGTATAAGGCGGCTTCCTATGTGCCTAAGCTCTGCAGGCTAAGTGGCAACCCTTGAATGCAATATGTGTGTTGCTTACCCCTGCTAACTTGGCAAAAAGGCACCTTTTAACATGGTGAATCTCTTTCTTTAGCAGGGGGAGAGCAAATGGCCCTATCCACCCCCAGCACAGTACCTCAAGTGGCTGTTGCTGGTGTCTATCTTATGTTTCTTTTTAGATTGTGAACCCTCTGGGGACAGGGATCCATCTTGTTTATTTATTTATTATTTCTCTGTGTAAACCGCCCTGAGCCATTTTTTTGAAAGGTGGTATAGAAATTGAATGAATAATAATAATAAATAATAAGTTTGCCTCATATAGCAGCATGAAAGAGGAGTGAGGGGCATCGTGAACCTTGAGATAGGAATGGCCAGGACTGGCTATCATTCCAAACTGCCTGCCTGCCACTTTTAGTCCTAGTGTTTTGCATTGATCTCACTGATCCCCCCACCGCAGCAATATATGTGTGTACATTGGACATGGCTTTCCCAGGTGTCTGTCGGCAGTCATTAGAAAGGCCAGAGGGATGCTGCAGCTCCAGTTACATCTCCCAGTGGGGATGTGGGTGCACTCAGAAGGTGAGGCTGATGCAGGGGGAAGAGGGACAGTGTCAAGGCCAGTGAGACTGGGGGCAGAGCCAGCATGTGTGCAAGGTAGGGCCAGTAGCGGGGAAACACACAGGGAGAGCAGTGGCAGCAGGCAGTTAGGGTGAGGACCCCATGTCTGAAGCTAGGTCAGGAGAGACAGGAGTCCTCATGTAAGCTTGTGAACCAGCAAAGAGCTGGCAACAACTGAAGACCTTTATGTTGTGCAAAGGCCCCACCCAGGGTGTAGCTATAATTAAGTGGAGGAGTTCAAATAACCTGGGGCCCCCAGCTCCTGAGGGGCCCCCAGCGCCACCCTTCCCTATTTTCTTCAGTATCTCCCTCATTCCGCCGGGGAGAGGAGTGAATATGGGCCCCCTCTCTCCTAACTACGCCCCTGGCCCCACCCCTTGCTGAACTCCTAAGCAACCCTCCTCCTGAGGAGGCACCCAAGCCAATCCCCCCTCCTCCTAAGTTGACCAATCATCAGGAAGCACTGAGCATCATGACCAATCATCAGGAAGTAACATCTGAAGACATTGCCTCACTGTGCCTCATGGTGGAACCATCCCTGTAAGCTGCTACATATGAGTTGGAGCTGCTAGATATAAGCTGCTATTTTAATGTCAACTGCTTTGGGTAAATATATTTTTTAAAGTGGTGTACAAATATTTTATACTGTATAAAGAAGACAAAGCAGATATATAGAGCGAAAGGTGAACATAACAGATTTGTTTGCCAGAATAATGCTTTCAGAACAATACAAAATAAAAGCCAATTAATGGCCATTGAGCGTGTAGATAGAAGGCCACAAGGAATGCCGAGGGGCTCATTGTAACCTCAGCATTACTGGAGACTCAGCTCCCCAGTGTCCAGCCAAGTCATAGCAGCACAAGAAGAACTTGCCAATGACTGGACTGTTGCTCACCCACTCCGTCAGCATGGCATTTGTCATCCAGACCAGGGGACTCTGAAGAATCAACAGGATGATCAATTTTTCTAAATTGCAATACAACTCAATTAAAATGAATGGAAATTTCGCCATTGGCTTTTAGGTGATGTGGATGGACTGCATCTTAAGAAACATTAACCCAGAGTAGCTTTGTAACTATAAAATAGCAGGAATGGAAGAACAGAGAAAACAAAGGACAATATGCCAGCAATGCACACTAATCAGAGGAAATGAGCTTCCCGCTACTGGCAAAAGCACATTCCAAGGGGAGCACAGAATCTCATCCCCTGCAGAAGCAATAAAAACCTCCTGGCAAGTCACAGCCTGATATCCTGAAGACATGAAATACTGAAGTAATAATGCTGAGTAGGTTTATTCCAAACAAAGTGCAAGAGGAAGATGTCTGCAGCCAGTCCAGGCAATGTTAACCTTTTAGAGATGCTGGACATTTATCAACCCAAATTCATTGGTCCTCCTGCATATTTGCAGGACTTCTTGCTCTAAGTTCTTCCCCTTCAAGGCAGCCAAACAGCAAACCCATGATTAACTATTAAAACCAGGGGCATAAATACTATTGGGCAAGGGGAGACATTTGTCTCTGGGCCCGCTGCCCTCGAGGGCCCCCCCAGAGGCAAGTCACATGATCATCGTCCCAGCTCCCCAGCTTCCACACTTCCTTCAGTGTTCCGGCCAGGGGTATTCCTTCACTCTCTGTCTCTCTTGAGACCCCTCCCTCCTTTCTCCATCTCCCTTTTGCTCCTCCTTCCTGACCCCAACCTGGCCCCATCCAGCCTGCCTTCTCTGGTGTCGTTCAGGGCTCTCGTTGGCTGGCGGGTGGACGTGTGATGCTTCGCACGTGGAAGCAGAAAGCGTTGGCCACATCAGCTGGCCAGTGGGTGAGCAAGCAAGAGAGATTGCTGTGTGTGAGGGATGCCCACACCCTGTTTATCGAGGCCGCTGTTCCCAGCTTCCCACCTTGCTGCTGGTTTAAGTGTCTGGTTGGCCACTGCTTTGTTCGTAGGCAGGGAGGGCGGCTGATGCATGTTTGTGTGCTGAGAAGGAGGAGAGACATGGAGCCTGACTCCTCAGGTGAGTGCTGACTCCGATGGGCTCCTTCCTCCTTTTTCTTGGGGTGGTGGGAAAGTTGAGGGGGCTTGTGCTGCTGCCGCAGCCGAAAAAAACACCTGGAACTGTGCTTTAACAAAAGCCATTACTGCATGCAAGCGAGCCTCCAGTTTATTTGCATTTCATCCTAATAAGCAAGCAGATAATTTGGGGGGGGGGGGCGGGGGGGAAAGGCAACAACATGGTCTGTGTATGGCTGTTCTCAGCATCTTTGCAGAGGAGGCGGCACGTGGACTTTAAAAAGTAATAGAGGACCTATTCTTCTGTTCTATTCCTGACAGAACTTCTGGGTTATTTTTGATGCTATATTCCCACCCCCACCCCCGAGTTAGGTTGGTAAAAAGTAATGGTTTTTCATGCGAAACAGTTAGGAAAACCAGGATATTATAGCTGTTGCATTAGCAACTTCCTCCCTGCCCTCGCCAAGGTAGAAGCAAAGACTTCATTACATTTCTAACTCAGGTCAATGGTTTAGTTGGCATTTATTGTATCTTCCTGTTCCCTTCTCTCTCACCTTAAGAAGTTCATATTTAATTTCCAATAATATTTATAATTCTAAAAGGGACAGGCTTTATCTTAAATATTACAGAGGGATAACATGTTTCTTTTTCTGTGGGAATCTCTGCTTTCTATACATTTATGGAATATGTATACAGACTATAGAAATCATCCTTTAAAAAATGCTTCATTTACACATAATGCCAATTAAAATCTAACAGGGATAAATACTTTCTCTTAATGTCATAAAGTGGGACTCTCGTGCTCAAATACCAGTTCAGAAGTACTGATACCAAATATTTTTAATACCAGAACAACATGACTTTCTCTAGTAGTTTCTCTAGTTGGGATATGTGCAATGATTACTGTTCTTCATTGATACTGTTGTATTAGTTGGGTCTGCTGTTCTGTTGGTATTTACACCTTGTAACTCTAGCTGGGATATGTGCAATGATTAAAGTTCTTCATTGATTCTGTATGTATGTATGTATGTATGTATGTATGTATTTATTTATATTCGATTTCTATACGCCTGGTGGCGCAGTGGTAAAACTGCTGCCCTGTAACCAGAAGGTTGCAAGTTCGATCCTGACCAAGGGGCTCAAGGTTGACTCAGCCTTCTATCCTTCCGAGGTCGGTAAAATGAGTACCCAGAATGTTGGGGGGCAATATGCTAAAATCATTGTAAACCGCTTAGAGAGCTTCTAGCTGTAGAGCGGTATATAAATGTAAGTGCTATTGCTATTGCTATACCGCCCTTCCAAAAATGGCTCAGGGCGGTTCACACAGAGAAATTAGTTGGTTCTGCTGTTATTTACACCTTGTAACTAGTTGGGATAGTTAGCAGAGACATCCGGCCAGGAGAAGGAGAGGAAAGGGGGGGCATTTTAAAATCTTGTCTCTGGGCCCACTCCAACCTTGCTATGCCCCTGCTTAAAACAAAAGAGGTGCAAGATGCCTGTCTAGAAGCCACACACCCCAACCTCCTCTAATCTTAGATGTACAAGTGCTGACTGATGGCTGCCCTAAGGGGAGAACACTCTGCACAGGCACAGAAACACTCTTAATATGCAGAAAGAGCTCTGTGTTTAAGTTCTGAGGACAAAGGGTGGCATACATAAAAATAAATAAATATCTGCCCAAATGAAGCCCTACTACAGCAGCTTTAGGGCACTAATCTGAAACTTCTCTATGGGGATGGGGAAAACCTCTGTGGGGAAGGGCACACAAGCGAAGTTTCAACAAGTGAACACTGTTAATATTATGTGGGTGTTTACGTGAACTCAGATTAAGTAATTTTAAAAAAATAAGGCTGAAATCTTAAATAAAATTACTAATGAGTAAACCCTCTTGAATACAGTGGGTCTTCCTTCCGACTATGATTGCACTATAAAACCTGATAATGAGGCAGTAGGAAAGGCAGGACACTTTTCCTAGCACTTTTCTGAGCACTGGTTGCAAACGTTAAGACACATGAGACTAACTCTAGAACTATTTCATGAGAAAATGGCAGGAAGCACCCAGACTAAAATTACTTGTGATTACGTGCCATTGAAATTAATTGGACTTAAATTCATCATGACTAGCTTGATTCATTGATTTCAGTGGTGTTTACTCATGACTAACTAGTTTGAATGCTGCCTAATATTGTGTGTAGGTGTTAGTTAGTTAATTAATTAATTAATTATGCTATTTACACACAGTCTGCCAGATGTTATTGACTGGATTTGGTACTTTAATTATCGGGCCCTTTCCAAGGGTCTAGGATAACTAAAGAAACATTAAAGATAGCGTCTTAGTATTCATGCTGTCCTGAGTAGTGTGGCCTTCTGTAGTTGATGTGTTGTAATTTTATTAATGCCCAAGGTGTCAAGATGGTGTTCAAGTTCGTTTGGTTCTGCACCAAGGGCACCAACAACTATTGGCACCACTATTGTTTTCTTTTTCCAGAGCTGCTCAGTTTCAATCTGAAGGTCTTTGTACTTAGTTATTTTCTCCAATTGTTTTTCGTCGATTTGTCTATTCCCTGGGATTGCAATATCAATTATCAGAACCCGAGTCTTCTTGATGACTGTCAGATCTGGCATGTTGTGTACCAAATGCCTATCAGGTTGTATTCAAAAATCCCAAAGGATTTTTGTCTCCTCATTTTCTGTGACTTTCTCAATTGGATGATTCCACCAGTTCTTGTTTGCTGGCAATTTGTAATTCTTGCAAAAGTTCCAGTGGATCATCACAGCAGCTGTATTGTGTCTTTCCTTATAATCAGTCTGTGCGATTTTCTTACAACAACATACAAAGTGAGCACCTTGTATGTTGTTGTAAGAAAATTGTCTCATCCTCTTACTTGCATAGCTGACACTTACTGGGCCGGGTCTCACGATCCGTGAGACCCGGTTTTGGGAAGTGAGCGGGGAGGGAGCCCTGGGCAGCCAGATCAGCTGCCCACACGATGGCTGGCTCCGAGACGGAGCCAGCGGGGGCTGGGGAGCTCAGGGGCCATGCAGCGCGAGGGCATACTGGGGAGACCCCCAAGCTGGGAGGCTGATTTTAAGCCTCCCGGCCAGGGGTCTACTCGCAAGGAGCTGCGCTGTGGCTACTCACGAGCAGATAGCCCGGGTTTGCGGAGTGCTCGTTCCACAAACCCGGGCTAAGGGGTGGGCTACAGGAGCGGGTTAGCCACTCCAGAACCACTGGGCTCGGCTGTGAGCCCAGTGGTTCTTACGATTACAAAAAATTTTGTGATTGTAAGAATAGCCCCACTGTCTTTCTGGGTCTTATCAATTTTTGCTTTTATAACATTTGTTCGTAGTAATTGTTCCTGGGCTGCAAAAATAAGACCTTCCGTTTCTTTCTTGAGTGTCCCCTTCTTTAACCACTGCCATGTTGTGCTATTGTTGACTTTCGATTGTATGTCATTAAAGAACTGACCATGCAATGGTTTGTTGTGCCATTTTTCTCATCAGTTCCTCATCTGCTGTTTTTTGTGTTCATCCTTTGATTTCTTTATTTTCAACAGTCCTGTCTTACTCACTTCCTGTAGCATTTCTTCTTGGCTATCATTGATGTATTCTGCCAATGATCATTTTTCTTCTTCAACAGATTTTCTGACTTGCAACATTCCACGTCCACTTTCATTTCTTGGCAGGTAAAGCCTATCAACATCAGTTCTTGGGTGCAGGGCATGATTGATGGTCATTATTTTCCTGGTTTTCCGATCCAGTGCATCCAATTCTGCTTGTGTCCAATCAACAATACCTGCTGTATATCGGATTACAGGAATTGCCCATGTGCTGATTGCTTTGATAGTGTTACCACCATTAAGTTTGGATTTCAGTGTCTGTCTTATCTGCCTGACATATTCCTTACTAACTTTGGTCTTCTCTTCAGCATGCTTGATCTTGTCACTTTGGAGAATGCCCAAACACTTAAACACTCAGGTGACAGTCTCTTTATGTTTCCATTTGACATCTCAATTCCTTCACTAGTTGTCATTTTTCCTTGATTTATTGCCAATATAGCATGTTTGTCCAGTCCAAACTCCATTGCGATATCATGGCTATAAATTCTAACTGTATTGAGTAATGACTCCATTTTGGATGGTGACTTTCCATAAAGCTTTAGATCGTCCATGAAAGCAGGTGGGAAAGCTTAGCTGATGTTTTTGCAGTTTGGTATCCATGGTTTGTTTTGTTCAAGATAATGGATAGCGAAATTAGGGAGATTACAAAAAGTAAAGGCAACAATGAGTCTCCTTGAAATATTCCTCTCTGGATGTTAACTTCCCCCACTTCTTCTCCGTTGACTAGCAAATGAGTCTTCCATGTGTTCATTGACTCTTTTAAATAAAATTGTTAATGTTATCATTCACTCCAATCATATCAAGGCATTTTAAAATCCAGTTATGTGGTAATGTGTTTTGTGGTTATCATCATCACCACCACCACTACCACCACCACTTCATAAGTATTTTAATGCACAAGGATTGAGAAGGCTGGTCCCTGCCCTGAGGGAGTTTACAATATGGATATTCCAAACTACTAATACTCACTAGTACAAACCATTCAAAATAAAAAATTGGCAAGTGTGGACAAGGTACACAAAGAAAACCATATGTATGTATACATTACAAATCAGTCACTAAAATAAACTAAGCTATGTAAAATATGTTATGTCCAAACTGTTCTTTATCATGGGCCTTGTTTTAAACAAATAAAAAGGCATTGATTTATTTTCCAGACTTTTATATATTAAATAATCCAATACACTGTTATCCCAGTCTCATGTTATGCTGCTGTGCTTGTAGTATTGTGCTTGCAGTATAGTGGAATATATTATTTTGTGTAGAGTATATTTTGTAGTATTCTATTTATAATATGAATATAATAGAATATACATATTATTATTATTTTGTTTATTCAATTTATATACCACCCTTCCTAAAGGTTTTATATTAAAAACAAAAACCATTTAAAAGCCGATTAAAATTAAAATTAGATATCATTAGAACCAGGCTAAAAACATGGGTCTTTAAGGCTCTCCTAAAGGCCTCCAATGAAAACAATCCGCTTATATCCATGGGGAGCATGTTCCACAACCCAGGGGTGACAACTGAGAAGGCCTGATCCTGCGTTGCCACCAGATGAACTGGTGGCACCTGAAGATGGACCCCTCCTGATGATCTTAATGAGTGCTGGGGATCTTGTAGAGAAAGGCACTCTCTCAACTAGCCCAGACCTAAGCCATGGGCTTTCAAGGTAATAACCAGTACTTTGTACTTTGGCCAGAAATATATCAGCAACCAGTGCAACTGTTTAAGAACAGGCATAATTGGTCTCTCCAGCATACTCCAGAGCTGCTGCATTTGGAACTAATTGAAGCTTCCGAACTATGTACAAAGGCAGCCCTATATAGGGCACATTGCAATAGTCCAGCCTGGAAGTTACCAGCTAGTGTACCTCTCTTTTCAGGTCATTCTCCTCAAGAAATGGGCAGAGTTGTCAAATCAGTCACAGCTGGAAGTGCTCCTGGCTACAGCCTCAACCTGAGGCGCCAGGATGAGATCTGGGTCCAAGAGCATGCCCAAGCTATGAACTTGTTCTTTCTGGGAGAGTGTAACCTTGTCCAGAACAGGACTGTCAGAAGAGAGTCTATTTATCCCATCTTGCAGATTACAAAGCCGCCCCCCGCAAATGAGCATCTCCATCTTGCTGAGATTCAGTTTCAGTTTATTATCCCTCATCCAGCCCATTACTGCCTGTAGGCAAGCATATAGGAGGCTAATGGCATTTCCTGATATGGATGACAAGGAGAAATAGATTTGAATGTCATCAGCATATTGATAATACCTAGCACCAAATCCTGTAATGACCTCACCCAGCAGTTTCATGTAGATGTTAAAAAGCATTGGTGACAGAATGAAGCAATGGATATTGCTTGTTTAAACCAAGAAACCTATACAATTGACCCTAAGAGTCATGTAGAGTCTGTTGTAGGGATTTGTGGTAAGGACACAAATCTGTCACAAGCCCTAAAGAATGCCTGCGCATTGGTGTAGGATGAGGTGCTTTGGGATCCCACCATAGAGTTTGGTGGAGGAGACCTTTGGCTGGACTAGGGGCAGGGAAATGGCTCTGTGTCCTGTGTATCCCTGTGTAGGGGGTATTGTTGGCTCTCAACTTCCTCTGCAAAAAGGTACCCCAGAGAGACCAGAATGCAACAAAACAGGAGAACTAAGGCTAACAGAACTCCTGGGTCCCCTCACTCAGGTTCCATGAATTATGGAGGGGAGGCTTTCCTTTTGTCAGTCCTCTGAGAGCATTCCCTTCCCATGGCCTGAGAGTCAAAGGGTGCAGTGCTTCTGTCAATCCCTTCCCAGGCATGATTTACTCAGAGGCTGGATGTGGCAGGTCCTGTGTTGTGGCTGCTGCTGCTCCTGCCACAACTATTTATTTTATTTGTTTATTTAAAATATTTATTCCCCCCACCCTCCAGTACACTACTGCTCAGGGTGGCTTACAACATTTATAAAATAGTTACAATGTAAAATCAGAATAATAAAATCAACTAAATTCAGGCAAACGTTAAAAATCCAAGCTAAAACAACAATCAGAATTACAGATTTTAAAATTTCAAATTAAAAGTTATTTTAAAATTGTTAATTTCAAATTTAAAAAGTTAATTTACAATAAAAGGATTGTAAAAACTAAAGAACCTACAGATCTAAGCAACAGGTGAAACATTAAAAAGCTTCTTTAAAAAGATGTGTTTTAGTTGTTTAGTTTAGTTACATTGAGAGAGGGAGCATGGCAGAGCTCTACAGGGAGGGTTTGCCAGAACTGAGGGGTCACAACCGAAAAGGACCTGTCTCTAGTCCCTGCCAACTGGATCTCTGTCAGTGGCGGGGTCATGAGCAGGGCCTGAGATGATGAGTGAAGGGCCCTGGCAAATTCATATGGGAGAATGCAGTCCAACAGATGCCCCTGCCCCAAGTCGTGTCGAGCTTTAAAGGTCAAGACCAGCACCTTGAATCTAGCCCAGAAGTGAACTGATAACCGATGAAGCTGCCGCACAATGGGTGTGATACCTGTGAAGCAACTTGCACCTATGAGTATCCTTGCGGCAGCATTTTGCACCAGCTGAAGATGGTGCAGACTTTCACAATTCTCACCTCCCCCTTTTTCCTGCTGGTTCCTAATCAGAAAGGAGGACTGATTGACAAGCGGGCGGTACTTCATCCACTTCCTTTTCCAAATCCCATCCAAACTGCCATGTCCAGTTTCCACAGCCATCTTCCAAGTTCCTCAAAGCCAGACAGCTACAGCTTTTCTATGGGAGAGATATCATTTTTGGACAAGGGAAGAGTTTCTCTCCATTAATGCTTATAATGGCCAACAGGTCCTTATATTTAAAATGACTAATTCATTTTATGTTTTTGCTGACTTTCACATAACTATCAAAGTTATGTGTGCTGCTGATAAAATGCCCTGCAAACTAGTACAGTCAGCAAGCCAAAGCCTTCCTCTCTATCAATATTTTAAGCGTGCAAGACATTAAAAAGATCTGCACTCTCGAATTGCCCTTTTGCCTATCATTCCATCCCCTCTCGCCACAGCTTTTAAGAAAATGTTTTAGGAGAAAATGGATCAAGAGAAAAGCTATGCCAGCTCTTCTTTAGGCAGCTCCAGTGACCCAAATATTATGAAGATGGACTTGGTGGCGATTGCTCCCCATCGTAATGGAAGACCAGAAACTACAGCAAGAAAACCAGGACTGACAATTGTTACTTACCTAGCAAATGTGCAAATGTTTCCAAATTGTTGCACAAGATCCAAATGTCTTTTCTCCAGCTAGTCTTTCCAGTACCTTGGAACCCAAATATTTTTACTCAGCCTTGAGCATCCAATATGAGGAAATTGCATTGCCCCAACACTGTTGCTGTTAATGGGGGAAATGCAATACCTGCTCCTTTCCGCTTATCACACTCACTGCTATTGAAATTGCTGGGTGAATAGTGGTTGTGTGAAGTAGGAGTGTGCATGGTTTTGGTCCGGCATGATAGACCACACCGCCGGACCGGTCCGGAGGTCCGGCGGTCTGGCTGGGCGGGGGACTGTGACTTTAAGCGGGGTGGTGGTAGTACTCCCCCCCCCCGCCGCGCTTCCCCCTCCGGCGCTGTTCCTTTTAAAAATCTTCTTGGGGCGGCAGAGCTCCTCTCTCGTCTCTGACGCTGCAGCGTGCGTGCCTCTCTGACGCGTCTCTGACGCTGCTAGCGCTCGTCTCTGTTAAAGCTTTTCAAACGACGACGGGGGCAGGGGTGGCAGAGAGGAGCTCTGCCGCCCCAAGAAGATTTTTAAAAGGAACAGCGCCAGAGGGGGAAGCGCGGCGGGGCGGGGCAAGTACCACCACCCCACCTAAAGTCACAGTCCACCCCTGCCGGACCGGGGGGGACTCCGAGCTACGCACACCCCTAGTGTGAAGCACCACTGAAATTGACTACTGGCTAGTACTATTGGCTACTGCCCCTGATATGAAGTGACACTCCTTATCTCCATTAGTCTCAGGGCAAAATGTGAAGATATGAGATATTGTTACACCACTGAAGCTAAGAAGGCATAACAGCGTTCTTCATAACAAGGTCTGAGAGCCAGTGGCAGCTCCCGTCAACCCTAAATGTGGCTCCTTGACTACTGTTTATCAGGAATTGTTTATCAGGCCTGTGCACAGTCCTCCTGACACTGCAGAGGAGACCATCCCACCACACAGTGGTACACTTTGCCAAACACCAGTAGAGCTCCTTTAAGAGAAACGGAGCCTTCTGAAAGCCCAGCAGCACAGGGTCTCATGAGAGCTCAGAGGAATGCAGCCATTATAGGCTAAGACTACTTTACTGTGTAACAGGAAGAGACCAGTTCAACAGAGGTACAGGCAGGAAGAAAGAAGGGACTCTGCCCCCAATTAAGATCACCACTAGCAAATGCTAGTGTCACCCACTGGCTGGACATATAACAACATTTCCACACATCTCTCCCCCGCCTCCCTTCTTAAACTGACAACAATTTATTACTCATCTTGAAACCTCAGGGGTTTCTGGATAATTTGACCAGAACAAGTAGTGAGCTGAGTACTGGTATCATTGTCATTTTTGGTGGCTGGCCTAGGCATAGTCTCTATAGAGGAACTTGGGGTTGCAGGTGCTGTTTCCTCATCTGAAGGTTGTACGTTCTTGGGTATGACAAGATGTCTGCGATTTCTGTTTAATGTTCCACTATCCATCTTGACCGAATATGATCTGGGTGTTTCTCTAACCATTTCCAGTGTTCTGTGCAGAATGTTCTGACGGCAAAATGTTTCACCTAGAAGCCAACCAAGTGCTCCCCCCCACCTTTTTAAAAAAAATGGGTTAAGGTTGTTTTGTCAACTGAATATCCACCTCAAATTCACTCCACTAGGTCAGTGCTGATGTAGGGGACTCCCAAGAGTAGGTTTGTAATGACGGTTGCCCCCCAGGGGAGGACATATCCTCTAAAGGCCATGGCTATAACTAGTAGGAGGAGGATTACCCCGTGCTTCTGGTTTCTGTATAGCTATATGAGCCATAGTAGAGTCCTCATGCAATGTGAGCATAAAAGCAGATTTAAAAAACTGAGGGCCCGTTGGCATGAATATTTTGGATAAGTCAACCATGTTGTATGTCTCGGCAGATGTGGGCAATATCAGCTGTGAAGTGTATGGCTGAATTGTACCAGCAGCCCCAGTGGCTTTAACTGGGTGCTGTGGTGGATTTATTTTATTTTATTTTTGTCCTCTGTGGATTTTTTCTTCTTTTAGCCACCCCCAGTGGCTTTAATAGCTGGGGTGCTGTGCTGACTCTTTTCTCTCTCTTTTGCAGCCACAAGCTGCACCTTTGCTGCTTGTTTTTGTGGGTTGGGTGTGCAAGCGGTAAGCGGTCTGATCACCAAAAGCCTCATCTCATCACCTGGGCCATTGCTGAGATTATCGCTTTGGACAACCAGCCATTGTAGGTGGTGGAGAATGCCAGCTTCTGCCAGCTGTTCCTACTGCTTGCCACTGACTATAAGATCCCCTCACACATCACCTTCAGCCGGCTTATGGTGCCCTCCATGTACTGGCCATGCAGAGAGGCTGTATTGTGGTTGCTGCATGCAGCAGCACCTGACACAAGTGTGTGCTTCACTGCTGATCTGTGGACCAGTGGCAGTGGGCTGCACACGTCTTTCCTGTCCCTCATGGTGCATTGGTGGGGGCAGGAGAGCAAGAGGACATCTGCTGCTGGTGGCATGGTCAGCCCCTCCCATGCAGCAAAGCACAGGTGGGCTCTGCTGCATGTGGAGGTGCTGGACACTAAACACATGACAGAGGAGCTGTCAGTGGCCATGGATTACCAGGTGGAGGGATGGCTATCCAGGCAGCCAAACCTTCACCAAGGGTTCATGGAGACTGACAATGGTCTGAACATAATGGGGGCAGCTGAGTGACTTCAGTTTGTATCCATCCATTGTGTGGCACATACTCTGCACCTGTTTCTGGCGGGTTGTGGTTGGCCTTTCTGAGGCTGAGGCCAGGCAGGAAATCCCTGCTGAAGGCACTGAGCACCAGTCTGCTGTTGCCATGGCTGCTCTTGTGGACAGGTACCACAGGATAGCAACTTACTTCCTCCGGAGTGAAAAGGGTAGACGGATGCTCAAGGAGAGGCAGCTTGAGTTCCACCACCTGAATGTCTGATCCCTCAGGATGTTCCAACCTGGTGGAACTCAACTTTTCTCTTACTCCAGTACCTGCAGGAGCAAGAGCTGGCCATCCACAGCCTGGAAAGGAGGTGTGGCTTGGAAGTGTGCAACCTATCCACCCAGGACTGGGCACTCATTTCTGAGGTTGTCTTGACACTTAAGCCATTCTTTGTTGCCATGAACAGCTTGTGTGCCAAGGCAGTAATGCTGAGCCAGGCTTTGGACATGGCTCTTCTCCTTGAGAAGAATATGAATGATCTCCAAGCCATGCTGAACAGTGAGGAAGCAATTGCCTTGGCAGGTTGGCTGAGAACTGGAGCGGTGGGTCAATCGAGTGTATCAGCAGAGCATGTTTTGTCCTGCCTATGTGACCCAAGGATGAAGAGCAAAACTGCCCAGCTGCCCAGGATGGTCCTCCTGGTTGAAGAGGTTAGGCAAGCCCAGGAGAGGAGGCTGGGGTGCAATCAGGAGGAGGATGCTGGAGCACCTACTGCTAGTGTGCAGTTCACCCCTAGCAGCGGCATCACCACCACTTCCCAGTCCAGCAGTGTGGTGTCCCTGGCAGGGCCAAGGGAGCCAGTAGTTCTGCCTCAGCGTTCCACCTGGTGGTTCACAAAAGGCTTCTTTGGAACCTTGTCAGGGGTACAGGAGGAGCCCATGGAGCCCTGCAGCAGTGCTGAGCAGTGTGTTTCACAGTACCTGCAGGAGCCAGTGGCAGGCCGGGAGATGGAGCTGATCAAGTCGTTTTGACAATGCATCGCCTTGAGTCAGACTTCTCCCAGGTTACAGGCAGGAGTTTCTCCCTCAGCCCTATATCAGAGATGCCAGGGAAGGAACCTGGAACCTTCTGCACGCATGCAAGCATGCAGATGCTCTTCCCAGAACATCCCCACCCGCCAAGGGAAATATCTTAGAGTGCTGCTCACATTTCTTCCTGTTCCTTTTATCCTGTTCATAGTCTTCAAACAGCTGAGCTCAGAGCTGAGCTGCCTAGGCCATGACTGCTCAGTCCTCCTGTCTCCCAGGGCTGTCCCTAGGAGGGTGTGAGACAAGTGGCAGCCTCCTTCAGCCACACTCCTCCTTCGCTTCCACTCCCTCCTGCTGCCCTCCAATAGCACAGCATTAAGGAGTTCTATTGCCTCCCTCCTCAATCCAGCGTTCCTCATTCATATATTTTAAAACTGATGCATTCATCATGAAGTCACAAGATGTTAATTTTTAGACACAGAATGATCCTCCTTCTCGGAGGCCTCTATCAGACAAGGCTTGTCTACAGGGGAGGGGGAGCCGGGGGGGGGGGACGGCTCCGGGGTGGCTGCCTCTGCTGCTTTGCTTCCCACCTAGCCGCAAAGGAGTCTCCAGAGTGCTTTCCAGACTGTACGGGAGGAAGTGGTGTAAAATCTGACGGCAAACCCTGAAATTCTGAAGCCTGTTAGAGTTAGGGGTTGGATTTTACACCATTTCATCCCGTACTGAGGCTTTGAGGGGAGAGGAGGGGGTGGGCGATGTTATGGCTTTTCCTTCCCTCCTCCCCCCACCAGTGAATTTGTGCAACAGCACTGGGCTCTTGCAAAAAAAAGGAACACCCCACCCACCCCAGTACCACTGGTAGCACTTTACAAGAGAATGAAAGGGAGCACCAAAGCAAAACACACATACAAGCTGTCTCCCTAGACCAAGAAGCAAATGGGTCATTTCAATTACTCACCCACCAGACTCAACAATGATCATAAAACACACAGAGACATACACATACACACTCACTTCTAAAAGGCACAGAGGGGGGAAATGTCGGCCTCTGTTCAAGCCACACTTGCAATTCTATGCACTCTTACTTGGGACGGAGCCCATTAAATTAAATCGTTTATTTCTGAGTAAACCCAGCAAGCTTGCAAACTGTTCTCAACACTTCAAAAATCAACTACTGTTTTCTCACGCACATACTTTTAAACCTGAAACGTCAATGGCACTTTGCTGTTCCCATATGCAAGATGGTGTCAAAACCCAGATCGTCCGAAAGCACATCAAGCCTATATGTAGCAAAGCAATTTTAAGTTCCTGTCTGGAAAGCACCCAGGTGGATCATGGCTTAGAAAAGCAGCTGAAGCCCCACCGGGTGTGGGGGGGAGCAGTGCCTGCCCGGGAATGGGAGCAGAGGAATGCTGCCAACCCTCCTGCTCTTACCTAGTTTCTGGGCACTTCAAGGTCTTGGGGAAGGAACTTTGAAGATGAACTCTAGATGACATCTAAGAAAGCATGGTCATCCAGAAAATAAGAATTACTCCTGTTGGAAGGACAGTCTGTATCCATGATGCCAAGAATTCATTCCCAAGACAGTAGAGAATTAAAGCAAAGAGATGTAAGTTCCTGCCCCAAGACTGGGCAGGTGGCGGGTGGTGCTGACCAGGAGCCAGGCGATCCTGCCTCTTCCTCTTCTGGCTCTGGAGGACTTCCCAAGGGAAAGCAGCACCCTGATGGTGTGTCCAGGGCCCTGCAACCCTTCCGAGGGCAGCATCAGGTTCACCACCAACACCACACACAGCAGCTGCATCCTAACCATGGTGGCTAGCCCAACAATGATTGACACCAGTGTTATATTCTATTCAGTATCTTTTATGTTTGTTGTTTAGAAGTTTGTCCCACTGGGAATCCTGTAGAGGGTGTGGAGGTGGGGTAAGAAAGCAAAAGGGAGGGAAAGGAGAAGGGGAGAATGGAGCTGTTTCTGAATAAACTCTTAGTTAAATCTATATAAAATTATTTTGTGTTTGTGAGGGAAGCAGCTGTAAAAACAGCCTGTGCAAATGGTGGCAGGTAGGCAGGTGAGAGAACCCACAGAGACTGCTACCTTCCTCCTGTGCGCGCACCACCAGTAGGTGGTGCACATCCCCTGAAAGGTATAGTTGTACCTCTGATAGTTGTAATAGGCATGCAGAGGACCCAGCTATGGGGCCTGAGAGACTGTGGGGCTTGGGGGTGACAGCCCCACTCACCCCACTGAAAGGTTGGGCCTGTGTCTCTCTGTGGCAGGCATGGAAGGAAGATGGAAGGAAGGAAGAATTTATTTTGTGGTTTTCTCAGCACTGAGAATAATATGCTGTGCTATGGCTGTGCTATTTGGTTTTGCTGGATCTCAGACTGGCAATGGCAGGGCTTGGGTGCCTTCCTTCCTTGAGTTTTGTTTTGTTTTGTCTGTGGGATAGTGTTGTGATGAGAAATGGACAGTGTGTGTGTGTGTGTGTGTGTAATATTTCTTGATGACTGCTGTGAAGAGTTCCGTGTCTGGCCTTGAGATTAACTTGGGCTTCACTCACTGCTCTGGTCTGCCTGACAGTTTGCATTGCAAGGTGCACTCAGTCAAAATGTGGCTGAAGTTGCTCTAGTTGAGCTTATGGCTATGCTTGCTGTTAAGAGTGCTACTGTGGCAGCTGTTGCAATGTTAGGAAGTAAGGAGACATAACTGTGTGAAAGACAGGATCCTATGGTGGTTTGGGGGAAAGGTTAAACATTTGTCTGCTTGCCCATTTCTTTTGTGGGTTGTGTGGTAGGTAGCACCCACCTTGCCCTACCACCCAACCCACTTTGGTGTCCCTAGGAGCTGCCCATGGGGAACAATGGGGTGTTTCAAGTTTGCCCATTGTTCCCTATGGGTGAAACACTTGGAACATTTTGAGTTTGCTCTATCAAAACAGCCGGGGTCAACCACTGTTTCAACAAAACATTTCAGCCATCTGCATTTCATTTTGAGCTCAAAACAGAATGCAAAATCCATTACGTGCACATCCCTACTGTGCATGCCTTATAAAACAATGCTTAGTCTTGACAGGGATCCAGCTCTCTTAAAGGGGCTCTGGTGAAAGTGTAGCACTGTGAGGAGGTTAGCACAGTGGGAAATGGCTCTCACTCTGAAGGGTTTTGGAGGGTTATTTATTTATTTATTTATTTTTTGCCAGTGGATCACATCTGAAAAATAGTGAAGATCATTGAGATATGAGCTTGCCTAGTGCCTGGATGAGAAACTAACCAGGGACTATTAATATTAGCAAAGAACTTTTGTTAAGTACAGGCAGAGGCACTCTTATCCCTGGACTTCGGGGCCAAAGTCCAGGGCCTCCACAACCCCTGGGGTCCCCTCAATCCTCTTTAGTCTGTCCCGGGTGGTTTGGTCACCCAGTGGAGCATAAATATGCTTAATATGCAGGGGAGTGCAGCCTCCAAAGGCCTTTAGGCCCAGGTTCCAAAATTACCTAGGTGCACCTCTGATTACAAAAACTAGAGCGAGTGAAACTCCGTACAATTTCCTGAACAAATTATTTTTATATACTTCGGGTGAAACTGGGTGAATAAACACCCCTGCTGGACCCCACAGAAGTATCAATACATCAGTGGCAAACTTGCAAAGAAGTACTGTCAATACTTTTTGGAATGTTTGCCATTGATGTCTCTCTTGGTTCTCAGAATAGATTGCCGGAATACAAAGTTCAAATCAGGATAAGCATCTTCCTATCAGTGTTCATATGTGACAATTTATACTGGAATTGTTTTTAATGAATAATATCCAAGTAGATATTAGGTCTATAAAAATTATGTACAAACATTTCCATGACCCACAAAATATTTTTTAATTAGTTGGGACAGTACACAACATTGATCCATAGCAGACTTTCCTGATCTTCAGGCCAGCCTCAATTATATAATTGTTTCTTAACTATTTTCCATTCAGTAGATGGCATGTAAGTTTTTTGATGCTATGTAGTTCATACTAATAAGATGATAGTTCTTGGGGTCAATATGCTCCATTTTTCTAAACAACTGGAGAGATGCTTCCATTAATAAAAACCCAAAATGTCCATACATGCCCATTGTGGGGTATATTTGAAAAGCGCAACTGAATTGTCATGTAACTCAGTCTTCTAGTTGCCATGGTTTCTTCCAATTCTCAGAATAGATTGCCAGAATACAAGGTTCAAATCATGACAAGCAGCTTCCTATCAGTATTAATATGTAACAATTTATACTGGAATTGATTTTAATGAATAACATCCAAACAAAGCAGATACTAGGTCTGTACACATTATGTATGAACATTTCATGACTCAGCAAAATGTTTTTTAATTAGCTGGGTCAGTACACAACGTTGATCCACAGTAGACCTTCCTGATCTTAAAGCCAGCCTCAATTATATATTTGGTTCCTACCTGTTTTCCATTCAGTAGATAGTAGTGGGCCTCTGAGTTTAGTTGTGAAGTATATGGACAGAGAGAGCCCTCATTTCTTTAGTCGCATTGTTGAGGTCCCACATCCTTTGAATATTCACTGCCTGATGCAGCACCTGCAGTCTTGTGAGGGCCCCTCTTCTGTATGGAGTAGCATGAAGAAATGCAAGGAGCAACAGGTTATAAAATGTGTGGGCTCCCACTTCAATGGCTCTGTCCAGGAATTAGGGATGTGCAAGGAACCGGCAGTTCCGCTGGTTCAATGGCAGCAGGGGTGCTGCTTTAAGAGCAGGGAAGGGTGCACTTACCCCTCCCTCCACTTTCCTCCCGCGAGTGCCCGTCTTTTGGAAAGCCCATCGGGGTGGCAGCGTACCTTCCTGCAGCCCCGTTGCCCCCATCTTCCAGATATAACCAGAAGTCTCCGATGTGTTGGCACACACAGGTGCGTTGGAGACTTCTGGTCATATCCAGAAGACGGGGGCAATGGGGCGGCAGGGAGGTACACTGCCACCCTGATGGGCTTTCCAGAAGACAGATGCAGGGGGGGCAGCAGTAGGAGGTGTAAGTGCACCCTCCCCTGCTCTTAAAGCGGCACCCCTGCTGCGGTTCCGTGCACATCCCTACCAGGAATTACTGTATCTTCAATGAATGTGGCAGTTCTATGGTACTCCCATCCTTCCCAATGGGAGTACCGTCACAAATGTATTTAAATAGTGTTGAAAGTAGGCTTAGAGCAGCTCTGCCTCCTTCACAAGCAGCATGGGTGTGCTTTAGGCTCCAGCACAGCAGCAAGCACATCTCTCTTGTAGAGCTATGGATCGCTATGTGGAATGTAAGCCACTTGTTACCAGAAGTTGCGCATTCTATAGTTGCAAGTTTTAGGTAATAAAGCAGCAGCTTGTGACCTGAGAGTCCATGTTCCATCCCTTGAAGCAAAAAGCTGGAAAAACTAGAACCAAAGCATGCACAGCATTCCCACCCCTTTCCTTTCTTCTCGTTATTCCTGATCAAAGGTCTTTAAAGATAGCCCATGCCTAAGAGGAGTTGTTGATGCCGTCATAAACCATCTGACTTCCTGAGCCAAAGTTAATCTGGTTCCCATGGTCAGGTCGATAGTAAAATTAATTTTCCTTAGGATCTAAAATTCAATAAATATGTTAGTCAGGTAAACTGAGTTACCCTGAGTTTCCCTACACAAAATTAAGAGACACACATTCAGTGTTCCCTCTATTTTGTCCTGTAGCAATCGGCCCTCCCTTACCCTAAACAGTGAACTGGAAGTGAACCCTGTCCTGACTGACAAGCAGTGACCTCTGGTGGTGGTGGTGGTGGTGGAAATCAGCCACTCAGGACATGGTGGGCAGTACCTTGAGGGCCATGAGGGGGGAAGAGAAGCGTGTCTTTGGACAGAAGGAGCTAGGAAGGGGAAGAGAGAGGACGGATGGTAGGTTTAGTGAGGAGTAGCAATGGAACTTTTGCTGCCTCATGGTCAAAAGATAGCCTGAAGAATTCTCTCATGGAAAGACATCTGCAGATCATTGAGAGACAAGACTGCAGGAAGCTTGAAATCTCTCCTAGAGTTTGGGGTGAGTTTCAAGGGGGAAGGAAGCCCTGGCTTCTGGGCTTCTGAAGGGTTTAGAGAGGGAACAGTTTGTTAGCTCGCTTTAGATATTTCTTTTGTGCTTTGAAAATCCTTGACTGGTTTATTGTGTTTTTATTTGTAATGTAACAAACTAAGATAAGCAGCTTCCTGAGCCTGAGCCCTTTGCTTATCTGAGCCTGAGCCCTTTCTTTCCAACTAGGGCATTGCAAAAGTCTCTGTAGACTCCCAAAGGTGCTTTTTGTTATTTTCTTACATTTATGTTCTTTACAAGTGGGTAACCACCATTTTTAAAGTGTGCTGCCCCAATATCATCTGAGGGTGCTTTTTGAAGTATTCTTGCAAGTACTAAGTGTTTCTGTTACCTGTAACTAAAAGCTGAGAGAACATCAGACTGAAGCAGTCTGTAGTATTTTGAATAAAATTTTTCTCTTTTTGTTCTTTGTATTTTACCTTACTCTGAGTGGATTTTTAACTCAGGAAAAGGGGTTTGACTCTGGTGCAAACATGCCTCAATGTTAATTGCTCAGCAACCTACCAAGTTTTCTCACCACGTGGAAGCTGCACGTGGAGCAATTTTTGTATTTTTCCATTGGTAAATGAGAAAGTAAGAGAAATCATACTGTTTACTACTCAGGACATGAGAAACAAAGGAGGAATGGTGTTGCTTTCATAGTCAGGAAGGATATAGCAATGACAGTACTTGGGTACAATGCGGTCAGTGACCAACTAATATCAACTAGATTTCATGGACAACCCTTTAATATGACAGTTCTTCAAGCCTATGCCCCAACAACTGATGCAAAAGAAGAGGAAGTTATGAGTTTTATGCTCAAGTCCAGTCTGAAATTGATAGAACATGCAAGCAAGATGTGATGCTGGTGGCTGGAGACTGGAATGCCAAAGCTGGAAAAGGTAAGGAGCAAAACACAGTCAGCCTATATGGCCTAGGAAACAGCAATGAAGCAGGAGAATGACTTATTAGTTTCTGCCAAGCCAATGATCTCTTCATTGTTAACACATTATTCAAACAACCAAAGCAGTGCCTATACACATGGACATCACCAGATGGAGTACATAGAAATCAAATTGATTACATTATTGGTGCAAGGAGGTAGAAGAGCTCAGTTATAACAGCAAAGATGTGGCCAGAGGCTGACTGTGGAACAGATAACGAACTGCTCATGTGCAAGTTCCAAGTCAAGCTAAAGTTGAAAACCAAAGCTATCCAGCTTCCACAATATGATGTTGAGAATGTACCCACCATTTTCAAGGAGAACATCAGGAACCGCTTTGAAGTTCTGAACCTCATTGATAGGGAACCAGAGGAACTGTGGAATGAAATCAAAGAAGTTGCTTAGGATGAACGTGAAAAGAGACTGCCAAAGACCAAGAAAGCAAAATGGATGTCAGAATAGAAAGTGGAAATTGCCAAGAAGAGGAGAGAAGCCAAAGTCAAGAAAGATAAAGGCCCCAGGAAAGAACTTAATAGGGGATTTCAGACAGCTGTTAGAAGAGACAAGGAGCAGTACTACAATGACATCTGTAAAGACCTTGAGGATGGAAATAGACACGGAAAAACAAGGAGGTTTTTCCAAAAGATCTCTGAACTCAGAGGGAGGTTCCAAACTTGACTTGGCATGTTAAGGGATGCCAAAGGACAGATAGTAATGGATTCAGAGAAGATCAAACAGAGATGGAAGGAGTATACTGAAAATCTTACAGCAGGGACGTCAAATCCAAGATACTCTAGAAGATATTCCCTACTTGCAAGAACCTCTAGTATGGGAAGATGAAGTTAGATCAGCACTCCGCTCATTACCAAGTTGGAAGGCTACAGGAATTGATGGAATAGCTACAAAAATATGGGCAGGCAACAGAAGAAGAAACAGTCAAGGCTCTAACCAAACTGCCAGCAAAGTTGGAGAACAACACAGTGGCCAACAGATAGGAAGAGGTCAGTCTACATACCCATACCAAACAAAGGAGACTTAACAGAATGCGCAAACCACTGCAAAATATCCTTAATTTCACATGTTAGCAAAGTAATGCTCAGGATCATCCAACGCAGATTAGAGCCCTACGTGGAAAGGGAAATGCCGGATGTTCAAGCTGGTTTCAGAAAAGGCTGGGGAACAAGAGACATCATTGCTAATGCACGCTGGATAATTGAGAAAGCCAAAGAATACCAGACCGAAGTCAATATGTGCTTTGTTGACTACCGAAAAGCCTTCGATTGCATTGACCATATGAAGTTGTGGAATATCCTTAGGAAAATGGTTGTCCCAGAACATCTCATGTTCAGGAGGACAGGAAGCCACAGTCCAGATGGAACATGTTGAAACAGACTGGTTCCAGATCGGCAAAGGAGTAAGACAAGGCTGTATACTTTCTCCCTCTTTATTGAATTTATATGCTGAACATATACTGTACTGAGAGAAACTGGATTGGAAGAAGAAGAGTGTGGTTTTAAAGTTGGAGGAAGAAACATCATCTGCATCTTTAAGGAGTCCAGCACTGCACACTGCATTTTTGTTAGTGTGTAAAAGTTAATTTGCTAACTGCATCATTTAGAAATACCTAGAGAGCCATGGCCACTAGTGAATGTCTCCCCCCTCTGAAATAAATGATGTGGTTAGCAAATTAATGTTACTGCCCACCAGACCATGGGGACTAGCACATGATCTGCAAAGGTTGGCTATCCCAGGTGTGAGTTGTTGTTAAGGGCCTTTGATGAGGAAATAACAGGAGACAAAAGAGGGGTAGGAGTTTGATCATTATCACCAGCTGCATATTACCACCTAGATGGTAGATTGAGACGAGATGGGCACTTTTCTATGGGTGCACAGTAAACAGTCAAGAGGATACTGGAGAGAAATTACAGAGACAAGATATTCTATGGAAGTTGCCCAGAAAATGAGTGATTGGAGGATAAGGCAATTTTACTCATTAGAGTTATCTCCGATCTATAGGCAGCACTGCAAAATAGAGTTTTCACAAAGGTTGTTAATAGGAAAAACACAAAAGGTATTTTGGAACTGTAATAGATTATCTCTGGCAGAGCAGAGAGGAGAAGTGCCACAACTGCAGCACCTGAGAGGTAAGCAGAACAGAATACTCCATAAAAGAGAGCTGAATGGTTTCTTTTTGGTACAGTAAAGAATGAATACAGAGCAAAAGTGATACAGCTGAGGATGGAGGCAGGGTTGGACATGTTGATAGGCTCAGAAAGTATCCCCATAATGCTCCTCCAGGGCTTAGATTACAGTGAGAACCCACAATTCATCACCAGTGCTAGGTTTCCATTAATTTGGGAGGTAGGGGGGTTTCTTCTTCCATAAAATAAAGGACAATCTAAACTACATCTTGGAGACAAGTACTGATCATTTATCTAGCTGACAGCTGAAATTATATTTTTAAAGACCAGAATGACACATGGCATGTGCCATGGGCCTGGGGCTCTTGGAGGATAGAGCATCCCCAGGTCAAGTTCTCTCCCTCTCCCTCATAACATGTAAGAACATTGTGTGGCATCATCACAGTTCATTCATTTTATAGAGTTAACGTAGAGAAAAACAATAACAAAAATAACCATGTAAAACTGCATACATTGATAATCACAATTATCAAAACTGAGACCGGTATGACCTGATCCCAGTAATGATTGAATTGTGTATTCAATTCCCAGGGTGTCTTGGATAGCATTGAACTGATACATTGGTATAGGTATGACATATCAGAATGGTGGCGGGGGCGGTTACCATTAGTGAAGATCCCGTTTCTCTTAAGAACTTGGCTGCTTTCCAGCAGTCTCAGTGGCAATATTTCAAAATGCCACCCGGCCTCATCCTATAATGCATCAGAAAAGGAGGCGACATGATGTTGCATTCTTTTCCTGATGCATTATTGAGAAAAAAATAGCCATGCCCTATAGTTACAAGGTGCAGCCATTCCCGCCCCCTCCCTCAAGTAATGCACCAGGAAAAGGTCATGATGTTGCTTCCTTTTCATGGTGCACTGTAGGGCAAGACTAAGGAAGGAAAGGTGGTATTTAATTAATTAATTAACATATTTCTATACTGCCCAAAACTTGTGTCTCTGGGTGGTTTACAATTAAAATCATTTAAATATTAAAATCATTAACTAACATCATTTAAAACTCAACATTAAAGGTATTAAAACTATAAATCTAATTAAAAACATGGGTGAACAAATATGTCTTCAGTGCCTTTTTAAAAGTTGCCAGAGATGGGGCGGCTCTTATCTCAGTTTTGAAATGCTAGTACTGCTACAGCTGCTCAGAAGGCAGCTGCTTTCTTCAGAGAAGTGGAATCTTTAATAAAGGTAAGCCCCCACCTTTTGATACAATACTGATACAATGCAATAATGTATTGACTTACCAATATTGGAGGAATGTTTCATGGGAATCACTTTCATTGAAAAATTCTCCAGTAGGCATTTACAGGCAGATAGATAGATAGATAGATAGATAGATAGATAGAAGTGGGGAGAAACAGATGGAAAAGCAGATTATTTGCCTAAGAGAAATCAGAAGATCCACACAGTCAACTGAAAAGTTGTATAAGCAATATGTAAACATACTTTGCAACTAAATTCAATTACAAATCTGAGGCTCTTGAACTGGAAAAACCTTATGAAGAAGATTCTATTAAAGAGCAAGGGAAGATAAAGTGCATTTGACCTCCGTTCTTCAGTTCTCTCAATGTATTCCTAAAGGTGAATGTACAGGGTAATTATTCCCATACGTCTCATAGCTTGCATTATTTGTACATCAGTCACTGAAAAATTGCTAACACTGAAAGCTAAGAGGATTGTCTAAGGTCCAAAGCTGAATGAGCAATGGTGAGGAGGAAAGCAAGAGGCCAAGTAGAAAAGAAATGGATTTACAATCTAAGCACTGGAAAGAACCTCAAGAATAATTTAATCTAAGACCTGGGTTGGGACTAGTATAGCTTCAAAACCAAACAAAACACAATAAAAAAAGAAAGGAACAGAAACAAATGCTGAAGGCGAGAGCCAGACTGAACAAGGAGCAGTAACCACCACAGAAGATCAAAAACAAGCAAGATGCTGAAATAATATCTATGCAGAAGCTGAAGTTCATGCACCTGAACTCTGGACCCTCATCTGGACTCCAGAGGTGAAGCCTAAAGCCCTGTCACTATGCCAACATCAGAGATGTAGGAAGGAATAGAATCTTCTCATCTTCTTCTGTTTCTCTAGCATTTCTGATAACCTGTTTGGCTCCCAGCTCAGATTTACAGTTTGTTAACCTCTTATTTAATTGTGCTGTCCGGGTGAGCACAGTCCTGGATCTTCTGCTGACAACCCATACCTGCCAACTACCCTGATTTACTTGGGAAAGCCACCAATTCTCACCACTTTTTCCGGCTCAACCATGCCATGGAGAATTCTGATTTCCACTGCCTCCCTTCCCCTCTCCCTTCAGAGAGTTGTCTGCATCTGAGACTCAGCTTTGAGGGAGGAGACCATTGTGGAGAGACATCATCTCTCTGAAGGGAGCCTGGGCACGAGGCCTCTCACTCAGAGCATGTGGATTTCCCTGCAGGAACGCAGGGTCTGATTCATTTAAGAGAGCACTTGTTTCATTTCCCTGCAGAAAGGGTAGGGTTATTTGAAAGATCACTGACTTCTTTGCTTTTCAGAATATTAATTCCTTCAGTCTATCTATCTATCTATCTATCTATCTATCTATCTATCTATCTATCTATCTATCTAACTATCTATCTAACTAAAATGGTCAGATTCATTTGAGAGAGCACTTGCTTCAGAATTTTATTTATTTATGTATTTATTTATTTAACATATTTTTATATTGCCCCAGACTTACATCTCTTCCATTTATCCCTCTGCAGAAAGGGTCAGATTATTGAGAGAGCACTGACTTTGCTTTTCAGAACATTTTCTTCGGTTTATATAATATATGCCTGCAGAAAAAGAAACAGCACTGACTTTGCTTTTCTGAGCTCTTCAGAGATCAGATGGTTGCTTGGGCTTGTTGCCATCTACTAGCTATGCACAGAATGCCGGCTTGGTGCGGGTGTGTGTGTGGTGGATTCCCCCCCACCCCAATTCTCCCTATTTCTCATTCTGAAATGTTGGCAGGTACAGCAATATCTGGGTATCTTCAACTCGTGTCTTCGCTTGGCTGCAACAGACTCATCCTGAGAATACTCCCAAAGCTTTTATCTAATTTGACTTTGGTAATTGTCTCCATACCAATACTATGATGAATCTCAACAAACCAAGCCAAATGCCAGCTTCAGGCAGTCCTGTACCTGACTGTAGGCTGCTGAGCCCCTGAAATTGGTAGGATTACTATACAGGGGCATATCTAGGGGTAGGGCAGGCAGGGCATGTGCCCCAGGCGCCACTTGAAGGGGGGCACCATTTTTCTAAAAAATTTTAAAAAATTAAAATGGCTGCTGAAAACAAAATGGCCACCACGCATGCTCAAATGGAAGGGAGGAGGGGTATCTGAAATGAAGGGCTCTGTCTAAGCCAGGGGCTGCTGAGGATGAGATCATCAGCAGGGACGGGCTTGTTGGTCAGACGGTCTCCAGGAGAGGAGCTCAGACCTTTTTGTTCCCACTGATAGGAGAAGAAGAGAGTGAATGAGCTTTCCTCCTTCCCCAGCTCTGAGGCCGTGCCGACGCCTAGAATTTAGTGCTGGAGGGCGGAAAGTTTGCCTTGGAGAATTAATCCCCTCAAGAACACTGACAGAGGGAAAGCCCTCTCTGACTTCATTTGATATCCCCTTTTCCCACTCTATCCCAAAGAGAGACTAACAAAATAACACATTTCAGTGAATAACTGATTCTTGAGGATCATATATGTTGTTTTAACAGACTGAAATATTGGCAGAATAATAATTAAATCACTAGCAATGAAAATAACGAATGCCTTTCTGGTGTGGCAATTTGCTGTATATTTGATCAATATGTAGAAGACAAGAATAAAATGAGGGAAGGGGGTACTAGTGCACAGATGCTCTGGGCCAGTCAAGCTGGTTGGTTAATAAAAAGTCCTCAAGAAAGAAAAACTTTAAATCTAGGGAATCCCTCATTAGTGACCACAAATAAGATCTCACCCACAAAGAGACACTGAATGAAGAACTAAAGCTTCCAAATTGTTGCTTCCCTTATGTAATTATGCACATACATAACCAGTGGCACTCTTACCCCTGGACTTCAGGGCCAAAGTCCAGGGCCTCCACACCCCTGACGGGCCTCCAAATTTTCTTTAGTCTGTCCTGGGTGGTGTGGTCACTGTTGGCGCACACTGTGCTGGGTGGCCAAGTGTGATTGTGACCTGTACCGAGTGCTTTAGAGACAGAGCGGGGAGTGGAGGAAGAAGTATGTGGGATGGGAATATGTTAAAGGCCTGGGAGGGGTGGGGTGCTCCAAAGTCCTTTAGGTCTAGGCTCCAAAATTACCTAGGTGCACCTCTGTACATAACAATAGCCACGCTGAAGAAAGAAAAAGGAAGAGAGAGAAAATAACTCCAGGTTTTCAGTTGTGGAATGTTGCAATCTCAAAATCCTCATCAGGTAGTGAGACAGGCAGGGTCAGCTCACCCACCAGGCAGACCTAGACGGTTGCCTAAGGCACCAATCATTTTGGGTGAGTTGCTCACCCAACACTGACTTGCTGGGAGTGTCCATTCACTTTCCTCCGTGGAGGGGGAACGGGGGGGGGGGAGAAAGAGTGAGCAAGCAAAGCCAACTCTGCCTTGCTCTGCCCTGCCTGAACTCTCTCCCATCCCAGAAAAAGAGCAGTCCGTGTGGTTTAAATCCAGGGCTCCACACTTCTCACTGGAGGAAGGGGGGGCGGGGGCGCCAAAGTCCAACTTCACCTAGGGCATCAAAATCTCTAGGGTCGACCCTGGAAATTGGCAAGCTATGCCAGGAAAATGGACATGTGTGGCAAGGCAACACAGTTATAAACAGAAGCAGAAAGAGGCCTTGTGGAGTTGCCATTTAATAGTATATCTTATAGCTTACAAAATCAAAAACTAGCCAAATGACAGATAATCTTGTTATTTTCACAAGGATTAACCTAGATTAGAATGAACACAGCCTGAGACTGCTTTTGAAAAACATAAAATTAAAATTGAGTTTAAATGGCCATTGCAACTTGCCAAAGATTCTCAGTCTCTGCAGGCAAGGTGCTGGACTGATTCCCAACTATACTCAGATTATAACACACACGCACAAAGGTTTTAAAGCTTTAAAAAGTCAGTTTATTTGCTCAGCAAGTTGCTGAAAAATAAAACTCTTTTCTTGGGAGTTCAGAAAGGCGCAGTCTTGGACTGTTACTAGTATTTTATTCAGCAGCGCTCTCTAGTGTCCTGATGAAAGAAAACACTCGAAATACTAGACTGTGTTGTTGAGTTTGGCTATATTTATGTGGAACTATGTCTAACTTCACTTCTAAAATCCTAGTGGAAAGGCATGTTTCTGTGATACTGTTTTGCATGCTTTTAGATTATAAGCCCTTTGAGTCAGAAAACCATCTTATTCCTTTTGCTTTGTAAGTTACTTTAAGGACTTTTTCTTGATGAAAAGCAGTATATAAACATTCTTAATAAAATTATATCATGGCCTCTAGAGTGACCTGGACTTTGTCTGGATGGCTGCTTCTTAGCACCTACTTCGTAGCAGAGAAGGGAAGACACCAGGGAGCATCG
Source organism: Hemicordylus capensis (assembly GCF_027244095.1). Lineage (NCBI taxonomy): Eukaryota > Metazoa > Chordata > Lepidosauria > Squamata > Cordylidae > Hemicordylus > Hemicordylus capensis. Next base: position 72,138,128 of record NC_069657.1, read on the forward strand.
GAAAGCATAAAATTCTTATTTATTTATTTAACACATTTGTGTACTGCCCAAAACAACAAGAAAAACAGATAAAAAGATTAAAACAATACAATTAAAATTTAATACATTAAAACTATTAAAAACACAATTAAAACAATATCTTAAAAGCCTGGGTGAACAAATGAGTCTTGACTGCCTTTTACAAAGTTGTAAAAGATGGGGAGGCTCTTATTCCAGCAAGAAGTGTGTTCCAAAGCCTCAGGGCAACAATGGAGAAGGCCCATCCCTGAGTAGCCACCAAACAAGCCAGTGGCAACTGTAGACGAACCTCTCCAGATTATCTCAATGGGTGGTGTGGTTCATAGCAATGAAGGCATTCTCTTAAATAGCTTAGTTTGACACATTTTTATTTACCTTATCCTAACCTACTTGCTTCATAAAACCTGAGTCTCAAAACTCACTTCAACATGAGACTGGTGGGCTTGGATGTCATACATTTTAATAATTGTTTTATGCTACTGTTTTTATGCTACTGTTTTAATTGTGTTGTATTTTAATCTGTGCTGATTTTTAAATAGTTTTAAATTTTGTATACCACCTAGAGATGTACATACCAGGCGGTATAAAAATATGATTGATAAATAACTATGTGATCTACTAACCAACCAGCCTCCACATATTCTAATGTAGAAAGGAAATAGATGTTGGAGATGGAGTTCCAGTGCATCGGCCAGTGCAACTATCCTAATGACCACTAAGGGCACTGGGAGTAGAGATAGTAAAGGTCTCCCTTGCTGTTCTACCTGTCTCTGCTCTGTGACCCATGATTGGACTCCTCAGGTATTTCCTGTGAGAGTCAGATTCCCTTCCTTTCCTCTTAGAGAGCAGATGGAAACATCCCTCTCCCTCCCTGATGTAGTCTATAGATTAGGATTAGGTCTTTCCTATCCAAAGTGTACTTCACCAATAAATACTTAGTATTTAGTTCTACAAGAATGTCCATGTGTCTTCTCTAAGTAGCTGCTGCAACTAAATTCTGCATTCTACTCTGTAACTGGAGTGGGTAGCTTCTTTAATACTTCACTGTTTAACTGGGAGTAAAAATTACAACCCCTATCATTAAACACTTGTGCAGGACTGAGGGAGGTCACTCAGAACTTGGCTGCAACATAGGTTCTGCAGGATACCTCACCCTTTGTCTTCTTCAGACTCCCAACAATAATGTGATGTAGATCACACAGTTGCATATTATGATAGATATTGAAATATATGATTCAGTCTTACAGGTTCCCAAAAATATTGCAGGTGGAATGTTTGAATAATGGGTGTGAGAAGTTAACCAAGCTTCTTTTTGTTAGATGTCACATTTATAAACCACCTAACATAAGTCTCAAGGCAGTGTACAACTACTTAAAAATACAGCAAAAATAAAAGTTAAAATTTCAGTTTTATTATTATTATTATTATTATTAATAATATTAACTATTAACCACCACTACCACCTTTATTTGTTAACAAATTGTTCTCTAGTTGGCTCACAACACAGGATTAAAACATACAATAAAAACACAACACATTAAATTACAACAGACAAAAAGGAAGAAAAGAAAATACAAAATATAATACAGTACAAAACAGTTTTAAAACTCATTTTAAAATTAGTTAAAAATCAAATCAAAACACATCTGAATTAAACTTTAAACAAATTTTAAAAGCAGCTTTAAAACATTTTTTAGTAAAAAGCTGGAGAAAACAGGTGAAAATGAGGTTTTTTGACAGCAGCCAGAGATGGAGAAGCTCTTGTGTTGGCAGGTGAGTTCCAAAGCGCCAGCCACAGAGAAAGCCTGATCCTGCATTGGCACCAGACAAGATGGTGGCAACTTTAACCAGACCTCCCCAGAATTTTTACCAGCATTCTGGGGTAGCAATGTTACAGCAGTGTAAGAAGAGGACCTGCTTCTGTTAATATGGACAGTGCTCCTATTGTTGTGCATATTAGACTTTTGCTGGACACGCAGTGGTGGTAATGCCAAGGGATCTCCAAAGGTTCTGAGGATGTCAGATTCACTATCCAATAGTATTTGAGAGATGCTAGTGAGGTGATCAGATTTTTAAATAGGATGTTTGGTATATTTAACAGGACTTATAAGTGACAGGAATAGAATACTGGCTAAAATATGAGGCACACACAGATGATTACACTGAAGTATTTAGTAGTGAAGGGAAGGAAGAGAGGGACTTGATCATATAATATATAAAATTTCTGACTGGGATCTGCTCACATAATACAGATATATAAAATATAATCATGATATATCAGTTGAAAATTTTAAACTTCAGTCTCTTTCCCGCCCTGCTCCTTTGATGGAATATCTCTTATTGTAGTCAGTGTTAGTTTGAATAATTGAAACTCTGTGTGTGTTTCAATTTATATACTGCACTTCATAAAGCGGCTCAGACTGGCTTACACTAAAATCCAATACACATAACAGTTAAAATCAGAAAACATTTAAACAAGATTAAAATTAAAACTAGTAACATTAAAAACCAGGCTAAAAAGATGGATCTTTAAGGCTCTCCTGAAGACCTCCAAGGAAGAGAATCCTCTTATCCATAGGGAACACGTTCCACAACCCAGGGCGACAACCGAGAAGGCCCAATCCCAGGTCGCCACTGGATGAACCAATGGCACGTGAAGACAGACCACTCCTGATGATCTTAATGAGCGGTGGGGATCTTGTACATAAAGGCACTCTCTCAGGTAGCCTGGACCTAAGTCATACAGGACTATAAATAATCAGCACTTTGTACTTTGCCCAGAAACATCAGCGGCCAGTGCAACTAAGAACAGGCATAATGTGGTCTCTACAGAATACCCCAGGGACCAATCTGGTTGCTGCATTTTGAACTGAAGTTTCCAAACAACGTACAAAGGCAGCCCTACATAGAGCACATTACTGTACACCAGCTGGTGTACCACTGTTTTCAGCTCATTCTCCTCAAGGAACTGGCGGATTTGTCAAATTAATTGCAGCTGGTAAGAAGTGCTCCAGGCCACAGCCTCAACCTGAGGCACCAGAGTGAGACCCGGGTCCAAGAGCACTCCCAAGGTATGAACCTTTTCTATTTGGGGGAGTGCAGCCTCATCTAGAACAGGAAGTTCTATCCCATCTTGAAGATTACGACCCTCAGCAATGAGCACCTCCATCTTGCTTGGATTCAGCTTCAGTTTATTATCCCTCATCCAGCCCATTACTGCCTTTAGGCAGGGATTTAAGGAGCTAATGCCATTTCCTGATATGGATGACAAGAATAAATATATATGGGTGTCCATCAGCATATTTTATTTAAAATAGATGACTGCAGAAAAATCTATATACTTAATTTGCTTAGCCGATGTGTGGGTATGCATGGTGGTGAATGTTCCAGCCACTGAGAGGGAGAGAAGCCATATGAGAGGCAGAAAGGGAGGCAGAAGACAGGGAGAGTGGTTGGGGAGTGTTTTGGCAGCACCAAGGACTGCGGATAAAGGATAAAGAGGAGAGGAAATAAGGGGAAACGGAGAAAGAAGGAAAGCAGACCCTAAAAGGCTTGGCTAACAGAAAGAGGCAACTGGCCCAAACAGCTCCAGATCGGGGGCACCACGAAGCCGCATGAAGGCAGTGAGGCACCAGGCAGCTGCCCTCAAGCCGCCCAACAGAAAGCAAACAAGTCCGCTGGGATGTACGGCCGCTTTGGGAGCAGCGGAGATTGGGGTGGGTGGCCCAACAAGGGAGGACAGCCAACCTCCAGGAGTAGGGCACCATGAAGCCGCACAAAGGCGGCGATCCACAAGGCAGCCGCCCTCAAGGAGTGGGGTCATGGAGGGAGCGCCATGAACATCGGCAGCTGGACACACGGGGGTGGCCCAATAACAGGCAAGTGGGTCCCTCAGATGCTTTGGGAACGGTGGGGATTGGGGTGGGTGGCTGAATGAGGGAGGCAAATGGAACCGACAGGCCAGCCAAGCTCCACGAGTGGGGCGGCTTGCCTGGAATGGCAAGGACTGGGGCGGCATGAGGGCGACCATAAAATGGCCAAACAGGACCCAGTGGAAAGCAGCAGGGGCTTGGGCAGCTTGGGATGGCGGGCGGGTAAGTGGGAGATGGTTAAATGGCGGCGGGGGGGGGATATGTAGAAGATGCGCTGATAAAAATAATGGGAGCTCCCTGAGACTGATTCCAGCTGCTGCCCTCCCATAAGTGCAGCACAAGACCAGCAAAAAATAAGGCAGGCAAGGGAGGAACTGCTTCGATTTTACACCCGCTGGCATAATTATGGAGACTGGCGGAATGAAGGAGAAAACAACACAGACTTTGGTAATTCTCATTTGGTCATTTAATAGGGGAACAGAGCAGGGGGAGGGAGAAGTGAGAGGGGCAGGGGAAAATGGAGGTCGGTAGTGTGAGACCATTAGAACTGAAAGGGCTCACCACTGCCCTACTTCCCATCAAAACACAAAACAAAACACAACCCCTGTGGGCCAAGCACTGCCATTCTGCCCTTCCTACAACCAAAAAAAAAAAAAAACCCCTTTGGGATTGTAAGGGCCAACAGCTGACAGATTTCCCACCCCCTCCACAACAGAAATTTTTTTTAAAAGTGGTGACCCACAGCTCCCAGTCATCCCACCAAACAAACAACAAAAACCTTGGGATTGTGAGGGCTAGCCGCTGGCAGTCTTACCCCACCCCCGCAACAAGGAAGTGTGAGGACAAACAGCTGCTAGTCTGCCCCCCCTCCAAAAAGGGGGGGCAGAACACAAAGGGTCAGTCCCTCATAGCTGTGAGGGGCAACAGTGCCTAGCAGTTTTTGAATATGTTCCAAAGGGGACGGGCGGCCTCAGCAGCCACACTGCTTACAGTGCATGTACCAAACCTCCCATTCAAATGCAGCATGACTTCCAAAAAGAACAGTGGGCAGTCTTTCATTCAGATCTGGAAAGGCTCCACATGGAAGGCAGTGCCTGAGACACTGCCCTAGATCAAGCAAAGCAAGCCTGCCAATGTAGATGGTTAGTGAAGATTGAGGCAAGCTACCTGGGTCAATAGAGACTAAAAAACCATATACAGACTGTGCTCTAATTAACCATTACCTTATTCTTTCCCTGAACAACCAAATGTAGATCTGTCAAGAAATTCAGCTTTTGAAAAACAAAAACAAAAATAACATACGATATTGCCTACAATGTTGAAAGACGGGACAAACAAAGAATCTCCAGAAGTACAAAAGAGGGAGGAAAGAAAGGAATCAACATGACAGAAGTTGCAGAGCTGATAAGAGAACTAGAATAAACAATTCAGAAGCTGGGCTGTCTTTGAAGCAAATACAACCACAGCAGGTGATGGACGTGTCTAAACCAACATATAAAATCACCTATAATACCCAGAGAAGAATATGACAAAATGAATCTGCAGAAGAGGCAGAAAGAAGAAATGAAAGAAATCTACATGACAGAAAGCGAAGAGCAGAACAAAGAAACAGAATACAGAAACAAGTCCCAGAAATGACTTCCAACCAAGCTCAACCACAGCTTCTTACAAACATGCCAACACCAACCTATAAAGTCACCTATAATATCAAAAGAAAATTAGAGTGAAAGAATGAATCAGAAGAGGAATCAAAGAAAAGGAAACAGGAAAAAAATCTGCATGACAGAACTTGCAGAACCAATAACAACAGACAACAAAACACTGAACCCATATTGCCTTCTAACACAGCACACAAGGCTGATTACACAGCAGAGAAAAACGCAACACTACATGAGCAAGCAGTTGAAAAAACACAACAAAGAATATCAAAACATCAACAAGTACACCACTGCAAAGAGGCTAACAAAGAAAACACACACAGCAACCAGCAGATACCACACAAAGCCCCTAAACAAAAAAGGAATCCGACAGGTGAAAGCTTCACATGCAGAGAACGACTAAGCAGAGAAAGCCAGGCTAAACGATGAAGAACAACAGACCACCAAACCAACGCTACAAATCACTATCATGAAGATAGCATTGAAGAACATAACTGTGGAAACTTAACTGAAAGCTGTCACTACTGTGGTGCTCTGTATTGGTTGGATGAACTCAACACTTCCAAGGAAATATACCAAATGCTGTCATGACGGAAAGGTTACACTCCCATATCCCTCAGAAGCCCCTGGCTTACTCAAAGAACTGCTACTAACACAGTCGCCAGAGGCAAAAAATTACCGACAACATATCAGAGAATATAATGCTGCTTTAGCTTCAATGGCAGCCGAAATCAACACACCTCCAGGCACAGGACCATACTGCTTCAGGATTCATGGACAAATATACCATAAGGTATCTCCACTGTATCTGAATGAACAACACCAGGCAGGGTATGGCCAACTGTATATATTTGATTCTGGAGAAGCAACAAAACAATGCCTACAAAACAACACCAGCTGCTTACAAAATGTAATGGAAAGCTTAGATGTCATGCTAAGAAACATCAACCCATTTGCAAAGTCCTATCAACAAATGCATAGACTAACTGAAAATACACCAAAAGCTAAAGTGCAAATGATTTTCATGGAAGAACCAAACTTAGACCTAAGAAGATACGATGCACGGAGTTCTCACACAGAAGTTGCAGCAATATTTGTTGGTGAGGATGGAGAACCACCGGGTAACCGAGACATATGCATTTATTCAGTCGGTGACACTTGCCAAACTATTTCTCCCATGAACCGCACTGACTCAATGGTGTACCCTTTGCTTTTCCCACATGGCGAGTGTGGGTGGCATATTGGAATGGCCCATGTAGAAGAGAGACACTCAGCTAAGCGAGTGCAAGTCACACAGCTGCAGTAGTTTGCATATTGCCTCGCTGTGTGTAGAGGTTTCAGTCTCCTACATAGAAGCAGAAAATTGTATCAGCCATACGCTATTGACGCATACGTATGAACAAAAAGAGCAAGACTGAACTACCTGCGACTTAATCAGAGAGATTTACGCAGAGCAATACCGTGGGCAATTAGATGTACTGGAAACTCGCGCAAAAACCGAACACCTGAAAGCAGGGAAGATGATAATATTACCGTCAACATTCCAAGGCAGCCCTCGGTATATGCAGCAAAATTATCAAGATGCCATGGCCATAGTCAGAATATTTGGACACCCAGATTTGTTTGTCACCTTCACTTGCAACCCAACTTGGCCAGAAATAAAAAAAATGCCATGCAAGGCATTCAAAGACTAGAGCACAGGCCAGACATAATCGTCCAAGTGTTTAAATTGTCGACACACTTGGACGATATCTTGAAACATCACATTTTGGGGCATGTCATCGCATACATCTATGTCATCAGATTCTAAAAGTGAGGCCTACCGCATGTTCACATCCTGCTGACCTTGGATTCAAAATCCAGAATATGGACCAAAGATGATATAGACAGGTATGTTTGTGCAGAGATACCCACAAAGGATGCCAGCCCAAAACGCTACAAAATTGTAACAAAGCACATGATTAATGGACCTTGCGGAACGATAAATCCCTATGCACCTTGCATGAAGGATGGAACGTGCTCCAAAAACTATCCTAAGGAGCCCCGGAACACCACAGAAGAGAATGTGAACAGATACCCTCTCTACAGAAGGCAAACAACAGCCCTAGTTAGGGTCGTAAAATATGACTTAGATAATCGCTGGGTCATCCCATATAATCCCTGGATCTCAAGAAAATATAACGCACATATCAACGTAGAAGTCTGTGCCTCTGTCAAGAGCGTCAAGTATCTCTACAAATATGTGTACGAAGGGCTTGATGCTGTATCAATCAAGCTAGAAACGGACAACCACACTGGAGTGCTCGAGCATGATGAAATAACAACCTTTTTGGATGGAAGATATGTTAGTGCCCCAGAGGCAATCTGGCGAATCAATGAGTTCACTCTGACAGAAAAGTTGCACACCATAATCTGCTTACCAGCTCATTTGCCAGAACACCAGCAACTGATCTATCATGAAGGCCAGGAAGAGCAGGCCATTCCAATGGCATCTACCAAACAAACCATGCTAACTGCCTGGTTTAAACTCAATCAAGAAGACGAACAAGCAAACAACAGTACTTACACTGACATCCCCAAATATTATGTCTTTTATAAGATCCACACAAAATGGAAGAGGCATCATCGCGGAGGGGACGGAGTTATTGAAAGAATGCCAGTAGTTAGTATCAAAGATATGGAACGGCACTATCTGTGGATGCTACTCACCCGAACCAAGGGTGCCAGTGGATTTGACAGTCTGAGGACTGTCAATGGGGTACTCTGTGAGAGCTTCCAAGAGACCTGCAGAGCACTAGGACTTCTAGAAGGAGATAGAAATTGGCATGAAACACTAACTGAGGCAGAACAGATACAGATGCCGCACTTCCTAAGAATGCTCTTTGCAATAATCTGTGCATTTGGAGAAGCAGAAGATGTGGCTGCCCTTTGGAATCAACACAAACATACCCTGTGTGAAGATTTGATCCTTAAATATTCAGAGACTACTGGGCCGCAATATGCACTTACTGAAACAGAAACACAGTTAAGAACTTATGGACTGAGTCTGAAAAACCTGAATCTGCCAGTTCTGCATCTACCAGCTGCTATTCAAAAGGCCAGCAAGAAAAGGCCAGAATACATACCAGCAAACTGAACAAAGAGCAACAAAAAGCTGTCACCTCAGTACTTGAAGCTATATATGACAATCAGAAAGACAAGTCACACGGCTTCTTCCTAGATGGACCCGCAGGAACAGGGAAAACATTTGTCCATGTGACACTATTACACACTATCCGAGGCAAAGGACACCAGACCACATCTGTGGCTTCAACGGGAATAGCAGCTACTCTACTACCAGGATGTAGAACTGCACACTCAGTTTTCAAGATACCACTGATCCTGAATGCAAGCTCAACTTGCAATATAAAGACAAACACAACTGAAGCAGAAAACCTCAACACCACAAAATTGATAGTCTTGGATGAAGCACCTATGACACATGCACACACCTTCCTGGCTGTAGACAGACTCCTCAATGATCTCACAAAATTCTCACAACCATTTGGAGGCAACATCATCTTGCTGGGTGGTGATTTCTGACAAATCCTCCCTGTCATCGTAAGAGGATCAAGATCCCCGACTATGGCCAGCTGCTTAAAAAAACACACCACCTTTGGAAATACATTCATGTAATGAAGCTCCCACAAAACATGCGTGCTCTGCACAATGAGAATGACTTTGCAACATGGCTCTTAGCAGTAGGTGACGGCAGGAATGGAGAAACAATACAGTTACCACAGAAGTGCTACCCAACAATACAGGACCCAGTTGAACAACTATATGGGGACATAGATTTCACAACAGTCACCCCACATCAACTTAAAGGAAGAGCAATTCTCACTGTAACAAACCACATGTCCCTAGAAGTCAACAACCGTGTACTGGAACGTATGCCAGGAGAGAAAGTAGTATATGAAAGTATAGACACCATTGAAAGTGAACATGAAGAAGATCGCCTGGTGTATCCAGAAGAATTCTTGAACAGCCTAACTCCAACTAGCATGCCACCACACCAATTGCGACTAAAACCAGGAGCAATCATCATGCTACTGAGAAATTTAGCACCCACAAGAGGACTGTGCAATGGGGCACGTCTCACAGTCATACGCCTGCAACCCAACATTATTGAAGCAAAAGCCATAACAGACACAGAAAACACTGAAAACGCTCTCATCCCAAGAATCCTGCTTATACCCTCAGACACAAATATGCCTTTCAAATTCAAAAGAAGGCAATTCCCAGTAAGATTGGCTTTTGCAATGACCATCAACAACTCACAAGGACAAACCTTTGACAGAATATGCCTTTACTTACAAGAACCAGTTTTCAGCCATAGACAATTATACGTTGCCCTATTCTTGGATCAGATCATTCAACTCACTAACCATTGTGTCACCACAGCAAGACATCTAAAACTGCGTCTACACAGAAAAATACAATACTGACCAGACAGAAACAGACTAAGACACACAAGGATGCCAGATTAAACCGGCAAAAGGACAGGAACACCAACTCCATTGGCCCAGGAAGAACACAACAACCGCAGCACAATCACACAGTGCACAAAAAACAAAAACCCCAACAGTTCCCAGGAACACTGCATTGTGCTGTGCAAAGAGAACTGCAGGAAACCAACACAGACACAGCAACAAAATGAGGAAATGAGGCAAAGCCTCATAAACCGTACACTGACAGACTAAGACACACAGAAAACCCAGCCTAATTCATCTAACAAGCAGAAAGAGCAACACCTTTCACCCAGAAAAAACAACAACTCCTGTGCAATTGCTTTGTGTGCCTGACACAAAACTCTTTAAAAACCCATGAATACCAGAGACATTGTGCCCGGAAATGCAGAAAAGACGGCAGAGAAACCATGCAAGCAGAGCAGCAAAAGGAGGAGCAGCCAAACAAAGTCTCACTAACCATACACTAGCAAACTAAGATACACAGAAATCCAAGCCAAAATCAGCTATAAGACAGAAGCATCAACATCAACGGACCAGCAGTGACAAACAAACAAAAACAACCCTTTTCAAAGACTTGAGGCACCAGCCAATGAAAAACAAACAAACAAACAAAGATACCGGGGACAAAGTGCTCTGCTTTGCAGAAAATACTGCAGAAATACATCAGGTACACAGCTGAAGAGAAAGAAACAACCAATCAAAGTCTCCCAACTAAAGCCCAAAGAGTAAGTGTACTAGCGCACAGATGCTCTGTGCGGGTTCAGCTAGTTATCAATAAAAATAGTGGGTGCTCCTGGCCAGATGGATTCCAGGTGGCTTGACTGTGACCCTGCCGAAAGGAACAGTTTGCTTCATTTTCCTGACCACAGCCGTCTGCTTTATTTAAACAAGAGGAAACAAGTGCTTTTAAAAAAAGGTACAAAATATTAATATTCATTTGCAAGCACCACATTTTCAGAATCTTGTTTGTGCAGCACAGGGAACTTGCTAGATAAATGATGTTTGGAAAGATTATACACTTGGAAGACTATAAAAGGCCCAAGAGCTCAAGAAACGGTCTCAATACTTATTTTTCTTGGTAACCCAAACTGGAAAGGATTTGAGAGACAAAGTAAGTTTGATAATGGAGTTCACAGCTCTTTGAAAACAGGGGAGAAAGTCAGTATCAGCAATTTCATGTACTTTGATTTTCTAAGGAACTGATTGACATGCCTCTCTCAGCTGCCCAAACCCAACAAACCAAAAGCAAGCACTTGGCCTGGACAGATCTCACTTATTGTATATCTAACACCAGTTTGGTAGCTTTTCTTTCATCCTGAGCCTTCTAGTGTGGTATAGTGGCTGCATACACACTGAAGTTCAGCATGATAAGATCCAGTATGGTGTAGGAAGAGTTGGTGACATTTCCTCTTCTCATTCATCCCCTCTTGTAGAGTCCTTCACAGTTCTCATCTGGCTTTGGTTCTGTGGGTGGCTGCAGCCTGTGCTGCACCACCTCTCATCCATGACTTGGCAGGAGAATGGAAGAGAGGTTGTAGCACCAGACTGAGTAGCAATGGCTAAGGAAGCACTGTGCTTCCTGCCTTCCAATACTGGCTCTCCTTTCTCCAACACTGAATGGCTTCCTTCAATCTGTGTGTGTGTGGGGAGGGGGGGTGTTTACAGGGCTATAGTCTGAAAGACTGCTCAGGTTGCAGCAAAAACTTGCCACCCTTTCCTGACACTGGACCACCATTTACAATTCCTGTATTTTGTCCCATACAAGCCAATGAGAGTCACTGACTTTTATGAAAGTAAACATACTCCCTGATACAACTTCATCTGTTTTGTTTTTTTAAAAAACCAAACCCACCTTTTGTATGCTTTCATTAGAACAATATACTGCTAGTGAATCTGCAGTAGTTGTTGGGTCGTGTCATGTCTACCCCCCACCCCTGTTATTTAAGCAGCACTGGATAATTTGTATTAATTACTAGACAATCAAGAAGCACTGGATAATTTGAATTGCAAACAACATCTAGTCTAGAACAGCTCTGGAAGTTAGAGAAATGCAAATAAACCATGTTACATGCCCCCTGCTCACGCTTCCTGTGTTATGTTCACTCTGACACCTCACTATGGGGGAGATGCTAGAACTCCCCCAGCAAGCCATACACAAATGTGAATTCATGGCCAATGAGATGTAGATTTTGTCACCACTGCTTTTTCCAATGTAAATCTTGAATGTATCAGAAGAAGAGTAGGCTAATGAACCTTATTGTGAATCTTCTCATCCCCACTGCAGAAACCTGAGATGGCACCCTTGGTCTTCTAAAGAACTCCATGTCTTGTTGTTTCCAACCTACCATATACTTATTTTCCTTCTGGAGAGTGCTTGCAGCTTCCAAAATATCCTGTTCGGCAAAGATAACTTCATTTAATATAATAAGGTTATAAATATAAAAAAGGTAAAAACAGCTAATACTGAGAGACAAGCAGATAGAAAGAGACAGGTGGCTTTCTGCCGAGATGAAGTCTTCTAATGTAGTTTCTTGAAATGTTTGACAAAGAACAGCTGCAGGATTTAGACTGGGCAAATCACTATCCAAAAGTACTATTTCAGAGTGTGCTCTTTTTTGGATGTTTCTATTCCTAACATTATAGTCTCCAGCCAAACCTATTACTCCCATCAGACTGTTTCGGGTAGATCATCAACTGCTAGGAGTAAGCTAAGATCATCCATTTTCTAGTATTAAATATCAATAAATCTTACCAACACCTTACATTTGTATCAAATTTTATTTAAACACACACACACCAACATCATTTTGTACAGTTGCTTCATCTATCGTGAAAAAATATGTTGGCTGGGCACAGGAAATGGACGGATATTCCAACGTTCCACTAAGACTAGATCAGGCAGAGATTCCCTGAGCAGAGCCCTTTCTGCTCTGCTCAGGCAAAACACCATGGAGCAGACCATGCTTTCCCACTATACAGCATTGTTGTCCATCAGTTCCCTACTCAGATGCTGAGATTCTGACATGCTTTCTTTGTGTTCTGCTTGAGTCACTGCATGCAGGTACTTCAGTCGAATGGGAGGGAGCTGTTCATAAAGGTCAAACCCCACTGGGTTATTTTTGTTTGACAGTTTGTAGAAGAGAAGGTGTCTCCTTAACAGCTGAAAGAAGCAAAAGATTTGCGCATGGTTGAAAGAAACAGACATGTTAGATTTTCACAACATACAGGTGATCTCCTTATCCACAGTTTCAAGTATCCGTGGTCAGGGAAATGACACCTGACCTCAGCATAAGCTGAAAAAGCCCATGTTGACCATGCATATCTGTGGGTCAGGGGTGGCTGGAAATGACCGGGGAGGTAATTTCTAGCCACCATTTTAGGAATCAGAGTCACAAAATGGCTTTCATCAAAAAACAAAACAAAAAAACCCACCATTTTCGACTGGTTTCCAGCCACTTTAGAGGCACAGTATGACTGGGGGGGAACAGCGGAGACTGGCAAGGCATCCCCCCCATGAAAACCAGCCATTTTCAGGCATTTTTGGTCTATATTTGGCCACTTTAGAGGCACAGTGTGATTTGGGGGAAGCAGCAAAGGCAGGCAAGGTCCCCCCCCACCGAAATTCGGCCATTTTTTGGCCAACACTGGCCGACCGGGAACCTAACTCCTGTGATCCCACAGGGATCAATCATTCAATATTCATGGTTTCTATATCTGTGGGAGAACCACGGAACAGAACACCACAAATACTGAGGTCCCCCTGTATTCCAGTATCACTTGAACCCCACCAGATAGGGTGGGGTTATTGATGTAGAAGGATTACTTGATTGTTAGGAACATAGAAAGCTGCTATATACCACTGTTGCACCTACACAATAACATTAATCCAATTAGCACATTTGTTGTGGAGAATCCATTTCTTACCAGTATTACAATAACTGCAATATTGAACTGCTGATAACTTTTCAGGCAAGCACAACTATTGGAATAATTCCTACAGATATTTGTAACAGGGGCCAAAATTATTATCTCCATGTTACAGATGAGGGCCCTCAGAACAGGAGATTGTCTAAAGCCACCACATGAGTTTGTTGCTGATGCAAGATTTGAACTAGAGAGATCCTGACTCACAGAGCCACTAGAACTCTCATCATTCCAGAGTACTGGCCTGTACTAGATCAAGTAAGTACCTGTGAAACTCCTTCAACTTCAGAGCACCAGTGCAAGAGTACTTATTCAAAGTATTTATATCCTAACACATTCCAGCTACACTCAAGACAGCTTACAATAATCAAACAGGCAATAAATATAAGACAAATAGTTTAAAAGATGCAAGGACCAGGATTAAACAGTATAATAAAAGACAAAAACTCCCAAGATCTATTGCAACCAATTAAAGGCTCTCAAAGACATATCTGTTTGTGGTAGTCTTCAATTTGTTCCAATAGGTCTTAGACAGGGGTGTAACTATAAAAGGGCAAGGGGAGACAGTTGTCTAGGGGCCCACTGCCACGGGCAGTGCCTTGACTGACTCCCCCAGCCACGCACCCGCCCGTGCTTCCTTCAGTTGTATTCAGCCTCCGAAACTGATGCGAGTGTTAAGACCTGGAGCTACCAGAACAGCATGTCTTTCTCTAATACCATTAAATGACTTGCATCGTCCACAATTTTAAAAAACCTTTTAAAAAATAATTTAAGATGATGTTCTATTGTGGCTCATAGGGGTGTGTGTGTGTGTGTGTGTGTGTGTGTGTGTGTGCGTGCGCTTTTTGTTACCACTATTCAACCTCATTTAAGATTTCTTTACTTCATGAGCTGAGCTTCAGTGAGGGGGGGCATTTTAAAATCTTGTATCTGGGCCCACTCCAACCTTGCTACGCTCCTGATCTTAGAGTTTTTGCCAACAAGCAGCAGAAGCAAAAAACAGCAAGGGCGAGCTGGATAGAGCAGGGTGTTCAATAGACTACTCTTGCAATTGTGTGTGTGTGTGTCTGTCCCCAACTGCACTCTCTTCCCAAAGTGTACCCTGCTACACACCTTATGCTGCATTTCTGAAAGGCATTTTCACACCAGAACTGGTATGGCACTTCAGAACTACACTGCAACTCTGGGAAATAAAAGAGGGTACACACAACTGTGCAGGATTTTGCCAACATCCCTCCATATCCATGACTCCTTGTTCTGCTATTTCAGGGGTTCCCAACCTTTTTGAACACGTGTACCACTTCTGCTGCAGACCTTCAGCTCAGGTACCCCCTTGGAGATTGTGAGCGTGCATGCGTGCACACAAAGTTTAAATGTTACAGTTAGGGTGACAACCACTTCCCCCCTTCCACCCAAATAAAAGAGCATAGCCACAATCAACATAATTATCTACTTGTAGTAGTAGTAGTAGTAATTATTATTTTAAGAACTTATATTCCACCTTTCACATTCACCTCAAGATAGCTAACAAAGTCTCTTAAGACTTTCTTTCTCAAGAAGACAGATCTGGCCACAATTACCCATGCCTTAGTCACATCACGGCTGGATTACTGTAACATGTTCTATGTGGGGCTGCCCTTGAAGAATATTCGGAAACTTCCGTTGGTGCAGAATGCAGCTCCCGGGTTGTCTCTGGAGCTGCCCGCTGGGATCACATCACACCCATTTTGAAAGAGCTGCATTGGCTGCCATTTTTGTTTCTGGGTCCAATTCAAGGTGCTAGTGTTGATCTTTAAAGTCCTTAACAGTTTGGGCCCTGGATACTTGAAGGACCGCCTGCTCCCAAAAGTTGCTGCCTGCTTAATGAGGTCATCTGGAGGGAGGGAACCCCCACTTGCTCTGGGTGCCAACAATGAGGGAGTCTCAGCTGGTGTGCACATGGGACAAGCAAGGCCTTCTCAGTTGTTGCCCCCAGACTCTGGAATACTCTCCTGGTGGCCATCCACTCCTCAGTCTCCATTACAGATTTTTAGAAAGCGTGTGAAATCTTGGCTTTTTACCCAAGCTTTTATACGGTTGTTCCTATTGCTGCTGCTTTGTATCTTTTATGGTTATATTGTGCTTGTTTTTAATCTTTTAATCAGATCTGTAGTTTATATTCTAGCTAATATTTTAATTGTGTAATTTTTGTAGTCTTGTCTTAACTTTTGTGTGAACCACTTTGAGATTGTTTTAATGAAAGGTGGTATAGAAATTCAACAATCAATCAGACTATAGAAATAATAAAAGCATTAAAAAGGGAGTTACTAAAGGCTCCGCCTACCAGGATTACCCTCCATCCCCAACCAGGATTACTCTCCAGGATTACCCTCCATCCATCCACAACCAAAGATGAATATTTACATTCCACTTTTCAACAAAGAGCGGAGGGAGAGGAGACAAGGAGGAAGTTGGCAGAGGAGGGCACAGAGAGGATGCAGGAATGAGAAAGCCTTGAAGAGGCAAGGAGCCTTGAGAAGGAGTGGCAGTGGTGGCAAACTGACATGCACGTGCAGGAGCGGAGAAAAGGAAGAAGGAGCTTGGCAGAGGATGACACAAGGACAAAGAGGGGCAAGGAGCCTTGAGGAAAAGCAGTGGCAGCAAACATGCATACAAGCACAGGCAGTATGTTTCAGGCCACTCTGCCTCCAAGTCAGCCAGCCACCCTCCCCCCACCCCACTGCCAACTGACAGCAAGCTGGCTGCACACGCTGCTGACAGAACTTGCAATTGGTCTAGTTCTGTCAAGATGACTCAGGACCAGATGTGAAGGCGGAGGAGAACTCCAGAGAAGACACCGGGGCAGTGGAGAACTCTGGAGGCATGACATGGGGGCAACGGACAGGAGCAGAGAGTGCAATCCAGCATAGCTGAGCCCCTGCTGAGTACCACTAAGACTCTTCAATGACGTGGAGTGGTATTTTTATATATATATACACACCACTAAGACTCTTCAACGACGTGGAGTGGTGTGTGTGTATGTATGGAGTTGGGAACCCCTGTGCTATCTGAACCAAGAAAACAACAAGTCAGTACTGAAATTGGCAAAAAATTTGTAGTGAGCAGGTATGCTGAATCAAGGCACCTGAGCCCAAAAATAACTGGGCTGGAACTGGCCAG
This sequence comes from Hemicordylus capensis, assembly GCF_027244095.1. Classification (NCBI taxonomy): domain Eukaryota; kingdom Metazoa; phylum Chordata; class Lepidosauria; order Squamata; family Cordylidae; genus Hemicordylus; species Hemicordylus capensis. Next base: position 72,155,270 of record NC_069657.1, read on the forward strand.
CCAAGCCAGATGCGGAGGCAAGTGGTAGAAGGCAGGAGCGGTTCACTAAATGCACGGCTCTGGTGCCTTCTCCCACTTTCCCCTTGGGGAAGGGACTTTCTCCAATAGTCCAATGTGACCCAGGGGCCTCTGGGAGAAAAGGGAAAGTAACACCACTGAGATATTCAGCAGCAGTTTCTCCCCCTCAGCAAATGTGATCAGGGAATGCAACAGCAGTTACTCCTCCTTCTCCAACCCGAGGAGAGGGAGGAGGAGGAGGAGAAGGAAGAGGAGCTGTTGCTAATGCCATTGCTCACCAAATGACAAGGTGGAGGGCAGAAAAAGCCGCTCAGTCCACTGCTGGCTGCTGCCACCCACCCTTCGTCAATTCCCCCTCCCTCCCTCCTTATTCAGGTAAGTTGGAGGGGGCAGTTGAGGGAGCTCATCACAGCACTGGAGGAAGCCCAGTGCAGTTTGCTCCAGGCTACCTCATCACTTGGTGCTGCCCCCACATACACTTCAAAGTATACCAAAGTATATACTCCAAGTATACCTCATATACTTGGTGCTGCCCCCACATCAAAGCTGGGAGTGTTGTGATAATGCAGCTTCCTTAAGATCCTGTTTTTAGCATTTCACAACTGCTATTGCAAGAGCTTCATGCAGAACACCTACCTCGTCTGCCAAGAGCCAGGTCTTCTGTAGCATGTTTTTTCTGGCAACATCAACCTCCTGAAACAAAACCAGAGGACATCAGACAGAAGACTTCTTTGTAGGTGCTTTTGTAAGAGCAAACACACCAATTCTTCCATACTCCAAAAAGAATGGTTTGTCTTTGCAGATCATACTAAATTTACAAGATCGGAAGTCTCTATACCCTGCATATTAACCTTTCTCTGTTCCAGGCGTGGTGTCATCTAGAATACATCTAGAATACCCCTTGCTTCCTGGGCTGCTCTTTTTGGATTAATTTTTTGGTAAGTCAGATGCATAACAAGTGGTCCAATATGCCACAATCAGTGACCCACCAGAGACTCTATTCCTGGATGACTTGCAAGGTGTCAAAAGGAAAGAAGGCCATACAGATATACTGTTGTTGGAAGCGGCAAACCCCACAAGAGCATAGTGCACTCCCACACTCCTTGAGCTTCAAAGGGTGTGGCTGGGGTGAAGCAGAGAATGCTGGAATCTCTTCCTTGCTTGTACAGGAGGACAGCATGATTCCCCATCTCCATCAGTTTCAGTGGCACAGTTAGAATCCCACAACAGGTGCTGACTTGGCACCATGTGGCTTGCCATTCTGGATGGCCCAAAGAGATAAAAAGGGAATGGAGAACCAATATAAAGGACTATAAACAAACATCAAACCCATCATTATAGAAGAGATGCATATGCTCTCATATCTCAGACCACATATCCCAATCCCCTTCAGGGCTTAGCGCATGTTTACCTCCAGGACCGCCTCTCCTGGCCAGTCCTGTGATATCTTCTCAGGTTGCCCTTCTTTCGTTCCTTGGTCTTAGAGAGGGCCATAGTACTAGGGCCTGTGGAAGGGCTTTTTATGTTGCTGCCCCTTCGCTCTGGAACTCTCTCCCCCTCCCCCAGATTCAGTCTGCCTCCTTCCTTTCAGTTTTTAAAACCTTACTGAAGACATTTCTTTTCCGCCAGGCATTTGCCCTTTACATTTTTTATTATTATTAATTTTTAAATCTTGGATGCTATTCTTGTTATGTTCACCGCCCTGAGTCTGTGGAGTAGACAGTATATTATATTATATTATATTATATTATATTATATTATATTATATTATATTATATTATATTAATTAAATAGATAGATAGATAGATAGTTAGTTAGTTAGTAGTGAATGAAAACCCTTTATTGCTTAATACAACCTTCTTCTGAAAGTTCACACATTCCCCACAATGCTCATCAGGTTCTTAAGATCTTAAAGTGTTTTACCAGACATTGGGCATAAGCTGAACTGCTTGCCTAGCTTTTTGTTGTTCTGTTTTATTTGTTTATATAAACATTTATACTCTGCTTTTCCTCTCCTAATATGGAGACACCCAAGGCAGCTATCCTACTTAAAACAACGGATAAAAACAAAAACAACAAAACTAAAAAGCAGCAAACACACACATAAAGGAGCTTTAGAACACAGGAACTAAAATATTTGTTGCTACTATTAGGCGACTGTATAACAGATTTATTACTCTTTTTAACATAAGCAGCTTTGAACGACTCGCAGGTGGAAAAGCAGCCTAGAAATACATGCATACAATTTGCATGCAAGTGCAATACATAATTGCACAATGGAAATACAATTTCCATGAGCCAATACTTATTTTTCAAAAGACCGAATACAAGACAACATGTGACTGATGGGATGCATACAATATAACATGATTCAATAAAACATTTAAAATGATCTTCAAAGTTGTGAATCCCTGGACTGTATGATTATATCTGGACGATGGGTGGCAGAAGATGGGGATGTTGGCTCCAGCTGCATTTTAAATTATTCTATTTTCTGTCTTTTGGATGTTACTTTTCAATCCACCATTTTGTTCTCAACATGTTGGATGGCCACTGTGATCAAAACAGTGGCCAGAGAGATCCTACAATCCTAGGAGCAAACTACATGTTACTTTGAACATATGTTTTACAAATATGGGTGTTTAAAAAAAAACAAAACAAAACAAAAAACAGACCACGAAATAGCCACCAGATTGCTCCCCCACAAATCAGGACCACAGTGCAGGTGAGCAGGGATTCTTTAACTTACCCATGCTGAGGTCCCAATCCAGATCACAGCCTAAGAGCTCTTTCCCACCATGCTCTCCAACAGTGCATTGGGAGAAAGATCTAGATTGGTACTTCTTTCTTTCTTTCTTATTTATTTATCTATCATATTTCTACACCGCCCAAAACTTATGTCTCTGGGCAGTTTACAACAAGATTAAAAAGTAAAACATTAATTAAAAACAAAAGCAAAACAAAACAAAAATTTAAAAGCAAGAAATGTAAAAAACACAATTTAAAATTTTTTAAAACAATATTCTAAAAACAACATTCAAAACAATCAAAACATATCAGTTAAAAGCCTGGGTAAAGAAATGCGTCTTTAAGGACTTTTTAAAGGATGGGGAAGCTCTTATTACACTAGGGAGCGCATTCCAAAGCCTCGGGTCAGCAACAGAAAAGGCCCGTCCCTGAGTAGCCACCAGACAAGCCGGTGGCAAATGCAGACAGACCTTTCCTGATGATCTCAATGGGCGGTGGGGTTCATTACGAAGAAGCCATTCTCTTACTTCTTCCTGCTCCCCACCATGGTACTGATCTGTGGGGGCCTCCAATCTAGTGCCTATTTGATGTTAAAACCACCATATGCTTAAAGTAATGTGTAGCTTGACATCACAGGCACACTGGATTTCTACAACTTACTGACTGCAGAAGTCAAGCCATAATTGGGAAAATATCTGAATTATCTCAAGTCATTTGGTCTTACAATGCCTCCATGCATTTTTCTAGAAAAACAAGAAGTTACTGTTAATAGAAACTGTAAACTTTAACTGTAAACCACCCTGAGCCATTCTGGAAGGGCAGTATACAAATCAAATAAATAAAAATAAATAAATAAATAGAAAGACGCTGCAAACTGGTTTTGTTTACTACATTTAAAAAGCCCTTTGAAGGTGAAGGTCATTGTACAGATGACTGCAAATCCATATTGGCACTGAAGAGCAAAACATTCATACAGGACTTTCCATCCGAAACCTGAACGGCTTTTCACACTATCACAGGCGAGAAGGCATGCACACAACACAGGAAGGATATGTGCACAGGACACAACCAGCTGGCGTAAGAACAGAGTGCACCATAGCCAGACATCTGGCTCACTGAAGGGTCTTACTCACCTGTGTGGTACTATCTTGGGAGAAAATGAAGCTGTTCACATGAGCCACAGCAACCACATACAGTACCGGGCACCAGTTCTGTCGCAAGGCACCCGTGACTAGAGCCTTGAAGTACTGCCTTAAGAGGTTCAGATTGTCTTCAGGGGGAGAAAGGTATTGCTCCAGAGGCACAGGAAACTGTGATAAAGCCAAGAAGTAACAACCTGAACTATTAGGCTTATCCACAAATAAAGAAAACTGAACATAATCCATGTTAACTAGAGACGTTGGGGAGAAGGAACCCAGGATGGGGAGCAGCCTAGGGACCCCATGGCTAGAGGTTTGGGTCTGTCTGAGAATCAATTCCACAGAGGCTCCAATTATGGTGAATCAGCGCTTCCAGCGATCTCCAGAAGTCCTTCTTTCTGGCAGTTTACATCCTTTCCTAGCCCCTCTTCTCCCTTGCGATTACCTGCACCCTACTTGGGAGATCTGATAGGAAAGTGGCAAGAGCTCTCCCGGTAGTCAGTAGTATGCTGCTCCATGTCTCTCCCAGCTCACTTGTTTTCTGCTGCCCTAAGGCCATCTCTCATGAGCACCCAGTGATGACTCCCCAGGTGGCCATGGTAATGGGGCAAGTGAAGATTACGCCTTAACTGTGCGATTTTAAAAATAAATGGGTGGGTGCAAGTTAAATTAGAGCCCTGAGCCACATTTTGTAAATACACACTAATAAGGGTCTGTACCCTTCCCTTTAATATGGTGAAGTGGACCATAATTAGGGAATACAGTGAAGCATACAGTTGCTCCACTCAGAACTCACTATGCAGGCAGCAACCCACATCTTGCTTTATTTCAGTGGCTGAATAAACTGACTTCAAGTGATACCCACCTGTTGGAGTGGAACTCCTAATGCCCTCAGGGTGCTCACATGCTCTCCAAACACCGCCATCCTTAGCTGAACACTGAACCGCCTCTGCAAAGGGAGAAGCACAAAGACTCCAAAGAGGGGATCTCCAAAGGAAACGCTTTCAAACTGTTCCAAGAGGTTTATGTAGAGGTCGTGGAAAGAAGCTAAGCCAGGGAGTGGTGCATCCAGATTCAAGGAGTCTAGGACTTTGGAGTGGCAGTAAAGAGAGAGAAGAGCAGCAGTGTAGCAATGGACAGGACCTTCCAGGAACAAGTCACTACCTGTGAGAAAGACACACATAAGCCTTGCAAGTTTGGATGCAGCCGAGACGCCATGAAGGACTCTAGTTCTCCAGGTCTCCAGCAGCAGGACCCACTGCAGGTTTCGAGTCACAGTGTTGACTAGATCCATAGGAAGGGAGTTCAGCACAGCCCACTGCTTTCCTGAACCAGTCACTTTGTTATAGAGGCTGATAAGGGGAAGGAACGGCCAATCAGAAGGTAGGATGGGTCCTTTGACCTCAGGAAGAAGCATGGAATGGACAAGGTGAGTTCGTCCTTGGTAAACATCTCTAGAACGAATAAGAGCAGGCTCCAAGTAAAGAAAATGAGAGAGATAGCAGGCCTGGATAGATGGGAGATGCTGATATGCTTCTTCCAGTAAGGCACCACGGCTAGGAAGTGGAGAAATGGCAGCTGCTGAACCTGGCTGTGTCAGATTTGCCCTTGAGCTCAGGTTCAGGATGTCCGAGAAATCAGCAGCTTCTGGTCCTCCTGCTTTGCCTTCTCTGCAAATAAACAACATAAACAAACAAGAATGGAAATGCCTTCTTTATTAACAAAGAGGAGCACACATTAATACAGAGTGGTTCCATGGTAAATTTACAAATGAAAGTTGCATCAGTTGGGAATTTTCTTAAAATTTTGTCCAAACTAAAATTTATCTACATCCAAATTTTTTGCATGTAGGGCCCCACGCCACCCAAAGAGCCAGCCACTGGTGCAACCACCTTCCTCTCCTCTTTGCATGCAAGTGGAAAGTGGGGAAAGGGATAGAGTAGGAAAGGATATGGAGAGAATGTGCTCAGCTCCGTCCCTCCCCCTTTTCATTACAAGTGCATGGGGGTGTGGTGAGGCTCAAGGACAGAGGGAGGTAGTGATACAAAGCACCTGCTGTGCCAGAAAATTCCAGCCTAGAATCCTTGACACCACCTCCTGTTTCATCCAATCAGTGTCAGTAATGGGAAATGGAGGGGACAGACAGGCAAAAGATTTAGAACATATGCCCCTTGTGCCCCATGATTGTATCTTATGGCCTAGACAAATTTGCATTCAAAGGTAATTATGAGGTGTATTGAAATAATTTTTATTCATGCCATAAGTGTGGAACCTGCCAAGTACCAGCTGGAATTATCTATCAAACTGTACATCTTTACAATACTGTTGAGGCAGGACAGGAATGCAGGGAAATGTAAACACCTGAGATTCCATGGGGATCCAATGGGGGAAATGCTACAAAGCAGCTATGTATGTAGCATAGGGCACATCATAAAAGTGATGTGGGTTTAACACAGATCAGGACTAAATCTAAATCTCTACCTAGCTTTCAGGTGCCAGCCTAACTCAGCCGTAATCTCCAAGAATGCAGTGCAGTGGAGTGGAGAAAGTGTAGTGTTTGGTCTGGATGAGTTTAAACCCTCTCTTAACCTTTCTGCTCACTATACTGCTAGGGGCAAGCCAACATCTCTCAGCTTAACCCACACTACAACACAGTTATAAAGTGAGGGCTTTAGATAAATTCATGGAGGAGAGGTCTATCAATGGCTACTAGCCTGAGGGCTATAGGCCACCTCCAGCCTCAAAGGCAAGATGCCTCCAAATACCAGTTGCAGGAGAGTAACTGTAGGAGAGAGCATGCCCTAAGCTCTTGCCTCTGGGCTTCCCAGAGTCATCTGGTGGGCCACTATGTGAAACAGGATGCTCCATACAGAAATGAAATTGTGACAAAAAATTTCCTCAGTCATGTCAATGGCAGATCTCCATTACAATGAACTCTGAGCCACAGAACAAGGCCTACCTTTCCCACCACTCGTAACCTCTATAAATCTATCTTTCCCAAATGTTTTCCACAGATCCCTAAGCTCTAGAAAAAGAACAGTGTTATTCAAGGGCAGTAACAGGGAAATGGGGGGAGTAAAACTTACGGAATCAGTTTGGGATTAAAGGCAAGACCCAATAGAAGCTTGTGTGCCAGGTGCTCACTGCCTGGCAACAAACGGCTTAACAGTACCATGGCAACACAGTGATGGAGTGAAGCATGCCGGCTGTAATCCAAACAAGCAACTGCCTGCATAGAAAATAAAAATGCAATTCATACTGTAAAAATATTGCAGCCATTTCCACTGACACAGGTGTAGTGAGGTACGGAGAATACTTCAGGACAAGGTCATGAAAAAGCAAGATACCTGATGTCAAGTTGCAATAGGGGAATCTTTACCCTGCTGTATAGATCCTCAACACTTATGCCTCACGGAGCTCCCAAATCTGCCCCAAATAGTACAATCTTGTACTGGTTATGTTCCGTATGACAACAAACAAGGCAAGACTGGTTTTTCAAAATCTGATAGATTTTTGCACAGCATATCACCTCAACCTCATTTTTTCACCCAATTTCATCTTGCAGTTAGTGTACACACCTACACAAAACAAGCCTGGAAGCCCCTTGAAACTGGGTCTGCCATTGAAATTGCCAACGAAGCAGCTCTATAATCAGTCTGCTTTGTGCATCAGCTGCTTATTAACATGCTCGTGTGTGGCAAGTCTAAACGCCACACATAAACCACACTTGCCACACATAAATACAAAGTCAACAAAACTTTTCAACTTCTTTTGTCACTTTCTACAAAAGTAAAAATTGGGGGTGGGGACAAACATTGGGGCCCACCGGTTTATTTATGTTCCAGAAGCTTCACTACATTCACATGTCCCGCCCCACTTCCCTGCCAAAGGTTCTCTGATTAATAAAATGAAAACGCAATCCAGTAACAACTGTTTGAGGCAGAGAGCTCACCATCTTCTGTGCCAGTGCAAGCACAAAATACTGCAGGTGATACTCATGGTGCAGCAGCCACGCAGAGGAAAAGGACAGAGACGGTGGTGCAGTGGTCGAGCTCTGGAGCAGATAGTCATTCAGATCTTTCACATCCAGCAGAGACATGTACTGTAAACAAGCCCAACATTTGAGGATATACAACAGTACACTAAGCAGACTGGGGGGACACAGTATCCTACTATATATACTACTATTACTGCCCAATTGTTAGCAATTAGTGGGGCCACCCAATGCAACCCTGGTTTTATCCACCATCACCATTCGAGAGATCCTGCAACTCTCCATATTGGAATATCTAGGTTAAATCTGCCATTGTTATAGTGTCCTAAATATACCATCTGCCCACGTGAAGGAAGAACCATCCTAATGGCACTGTCTTAGACAAGAAGCACATATCCCCACAGAGAGAGGCTCTACACAAACCAACCAGTACTCACCTTGCCAACCAGCCCTTTGTGTATATGAGTGATGTTGTTGACAAGGACAAGAAGGGCAGTAAGGAAGGGGAAAGGTGACCTGGAGCCCACTAAGCTCATTGGGGGCTTGCCTCCAGTGAAACTTAAAGACACAATGCTGGGGAGAGACTCTGGTGCTGGAGAACAGGATAAAGGATTGCACAGAGCAGAGCATGGTCTGTGGAGGAAAGAAAGAGAATGATGAGACACCAAAAGCATTGATTTTAATGAAGGGGGGGAAAGCAACTCGTTTTAAAAAAACACCTAAAAACAGAACAAGCCATTACTAAAACAAACAAAATGCAGTTGCACAAATACAGCAATGAAAAGGAAATCTAGAACTGAAGGGTTCTCAATTGATTCATGCCTATCTTAACTCCACAATAATGGCACTTTTTTCACATCAAGTTTTTAAAACAATTGTAGGGTTATATTTTTGTTTGAACAGGGCTTCGTTTTAACTGCATGGAAAGTTCACAAACACCCCCGCACTGAACTGTGGTAGCTGGAGCATTATGCTAGGATGTGACCAGAGGCCTTGCGCGCTCTCTCTCTCTCTCTCTCTCTCTCTCTCTCTCTCTCTCTCTCTCTATATATATATATATATATATATATATATATAGTTCTGACAGAAAATCCTTCATCTGCAGAGCAGATGATGTCCTATTTTGCTATTCAGCAGACTTTCATTGGCACATACAGAGATAAAATGGGGTGCCATTTTATGAGCCTATGTAGTACCACATTGCTCCATCTTGCCTCCATGCTTTTAAACATTTACATGAAACCACTAAGTAGAGTCATATGCAGATTTGGGCCGGACAAAATCCGGCTCGCTCTCATTTTCCATCAATCCTAAGTGAAACTGATTCACAGGTCCTGCCTTCAGGCCTTAAAAAAAAAGGCACTATGCACAAGTGAATGGAAGAGGTAGAACCATTTGATGTCATAATGTAATTGTGGGTTGTAAATAGACATTTATATTAAATTGGTGGAAGGCTGATTCTCCCTTGCTGGTATTTTTGCTTGGATAGTGGATAGAAGTGGAGCAACTAACTGGCTGCTGGAAGAGGCCAGCCTATCTCTGACCTCACTTCTGAAATCCAGGGCAACTGGCAATTAAAACAGAGTTCTTCCTTGCAGCTGTTCCTTCTTTGGAAGATAACTGGTCCCAGGCTACTCTGCCCCATACTGTACTGTTCTTTCTGGGGAAGGAGAAGATGCAACTTCTCTGTGGCTTTTAGTCCTCTGGTTGATGGCAGAGCATTCTTCCCCTTGCTCCTGTAGTCCCAGGGCAGACTGATCAATGTAACACAGCTAATACAGGAGTAAAGATTTGTTATAAAGTAGCTCCTTGTGGTCATAATTTGTGAGGAATTAGGGGGCAGGAGTATCCCCATGATGATCCACGAGGAAATAGGAAAGAAGTGGATCCCTGTCAGGGCCTCAGCTGAATTGCCTCAGCTTTCTCAGGAGCGAAGGTCTCCTGCTCCCTTCAAAGAACTCTTCCCTTTCCCCCTTGCTGCCCCTTATGCCTGGAACCCCCATCCCGGAACATCCACATGATGCCTTCCTTCAAATCCCTCAGAACCTACTTTTCCCATGAAGCCTTTGATACAACATCCTATTTCCCAAACTGCAACTAAGCTTGAATACATGTACAAGAAATAACTTATTTTCCCCTCTCCAGTTACCCTGCCTCCACTGGCCTCCCCGTCTTCTGTTGTTTCCCTTGTGTCTGTTTAAGATTGTAAGCCTCTCAGGGCTGGGACCTGTCTTTTCATTTGTACACTACAGCAGCAGCAGTAACAGTCATATGTTAAGGTGATGGTCAGGACTCAGCACTTGTGCATACCATCTAAACTCTGGGCATTCCAAGCAGTTTAAATGCATTTATTCATTTTCCTTTTCTTAGCCAAGGAGCCAGTGTCAGGTCTCTGCGGCAACCAGTTCCCTTTCATCTCTCCAAGAGGCACCAAAATTTCTCCAGTCAACCTGAACTAGACTCCAAGAGTGATGAAATAGTTGCATGAATCCTTTGAAGTGGGGACCATATCACATTTCTACAATCCAGGAAATACTGTATAGTATTATGATATAAATTTTCAATGGGCTAGATGCATCATGGAAGCTTGTGCTTTAGAGCAAACTCTGTTGCTTTTGCTACAGCAGACTCACTATGGCTACTCCTCTGAAACCTATATGATATACTGGCATGGCTCTGAGTGTTCAACACACACACACACACACACACACACACACACACACACACACACACCTGCACAAAAATAACCCATACTCTATGCTATAAAGCTGTATTCTATAACCGGTACAAATGCTGCAGATTAAGCAAAGTTACATATGTTTACTTTGCTTTTGCTAGAAACAGGAGAGGACAAAGAGCTCTGCATGAGGCTGAAGAGGAATCCCAGACTACACTCAGCTCTACCTGGAACTTCAGATTTGTTGAGCTGTTCCAGTAGCCACAGTACAGCACCATATCTATAACACCAATGTATATATCCCCAGCTTGATAGTAACTTGACAGTAACTTCTCTGGGAAGGTTTTTACCTGAGCATTGCCCATAAGGTCTGCATGCCTGGCTGGCTGAGGAGAGGCAGTAGTACTTCAGAAGTCAGATGCTCCACTTCCTCTAAGCAGTCAATGGGGTTTACTGATGGCTGTGGAGAAGATGGAAAATGATTTCACCCCCTCTGAAGGCTTCTAAATGAAATTAACCCTTTATGCATAGCAAGGGTCAGACCTAGATTTTCTTTTCCTCAGGACCCCACAGATGAAGGTTCTGCTTCATAAGACTGTCCAGGACAGTAAGTTATTCTGTATGGACAAAGTCTCCCAATCCATTTGCCTGCAGACATTTCATTAAAGCACTTAAGTACAAGCTGTGCTGCCAGGCAAGGACCAGACCTGCAATGTCATAACGAATGTGATTGCCTGCCCTAACATTCCAAGTGAGACAGCCACATGATGCAGAGACCCTGCCTAAGCCAGAACAGACTCCCTTCCATGTCCAATAACTTCACCCCTTGGAAGATAAAGAGATCAATCACTTTTGGAATACCTGTTTCTGTATACAGGGATAGCAGCTGATCAAGAATGGCAAGATCTGTTAGCCAGTTAAGATACTCTTCTTCGCTGTTCATGCTCTTTAACATTGCTCTTGCTCAAAGAGCAAATCACGAACACATTCCAAATTTTAAAACCTTTTGACTGATTGCCTCAAGTAACACCCTCAAGATTGACTGCCTCAACAGATAGCCACAAGGGCTATCAATTTTGGGCTATCACAGAGGACCAATTTTGATAAGTCTCTTCCATACAACTTGAGGCAGTTCTCTCATTAGTATGATATATTAGGAGGGGTTGCCTCCAGTTGTCCCAAGATAACCCCAAGGGCTGACCCTAGATTTTCAACTGTTCCTGTCCACAGAATCATCCCAGTAAAAGATGCAGATAAATCTTCAAATGTGTGGCCGTGGGATCATAGGATATCTTCAAAAATGGTTAAGTAAGTAGGAAAGATTATATTGGAATCCACCCATAAGCTGCATCACGGTTATGTGCATACATGCTCCTGCCACACACAGACAGGAATTTATGATACTGACAGTCAGCCTGAGGCTTACAAAGAATCCCAGAAGGTAGACCACAACACAACACTAGACCACAAACTAGCCTGCAACACTTCCCATCTTGACTGTTTACCAAGACAGAAAAATATCCAAGAGATATCTGCAGGACTCACCTGCTGGCTGCAGTTATGGTAATAGACCCCCATGAAGATGACATAGGCTGTTGTAAGGGGTTGCAGTGCCTGCCAGGTATCAGATTGGGATATCTCTTTAAGGCATTTCTTCAGATTTGTTTCAACGATGGGTCTGAAGCCCGACACCTGACTCCAGGTAACTGGTGGAGGTGGAATTTGGTCACCATCTTCTGAGTCACTCCTGAAACGTAACAAAAAAAAGGTGAAATGATGGAGAGAGAATCCAAACGTTAAAATGTATGTTTAATGGATGGTTTGGATGACAAGCTGAATTAGTGCCTAATCCCAAGCAGTACAAATGAAATGGACAGTTAAAGCCAGAAGCTCCATGTCAGGATGAAAGAAAGAAAAACCAGAAAGGAAAAAAAGGAGGGGAAAACCAAGCAATTGGGAGAATAGAAGAGGAGGATAAATACAGCTACCCAGGAGTTTAGGGATCAGGCTGCATAAAGTGTCTGTCACAAACAGAAGCTTCAAGTTGAAGAGAATGCATGTCCCAGGTCACAGCATCAGTCAGTCTTTTGAACTTACTCAGTGATTCTCAAGAATGGTACATCCCATCAATTCAAATTTCTCACTAGTAGGGAGCTAAAATAATGGAAGTCCCCCCCCCCCAGCATTTCCTTGTATCAGCTTTAAACCAAAACTTTGCCATATGCCATTTTAAACACCTGGCAACCATAATATGTCCTCCATAACCCCCTCAGTTAAGAGTATCAGGACTTGAACCTACTACAGATATCTTGAACTAGAGCTAGAAAGATGAGGAAACATCAGGAAGGGGACCCAGCTTACATTATATTTATTTACATTTTTAAAGCTACTTTCATCAATTGACCCCAAAGCAGCTTCCAACAAGTTTACTACAAATACAACAGAAAATGGACCAAAGTTTATACAACAAAACACTGAATTAAAACATATACGAGCAAAGCAAAACATAACAGATATCTATATATTTAGTTCTCTTAGGTGCACCCATCACTAATCCCATGTGTGGCAGCTCTCGCGAGAGAGCTGCCTATTAGCGGCGGGGGACGGAGTGGGGAGGAGAGAAGCAGCAGCCGGGTGAATGGCTGGCCACAGAGGGAAGCGGCAGCCTAACGAATGGCTGGCTGCTGGGCGGGAGCAGAGAAGATGGGTGGCTGGCGGACAGGTGAGCGGCCCCAGCAGGAGGCTGGCTGGAGTGGCCGCGACCGGTGAGCAGGCCCAGCAGGCGGCTGGCCACGAACGGCAGGTGGGCCCAGTGGGTGGGCAGCTGGAGCGGCTGCAACCGGGTTGCCAGAGTGGGTGCAGCGACCAGTGAGCGGGCCCAGCAGACGGGCAGCTGCAGTGGCTGTGACTGGTGGGCGGGCCCAGCAGGCAGGCGGCTATAGTGGCTGCAGCGACCGGTGGGCAGGCCCAGAAGATGGGCAGCCACAAATAGCGGGCAGCCGTGACCGACGGGCAGCTGGAGCGGCAAATAGTGGGCAGGCGAAGCAGTCGCAAATGGCAAGTCGGTCTGACAGGCGGACGGGCGCAGTGGTTGTGGGCGGTTGGAGAAGAAGAGGGGAGGCTGGGAAGAATGCAGTGGGGGTGGCAAGCAAAAAAGCGGCCTGGGTGGGTGGGGACTAGGGGCGCAGATGCTCCGTGCTGAATAAGCTAGTATTAACTAATACACTACCCAAGGTTCTTCATGGTCCAAAAGCTTGAATAAGAAAGGTTGTCTTAACCAGTGTTCTAATTTATTTCATCTGTGTGTGGAATGAGTTTTGTTCCAAGCAGCAGTATCAAAGCAGTGTGCACGCACATGCATTCAGAGTGGGACCTTCCTAATTTATTTATTTTATTTATTCATTCATTCGATTTTTATACCGCCCTTCCAAAATGGCTCAGGGCAGTTTACAATTAAACCTGGGCGGGAACTAAAATTAACTGAGCAGAAATTAAAAAATGTGTGAGCATACACACATGCCTCAGAGGGAATACTACTCTTAATGTGCCTGCAAAAGGCAACAGATAAGTGAGGAAGTAGCCTCCATGTTCCACATCTCAGGAGCAAACAATAAGAAGGCCCTGTCTCGAATGCATGACAGTTGGGCCTTGGCACATGAAGCACACCCTGCCCCCTCAGAGGTTCCTGTAAGGCAGATGTATTCATCTGAGAGCAAACAGTCCTTCAGACAGATAGCAGCACGTTGTTCAGAGCCTTCAAGGTCAAAACTAGCACCCTGAACTGAACCTGAAAATGAACTCTCAAATAATACAGTTCTTTCAGTATTGGGGTGATATGATCTATCCAAGTGGTCCTAGATATTAAACTGACAGCCACATTTAGCACTAGCAGAATTTTCCAAATAACTTTTCAAGGGCAGCCCCACAGAGAGCATGTTGCAGGGTCAATGATATTGAACCACTGTAGGACCAACAGGGGTGATCTCCTCATGTCCCAGTTCCCAGTTTAGGACATCCATCAGGGCAACCAAGGCAGTGTTGGTTCCAAATCCAGGGCAGAAGCCTGATTGGAAAAGGATCAACAAGTCATCTTTGGTCAATGGAGGTAACTACAAGGTGACTGTGCAAATCAGGTCACGTGACAGAGCCAGTCAGCCTCACTCCCCCTTATACAAGCTTGCAGGCCCAGACCTGCTCTATAGGCAAAGCAAAAGACAGACTCAACTTGCTATGCTCCATACCAAATTTGAATTGGCTTGCCTCTACCTACCTTAACATCACCTTCTGGCCTTACCTGGCCTCGCACCTGTGACCTTACCTCCACTGAATTATTGGGAGCTTACTGAGCTTACTACAGAGCTCTGCCTATGAAGGGCATTCAGAAGCTCTAGCTAGTACAAGACACAAAAGCCTAAACAGGGGTGATCTGTTTGCTTCGAGACACACAATTCATGAAGCTGGTTAAGACTTGTAAAGCTCCACATATCTTGGTTCATTCATACCATCCAGAATGCTTGTCCCCCTTAGAGCCTGTCACATGTCTTTGATCTGCTGAGGATGCCAGAATAGAAAGTACCCCTTCTATGTCAAAAGCTGGGTTCAGTCAAGTCATGCACACAATAGTGGTCCCCTTTTCATGGAGTTCTTCCCTAGGGAAGTCTAACTCAGTCTAATCCTGCTGGATTTCTAGATTAAATTGAACATTTTGTATTTAAGCAGGCATAGATTAGGGGTAGTTAATTTAGATTATTTTGTGTCCTTTGTCAAGAATGTATTTTCTAGTGGAGTTGTCCAGAGTTGTTTGGCTAAAATTAATGAACTGCAATTTAATATTGGTCTATTTATATTCGTATTTGTCATGTTTTTACTACTATTCTGTGTGATGCCCAAATGCTATGTAATCAACCAAACGTGAATATAAATGAAAATAAGTAAGTTTAGCCCATAGAGGGACCGTGATATTTTACTAAGTGCTGGTTCACACATAAGAATAGCCCTGCTGAATCAGGCCCAAGGCCTATCTAGTCCAGCATCCTGTTTCACACAGTGGCCTACGAGATGCTTCTGAGAAGCCTGCAGGCAAGAGGTGATGGCATGCCTTCTCTTCTGCTGTTGCTCCCCTGCAACTAGTATTTAGAGACATGTTGCCTCTGAGGCTGGAGGTGGCCCATAGCCACCAGACTAGAAGCCATTGATATATCTGTCCTCCATGAATCTGTCAAAGTCCCTCTGAAAGCCATCCAAGCTAATGACCATTGCCATGTTCCCATGGCAGAAAATTCCATAGATTAATTATGTGCCTTGTGAAAAAATACTTCCTTTCATTGATCTGCAGGTTGCTTACCTGTAACTGTAGTTCTTCTGTTGGTCATCTGTCCAGTCACACAGATGGGCTTCACGCATGCGGGAAGAATAGTCCGGAACATCTATCAAGCTGATCTTTTTCTTTGATTGACTACCTGGGTAACTAGGCACCTCCCCATGTACCTTGCTCACATGACCCCATCCCCTTCTCCTCAGTTCTGGAGTACGCCGAGAAGTTAGGCCCTGCAGAGGGGCAGGCTGGGAGGGTGTGTGACTGGACAGATGACCACCAGAAGAACTACAGTTACAGGTAAGCAACCTGCAGTTCTTCTAAGTGGTCTATGTCCATCACACAGATGAGTGCATAGCAAGCTCCAGAAGCAAGGAGGCGGGGCAGGGCCCTGGATCAGGTAGCAAGCCCACTAATTAGAAGGCAAAAATATCTGTCACATAGGAAAGACAAGCCTTAGTTTGAACAGGAACGAACGTTGATTATCCAGGAATGTTAGCATATATTTTTACCTTTCTTTCTTTTTTCTTTTTGCAAAACATTTTGAAAACATACAACCAGGTTCCAAAAACAGTTACAGAGTCAAATCAGTCAAATACGGATTGCAGGACAGCCCTGCCAAAACATGTATCCCGTCTAGCCCGTACCTCTAAAGCATAGTGCTTTACAAAGGTGGAGGGGGAGGCCCATGTTGCGGCCTGACAGATTGCAGAGAGTGGGACGCCCCTATCAAAGGCTGTGGAGGTAGCCATAGATCTGGTGGAATGAGCTTTAAGGGGGGCCGGTGGAGACTGATCAACAATTTCATAGGCCAATTTTAATAGTTTGGACAATCCACGAAGAGCCTGACTGAACGGAGGCCCTACTGTCCCTTGAGGGAAGTCCGTAGGCCACAAACAAGGCCTTAGTGGTTCTGATGGTGGCGGTACGGTGAACGTAAAAGGCCAGGGCGCGCATGTAAGGTGTGTTCCAGAGGTGTAGAAGGATGGGAGGGGGGAACAGGTAAGGATATAGGTTGCAACCTGTGAAAGGTAGAAATCATCTTGGGAAGGAAAGTTATGTCAACTTGTAAAACAACTTTATCCTTATGAAAGTGAAGGAAAGGCGGGTCACACTGTAGGGCCCTAATTTCACCTATTCTTCTGGCAGAAGTTATGGCTACCAGAAAAACAGTCATGAGAGTTAACATTCTCAAGTCACAGGTCGCCATAGGTTCAAAGGGCCTATGCATCAGGGCAGTGAGGACACATTGCAAGTCCCAAGTAGGGATTGTCACAGCTGGGTCAGGGTAAAGATGGGATAAGCCCTTAACAATCTGTCTAACTTTTTTCAGGGCAAAAAGGGACGATTTGGGGGCAGCGTCATGCCGAAAAGCAGCAATTGATGCCCAGTGGACCCTGTCAGAGGACTGGGAAAGCCCTGAACGTTTTAGGTGAAGGAGGTAAGATAATATTAATGTCAAGGGTGCCAAATTGGGATGAGATTCGCCCCACTCTTCGGAATACAAGGAAAACCGTTTCCATTTAGTTGAGTACGATTTTATGGTAGAGGGTTTCCGACAAGCATGCAAAATGTCTCTCAATTCTGGGGACCAGAGAGCTGAATTCTCCAAGCCATTAGGCATAGGGTTTGAACGTCGGGATGCATGATCTGACCTTCCTTCATCGAGAGTAGTGATGGCGATGGAGGGAGACGTCGGAAGTGGCCCTAGGAGAGGCATAAGAGGTGTGGAAACCAGGGCTTCCGTGGCCACCAGGGCGCTATCAGAATGCAGTTCCTGGAGTCCACCTCTAGCTTTTGGAGCACCATCGGAAGTAACAGATCCGGTGGGAATACGTAGAGGAACTCTCCTGTCCAGTTGGTCGCAAAGGCGTCCCCCAGTTACCCCTGTCCCACCGCTGCCCTGGAGGCATTGGTGGGTGGACTTGCTCACAAAAAGGTCTATGGTTGGAGACCCCCAGAGGCGGAGTAAGTGATGGAGAACTTGAGTGTCCAGCCTCCATTCGTGGGAGGTGTGTGGTGTGCGGCTCAGTGTGCCTGCCAAAGAACTGGTCTGGCCCTGAATGTCTACTGCTGAAAGGTCCATCTTGTGAGAGAGGGCCCAGTGCCAGAGGCGCAGAGTCAGCGAGAGAAGTGACCGGGATCCGGTACCTCCCTGCCTGTTGATATATGTCTTGGCCGTCGTATTGTCGGTCATTACTTGGATATGTTTCCCTTTCACCTCTGGGAGGAAGGCTAAGAGAGCTTTGAAAACTGCCAGGAGCTCTAGGTAGTTTATGTGGTGCGAGGACTCCTTCTTGGACCAGTGGCCGTTCACCTCGAGGTCGTTCATGTGAGCTCCCCAGCCTTCCTCTGAAGCATCTGTAGTTACCTGTAGGTGGGGGAAGGGTCACTGAAAAGGGCACAGACGTCACAGTTTCCTCAATGACATCCACCACTGGAGGATACTGCATACGCTTTCTGGGATACACAGTAGTTTCGAATTGTGGTCCCGGTGGGGATGAAATACGTCCAGGAACCAGCACTGTAAGGGACGCATGTGGAGTCTGGCGTTCAGCAAGACAAGAGGACGTGGAAGCCATGTAGCCTAACATGCGTTGTACTGTTCTCGCAGTGTGAGCAGGGCTTCTGTAAAGGACGGTGGCTAGCTGGTGTATAGCGAGGACCCGAGCTTCAGGGAGCTTTACAACCGTAGAGACGGAGTCGAATATTACACCCCAAAATTGTATATTTTGGGTGGGCGTTAGATGTGACTTCTTGTAGTTGATTCGGAGCCCCAGCTCACTATTACTAAATTTGATGGTAAACTGCAGATGGGAAACGGAGTGTTCCTGGGGACACTGCCCCAAAAAACCAGTCATCGAGATACAGGAATATCTGGATCCCCCTCTCTTGTAGATGGCCCACGACGATGATCATACATTTCGAGAAGACTCTTGGAACCGATGACAGTCCGAAAGGCATTGCATGAAACTGGTACGTGTCATCCCCTAGTTGAAAGCGCAGATATTTCCTGTGTTGAGGGCGAATGGTAATAAGCATCCTCCAAATCTAGGGAGATGAACCACATTCCTTTCGACAGGAGTGCTAGGATATCTGGGACTGTAATAATCCTGAAACGTTCACAGTGGACATATTTGTTTAGAGGGCAAAGGTCCAAGATTGGTCGAAGACCTCCGTCCTTTTTGGGCACCGTAAAATATTGGGAGAACAGACCATCTTCTATGTGAGAAGGGACACGTTCAATAGTGCCCTTGTTGAGCAATGACTGAATCTCTTCCTGAAGGGCAGGTGTTAAAGCGGTCATCCGCTTGCCAGAATCTGGAGGGCGCTGAACAAACTTGATAGCGTAACCTATCCGGATGATGGTGAGAACCCAAGGGTCTGTTGTTATGGATTCCCACTGAGCCAGACAGGGTCACAGCCTTGAATACATCCACGGATAGTCAGGCCCACTTTGGGAAGGGCTCCTGCTTGCACTTCTGCTGAGTGACTTTTGTGTTCTGGTAGTGTCACTTCCTGTACTGCTGTTGGGGCTGTGGGTATCGAGATGGGCGAAAGGAGTGGTCAAAGCCCTGATGGGCCAGTGCACGGTGTTGGTAAGACCGCTGGTACCGAAAAGACTGGTTAAATCGCCCAGAAGAAGAGCCCATGGTGAAGCTCATGGACTTAGAAGTCTTGTGCATCTTCTGTACGCGCTCCATGCTGTCATCTGTTTGAGTGCCAAACAACATAGAACCATCAAAAGGGAGGTCTTCAATCCTAGTTTTGGCCTCTGAGTTCAGACCAGAGGAACGAAGTCAGGCATGACGGCGGAGGGCAATGGAAGTGGCGAGTGACCTGCCCATCACATCCGTGGCATGTTTAGAAGTATGTAGCAACTGTTTACTCAGTTCATAGCCATCAACCTGGAATGCTGTGAGAGTAAGTTGAAGCGATGGCTGCATGCTCTCAAAATGTTCTGATAATCTCTCCCAGAGGAGGTGATTATACCTGGCCATACAGGCCTGGTAGTTAGCAATCTTAACTCCCATGGCGGCACTTGTGTAAAGGTGTTTACCCATAGCGTCCAGTCGACGGCTCTCCCTATGCATGGGAGTTGACAGCATTTTATTTTTTGATTTAGTTTGTGCAGCCTCCACAACTATAGAGTTTAGAGGTGGGTGCTTATGTAAAAAGGGGGAATCCTCTTGGTGAACTCTATACAAATTCTCAATTTTCCTGGAAACTGAAGGCACAGAGGATGGCTTCTCCCAGAAACCTTTCGTAATGTCCATAAGAGCCTGGTTCATAGGAAGTGCCACGGAGTGTGCAGACTTTTCCTTCAGAATGTCAAAGAGAGGGTTAGCAGAGGGTTTAGCAACTTCCTTAGGTTGGATGCCCAAGGTGTGGGCCATAGTGGCCATATGGGAAGAAAAAATCTTTAGGTGAGAGCTAGAAGATGAGGAGCCCCCATCCTTGTCATGATTCTGACGTTTAGGTATGGGAGTGGCTGGGCGTGCAGATCACATTGATGATTCAGAATCAGAGGAAGAGGTGGATGATTCCAAAAAATTTTCACAGGAGAGATTGGTCCAAGCGGTGCCAAAAGAGGCGGGTCAGGTGTAGCAGGCTGAGCTGGTATTGTATGCTGACCAGATTTCCCCCGAGTTTGGAGACCAGGAGAGGTAGTAACAGTACAGACTGCCTGATGTGGCTTCCTGGCAGGGGTGGAAGCATCCCCAGGAGTAGAGTGAACAGGTCTACGGTGTTTGCGGTCCCCTACGCTGCGGGAGGGATGGTAATTGCGATCGTGTGGAGGGGATCGCTGTCTACTCCAAGAGGAGACCTCTCTCCTACGGAAGCAGGGTGAACGTGATCTAGACTGACAGTGCCTGTGAGGTGGATAAGACAGTTCATAACAGGAGCGCCCACTGCAGATGCGCTCATAACCCATGTAATAGTGTGGATACGCGTAAGGCTTCCGGCTGCAAGGTCGTTGGCAATAAAACTCCCCTGAGCTGTCTCCTGACAGCTCAGATTCATAAGGCGAGTAATAGGTGGCAGACCCATATGGGGAAGCTAAGCACCTTGCACCGTCTGCACAACAGACACGTTGATATCTAGAGTCATCTGAAAAGGGATCTGACTCAAAGGAGTACTCCTCAAATTGTGCGGTTGCCTTGGTGCCGTTTGGAAGAAACTGGGACACAGGCTGAGTGATACTGCTCCGAAATTGCTCAACTGGTCTCTCCCGGTGGGTGGGGCTAAGAGCCCTTTGTGTAGAAGGACCCAAGTGTTGCCGCCCAGATTGCTGACTCTTGGCACCGTGCCGCTTCTTTGTTTTCTTTTTCGCTACAGCGCCGGAGAGTTCCGTGTGCCGGGAGCTGTTGACAGGGTCTTGGGCATATGCAGTTCACGCTTCTCCCTGATCGCGGCTGCTTTCTGCCGAAGCCCCTCTTGGCTTCGGTGTGGAGGAATCCCTTGATCTTTCCTTCTTTCTCTTGTGTTTTTTTTAGGTCCGGCTGCCGCTATGGGAGGCTGAGGAAGCGGTTTGCCCAGTGGAACTCAAGTCCCGTGCCAGCGCAGAGGCTATAACCGCCTGCTCCTTTGAGGTAATTTGGAGGCAGAGGGACTCCCATGGGGCCCTCCAGGCGGTTGTAGTAATGCCGCCGATGGTCCGTTCACCTCCTCAGAAGGCAAAATTGGAGCGATGTCTGATTGCTCCATTACTCCACCTGACAGGGCGCTCTCCCAAAGAAATACGTGCAGCCTAGATGCTCTGTCACGTTTCGCTCTCTTTGAGAGTATCTGGCAATGCTGACAAGAGTCGGGGAGGTGGGTCTCACCCAAACAGAAAAGGCACTTGGAATGACCGTCTGCTGAGGGGAAAGGTGCCCGACAGTCAGTGTTTAAAAGTAGATTTACCGACCATAAAATGAAAAGGAGAGGTAGGAACCTCCTCTGTTGAGGTGAGGGCATTCACAGCCCTTCTTCCCCTCACTACTACTTCTTCGTCACTTTTCTTTTCTTTTTTCTTTTTACTATACATGAATGAAGAAATTATAACGCAAAACACGAAAGTGATGAAACAAACGACAGGGGAGATGAAGGAGAATAAACCTAAAATGAAAAATATCCTAAAGAACAACTTGACAGGTGTCCAGAGAGGTGTCCCCCCCATCCTTCTACGCCTCTGGAACACACCTTACATGCGCGCCCTGGTCTTTTACATTCACCGTACCGCCACCATCAGAACCACTAAGGCCTTGTTTGTGGCCTACGGACTTCCCTCAAGGGACAGTAGGGCCTCCGTTCAGTCAGGCTCTTCGTGGATTGTCCAAACTATTAAATTGGCCTATGAAATTGTTGATCAGTCTCCACCGGCCCCCCTTAAAGCTCATTCCACCAGATCTATGGCTACCTCCACAGCCTTTGATAGGGGCGTCCCACTCTCTGCAATCTGTCAGGCCGCAACATGGGCCTCCCCCTCCACTTTTGTAAAGCACTATGCTTTAGATGTAAGGGCTAGACGGGATACATGTTTTGGCAGGGCTGTCCTGCAATCCGTATTTGACTGATTTGACTCTAACTGTTTTTGGAACCTGGTTGTATGTTTTCAAAATGTTTTGCAAAAAAAAAAAAAAGGAAAGGTAAAAATATATGCTAACATTCCTGGATAATCAACGTTCATTCCTGTTCAAACTAAGGCTTGTCTTTCCTATGTGACAGATATTTTTGCCTTCTAATTAGTGGGTTTGCTACCTGATCCAGGGCTCTGCCCCGCCTCCTTGCTTCTGGAGCTTGCTATTCGCTCATCTGTGTGATGGACATAGACCACTTAGAAGAATTGCAGGTTGCTTACCTGTAACTGTAGTTCTTCTGGTGGTCATCTGTCCAGTCACACACCCTCCCAGCCTGCCCCTCTGCAGGGCCTAACTTCTCGGCGTACTCCAGAACTGAGGAGAAGGGGATGGGGTCATGTGAGCAAGGTACATGGGGAGGTGCCTAGTTACCCAGGTAGTCAATCAAAGAAAAAGATCAGCTTGATAGATGTTCCGGACTATTCTTCCCGCATGCATGAAGCCCATCTGTGTGACTGGACAGAGACCACTTAGAAGAACCTAAATGTCCTCGCCAGCAGTTTCATGGGATGACCAATGGTCCTAGTGTTGTCAGAGAGGGAGAAACATTTCTCTCTGTCCATTCTCTCTATTCCATGCATAATTTTATATACCTCTATCATGTCTCCTTGTAGTTACCTCTTTTCCAAACTAAAAAGCTCTAGATGCTGAAGCCTTGCCTCAGAAGGAAGCTGCACCAGGCCCAGATAATCTTGGTTGCCCTCTTCTGCACCTTTTCCAGTTCTACAATGTCCTCCTTAAGTTATGGTGATCAGAACTGTAGGAGTACTCCAAATATGGACCCACCATAGATTTGCATAAGGGCATTATAATATTAGCAGTTTTATTTTCAGTCCACTTCCTAATGATCCCTAGTATGGAATTTGCCTTTTTCACAGCTGCTGAACACTGAGTTGACACTTTCAATGAGCTGTCCACCGCAATCTCAAGATCTGGCCAGTCACTGACAACTCAGACCCCTCAGTGTATATGTGAAACTAGGTTGTTGTTGTTTTGCCCCAATATGCATTACTTTATACTTGTTTATATTGAACTGCATTTTCCATTTTGTCACCTACTCTCCCAGTTTGGAGAGATCCTTTATAAGAACAGAATGTATGTCACTTTATTTTTCTACAAGAAACTGTACTAGATACTTGACTAGTAGTCAATACAAGAACTGACTCAACTAAAAATCATATCTTGCAGTGATACAAGAGTTTTGTCTGTAGCATGTTATCTGTGATAGTATTTTCAAAACATGCTGTCACTGAATGTTATCAACATCAAGTGATGAACATGCATGCGTGAATCAGACTTTAGGCTAAATTCACACAAAAAAGCAAATTACACCTGCAACAGTGTGTTTCTTTGCTGCTGAAGCAAGCATCCACCAATCATCAGTGGCTGAATTATCAGCATTCAGCCTCTACCAACGTGGCTGAATGCTGAGATTTTTATACCGTCTGGCCCTACAATCTACCAGATCCCGTTTATTTTGCTTCAGGGTGCTCCTACACTTGCCCTTGTCACTCAGACGTCATTACATCAGCCTACAGTGCTTCACTGAGCTCGGTATTTACACCCACCCGAGTGATTACATTTTCAATCAAATTCACCATCTACCTTCACTTCTACAGCAAGAATAAATACTAACACTCACTGGACTCAGTACTGAATCCATGGAGAATACCGTTTTTAACAGTAGAAGCTGGTGGATCCTGGGATGGGGCGGGGGAGCACTAGGGTGAGCTGTTGGTGGGTGGAGCCACAGGTAGTGAGAGGTGAAGCCAATTGTGGGCAGCTGCAGAAGTGGAGGCAGAATTAGGCAGGTGCCTTAGCAATAACTGGCAAAGTGTAGATTTGTAGCTGACAAGTGGGATCAAAAGACAAACACACACATAAGCACACAAATCTAAATTGCTCATCAGCAGAGATACAGAGAAATATAGACAACCTCAATTACTTTATTGTGCTTAATAGGAATACAGTAGTGTGTAGATTTGTAACTAACATGGTAGGATCAAAACACAAGCATGCACACACACACACACACACACACACACACACACACACACACACACACTGTACAAGTCACAAAATGTGCAGACCAACTACAAAAGGCTGCTTCTGTGGAAAGTAAATGCATTCTGAATTCACCAGGGCAGCTCTGTCTGCCTGATCATTTAAAAAACGAATACTACTAATCATAAATGACAAGAAAGAACTCTGAGCCAGCGTGGTACAGATGGCAACTGCACATGTGTGGTGGCCTTCAAAATGGCCACCAGTACACAGAGGCCCAGAACGGGCCAAAAACCGCTCAAACTGGATCATTTTGAGACTGGAGGGAGACTGGGGAGAGGGCGAACCTCTGGAAACACACACACGCACCCCATGGAGGCAATAAAGTCAGTTTAAGTTTTTTAAAAAAATTATGTTTGAACCCCACAACTGGTTCAAATTTGAGCCAAGCTGGGGGATGTTCAGGGGACTCGAACCAAAGCGGGCAAACCTGTTTTGTGCACACCCCTACCCCTGGGCCCAAACCTGTTCCATTGCCCTTCTTCCATGCTACCTACCCTGCTTGGGCATGCTCTGTCTGCCTGATGCCTGCAGCTGGTTGGCTGCAAAGCAAGCAGTGCCAACTCTGCGTGTCCAGGGTCTATGCACTCCATCCAGTGGGGATGGTGAGGCACACAATGAAGAAAGGGAGGGAAGCAAAAAGCTCTTCTTCCTCCTCCGCCTCACTCACTCTTCCATTTCCAGCACTGCTCTGGTCTATCCAGCACTGCATTTTCCTGTTCCAGAAGATGAAGCCAGAGAACTGCCATGCTGGAGAGCAGCAGGGCTACAATGGACTGACGAGCAAGCAAATGGACTGCTTTTCCCAAGTGCTGTTAATGTTTTTTCCCCCTTTTCAACTGTTCCTCAGTCTCTTCTTATCTTCTTCCCCAGCATTTTGAGTCCCCCTGATCAAAAGGATTGGGAATGGCATGTTGAGGCTAAGCAAAAAGTCCACTCCACTCATTTTCTCCTAGCAGAGGGAAAGGGCAGGGCAGGCTGCAAAAGAACAGTGTCTTGTTCCAAAGTCTAGTCCCTGTCCCTGTCCCTGTGATCGGCTGCCTCCCAACATGTTCAGAAATAGTGCGTGTTTATTTCTTCTGCTGCTTTGCCCTGTTTTTACATGATTTCCTTCCTTGTTTCAGAGGTGCCCAGGGTTTCATTGAGGTTGGAGCACAAGAAAAGCCTCTTATACAGAATGGCCACTCATTTTCTAGCTCTCCAGCATAAGGCTCCTCTGGCTTCATCTCATGCTGGAAGAGGAAAGTGCTGTGCTGGGGAGACAAGAGCATTGCTGGCGATGAAAGGGGGAGCGAGAAAGAACGCTTCCTCATTAACACCGGTAGCAAGCTCCCTTTCCTTTCTTTGCCATGCACACTACCACCACCCTAGCCCCACTGGATGGAATGCACTGACTCTGGGCAGACAAAGCTGGCACTGCTTGCATCAGGCACGGAGAGCTGGTGTCAGGCAGCGGGAGGTGGGGCATAAGAGGGGTGGTGGAGCAGGCTCTTGCCTCGGAGCTGGCAGACCCAGCGGAGCACAACCAGGAGGGTTGTAAGGACTCTGTGAGGAAGAAGAAGAAGGGGAAAGGGGCAGTGGCCACGTGTTTTGGCCCAGGGTGAAGAGCCAGCAAAGGTGGGACGTTGCATTTTTGCCTCAGGCAGCCAAAGACAAACAGGCCAGCCCTGCATGCAAGTGCCTGCAGCAAAAAAGTCATACACCACCTCTGGCTGGAGGACTGCAACATCTGCCTCCCAGGTACCTGGCACATCTGGCTGTGTGATGCTGACTCTCTCAAAAGCAATTGCCTCCTGTCAGAGTCACCCTTCCTGCTTAGTATTTCCCATGCTTTCAAAGTGACGATGTCAGGTAGAATACCCAGAGCTAACACTTTAAAATCATCCTGTTTGCATTTCAAAAAGGAATTTAAATGTGAATGATAACTGCTATAAAGACATTTTTGCCTTCTACCATTTGCACTGTTCACCTTTTTTTCCTGCACTAATGTTTAAACACAAAAGAATTGGGCATGCTATCTTCACATTGTTTCTCATGAAGTCTCTGGGATTTTTTTAAATTGTCAACAGGCTACATACAGCCTTTGTATTTTAAAAGCCTCCAGTCCTACACTGCAATTAAGAGAACCACAGGGATGTGGTTATTCCAAGCTACATTTAAAAGACCAACTCCCTCCACATTACTTTGCGGGCAATTGGCTTGCCCTGTTATTTTAAATCCATTTCTTCATATGAAGTGCCACCTACCCATCATGGGTCATGAGAATTCTACAGCTGAGTTCCAGCTGAGAGGAATACTTGGGAAATTGCTTCAAGTATATTTCACAGGGAGCAAATGCACTAACTGCTACTCTCTTTGTAAAGAAGCACTCCTTTGACATTCAGTAGAATTTCAGCGAAGTCTCAATTTATACAGGACAGTACGAAGAGCGGACACGTGATGGCACCCTCATTTCTTAAAAAGGCGATTGCCACAGTTCAGGCTCCAAATAGTTCTCTCTAATATAAGCAAAGAAGGTTGCAGTATACCAATTCTCCCACAATTTACGTCTTGAAAGAACCTGGTCTTGTGAATGGTCTTCTTCCGAGTCTTGCAAGGCAATTCAGCCTTTTCAGAAGTCAAACATCCCCAATAAGAAGTGTGGCGCATGGGAAGAGAGCTGGTCTTGTGATAGCAAGCATGACTTGTCTCCTTAAGCTACGCAGGATCTACCCTGGTTGCATATGAAAGGGAGACCAGAAGTGTGAGCTCTGTAAGATATTCCCCTAGGGGATGGAACCACTCTGGGAAGAGCATCTGGACTCCAAGTTCCTTCCCTGGCATCTCCAAGACAGGGCTGAGAGAGATTCCTGCCTGCAACCTTGGAGAAGCCGCTGCCAGTCTGTGTAGACAATACTGAGCGAGATGGACCTATAGTCTGACTCAGTATATGGCAGCTTCCTATGTTTCTATGAACACTCTGATCTTTTCATTAAACTGAATTCCAGGCTTTTAACTGGAATTAATTTTGATAATTTATTTTAACGACTTGTTTTAGGAGATTAATCAGTTTTTATTTTTTTAATATTGTTTTAAATTATGTATACCACCTAGAGACATACATATCAGCAGGATAGATAGACAGATAAAAGTGCACACAGACTGTGTGTATCCAACCTCTAAGGCTGAACAAAGAGAGGCTCCCACCCTGCCTGCAAGCTGCCAGAGGCTTCTGCCTATTCATGGTTGGAATGCCGGACATGAGCAAACTCTGTCTGACCCAACAAGGCACAAGTCTTCTGATACCTGGCATTGATCACTAAAAAGGGTAAGCTGTTGGAAAAAACAAATCAGAAAAACTCAAGGCATGGTCTGAAGGCACAATACAGTAGTCTTGCTGAAGCAGTTCTGGGTTTGAATGGATGATTACCTAGGAAACCCGTGGGGACACTGGCTTATTTTTCATAATAAAATAAAGACAGAATATATATGTAATACAGAATAAATCATGTAAAATATATGTTCTAGAGTTTAAAAAGAAAAACCCTGCCTTTTAAAAACTATTTCCTGGCTTATTTTGTTTTATTGTAGCATGTTTTTTTATTTAATTTGTGTGCCTTGGGTACTCTTTAAAAAAAAAGAGAGAGAGAGAGAGAGAGAGAGAGAGAGAGAGAGAGAGAGAGACAGACAGGATATTAAATATAATCAATTTTAAAAACTCTAACACAAATGAACATTAAGTTGAATCATGTGAACCCACCTGAAGAATACATTGCTCCCAGATTTCCAAAGAGGAACAGCAGAACATTGCCCAATATGCTTTTTGAAAAAAACATACATAAGAGGACAGGCAAGAGACAATTACCTGCTAAGCTGGGCCTGTAGTTCTGCTCCGCAGCCTGCAGTCTTTGTCACGTGGGTAAGCAGAGTCACCATGGCTGCAGCTCGCTGGACCGAGAGCTCAAATGTAAAGTTATTTTCCTGAAAACTGCTGACTAAGTGGGACAAGGATGGAATCATTTTCACTAGCACAGGATAGAGATCCCTGTAATTTGAGAAAAGCAACAGAGTGACATGAGCTAATAGTTCAAAGCACTTTGTTTACCCAAGTCAGAAGCCAAAATCCCATGATCAAAAACTTCATAATTTTGTGAATTACAGTAATTTTTAAAAGGTTTTTTTAAATTACTTGGTAAGAAAAATTAACCGGTTTCACAGAAAATTTCTACTCATCATATCTGGTAGCTAGTTTGAACACAGAATTAGAGTTCTAGTGTTATAAGGCTCATACTCGTGTTTTTATGGATTATAGGCCCATTCTGCTTGTGACTGTCAGCTGGGAGAAGCTAGGTCCTCATGCCATAAGGTGCCTGTGCCTCCTGCCCTCCACTAACAAATGGCAGACCTAACATGTGGCCGGCCCCTGGTTAAAAAACAACAACAGTGCTATTAAAGATATTGAATCAACAGATAGGCCACCCTGTCACTGCAGGAACATCCTCAATCCTATCCAGTCCCTATCAGCCTGACTTCTGGTTTGGTTACTGCACTAATTGGCTTCGTAGTCTGTCAACAATCTTGACTTGGAGATTTAACTAGGGTAAATAAACCCTATTGCTCTTATGGAATATGGCCTTTTACACCTGATCATGTGGGGAAGATACACTTCTCTTCCTCTCCTCTGCTGTAGTATGGTGCAGACTAATGTTCAGCTACTGCAATAAGTTGGTGAAGAGGGAATCAACCACAGGAACACTAAACCTTTTACAGCGACAAGAGAATTTTCTTCCTGCCATGGAAACCTTATGAAACATCCACACTAATATCTGACAATCCTAATGGAGAGTGAAATTTTTCTGCACCACATCATGGTGAGGTTTATGAGGGAAGACACTAGATAGGGATGTACTCAAAATGTGATTCAGCTTCCAAATCGCTCCACAATCCTTTTAAAACCGAGGGCATCCACAGCCCCTTTAACACAGAGGAGATCAGGTCCATCCCTGCTCCTCCTCCGCTTGCCACCGCTTCTGTACTGGTGGCTAGTAGCTATCAGTGCTACCAGCAGTGCTCTCCCCAGCTGCTCCCGTGTGGCACCTACTCAAACATGGCCTCTGCACCGCACAGGGGCAGCTGGGGAGAGTGCCACTGGCACACACTGATAGCTGGGGGGAGTGCCGCCATTATGGAAGTGGCGGCAGAGGAGGAGCAGGGAAGGACCTGCTCTCCTCTGTGTTAAAGGACCTGAGGAAGCCCTTGGTTTTTAAAGGCACTGTGCAGCAATTCAGAAGCCGAATCGCATTCCGAGCACATCCCTAACACCAGATTATGTACCACATTCTGAAAAGCCACACACACTACTTTTACATATGTTTTTGAGCCATACCTGTAAAGATCGCAGGCCTGGCCATAACCAGCGGACACAGCCCACAGCCGGAATGCCTCAGTGGTCATCCTTATGGCTTCCTCTGTCCTAAGAGAAAGGTCTTTGGGATCTTCAGCTATGAACCGACTCAGCCGACGCTTCATCTCAAACTTATTAAGCTGTAAATAAACACGCACAAGACAGCTGAGTTCAGATGCAACACTTTGGGGGTGAGGGCAGGGCGAAGGGAAGAACATACTGACACCCAAGGCATTGAGGACAATATGAGCATCATGTGGGAATGGACACACTAGCAGATGGCTCTAAAAAGAGATTTAACTCAAGGAAGGTAAGCACATTAATGGTTGTTAGTCTTGATGACTATATGCAGCCTTCAGGTTCAGAGTCAGAATGGCACAGAATACTAGTTCTCAGGGTCAATAGGAAACAGAATAATTGCCTTCATAACCTGCCTGAGGGCTTCCTGGAAACATCTGATTGGCCACTGTGGGAAAGAGGATGCTGGACTAAATCAGTTCCCAGACTGGTTTGCATAGCAACAGGAATAGAAGGTTGTTATCTGTACCAAAAGGGCTAACAATCAGAGACCAGGAACAGCCACTGAAGTGACACTATGCTGAGGTGAACAATTGCTTTCCCCCTGCTAAAACCTTAAGTGGCGCAGCAGAGAAATGCTTGACCAACAAGCAGAAGGATGCCGGTTTGAATCCCTGCTGGTACTATATCGGGCAGCAGCGATATAGGAAGATGCTGAAAGGCATCATCTCATACTGCATGGGAGGAGGCAATGGTAAACCCCTCCTGTATTCTACCACAGAAAACCACATGGTTCAGTGGTCGCCAGGAGTCAACACCAACTCAAGGGCACAACTTCACCTTTACTTGAAAAGATGCACCTTACCCAGTTAGCAGGGGTAACATCAGCATCAAGTAGGCACAGGCAGAGAGCACCCCAGAAAGACAGAGGGTCATTCTCACAGACAGTTCCATCATCCTCTGTCCAATCTGGAAACTGCCTTTCAACAGCATCCCATGCACATTTATTCAGCTATATATCCCACAGTGTAACCCATTGTGCTTGGGCTTACTCCCAAGTAAGCATGTCTAAGATTGCAGCCTGAAAGCAACAGTGATTTAGGGAGAGGAGGGGATCTGGCATTTGACTGAGCAGGAAAAAGCCTACTTTCTGGTCACTATCTTTGGTTAAAATTGTGGCCCCCTGATGGGACAAAAAGACCCATAAGTACTAATAATTGACTTCATTTAATACTGTTAGTTAGTTTTAATGTAATACTGTACTGAAAATTAACCTTGGCCCCCACATACCAAGTCATGATTGGTTCTGGCCCACTGGGGTATTTGTGTTGGGCACCCCTGGTCTATAGCTTCTGGAGGAAGTGAGGGACTAGCCACTTTGTCCCAGTTTTTTGCAAATTGTACTTTTTGCCCCATTTAACGAGCTAGTGGAGAATCTGTGGCTGACTGCAATACTCACCAGCCTGGCAGCTATGTTGCGCCCTCCAGATGCCACAACTCTGATTAGTTTCATGGCAGTGGCACACGGAACTCCATGCAGACTAAGAAGCAACTGCTCAGGTTCAGCAACTCTTGGATCCCACTGGGTGGGCAGGAACTCTCCAATGACAGTCTCAACCAGGCGGGGGCAGTCCAAGACCTGAAAACACATATAAAAAGATAGCTAGCAAAACAAAACAGCTGACTTATCATTGCAGTAATGCAGATTTTAGCTGCTTGGCAAAGCATATCAAGAAGGTTTGAGATAGTTTCCCTGTGATCTCTCTACTTCATCATTACCACCAATTATTCACATTCTCACTGACTCAGTACACGAAGACCTACCCGACAGCATGCTTCAGTGGAGTGCCTTGCTACACGGATCAGAATATCTAGGATTTCTAGGACTACCAGAGGTACAGGTCGCATCACTTCCAGAATGTATCTCAGACGATGAAGAATTCTGGTCTTCAGAAGTCCCTGGGAGACAAATTTTTAAAAGCCTGACATTACTTGATGTTTCAGAAGCTACAAAGTATCTTTGATGTAAATTTATTTCTATTTTATAGATAGCAGCTTGCTCAAGAAAGCACCGTGACCTCCTTCAAGAAAGTGGAAGAGCTCAGTAGAGAATCCAAGAATGAGGTCAATGTGTGTACTTGTCAATTCCATCATCAGGTGATAACAGATCACACACTATAGGCAGAGCTTCCACATCACCCCAAGCACAACACTTCTCATCTGAGAAAATCGATGCATGCATGTAGTCATGATTCCATATATCACACTTACATGATATAACCCTTAAAAGTATCAAGGCACAGCACGACTGAACTCAGACATGCAGGAATGTCTAAGGTTTACTCAAGGGTTATCTTGACAGTTTCTTGAACAGCCTTGTACTTAACCCCATGCCGCCCCCCGCAGCACACACACACTCCCAGAGCTACCCAGAAAAGAAAATTTCCACTTACTTGCCTTCTTTGGTACAGGTGGTGGGGCTTAGCCTTATTTATGGCAAGGCTTCTGTCTCTCAACTATTCAGGCCTCTGCGCACACACAGAGGTCATGCTAATGGTGGCCATGTGTCCGCAGAGGCCCAAAACGGGAAGCAGCCTACCCGGCCTGTCATTTGGGGCATTGGAGGAGCCCTCGCCACCATTGTGTTGTTTTTAAAAAGGTACCCCACCCCCACATTTACTTTCAGTAAAGCCCTTGACTTGTAAAGAGGAATCCTTGCCAGATTCCCCTCTACAAGTATACCCATCAAGCCGGTCCGGGTGGCTCGACAGCCGGACCGGACTTGGCCCTAGGCTCAACCGAGCCCGAGCTGCCCGAGGAGGCTGGAATACGAACTGGATTCGAATCAAACCAGGAAAACTGGCTCCGCGCACATCCCTACAACTTGCACAAATGTAATGTCCAGGTCACCGACCATGACCAAGCAAGTAGTTAGCGACAAAACTGCTCTCGAGGTTTTCACTGTGAAGACTTATCAAATACTTAGGACTGAATTCCTGTCCATTTTGTTCACAGAGAGCAACATGTCACCTCATTGAGCTGTCTCTCTCTGGATCATCAATAAATAGAGAAGAAGCAGGGAGCTTGCAAAATACAGAGATAATGAACAGAACTGGTGGTTGTGTCTGACCTGAACATCTCTTATAGCACAATGACACTGCAGCAGTCCCAGCATTTCAAGAATCATTGCCACCGTTACTATGTGGCCGTTTTAGAGCCACATACTCTCTCTTTGAAACATTAAGAATTAATTTGAAACATTAAGAATACAAAGAATCCTATGTAATTTCACAAAAAGGATCTATACAGTGTCCACTTTTTCTTTTCAAAAAAGCTAGCAATTTTCATCAAGTTCTTTTGTTACTTTCCCCTGTTTTTTGTTTTGCCTATTGCTATTTAATTCATTTCAGGGTTGGTTGTCATCACTGGCAACTTGTAGAGCTTATGTGGCCCCAAAAGGCAGGCTATAAGTATTGAAATAAAGGATCACTGCATTCATGCATAGAGCTCCTTAGTTTAATTAAATGCTTTTATTATTATTATTATTATTATTATTATTATTATTATTATTATTATTAACATTTATATCCCGCTCTTCCTCCAAGGAGCCCAGAGCGGTGTACTACATACTTGAGTTTCTCCTCACAACAACCCTGTGAAGTAGGTTAGGCTGAGAGAGAAGTGACTGGCCCAGAGTCACCCAGCAAGTCTCATGGCTGAATGGGGATTTGAACTCAGGTCTCCCCGGTCCTAGTCCAGCACTCTAACCACTACACCACGCTGGCTCTCTTAGCAAGCAGGCTGAAAAATATCACTATAACTGTGCTTGTTTTTATCACTTTATAAAGAAATCATTTTATATATGCAAGACAAAAGTTTGAGTTTGAGTCAGCAAAACTCCACCAGCACACAACTCAGTAAAGATTATAATAGTAGCTGACATCCAGAGTAAGTTATTTAGTAGTACTACTCTCAAGTTACTCTAAAGGACTTTGGTCAAGTAATTTAGTCAGGATGTCGGCTACTGTTTTGTTGCTGAGATTCTGCACATAGTCAGAAGTTCACCTTTACAACATCATATCGTGCCACATCTGGGTCTGGCTTATTTTCATCCTTTGCTTTACTTCCCAGTGTCTTTTCTATTACAGTTTGTTCATCCTCCTCATCTTCCTCTTCCTCATTGTTTGGGATAAAAGGGTAAACAGCCATGCCCTGGTACCATGAAAATGTCTTGTCAAGATACTCCTGGAAGGAAATGAAATATAAACTAATACTTGTTGGGCTTTAATGGAACAGGGGGAGGGAAAGAGGGAGTCTTACAGGGCACTGTGGCTCAGTGGCAGAGCACATACTTTGCATGTAGAACGTTCAGTCCTGGGTGTCTCCAAGCAAGTGGATCTCGCTAGCAGGCCTGGGAAAGACCTCAGCCCAAATCCTTGGAGAGCTGCTGCCCATCAGAGTAGACAAGGGGTTCTCAAACTTGGCTTGTTAGCCTACAACTTCCATCATTCTCTGCCACAATAACCAAAGGCCATTGTGGCAGGGGATGATGGGAGTTATAGGCCAAAACCATCTGGGGACACAAGTCTGAGAATTCTTGGAAGAGGCAACACTGATCTAGATGGTCATAATGCAACTACATGCAGACCCAAAGCTATTCTACCAATATGAAGTAACAAACAGTACCGCATTAGTATGTATCTATTCCACATTAAAGAGGTTTAAGTGATACCCATCTTTGAACTAGACAAAATTCTACTGAAACAGAGACACTGTGCTTTTTATCAGGGTATACATTCCAGCACACACTTAAGCACCATTCAGTGTTTACTAGATTATGCTCTTAGAAGCAGATAGGAGAATCTGGTTGGGAATTACTGGTTCTGCCACTGAACCTTAATGATGATCTTCTAAGTCTTTACTCCTTAACAAGAGCCTTTACAATCTGATGAAAACAATATTTTAAATGTCACTAGTTTATCTTATTCAAGCTCTGTATATACTTCCTGTGGTCTATATATCCTGAAGAATATAAATGATGTGGCAGTCACATTGATCATACATTTCACTTTTTAGGTGGTGTCCCCCCCCTCTCAATTAAGTGCACAATTACCATCTGATAATATCATTTCTCATTTCCCAAAGGTCACTTGACATCAACACAAAACGAAAAGGCCATTAAAAATGATATTTTGCCCTGAATATTTGTTCTAAAAAAATGAAAACTAAAATTTTTCTGAAAATAATTTGAGCTTTGTTGTCAATCTGATCACATTTATTTAGAATTTAACAGCTTTTAAAGACTTCATTTTCACTTTAAAGCTACTTTCTTGTAAAGCTAGCTAAATTTAATGCTAGTTACATTATAAAGAGAATTTCCAATTAATATACATTTACTAATATACGACCTAAAGTGGTCCCTTGAATGTGATCACTCAGATCTACTAATTGCTTCATTTCTAATGCAATCATCACTGGGGTGAAGGGAGTCTTGCTCAGAGGATCAGTGCACACAAATATAAGGACAACAACTTAAATCAACTTTATGAGGTCACTTAAGAGGTTGGGACAAGTGGATTAAGGAAATCAGAGCTCTATTCCTATAGTTACCAACAGTCAAAGCATTTTGAATGGATTCATGTTTTCTAAAGATAGAAACCTCATCATCTGAAGAAACCAATAGTGCATGGAGAGCATGGACAGCGGCTGCAATGACATTATCCACTGGGTCATCCAACGAGAAACGGAGCAAGAAAAGGAACCCAGCATCAAGCAAGACACGTAGGACGCTTCCTTTCAGCATGGAGACAAACTCCCCGGCCTTGGCCTGAAACACAACCCACAAAGACAGGTTTAAGGTGGGGGACGGGGGCATCACCAATGTTGTGGAATCTCAATACCCCCTTGCAGCATCAGCTTTTGAAAACAGAGGTTGCAATCACAATGAAATAGACAAATACATAAACATATCAATTCTGTAGATTGTATTCCAACTACAAAACCAAGCTCTTTTTAACTGCAGGATTTCCCTTCTTTTAATTCTAGCAATCTTAAACTAGGTTCTCAATAGATCACTCGCTTAGAATTGTAATGGGTGAAGATCTCTCAAATGTCTTTTAATCCTTAAATTTGTGGAAATGACTGGATATTGTAATCAGACCTTGTGGGCAGTCCAATATGTCACCGAGTAAGGCCAAAATAAAGTAAATAAGCAAATAAATAAATAAATCCCCTGGACTAATTACATAATGTACATGTTCTGCATTAAATACCCTGGTGATCTGATGAAGGGTCAGTGGCTTACACAGAATCAGAAAAAACTCAAGAGGAACTTACTGTAGTTACACCTGCTACCATCCTGTTACTTCCATTTCAACAGTTGCAATAGCTATATGAGAGATCATGTATCTCTACCAAAGTACAGCTGAAGAGGAGCAGAATTCCATACAAAGTTTAACTCACCTTCTGGACAACATGGCCTAGCACCTGTAATGCCAGGGTTCTCTGTTGTATCACCTGGCTGCGAGTCAAATGGAAGAGTTCTTGGAGTGAGTAGCCAGCCCTCTATAATCAGAACACACATCCAAAACAGAATCATTAAGTAAAAGATGACTGCATAAGATGACTTCTATAACTACTTATTTCCAAGTTACAGATGAGAGGCCATCCCCTCATCTGACTAAAACATCTGAAAGGAGCACACACAGTCAACATATCAGCCAGGCAAAACCATTCTTCTGCCAATTCCACTACTCAGTCCAGACCACAGTAGGCCCCACAGTGCAGGTTCACATGTTCAAATGCATGGAGAGAGAGAACCGCAGCCACTGAAGTTGCCTCAATACATTGGGCAGCAGGTGAGAATGGGCTGTACCCGTGCACGTACAGCCCATTCTCACTCAATGTGCAAAGGTCAGGAACTGCAGTTCCATTCCCTCTCCATGTTTCCAACAGACATGAGGACTGGGCCACAGGGATAGGTCTAGTAGGAAATGCAGACAGCAAGGTCAACAAGGTATATGTACTAAAGGCTGGGAAATATATCTGGATCACTACACAATCAGACCAAGGCTAAGATAGGAATTCCTTTCCATTATTTCAGCCAGACTCTGAGTAAATACCAAACCAGTGTGTGTGTGTGTGGGAGGGGGAGCAAGCATCCTTCGGTACTCTAGGAGAGCTGCCAAGGCACCCTTATGCTGAGAGCACACCCCTGCTCCTGCACCCAGCCAGTGAGTTTGCAGGCAGGGAGCGTGGGGCACACCCCTCTCCTTTCTAGCCAGTGTTTCACTGAAATGCTGGCGGGCTCAGGGTTATTTTTCCCCCTGCCTCGATCTTTGCAAGGTGGGGGGCGAGGGACTAAGCCAGCCAGCATTTCAATGAAATGCTGGCTGAGAAGAACCCCTAGTGGCCACTCCCCATGTCCATGTCGATGAGGGGGCATGGTCAGTGCCTGGATGGGGCTGAATAGCCCCTGAATGCGAGGCAGAGAAAGGAGCTCCTAGTCAGTGATTCAGTGAACCATTGATTGAGGGGGAACTTTGCAAAGGACCTGAATAGCCCCGTCCTGGCACAGACCACACCTCCTGCATCTGATATGGATGCAGGGGGTGTGGCTTGGGCACATGCATGCCAACACGTGCACAATAATCTATGAAGAAGGACAAGACCTTGTCCTACAGCCACCAGTAAGCTCCCTATGCACCTATAACAAAGTATTCACAAGAAAACCTTTCACCAGTAAGCTCTATTGCCCCATCCAACATCCTAACCCTCGTTCAGATAATCCCTAATGCCCCACGAGGAAAGTGGGGAGATTTTTCAATATCTAACATGATTGTGGGGGGATCTTCCTGATCTCATAGTACAACTTTCAGGTAAAGCAATTTTTTTCTCTGTTGTTTCTTCTTCTTCTTAAGCACTAATGTATATTGTCTCAGTGCAGCATCACTAATCATCAACTTGCTTTTTCAAATTATCTAGCCCAAGATTAAAAGCAGAAAGATTGCCAGGAGTCAAACATGCTAAGTAACAGCAAATATACACTTGTGTTCTAAAACAGTTTTTCCTTACATCTGCTTCCTCTCCGTGATGGTGCAGGCCCATGTGTGTAGGGAAGTCTTTATCTGGGGGAATAAGTTCTCCTTTCAGACTGAAGCGTGCTTGCATCCCCTATAGAGGAAGAATAGAAGGTAATTCTGTTCCCCCACCATGCCATCCAGCCCTTTAAACTTAGCTGCTCGCATCTAGTAGAATGTATATATCCTAACCCTGTTACCCACACCTACTTTTGCAACCCTCCCCTGATCACATGTTCTAGGAAAAGGGAGTGTGAATGATTTAATTGGATGAAAATGTGTGCCTTGACTTCTAGAATGCACTTCATATGAGAGGACCTTGAAGGTCAGAGGTTCAACTTTCAAATATAATACATACATATATTCTGACAGGGATGTCCTGATTAGGGATGTGCACGGAACCGGTTCAGAGGCCCTTTATGGGCCTCCGAACCGGTTTGAAAGACCGACACTTCAGCCGGTTCAAAAGCGGTAGGGGAATCCCTTTAAGGGTGGGGGAGGTTGCTCAGACCCCTCCCGCTGCATTGCTCCCGCCAGCACTGTCTTTTAAAATTGTCCAGCGGGGCGGCAGCATACCTCCTTGCTGCCCCAGTGCCTCCTCAGACCGGAAGTGACCAGAAGTTGCTGCTGTGCATGTGCACGTCACAGCGGCGACTTCCAGTCTGAAGAGGCAAGGAGGTACACTGCCACCTCGCCAGACCATTCAAAAAGGCAACACTAGCAGGGAAAGTGCAGCAGGAGCAAAAAGAGCACCCTCCCCCACGTCCTTAAAAAGATCCCCCCGCCCCACCTCTGAACCAGCAGATGCCGGTTCTGTGCACACCACTAGTCACAATTTGCAACTCAGTTTTAGCCACAATGCTAAACCTACCCTAGTTAAACATCAGCTCAAATGCATCTACCGTATTTACCCAATAGAAGATTACTCTGAATTGAAGAAGATCCCCTTAAAAATAGAGGTTAAATATAGGTTAACTATATTTACCTGAAAGGAAGAGGACTCTGAATTTAAGACAAACCCCCAATTGCTAACCTTGCTTGGAAAAAAAACTAGTCTTGGATTCAGGTAAGTATAGTACTTGACAGTGACTTTGCAGTCTCATTGCATATTAGTAGCGGAAGAGGTGGTGGAAGAGAAAAGAGAGAAAAAGAACTGCATTTTAATTCTTCTAACCTTTCTGGTTTTCCTCTGACGAGGCTGCGGAAGGTCCTTCATCCACTCCAGCTTCTCAAACTCCACATTGTCCATGTGGAGCCATTCTTTTTGAGGCTTCACAGGAAGGTCATCTTTTAAGACAGACAGAAAAAGAATGCTCTTCATGGACATGAAGAGAGCACATCACTTTCTTTGCCAACATTTTTAGCAGTGCAAAGTGCTTCAGATGCTGCTTTTTTCACAACAAAGTGGGGGAAATATTGAAATTGAGTCTTCAATATATAAACAAAGATCTGACAAAAATTTAATCTCCCATAAGATCTAAAAACGAACTGAATGCTGCCATTAATGAAATTCACTGATGAAGTGAAGATGAGCTGAATATCAACTTGGACGTGAAATGAATACAATGAGCTTAAAAGTCAAGAGGAGAAAAATAAGACTAAAGATTTAAAATGCACTCCAGCAACACCTATAAGAAGAGAACCTGAAAACAAAGATACTGAGGAGAGAATCTAGGAAAGAGCGTTCCAACCTTTTCCTTTATACTCATATTTATATTTTAAAATAAATACAAGTACCATTTTCATGAGTACCACTGCCATAGGAGACAGCTGCCATAAGCAGGAGTGGGCAGCTATCCACACAGTTATCCCTGCAATGAGGGAGAGGCTTCTCTAGTTGCTACTGCCTCCTGACATCTCCTCTGTTCTGTACTGTCATTTCAACTTTACCTAATCTGTGCTTCTTTTGAACAGTCAGGCCACTGTCCAGCTACGTCTTGCTGTCAATGGACTGCTACTTCTCAGAACACATAAAATCCCAACAATACAAAACAATTTAAAAACTTGGTTTTTGTTTTAAAATCAGTTTTTGAAGCCTTAATGAACAGAAAGGTCTTCACCTGGCATCTAAAAGAACGAAGTGATAGTGCCAGGTGAACCTCACTAGGGAGGCTACTTCACAAATGGGGTGCAACCATCGAAAAGCCCCTCTCCCTATAGCCACCCGCTTCACCTCATTCAGCAGGGGCACTTGGAGCAGGGCCTGCAAAGAAGATCCTTAAGGTCTTAACTGGGACATATGAGGCAAGTCTCTCTCTGAGGTAACCAGGTCCCAAGCCATTTAGGACTATAAAGGTTAAAACCAGCACCTTGAGTTGAGCCCGGAAGCAGACTGGGAGCCAGTGCAGCTGACTAAGCACTGGCATAATATGATTAATCCCAGTTAATAATTTTGCAATCCTATTTTGTACCAGCTGTAATTTCTAGGCCATTTTCAAAGGTAGCCTCATGTATAATGAACTGCAGTAATCTAAGCAAGAAGTTACCAGAGCATGAGTAACTGTGGCCAAGCTATCTCTATCCAGGTACAGTCGCAGCTGGCATATCCGCCAAAGCTGATAAAGGGTGCTCCAAGCCAGAGGCCACTTAAGTCTCTGGTGACAATGCAGGATTGTTGAGCACCCCCAGACGGAGAACAGGGTCCTTCAGGGGCAGTGCAAGTCTATCTAGAACATGCTGATCATTATGCAACCGGGCAGAGGAATCACCAACCGACAGTACTTCTGTCTTGTCTGGATGAGTCTCAACTTGTTCACCCTCATCCAGTCCATTACTGCATCCAAGCACTGATTCAGGATAGTCACCACCTCAGACGGCTACACCAGCCATCTCCACTTCCAATGCAGTCAGATCAGGAATAGAGGCATGCGGCCACCACAGAGGTGTGGCCAAGTTTCCACCCACCATACTGTGAGTTACCATTAGCGGTACACATACCACTGAACTACAGTGATCTAGAAAGTAAATGTGTTAAAGAGTAAGCCTAGAAGGGTTACCCAGACAAGGGTGTTATTTCAGTGTCATTTCACCCGGAAAGTCTTGTCAAACAGGGATGCTACTATTTATTTATTTATTTATTTTGCAATCTTGCCCACAGTAGTTTAGAATCTTGGTACCCCATAAAAGGCCAGAGCAATTGTTTTTAATTATTTTTAATTATTTTGGTTTTTTCTTCAGACATCCTGGTTCAACAGCAACTACACAGGAGACTGTGACAACAGCCAATATGTCTTTGGAAGGCCTGAACATCAAGGAGATCAATTATTATAGACTAGGCAGTAAAGAGAACAAGGAAGGAAGGAAGGAAGGAAGGAAGGAAGGAAGGAAGGAAGGAAGGATGAGAACCCTCTGACCACCTCTTAAGTTACCTAGAATTTTTAATCTACCAAGTTAACTAAGCATTTTTCCTAGGAGAAAGGGTTTGTTAATAAGTAAGCAGCGATGGAGTAAGATCCAAATCAAGTTTTTAAAAGCTTGAGAAGATGTACTGCGCAGGCAGATTGCAGCTTATTTTCAACCCTTACCTTGTGGGGTTTTGGTTTTGTTTCTTTGTTTTACTGTTCTGAGTACTCCCAGATGGTAACTTACAGGGCTACCAGAAATAATCTTTTTGAAACACCTGCAGTGGATCAAGGCACGTATCCTCCTCTACTTCCACCAGCAAGTGAAGACAAGTTTATATACACAAAGGCACTTTCTGGTTACTGAGAGTCAAACTAGACAATAAGGGGTGTTGGAATCCTGGGTTTTCAAATGGAATTATGCCATACCATTCCCCCCACTGAAACTCAGCCCTCAAAAACGGCTATTTTAAGAAGCAAATACCAGCTTCTGATGACACAATTTTCAGTGGAATATGGTCCATGGGGAAAGGACTAAAGCCCCTCATCCCAATGAGCCAGCTCCACATTCAGGACCACGCGCCCTCAACTGTTTAGTATATAGAAAAAGACATGGGGGATCCCAAGCACAGGATTCCAACATGCTTTAAATGTACTGCCTAGTTCCCCCCCCCTTGCCGCCAATTGATGCTGCTGCTTGCTCTTTACTGTATATTCCAGTTGGTAGATTATTACTTTATTTTGCATTTATTTTATTCATAATTTTAATACTGTATAATATAGTATAGGAGAACCTTATTATATGGTTCCATGTATCCGCAGGGTGTCTAACAGACACCCATTTCCAGTATCTGCGGATACGATAGGATGAAAACCCACATATCTACAGCTCCTAGAGGGCCGGAAGTGATCGTGGAGTTCATTTCCATCCTCCATTTTGTCTCAAGGAGCCATTTATGGTTTGTTGCTTCAAAAAAATAGGACTTTCCCCTGCAATTTTTTTCTTTGGAGGGCATTTCTGGGCACATGAGGGACCCACGGAGCACACCGCAGTAATTTCTGGAATGTTCTGGGGGGTGTTTTTTTGGATTTTTCTCTGCTCCCTAGAACCTAATCCCTCCCCATTTCCCCATAGCCTTAATGCCTTGTTACTCGTGGTTCCATTACCCACATCAGTAATAAACTTCAGTATGGCCCACATTGTGTTAAATGCACTTAAAAAAAAAAAACCACTGTAAAATGATGGAGTGAAGAATGAACACACCAGGGTGGTGGGTGTGAAGCAGGCGGAAGCAGAAATCAGTGGAAACTCAACTCTTCTGGCATTTGTAATTCAGCAAGTATTTGTCCCCCTCCCCCATTAATCACTAAATGGAGAGGGCTGATTAAATCATGCTCTGAATAGGATTAGTAATGTGTATCATCAGACACTAGTATTGCAATCTTGTCAACAGGAAGAAGAAAAAAGACTGATACATATTCTAGGGCGGCAGCAGATTGTTCAATTGCTGAGAAACCCCTTTATAGAAACACAAGCTGACAGCTTGGATGGTGAATATGCACTGAACCTTTCCAAGCTTATGTTTTGTTTTTCATACTGGGGTTGGAAACATACAGTCAGCCTATAGTGCCATTTCCGGCAGTTTGGCTCACCTCCCCCCACCCCGCACACACTATTTTACAAGCACAGCCCACCAAGCTGTATCACCACATCTGCTAGTTCTGGACTTCCTTTAGTGAGATTCGGGAACATATTTATCTCCTTCATAATGACTTAATGAAGCACATCAGGTAGAAAATGAGGTCCAGAAATGGCCTCTGCAAACCCTACCAGAGAAGCTTCTAGGTTTCAAGTTATGCCTACAAGCGCATTGCTACTTCAAGATGCAAGAATCAGTGTGATGCAGTATAGACAGACAGTGTTGGATTTAGACATGGGAAAGCCAGGGTAAAGTTGCTCCTCGGTAGGGATGTGCATGGAACCGGTTCGGAGATCCTTTATGGGAGTTGCAGTCAGCAACATCTGGGAAACCCTGTTAGAGGGAACACTGAAAGCCTCCCTTCCGTATCATTAAAACTGAGTTTTTTAGCGTGACTGAACTGTTCTCTTCCTGTTGCAAGAGCAAACTGCCCTCTTTCCTCAGGAATCACGGCTGTTGCTAGTTAATTCATGACAAATTTACTCCTTGTATCAACAGTGGCAGCTTTCCAATGCTAAGTGCTAATGCAAAATTAATATTACATCTCCGGCTGGGTACAATGTGCTGCACGCGTAACCTCAGGCGGCTTGAAAAGCTTCATTGATTTGTATAATTGCTCCTCTCTCTTCGGTGATATACTAAGTCACCCCACACACAAAAATCACCCTCTTAGTCCAACAAACCTTTTTGCCCCAAATCAAATTCCATTTTTCCTGACACACCCCTATCCTGATATGCCATTTCATCAGTCCTCTGTTACCGATTGCTCTCCTCCTCTTGAAGACTGTTTGGCTTGAAAGACTGCTTTCTCTCGGTGCAGAGGGAACAATATAATCTCACTTAAAGTCGCACACCATATGCATTATTATAGCATTGGAGTGCTAAAAATTAAAAACCCAGTGCAGAAAAGGAATGAGAGGAAGGTGGAAATGTGGTCAAGAAACAAGAACTGGGGAGGAGGGAAGACACACTGTTTTGGAAGTGCTAATCCACCTGCCTGCCTTCTCTCTCTTCTTGCACATTAATACTGCTCTCTCAACAAGAACACAGTACACAACACCGTTATCTCACCAAACCACACTGCTCAGATCCAAAAGAGATTCAAAGATCTCATTAAGCAGCCTCCATGCAGCACTGAGACCCAGAGAATGCAGCTTAACAAAGGATCAGAGAAGAAAACAGCGAGGGAGTAAGAAGTGATGGGCAGTAATGGAGGAGGAATTGAGAGCTAAACACACAAGAAGAGAGGTAAACAAAGAGAGTGGAGGAATGGAATGGAATGAATATAGCTACAAGCAAAAAGGTCTGAACTGAAGTTTAAGAGCACAACTGCTCATTAATTTATATGATAATACTAATACTTTGCATTTGTAAAGTTTGTGAGTGTTCAAAACACTTCACATGTATTATCTTGTTGGAATCCTTACAACAATTTAAAAACAAGGTTTTAAATTGTTTTTAAGCATTTTAATTGGTTTTAAATTGTGTTAAAATTGTTTTTATATTGTTTTAAATAATGTGTTTTAAACGATGTTTGTTTTTATGTTTTTTAAACTGGTTGTGCAACGCCCAGAGCCCTCGGATGGGGCGGTTTATAAAAGAAAAGAAAAGAAATAAAATAAAATAAAAGGCATTAGGCGAGTATTCTCCTCACATGG
Organism: Hemicordylus capensis; assembly: GCF_027244095.1. Taxonomy (NCBI): domain Eukaryota; kingdom Metazoa; phylum Chordata; class Lepidosauria; order Squamata; family Cordylidae; genus Hemicordylus; species Hemicordylus capensis. Next base: position 72,200,025 of record NC_069657.1, read on the forward strand.
CAGATGACGAGGCCAAGGCTTAAAGGGAGCAGCTTGCCTGGCAAATTCATTACAAAGGTAAGATTCCAACAGAGGACTTTGATTTATAGCTCAGCCTTTTAGTCACTACACTGTACCAGCAATCTGGTGTACAGTCATCCCTTGCCAACCACGAGGGTTCCATTCCAGGAAAACCTCGTGGTTGGTGAGCCATTGAAAAGCCTTGGAAACAGGGTGTTAGGGGAATTGCAATCGTGAAAATAAAAGAAAAAAATGCACAAAACCCACCCCAAATCACCCGGAATCCCTTGAAATCACCAAGGTTAGCAAGAGGAGGGAGAACCCCCCCAAATTCACCCCTAAACCCCAAAGAACTGTGGAACCCTCCCACCCACCCACCCCACACACACACAATTACAAAAAATCTTGCCAAACCGCAGATATAACTTCCCAGTCTTGGATACTCAAAACTGGGAAAACTGCAGTTGGAAAGGCATGACTGTATTTATTTATTATACCTATATCCTGTCTTTCTTCTATGATGTAAATCAAGGTAGTCTCTATGGGGTTCCCAGTGGACAGCCATCCCGGCACTGACCAGATCTAGATCTTGTTTCAGCAAGGTGACTTTATAATGCACCCTCAGACCATGGCCAAGGCTGATGCATCCTACTAGCCATGTATTGAGGCTTGTCAGGGCTTTGGGAAGCCTCTTGTTTTTGCAGTCCTACGTAGGCAACAAAAGCAAGAGGTTAATTATGTCCTGATAAACTACAGTCATCCCTTGCCAACTGCAGTTTTGAGTATCCATGATTGGGAAACTGTGACAGGTCTCACCAACTGTGACCCGAGTATCTGTGGTTTAGCGAGATTTGTTGTGATGGGGGGAGGTTTTCCCCCTTCACCCCTCTTGCTGACTCTTGGTGATTTCTCACAATTTTTTTTTCATTTTTTCTTTTATTTTCGTGACTGAGATTCCCCTAACCCTGTTTCCAATGCTTTTCAATGGCTCACCAACCGCAAATTCACCAACCGCGAGGTTTTCCCAGAACAGAACCCTCATGGTTGGTGAGGAATTACTCTACCAGATCCGGCTGGGAGATTTCATTAGGTCAGAAGTTGTTCAGGTTGACTTCAGGCAAAAACAAGCTTTTCCTTTATTGTAACATGATGCTGATGCAAGGGGCCAAAGGGCAAGATCCAGAAAGTAATCACTGCTTTGTATCAAGAAGTCTACATACAAAGACTGTGAAGTCTTTGCCTTGACTTCTGAGTTCATGTCCACAACTGAAATGAAGACTAAGTATGTTTGACTGCGTTTCCTCACCATTCCTTCCTTGTTGCTCTTTCTTTCCTCTCTCTGTTGACACCCAACACTGACAACATTCAAATGTGAACCCCTGCAAAGTCAGGAGCTGTCTTTGCTTATGCCACTCTGTAAAGCAAGAGACAATGCTGCATTGTGCAGTATAAACAAAACTTCTTTTCCAGAAGGTCACTATGCTGAACTGTGGGGTGTGCATCTTCATTTTTTATGACTTCCTTGTGTGAGGACAGAAAAGGTTATGAATGCTACACCTGGCTGTCCTTCAAGCAAGAACAGCTGTCTGCAAGTAACTCAATCTGGACGTACCAGCAAGTTCACTGAGGCACAGGAAACAGAACTGACCTAAAGATATGGCAAGAACACAAAGGATATTGATCTTAGAATACTGCAGAAATCTCATCCACATCAGCAGCAGAACAGAAGCTCAAGCAGAAGGTTCCTCTCCTATTTGTAAGCAACTCAAATACTATAATTCCTATGACATATGCCTTTTATTAGCTCCCTCTCTCCAGTTTGAAGAAGATGGAAAACAGGGGGCCTCACAGCTTGCCAGTCAACTTATACCTAAAAGCAGTGTGCTTCTTAAGCTTACATACTCCATGGTGAGGAAAATATCAGCTAAATACAAGCTTCTTAAATCATATAGGCTCACCCTCATGGGGAAATAAAATCTTAATACTCCAGCTAGTCTCAAGAAGCTTCAGGACTCACTGAAAAGGTCTTAAGTTTGTTGCACATTCCGTTTAAAACACCTCAGTTTTATAACCATCCTCTTACTGGCATTAGCAACTCCCACAATACTAAGTAAGGATACTACGAAGTGTAAGGACACCTCAACAACAATCATTGTGTAGGTCCCATCACAGCTTTGTTTTCTAACTCAATCATTCTCCAACTTATCTTAACCCAAGACCACAATGGCACAAGCACCTACTGGCACTAGCATGTTCCTCTCCCTCTTCCTACATTTCACCCTGGATAGTCTAAGCAGCTCCCCCATCTCACAAGTCCACTCTCTTGTTGAAACACAAAGAGCTGGTTTATTCTTCCTGTGCTGCCTGGGCCCCTTATATATAGCCTGATTACCCTAAGTTCATGCAGAGTTCTACATTTATGCAAAACAAAATTGCACAGGTATATGATGGACACACCTGGCTTGGCTTTAGTGCATGTGAAAAGGATACTGAGACAGCAGTTGATGGGCAGCTGAATTGGAGTCAGCAGTGCAATGCAGCCACACAAAAAGGACTAAAGTGATTTGAAGGTCACATTAGTATAACCATGGTTTCCAAATCACAAAAAGTAATGGCTCCACCTTATCAAGTCAAACCTCACCTGGAGTTCTGCTTCAGGTACCATACTTTAAGAATGCAGACAAACTGGAATGGTTTCAGAGGATGGCAACAAAGAAGGTCAGAGGAAAATGAGTCCCATGAGGAAAGATTAAAGGTCCTGGGTATGTTTAGTCTGGGTGACATGATAGCACTCCTCAAATATATCATGGACTATTGCATAGAAGAGGACAAAGGTTTGTTCTTTGCTGCCCTAGAGGCAAGGGTTATAGCTAATGGGCAAGTTACAGGAGATTAGATAATGGCTGAACATTAGGATAAACGTCTTAATGGTAACAGCAGTTTGACAATGAAACCAGTTCTGCTAAGAAGGGGCTCTCTCCTTCACTGGAGGTCTTCGAGCAGAGGCTGGAAAATCAACTGTTGGGGATACTTGATCTCTAGATTTCCTGCATCAAGAAGAGGATTGATGATTCTATAGCTTCATGATTCTATAGCTGCTCCTGTGCTTCAAGAAGTCAGAAAGAAAGCTTGATCCAGAATAATCTCGCAGTAAGATGTATTTATAGACTGAGCCAACAACTTCTGGACAAGAAAAACTCAGTAGAAGCAGAAACCGAACTCAAAAGCAACAGTAATAAAAATGTCCCCTAAATGTGCATATTCATAGGGACCAGATAACACTGCCATTTGGCACAGCAAGGGTAATATTATGAATGAATCAGCAACAAAAGACACACAAAAACCTGCCAACACTTTTATCGTTCTCAAAGAACACACAGCTTGCCAAGAAGTGAAGGTGCCATTCAGAGTGACTCCATCAGCAGCCACATCTCTGATTGCCACACTCTTTTCTGTCTGAAAAAAAATGCAAGAGCAGCAAAGAAAAATATAGAAAAACTCTGCTTAGGCTTTGAATAAAAAATGGTAGTTCCCCTAGGAGCCAATCACATCAGACGACATCTCCCTAGTTCTTCAATATGCTTTGGTGCCCATTAGCAAAAATAGTGTTATTCCATAAACACTCGAAATTTGACAAGAAAATTCCTGGCCTCTCAACTGGGCAATGAATAATGCCCTGTAATACAATCAATACAATCTGGAAACCTAGCAATTTGCTTTAAAATCAAGATCTAGAAAGTCAACCTTTTATCACCTGCAACATCCATCCTTGTGTGGGCCTCAGTCCTTACAGAGTCCTCCAAATCTGGCTTCTCTTCTGTGTCTGGCTTCTGCAACAAGGGAGTCTTCAGCATTTCTCCTGCCTTGTGCAGGTGCTCTGGCTGCCCTTCTGGATGCATGTGCTCTCTTGGCCCCTCTTGTTCCATTTTTTCTTCTGCCTCCTGCTTTATGTCAGTACCATACCGCAACTTCAAAAATGCAACCAAACTGGGATCTGGAACAGTTATTTTAAAAACCATCAACAAATCAGCAACATCACCATGTTAAAGTTTATCTTTGATTAAAAAAACAAACCCCAAAATCCACATTTCAATGCTTTCACTCAGATGTACCAATGACTACATTTCTGGTAAAGGCTGATCTGATAGAGAGCTGATTTTGGGGTTACACAGTAAAGACTCCAACAATCAGCCAGTAACAGCCTTTCCTTTCCTGTAAAGAGTGAACCGGAAGTGTACCTTGTCCTAACTGACAGTCTAGGGATCAGCCACTCAGCACACACTGGGTGGGACCTAGAGGGCCATGAGGCTGGAAGAGAAAACTGTCTTTATCTTCTCTCTGGAAGAGAAAAGTGTCTCTCTTTTTTTTTTTTAGAAGCAGCTAGGCAGGAGGTGAGAGAGGTCAGGCAGAAGGCTTCATGAGGAGCAATGGAGTTTTGCTGCCTCATGGTCAACAGCTAGCCTGGAGAATTCTCTCATGAAAGGACATCTGCAGATCCTTGAGACACAGGATTGCAGGAAGCTTGAATTCTCTCCAGGAGTTTGGAGTGAATTCAAGGGGGAAGGAAGCCAGGGTTTCTGGCTTCTGAAAATTTAGCCTAGAGAACAGTTTGCTAGTCAGTTTGCATCAGAAACTTATCTTTGTTTTGTGTGCTCTGCATTTCCCTGATATTGTTCTAAGTTTGTCTGTCAGTAATGCAACTAAGCTAAGAAACAATAGCCTGAGCCCAACTCTGCAACTAGGGCATTGCAAAGGTCTCTGTAAACTCTTAAAGGTGCTTTTTGTATTTTCTTGCATCTATGTTCTATGCAACTGGGTAACCACGATTTTTAAAGTATGCCGTCCCAATATCATCTGAGGGTGCTTTTTGAAGTATTCCTGCAACTGCTGAGTGTTGCTTTTACTTGTAACTAAAAGCTGAGAAAGCCTCAGATGGAAGCAGTCTGTAGGATTTTGAATAAAGTTTATTTTTCTTTTTGTTCTTTGCAATTTTAACCAGCCTCTTGATTGGATTTTTAACTCAGGAAGGGGGGGGGCTGGAAAGGGGTTTTTGTCTCTGGTGCAACACATGTCTCACTTTGATTGTTCAGCCATTCTACCAGGTTTCTCATCACGTGTATGCGGCATGTGGAAGGTTTTTGTACTTTTCCAATAGTAAGAGAAGGAGAGTTTCCCTGGAAATTCACAAGAGCCGGGGGGAATAAACTCTTGATAAGTGCATGTGGTGGCAGCGTATTATATACCAGGAAAGTTTTAGGGAGCAGTCTTGTGGGTGAAAGCATAGAGAGGGGACGATTCAGCATTTGTTCCTTCCCCTCACATGGGCTTGCTTTGAGACAAAGGGTGGGTTATATCCACTACAGACTCACATTCATACCAGTGACATATCCTGTCCAAAAATAATAAGAATAAGAATACAAGCAGCTAACTCCAACAGACTCATAAGCACCAAGACTGCAAAAGTAGCTTTGCAGTTCATGAGCCTGTTATGAAGTCAGCATTGTGTATTAAGCATTCCAACAGGAACTTTTCAGACATGGAAATAATTGATGGGAGTAATTCTCTATCTAAATAATAACAGGAGAAGCGACTTGGGTGCTTTAAACAACACTCCTTGATGCAGAGTTTATTCTATGTTTTTTACTTTTAACGGTGTTTGGGAACTGCCACAATCCTTCAAACCAGCGGGGGATAATAATCCAGATAGATTAATGAATTAATAAAATACAGAGTTATTTGCAATTTACCAACTTATGCATTCTGCTGGGGGGAGTCAGCAAGTTGTTTATACCTAATTGAGCCAGCACTCGTTTCTGCTCCTCCAAAATCTGATCTTTGGACATGGACTGCAGCCTCTCCAAATTCTCCTTGTGGATCCTGCGGGCTTCCTGCTCACCAGTCAGGCTTCCAAGACCCTCACCAGTGACAATACAAGGCCAAGTTGGTATAGTTCCAACAGACTTCTCTAGAAACCAAAAGCAACATGAGCACTAGTTATAAATAAACTGTCCTGAGAAGACATACTGCACAATACTTAGTTATCTCTAAAGTTAATCTAGGCCCACTTTTCCCTAAATCAGTGGCTTATCTATGAGAAAGGTGCTGCAGAACTGACATCATTATTTATTGTTCTTATGCTGTAACTCCCAAAGATAAAGATTTACGATACAGAAAAATCTAAAGGTGCTCTTCTGAGGGAAATAAATAGCTATTTTTCTTTCCTGACACTTACAAGCTCACCCCTCCAAGAGCAAAATGGATGCTTTACACAAATAAAAATGTGAAGCTACTCTTATTATTGTGTCCCAAGGGAAGATACCTGTGCCATCTGTCGAACTTAACTATGGAATTCAGAATCCATACAAGCACCAGTAACCTAACTGGTTTATTAACAAGGTTCTATACAGCTCTCTGGCAGGGCTCCTTAATGCCAGTTAGCCTGCAGCAGGGCTTCTCCTTGGCCAAGGGCAGAAAGCGGGGGATATGGTTGGAGTCTGGGTTGTGTTTAAGGGGACAATACGGTACAAAACTAATTCATGGTACCTGAACACAGCGTCTTTCCCTACCTGCCCGCCCCTGCCCCCACCCCCATGTCAGTCATGCAATTTCCACAGGAGGCTGAAACTGAAATCTGAGATTGTACAGTACTACTAGTTATCTTTATCAGTGCCCAGATCTGAGAGGAGTTTAGCTAGACAAAAAAAGTGGTAAGTCCTATATATCACAGCCAGGAGGGGAGCAGGTGAGGGGATTGCACCTCTGTTCCCCAAAGTATGAGGTAAGCCTCCAAGATAGCACAGACAGTTGCTGAAACATTCAGCTGTTTGGGCCCTGACAAAGGGACACAGCTCAACCAAATCCACTTCTAGTCAATGTAACACAGGAGATTTTGTCCTACACCCCTTGAGTCCATTAACAGCAGCACTAGGTTTTCCAAAAAGCCGTTTGCTTCTCTGTGTTCCTCTCCAAAAAATGCATTTTGAAGACTGCCATGGGGCCACGGGTACTTTGTGAATCCTTGTTCCACATGTTTCAACATTCACCTTCCTCAGCTTTGTCGAATTGTGCCTCCATGGCCTCATGAGGTAAGGCAGCAGCTGGAGCAGCTTGTCCTGCATTTGTCTGTCCTGCTTCATCAAGAGCTGGAGAAGATGTCTGTGTCATTTCAGCTGCCCTCCTAGCAGCTATCTTCTGAGCAAAAATGCTTTTTCTGCCAGGTGCCAGTTTTGCCTGCAGACAGAGAACAAGACAGTAAGTAAACATTCTCCATTTCGCCCAGTCTTCAAAGTAACCTAACACAGCTCATCAACATTTCCTGTAACTTGATCCAATTAGATCAATATGTGCAATCTTCAGCATCTACACTCTACGATTCAGGCTACTTTCCTCTATCCCTCTCTGGAGTACACACTATTGGCAAAGATTACCATGTGTTTGTAAAATCACTTAGTATACTATTGAACACTGCCCACACCAATGTAGTGTATTCATTTTATTTTTCTCACTACCCTTTGCAATAGCCCCAAGGCAGCTTTATTTATTTATTTATTTATATATATATATATATATATATATATATATATATATATATATATATATACACACACACACACACACACACACACACACACACACACAAAACTTAAAATCACAATTAAAGTTCTCAGCACAAATAATACCAGAACAGCAGGCAATAATACATCAAATGCAAAATTTTAATACATCACCTCTAGAGGCTTCCTCCAATCAACCATTAAAAGACTAGCAGAACAGGTAAGTTTTTAAAACTTTACTTAAGGCTGGCATGGACTGCAGATAGTAAAATTCAAGAGTCAGGCAGCCACAACCAAAAAGGATCTGTCCCCCATGCATTCCAACCGAGCCTCTGTCCTCAACAGCATACAGAGCAGAGTCAGTCTAGATCTCAATATGCAGGCAGAATCACTGACAAAAGGCAGTTAAATAGTTCATCACTGCACACAAAAACTGGCATTTTGGTGCAAAAGACACCAATTGCAAGCAAACATAGTCCCAAACAAAATAATTTTACAAGTTATTCCAGTAAGAAGTAATCTGCCTACTGATAATCCCTACACAGAACTAAATTTGGTCCAAATCAGTTAGGCAATTCAAAAGTTAGCCCACTTGCACGTCAAACATTCATACATCCACCATTTTGAACTGGAGTGGATGACATCATCACAAACTATGCGTTTGAGGTGTCCCTATGTGTCCCTACAACTGTACCAAATTTGGTCCAAACTGGTTCCCACTTGCAACTCAAATGTTTAATAACTGATTTTAACCAAATTTGCTATAGATGTAGAGGCACATAGCGACAATTCAATAGGGATGTGCATGGAACTGGTTCTGTGCACATCCGGGAGGGCGGGGGTTCCTTTAAGGGTCAGGTGAGGCGCTGCCTACCTGCCAGCCCCTCTGTCCCGCCCCCCCGTGCTCTCATAAAAAGCAGGCGTGCAAGGCTGTAGTGTGCCTCCCTGCAGTCCCAATCAGCGGCATCCTGGAAATGGCACATATGTCAGCAATTTCCAGTGTACCGTTGACTGGGATTGCAGGCAGAGCAGGCAGCGGGGGTGGGGGGAGTGCCAGCAGGGGGAAAGCGGCAGGGCAGGGGCTGGTAGGCAGCACCTCCCCTGCCCCTTAAAAAGACCCCCCCCCCCCGCGCACATGCATGCACCCTCCAAACCAGCTCGAACACCGGTCCACAGAACCAGTTCGGCACTCCCAGAATGGAGCACCAAACGGTTCTGTGCACATCCCCACAACTCAATGGTGTAGTTTGTAATGATGTCATCTACCCCAATCCAAGATGGTGGATGCATGAACGTTTGAGCCGCAAGAGGGCTAACTTGGGGACTGTCTAAGCAATCTGAACCACATTTGGTACAGTTGTAGTGAGTGACACATAGGGACACCCGAGTGGTGTAGTTTGTGATGATGTCATCCACCCCATTCAAGATGGCAGACACTTGAACATTTGAGGTGCAGATGGGAACCTATTTGGACCAAATTAATTAAATGGTGTAGTTTGTGATGATGTCATCCACCCCAATGAACGTTTGAAGCACAAGTGGGCTAGCTTGTGAACTGCCTGATTTGGACAAAATTTAGTCCAGGGATAGTGAAAGGAAAGTAGGCAGATCAGTTCTTACTAGAACTTATTATAAATGTTTTATTGTGGTGATGAATTTATGTCCTTCTGATAATTATTGTTTAGCTGTTTTTTAATCGATTGTCATTTTCATTGTTATCTTATTGTTTTACAAAAGCTGCCTTGAACCTTTGAAAAAGACAAGGTAGACATCTTTTAAAAGAGACTGACGAGGGAGGTGATATTTAGACAAACTACCCCTGCTAACTGGGCAAAGAGGCACCTTTTACCGTGGTGATTCTCTTTATTTAGCAGGGGGAGAGTAACTGGCCCTCTCCACCCCCAGCACAGTACCTCCAGTGACTGTTGCTGGTGTGTGTCTTATGTTTCTTTTTAGAATGTGAGCCCTTTGGGGACAGGGAGCCATCTTATTTGTTTGTTATTTCTCTTTGTAAACCGCCCTGAGCCATTATTGGAAGGGCGGTATAGAAATTGAATAATAATAATAATTATTATTATTATTATTATTAAAACTAAACTTCAGTTTATTGGCCATCATCCACTCTCTTAGTGATTCAAACCCCTAATTCAGCTCTTCCACTGCAAAAGAAGCAAAGCTGGTGGACTCCAAACCTATGAATAGCGTCACTCAGAAGTTCCATGAAGGTATTAAAAAGCATGAGGGATCAGGTGGAATCCTATGGGATCCTTAACATAAATGGTGCAGGACCAAGCAGGAGTCTCCTAGCACCACCTTCTAGAATAGGCCATTCAAGTGGGACTGAACCACTGAAGCACAGTGCCCCCAAGGCCAGAGCAGCCTATCAAGGTTACCATGGTCAATATAATATCAAAAACTACCAAGAGTGTGAGAACAACCAACAGGGCTGCACTCTTCTGGCCCCTCTCCCACCATAGGTTACCCATCAGCATGACAAGGCAGCTCTGATGCTGAAGCCAAGCCCGAAACCAGTCTGAAACCAATTTAGATAATGAGATAAATTAGTCTTTGAAATTCTACAGAGCAAGTCCCAAGAAGTATCCTTGAAACCAGACTCTGAGTTATATAGTTATAATGACTATAATAGTTATAAGACTCTGAGTGATAGTTATAATGAAAGAAAAAACTGTAGAGACTGTTCTCACGAGCAGCCAAGCCAAGGCTTGACTGCCCTTGAGAACCGCCGGGACCCACACAGATCCCGGCGGTGATGCGGCCCCAAACCCGGTGGCCAAGCTTGGCTCTTAGCCCAGGTTAAGGACTGCTGGGAGTGTGTGTCAGTGCAGGCTGCTTGCCGCTCAAGCTGACACAGAGACAGGGGCCTAGAGCACCCGTCCCCTGGGGGAATCCTCCACTGCACTGGGCTTGGTGCACTGTGGGATACCTGGAGGCCAGGACAATGAGTCCCAGCCTCAGAGTGATCCGCCCTGCTCCGCACTGCACAGAGCAGTACTGATCATGTGGGAGCATGCTCCACACTCCTATCAAGCACAGCATGATCATCTGGGGAGAAGGCAAGATTTGCAAAGCCCTCTCCTGCCCCAGAGTCTTCTCTCACTCCTGCCTTCATGCTAAAGAGCTTGCTACATTGCTGTTAAAAGTTAAAAAGGAAAGAAGAAGATTTGTACACTCTGACAAGGCGGGTGGGGGAGGGGGGAAGCATCTGGATATAGGTAAATTCTGGTCAGTTTGTTCCACCCCAGTGCACACAGGAATTCACTCCCTGCAATTATTCCGAGAGTCTGCTTATCTGAGTACTTTGCATTTCTGAGGATAAACAGACTTCACTGTCTCAGAAAGTCCATTTTTGAAGATGTTGGGACTGTAATAGGGCAAGAATTTCACAGTAATAAATTGGATTAATGATGCCTAACCAGTGCTCTTTAAAATTTGCATGGTATTTACACTCAGGCTCTGTCAACAGACTTATTGACTATTGATAAAGAAACCATGAAACACACTGCATGAGGCAAATTCACCTTCACGGTAGGAATTCAGTGAGAGTCTCAAAAGAAAAGAAATTGCTGCACCCCCAAGTTGCACAACTTATATGCATGCCACTCACTTTCTAAAAGAGGCTTCCACATGCAGAAGAGTTTCTTTGGATGCAGTTTAGCTATTCTCTGCAAGAGCTAAAGCAGCTGCTGAGGCTGCAGGAGACTGAACATGCAGAAGAGGAACTCTAGATCCTGCCCTATGTTTCCCATCTGGTGATGAAACAGAGGCAAAAACTTTACCTTTCATATTTAAAATGAAAAGAAAGAAAAACCAATCATGTGCACTAGCAGATTTATAGTAGGAAACTTTGCATTGTACCAAAAATGCTTTTTCTTTTTAAACTGGTTTCCACTGAAGCCCTCTGAATGTTCCAGCCCACATATCTCATACTGTTTTCCAGGATGTAGAGTCCTGCACATTCTCTCCTCCTCCTCCTCCTCCTGTTTTGCTTTCTGATCCATTGCTTCACTAACTAGGCTTATGGGAGAGACCAGAGAGCCGAAAGCAGTTGCCAAAAAGCATTCTGATGTAGTTTCTCTAGTTAAAACATAAGAAGCTAGTGACAGGCACAAACAGTGCTGAACTACTGAATACTGGTTGCATTTAGCCTAAGAAAAGCACCTATCGCAAGCCAAGAAATAGGCTCCCATGAAGTAGGAAGAAACCCAGACCATTCCAGAGTTGCCAATCTTTCATAAAGGAGAAGGATATAGGGCAGTCAACTCTAAAAATATATATCTAACTTAATAAGCTGAACAAATTGAAATGAAGATATACATAAAGCAAAACCTGCAGGAAGGGTTTTGAAGGATTAAGACTGTATCTCTTAGATGTTAAACATCTTTAAATTTAATCATGCAAAGCTACCTCTCACTGGTAGTATGTAAAGTTTCCCCCGCTTCAAACTTGAAAACATGGAATGTTACCTAGTAAAAAAATTGGCTTAAAAAAACAAAAACAAAAAACAAGCTCAATGTCCACCAGTACTGTGGGGAAAAATCAAATGTAAGAGATATAGGGCCAGTTTGGATGATACTTGACAGGCCCCACCTATCGTGCCATAAGGGACATGACTGTGCATGTCTCATTCCCCCTCTATGTGAACCATTCTATCTCTCCTACTTGTATACGTGGTGTTCAAACCACCCCCTCACATGCAATTTAAGTACCACTATATTTACATTTATACTGATGTACTGCATATATTTTACATGTCCTTTAAAAGCATATGGTTTTGTTTAAAAAAAAAAAAATTAAAGAGATGTATTCAATCTTTATTCTTGGTTTGTTTTATTAAATGAAGACTTTTTCCTTCTATTTTTAAAAAATAAATAAATAATATATTTTAGAAATTTTATAAATAGAAAAGCAGAAATATTACTATGTCCAATACCTAATAACAAACTTTACAGTTGCAGGTGGCCCTCATTATCTGTGATTTCAACAACCGCGATGTCGCATATCCACCGATGGGTCTTAGAGGCCAAGTTTCTTTATCCATGGTTTTTTTTTAAAAAAAAGACAAAATCCACCTATTCGTGGTTTTGAGTGGCCAGAAATGACTTCCAACGTCATTTCTGGCTGCCATTTTACAGTGCAGAGCCATTTTGTGGCTCTTTATCAGAGGAATTGGGGGAGGGGGGAGAGAGATAAAAACAGTTTGCTTACCTGTAACAGATGATCTGGTAGTGGTTCCATACATTCATAATCAGTGGGTTCTGCGCCTGCGCAGATCAGCTTCGGGAAGAATTTGTTAGCTCCTCGCGATGCCAACCACCTACTGCATGTGACTGCAGTACCCTCTGTGGCGGTTAGGCATCTCTGTATTCAGTTTCTCGATGGCCGACATAGCAGCCAGGTCTTGATGGTATAGTGGCATGTGCATAGCATTCAGTGGCTTGCTATTCTTGCAGCGGGGAAGGACGGGCGGGTTTTATGAATGTATGGAACCACTACCAGATCATCTGTTACAGGTAAGCAACCTGTTTATCTGGATAGTGGTTCCAACATTCATAATTAGTGGGTGAATTACGAGCTACCCAGTAGGAGGCGGGTAAGCACTGCAAGTCACTGTAACACCCTCTTAAGGACCGCCCGTCCAAATTCTGCAGCCCTAGCAGTACACAGAGCTATGGCGTAGTGTTTTAACAAACGTCTGGTGCGACGATCACGTTGCTGCTGTGCAGATAACTGTGAATCCGATGCCTGATAGATGCGCCGCAGACGTGGCGTAAGCCCTAGTGGAGTGTGCCCTGATTACAGTCGATGGGCTGACCCCTTGTTGCTCATATGCCAGCTTAATCAGTTCTACTAACCAGAAAGATAACTTTTAGCGTGTAGGCGAATACCCCTGACACTTGCCCTGCAGGCCAATAAATAATTGGGGTGTCTTTCGAATATCCTTAGTGGCCCTCAAATAGAAGAGAAGGGCTCGGCGAACATCCAATGAATGCATCGCCCTCTCGAGAGCCGATGAAGGCTCCCTGAAAAAAGGTTGGCAAAACAATCTCAGTATTTAGGTGAAACTCCAGAACAATTTTTGGACGGAACTAGGGATCTAAGCGCATGATGACTCGTTCCGGATAAATCCTTGTATAAGGCTCATCTATACGGAGCACACGTAGTTCACTCATCCGCCTGGCCATGGTGATGGACACCAAAAAGAGTGTCTTTAGGGTCAAGAGTTTCATCGACGCAGATGCCAATGGTTCAAAAGTTGGTTCTGTCAGTGACGAGAGCACCAAGGAGAGACTCCACTTCTCAGCTGGCTGCCGAACAAGCAGATATAAATTACTGATGCCTCTCAGGAAATCCTTACACCTCGGATGGGTGAAGACTGTCTTCCCATCCCACCCATCATGGTGTGCCAAAATAGCTGCCATATGTACCTTTAACAGAGACATTTGCCAGGCCAGTCTGCTTCAGAGTTGTCAGGTATAGAAGAACAGCCTTAAGACTCGCTTCTTTGGGGTCAAAGCCTCTGGAGGCAGCATGCAACGTAAACCTGCGCCACTTTGCCCGGTAGCTACACCTTGTAGACAGTTTACGAGTGTTCAGGAGAATCCGCCTTAGTAGCCGATCCTCCACGCCATGAGGCTCAGTACGGGCAAGTTCGGGTGCACCACCTCTCCTTGGTCTTGAGTTATCAGATCTCTCCATAGTGGCAGCCTCCTGTACCTGCCCAGGGACAGTCTGAGTAGCTGCGTGTACCATCGCTGCCTTGGCCACCATGGGGCAATCACTATCGCCTGAGTCTTGTCTTGTAGAAGTTTGGCCACCACCCTGGGCAGCAATGGAGTTGGAGGATAGGCATAAAACAGTTCTTGGCTCTACTGATACTGAAACGCATCTCCCTTCGTATCAGGGCCGACTCCCATCCTGGAGCAATAGTGGTTGCACTTGGTGTTCTCGAACGTTGTGAACAGATCCACCTTTGGTCTGCCCCAAGCTTGGAATAACTGCTCCAGTATCACAGGATTCAATTCCAACTCGTGCTGCTTCAGCACCAATTCCACAATTGTCAACTGAGGCTGCACAATGACCGGGACACCGTCCCACCTTGCTTGTTGACATACGCAATGGCTGTCCTATTGTCCATCTGCAGCTGGACAGTTTGCCCCATGAGCTTCCCTTGGAAGGTGATCAAGGCCTTGTACGCAGCCAGCAGTTCTAAAAAACTGATATGTAGAATCCTCTCCTTCGGCGTCCACTGCCCCTGCACCTTGTGGTGTAGTAGGTGGGCACCCCAGCCCTGCATCGATGCATCGGATGTCACTGTGGCGGATGGCGTCAGCGTCTGGAATTGTACGCTGTTGAGCATGTTCGTGTCAAGGTCTGGCCCAAGGCCAGGGAAGTTCTTGGCTTGGCTGCACGCTGTCGGCTGAATGACGAACGTTGAATCTCAGCAATGAGTCGGAGTTTGGAGCTGTAATTTATGGAGCAAGCCGAGAGCTCCCAGCTGGTAGGAATTCACAGCTTGTCAGCCTTCAACAATAGCCGTTTGCTCCTCCTAACCGCTTCTAATTGTGTCCTGCGTTTAGAACACCTGCGTTGTTGCGGTGTCAGTGGTGTTCCAATGTCTAGTTCACCCTCTGATTGGTTCCTCGCGCTTTCTGTTGACTCAGGCTGCTGAGCCTGTTCTAAATCATCAGCTGGATTTACTGCAGCTGTCTTAGGAACGCTGACAGCCGGGCTCTGCCCTTCAGACATTCCTGACTTGGCTGGAAAGCCGACAGCTTCCCCTTCCTCCTCGCTGTCGGAGCTCGAGGGCATGACAGTTCGATTCCTTTGTCCACGATGTCAGCGAGTCCAGCACTTTCCCCGGAAGCATCACTCACTTGGCTTGTGGCTCTAGCCTTGGCTTGTAAGCTATCAGAAGCCAGAGCTGCAGTTTGCGCATGTGTAGCCTTGCATACAAGACCGTGGTGGTGCAGGACGCCATCAGGCTGAGAATCACCTGTATAGTCCTTGCTTTCTGCACCGGATTCCTCTGACACAAGAGGATGCGTGTCTGTAGGCGTGAAAACCTTTCTCTCGGTAGAAAGGCCCTTTGGTCTGTCATGTCTAACAAAGCCCCGATATATTGAAGACGCTTTGCTGGCTGTAGAAAGGATTTTTCCCAATTGATGTTCACGCCCAGATGTCCAGCAGGGTCGTTACCACGTGTACATGCTCCAGCAGTTGATCTCGCATACTGGCCGTCAACAGCCAGTCGTCCAAATATGGATAAATGGACAGTCCTTTTGTTCTGAGATAGGCTATTATCACTGCAACACACTTCGTGAATAACCATGGGGCGGTGACCAGGCCGAAGGGTAGCACGTTGTATTGATAAATTTTGTTCCCCATGGTGAAGCGGAGATACTTGCGATGGTTCTCCTGAATGCCTATATGAAAGTACACATCCTTCAAGTCGAGCGTCGCAATCCAATTCTCCCCGTGGAAAAGAGGAAGGATGGCTTGCAACGTTGTCATCCTAAATTTCTGTACGGCGATGTACTGATTTAGGCCCCGGATATCCATGATTGGCCTTATGCCCCCATCGCGTTTGGAAGTAACGGGAATAAAATCCTGACTGGCTGAGAGCCCACTGGACCGACGATATTGCCTCCTTCATCAAAAGCTTTCCCAGCTCCTCCCTCAAGACAGGAGTCTCTGGAGTGTACTTCACACCCAGAAATGGTGGGTTCTCCTTGAACTCCAGCGCATAGTCCGTCATCACTATGCGTAAGACCCAATGGTCTGATGTTATATGGTGCCATGCTTGGGCATGGCTTGCCAGTTTGATGGTAACTCTGGCAAAGTTCAAGGAGATGGTGTTCCTTGCTGTGATGTTGGACAGGTTGCTTTGAAGAGGTACGATGAACTGTGCTCCGAAGCGTCTTTGTGCTTTCTCTTCAGCCCGGACCGTCGATCCTCTGGTCGTTTAAATGTAGAAGAGGGGTCCAAAGCCGAAGCACTTGGCATCGTGGCCCTCGATGTCGTGGCCAATGTCGAGGGGTTAGAAACTGAGATTTCTAATGAAATCTAGAAACCGAGACTGCCAATGTCGAGGGGTTAGAAACCGAGATTTTCCTCGAATTTCCCAGGTCTTTAGACTGCGCTACAGGCGCAGGACCTGGTGTCATAGCCTTCGAAGCAGCTTTTGGCAGCAATGCATCTCCCAATAAGTAAACTTTAAGACGAGCTGCCCAATTCTTAAGAGTCTGTTTACTGAAAGTAACGCAGACCGAGCAAGACTTCGTATCATGCATTTCCCCAAGGCAAAACAAACAGAGGGTATGGCCATCTGTTGAGGGGATCTTTCCACAGCAACTAGTACAGCGTTTAAAAGTAGTCTTGCTGGATATACTCACCTTGCCAGGCTTGTTCAAGCTACTCATCTTGAGAAATCAGTAGTCATTCTGTTCCTAGGTCGAAGGGGGAGGTCCGAGATCGTGGACAAAGCCGTCGGATTAAGAAAGAGTAGTCAAGTCCGTTCCAGAAGTACAAAGCCGAATCCAAATTAATGCCAAAACCGAGGGTAATCCGTAAGAAATGTCAGAGTCCGTAACCAGAAGTTCAAAAAGTCTTTAAAACCAATACCAAACTTTTCACGAGGAGCAAACAGTCTCCAAGTACTGATCGCTATGGCGGTCAGAAAGAAACTGAATACAGAGACGCATAACTGCCACTAGAGGGTACTGCACTCACGTGCAGTGGGCGGTTGGCATCACGAGGAGCTAACGAATTCTTCCCAAAGCTGATCTGCGCAGGTGCAGAACCCACTAATTATGAATGTTGGAACCACTATCCAGATCTGGAGAGAAGGTACAGTACCTTTAAAAAAAATTATCCACCCCCTGCTTTTTTAGCCCTTTTCTTGTGTGTAGGAACCTAACCCCTGGATTCCTATGGGGTAAAGTTTCTTTACATGATGTAAAATATGGTGGTTCCCATATTCGCACCTATTGGCAAGAACAGAACTCCTGCGAATAACTAGGGCCACCTGTATAATAAACTTGAGCAAAACAATTAAAAAAGCAGGAGGGAGAGAGAGAGAGAAAAGGCAACTCAACAGAGAAAACACAATTTAAATTCCTTTTTAGCTTTTTATCTTAAGTCAAGAAATCAAGGATTTTTAAGAGAGCCCCTTCTTTGTCATGAACCCTGGCGCCTGTTACGCTCTTCTGGAGTTGTCCAGTTATGGTTACTGCCAGCTCGTCTGGTGGTAACTCAGGACCGGGCTTTCTCTGTGGTTGCTCCAGGGCTTTGGAATATGTGCCCCCACTGAAATAAGAGCATCTTCTTTTCCATTTGTTTTCAGGAAGACCCTAAGACTCACCTGTTCTTGCAGGCTTTTAGTTATTTTAATAATTTGTTTTAACAATGGTTTTATGCTATTGTTTTTATTATGCTTTGTGGTTTTTAATCTGTGATTTCTATATTATATTGAAATTTTGTACACCACCTAGATATATATATATATCAGGCAGTACAAATATATGATAGATAATAAATAAATAAAAAGGGAAAAGAAAAATAAAGAAAAGTCATGACATAAGTTATTTTAAATTGAGACTATTACTAGTACAAGCATTTATATACTGCTTTTTTACAATTTAAGAAGACAATACTTTACATTTCAAAAAAACCTTGCCTTAAATCACCCCTAATAACATGGTTGTGCATTATCCTGAGTTTTGTCATTCTAATAATGAATAAAAGGGGACCATTTATGAACAAATCTCTCTTCCTACTGCCTTCCCTCCCTTGTCCAAATATAATTAGTTGGTTTAGCTGAGCAAATCCCATACTTTCATTAACTGTTGCAGTGGAGACGCTTTTACTTGTGTGCTCATTACTCCTTTTGCAGCAGGCAGAGAGTCAGGAAATCTTGATCAGACAATTATCCCACTTAACTTGTATCCTCTTACATTCCCTTACTCATGCCTTCTGAATGAAACTACCATAGCTGTATGTGCACCCAGACTTCACAGCCCAAGCCAGAAATATAACCACTAGGCCAGCCAATGCCCAATCAACCTCAACTCAGCATGTTCCTTCCTTCCTGTTCCCTCATCACCCAGCATTGCCCTATCCTTCTGGTAAGCTTTTCCTCCACAATCTATTATATTAATTCTCCTGGGTGTGCCTTGGAATGTGCATCCCAGCGCCCAGCTGATTGGCTGGGCGGCGGATGCGCCTGATTGGCTGAGGCGCACCTAGGAGGATTGGTCGCCGCCGTAGCGGGCCTAGTCCAGCCGTGGAGGCAAGGCCCAGGAGGGGGGAAAGAAAGTGCGGGGGCAGAAGCGGCGGTGGGGAGGAGAGGCGGCTGGGCCCGGAAGCAGAGGTTGGAGCAGAAGGGCGGGGGGGGAGATAACCGCCAGCCTCAAAGAGCACACAGATGCTCTGTGCGAGGTTCGCTAGTACTAACCTTAATAGATGTGATTTTAACTGTGCCTGTTTTGCTAAATCTTCTATGCAATGCACTGAAGGCCTTGACACTTTCTTCTGGCACTTTAATTGGCTGAGGGACCACCAAAAATCAGAAGGTGGAGAAGTACCTTGTAAATATAAAGCTTCTTTTCTTACCTCAGTTTTTATTTCAGATCTGTGAAAGACTCTGGGGAATGGATCTTGAGTGTACACTGGCATAGTCACACTGGCAGTGCTTGTGTCACGTTCCTACCACAGATAAAGAGAAAATGAGCAAACATGGGCATCTTTGCATAGTTCAGAGGTTTAGATTACTTTGGCAGATAACTTTATTTATTTATTCTTAGTGCATACATCGCTGGCTTCATCACTTCTCAATCATTACCCCAGGATTCTGAATTATGAATTACTAACAAATAAGACGCACAATGATTTTGCTGAAGACCGCTGTGATGTGTTGGTCACCACGATCCAACCGCTCCTCTGGATCCTCAAAGTGAACATGGGCACTTTTGAACTTGGTTTTCTTTGGAGGAGCTGGAATCAGAGCTGGAAGAACATCAGGAAAGCCTGAGAAAGCAGAGAAAAGAAAACATATGCAGAACTTTAGCTGGAGTTTATCCTCTTCCAGGGAAACAGAAAGGAAATTACAGAGACTCAGTAACTGCCATCTTGACAAAAGGGGCACAAAGTCATTGTTAAATTAGACACACAAAGAGAGACAGAATTCTGGCTCTTTTAGTTAAGTAATATATATAGGTTGATAGGAGGGAAGAATCAGGGCAAAACAGGCAATGCTGGAACATGTCATGATTAATCTCTAAATTCAGCCTGCTGTCATAAGTGATTTGACGTGTTATCATTTTAAATCATTAACTGTCACATCAAATAGCGTCTGACAGCAGACTGAACTTGGGGATTATGAAGTATGTGCAAACAGATACAGAGGCCTCAGATGCACATGAACAATTCAAGCAGATACATGTTAAAGAGACAAGAGTGTTAGACTGAGTGAACCACATGAAGAACATTCTGCTGTAGATACAGAAGTAAACATGGGGGGGAAGTGATGATGTCATCAGTTAAGATGACTTCTTAGGCCTTTTGCTCAGACCCACCAGCACAGTCTATATTCATTTGCAATAAGTAGTCCATTGGATCCAATCAAATGGTGGGTCCCACTTGTAGAAAACCTAAGGCAATTGTGAATAAACTGTGAGTAAATTGCTAAAAGACTTTTTGAAAAGCTGCTGGATTGCAGCCTAGTCTTAGCGCTGATGTGGCACCTAAAATAGCAGCAGTTACAGATCCTATGCAAACAGAATCTGAAGCAGCTGCCTCAACAGGCAAGAGGATAAATATGAACACATTTTTGCTCACCTAAAAGTCATCCAGGAAGATGACAGAGCAGAGAGCAATACTCAGTTCAATCCTGGATACTGACAGGAAGAGTGGAAGAAACAGAGGATACCACTAATTTTATTTATTTATTTATTTATTTACATTTTATATCCCACTCTTCCTCCAAGGAGCCCAAAGCTGTGTACTACATACTTAGATTTCTCCTCACAACAACCCTGTGAAGTAGGTTAGGCTGAGAAAGAGGTGATTGGCCCAGAGTCACCCAGCTAGTATCATGGCTGAATGGGGATTTGAACTCGGGTCTCCCCGGACCTAGTCCAGCACTCTAGCCACTACACCACGCTGGCTCTAATGTTGCTTTCATTCATTCTATTTCTTTCATTGAAACCCTCAACTTACATTAAAAACACCGAGTGGCAGTTCAAAAAAGAAAATAAAAAAAGATCATCTTAGAGACAAGCTAGATGACCTTGAGAACAGAACTTGCAGAAAGTTTGAAATTCACACATTTCAATTCAATTCCTTTATTACGATCACAGACCAGCACAATTTACAAACAGAAGCCCAACAAAAAAACTTACATAACCTACATAACCTTTGTGATACGGTAGTTAAGGACATAGTTAAAGATCAATTAATAATGATTCTTAATGAACTCCTGGTGGATTTTACTGGCTATTAAACAGTCACATTATAGATCCCAGGTCATTCTGGTCAGTTAAAATATAATCAAGATCAAAAGAATCTGTACAACTTGGATGGCAGCTAATAAAATGGGTTATATGTTTACGCAGTATCTCTCAGTAAAATTGACAATAAAGGAGTACATGAGCCATTGTTTCAATATCTTTCAATTTGCAGAGACAAGTACATTCTTTGTTATCTCCCTTCCAGGACTGCTGATTGCAAGGCATTGCATCGTGCCTGTATCAGAGCTCTGCAATATTTTGGCATGGTGATCTGGTTTAGGTATCTGGCAGTGTTGAAACTCACAAATTGGTTGCCCAAATGGACACCAACAAGAATAGAGCCCTGATCAATTTGACACTCCATATAATATATTCTTTGTCTGAGTTTGACCCTCCATTTTCATACCCCAGGGTTATCAATGCAAAAGTACTCTGTTGTACTGCATTATGGACAAACCATAATGATGCAGCCCTAGATTTCAGAAAACAGAAGCAGCAATAATCCTAAATCTTCCTGAAATGTGGTTAGATTATTAGTTCCCAGATACCCCCACTGATTATTTGCTTAGTGAAACATTATACCACCATTAAACTAACAGTCCATGCAACTTTACAGCAAAGTTTATGTTACTTAGAACAGAGAAGTTAGTTGCCAGAAAAGCAAGAGAATGGTTCAGTTTCCAGTGTGGGAAACATGAGATTTATTTCTATCAAGATCTTTCATCTAGGGAAGATAACAGCTTAAGCGGAGAAGGTGCAATGACAACCCAAGGCTGACCACACTATCAGATAACACAGGTGGGGTCTAATGTAATATAAGTGTTCTTGAATTATAACATTGTGCCATGAAGTCAGTGTCGACTCCTCACGACCAAAGAACCCTGTGGTGGTCTTTGGTAGAGTACAGGAGGGGGTTCCCATTGCCATCTCCTGCGTAGTATGAGATGATGCCTTTCAGCATCTTCCTATATTGCTGCTGCCCAATATAGGTGTTTCTCATAGTCTGGGAAACATACTAGCAGGGATTCAAACTGGCAACCTCTGGCTTGCTACTCAAGTCATTTCCCCACTGTGCCATTAGGTGGCTTTATAGCCTGAATTAAGTCACATGATGGGACTGTATTGTACTAGGTAAGGGCAGAACTACAGTCAGAATGCTATGAAAACATACTTGTCAATTCACAGATAATTTTATTATTATTATTGTGACCTTCAATATAAAATAAAGACATTTCAAATAAACTTGCCATCCATTGTCACCACATCTCTGTTGTACTGCAGTGAGGATCTCTCATCTCCACTCCCCTCATCCCCTCTTCTCTTATCCGCTTTCTTTATGATCTTCACTGCTGGGGAAGCTTTTGCTGCTAGAAACTGATTCTGGAATCTCAACAAATCTGCCTCCGACTCCCCAGGCTTGGGTCTTGACAGCATTTTCCCTTTACTCTCACTGTCTTCTTCTGGGGCATCAATGGGTTCCTGATATAAATACAGAGAAAAGAAAAAATTTAAAAAGCGCTTCGAAAGTCAAGCTTTAGAGGATTTTGTATGTGTCTGTACACAGACACACAATCAATTTCCATCCAATTCAAAGTAACACAAAAGTCCCAAGAAGTTTCTCTTTACTACCTAGTCCAGAGGTGCCAATGAACAGTCACCTGGCCTTTTCAACCAGGCAAGGTGCCAAATGCATAAGCACTAGGAACAAGAACCATAAGCAAAATTATTGCTGTACATATTTCTTGTAAATATGTTATCTTGCCAGAAGAGGAAAAAATAGTCATTGTTACCAAGATTGCTATTTCAGGAAAGAGGCAGAACACGCCCCCTGCGATCCACCTGCCTTTGATATGACTGCTGTTCTAAAGTATTCCTTCTTCCATTCTTCTGCACTTCAGAGCACAAGCACCTTTCATTGCTTATTTCAGCTGATTAGTCTACCTTTGATGTGTGCAGCAGCACTACAGGGCTTCTGAAACCCAGTATTTTATTTCATAGAGAAAAGGGCTTCAAAGAGCATCATAGCATAAATGACAACATTTATTACCGCCTTGGGATTGTTTGAATAAAAGGCAGTATATAAATTTAACAATAAATAAAATAAATAAACAGCTCATAGTACTGTTCTCATTTGTGCTATGATGCTCTTTTTGCTTACTTTTAATCAAAATAGTTTTCCAGTTTCCCTCTAGTGGCTTCCTCTGTCCCAGTGGCAATCACTGCCTTCATCTTAAAAAGCCACTGTGCAAGTTAAAGGTGAAAGAGCCTTGCCTGACCTTCCAGAGTGATCTGTCAGATCACCTGCAGAACAAAGTGGCCGACATTCTCTACAGCCTTATGAGTCACAAGACTAACTGTGCTGAAGGCTTGCCACGCAGTCCAGCACACAGCAAGAGGAATGGAGAAGCAATTTTTGCTTCTCTGCCCTCCCTGCAAAAGCCCTTTTTTCTTCCACAAACAAGTTCCCAAGGGTCATGCAACAGAGAAAGTCAGTCAGTGAAGTATGCAGAAAGCTTATACACGTTATATATTTACTGTCACCTAGAAAGTCTAGAGGTCTTTTATTTTAACGTTAGATCCGTAACTCAGAATATCCAACAAACATAAAAGATAACCCTTATGTCAGAACAACGTACACTGGGTGTGGAGTACCACAAAGCAGAACTAAGATATCTGCAATGTCCATCATTTTTACAACTCAGGTTTCTCCCAATTTGGGAGGGAGAAGAGCTGGTCTAGTGGTAGCAAGCATGACTAGTCCCCTTAGCTAAGCAGGGTTTGCCCAGGTTGCATTTGAATGGGAGAATACATGTGAGCAGTATAAGATATTCCCCTTAGGGGATGAAGCCGCTCTGGGAAGAGCATCTAGGTTCCAAATTCCCTCCCTGGCATCGAAGATAGGGCTGAGAGAGATTTCTGCCTGCAACCTTGGAAAAGCCACTGCCAGTCTGTGCAGACAATACTGAGCTAGATGGACCAATGGTCTGACTCAATATATGGCAGTTTCCTATGTTCTCCAACTTCTTCAGTCTAGAAGAAACAACAGATACTATGGCAAGAGATATGTCAATGAAGGGGAAAGGTTTTCTCTAATTGGAATCAGAGTTAGATCTAATTAAAATAATACGGGAAGCAGTAATAGAAGCTATTTCATCGTGGCCAAGCTTCGTGTCACACCAGTTTGTATAAATGCAATTCATTTTTACTGTTATCCTTTTTCCAGGGATAGCTCTTCTCATTCTCACAACCCTCATCCTCACAGCCCTGTGAAGTATATTATGCTACCTATGGTCATCCAAAATAGCTTCATGAGACTGACTAGGAATTCAAGTTCAGGTCTCCATAGTCCAAGTCCAGTGCTCTATCTACTACTTCATACTGGCTCAGTAGCATAATCAGTTCTCTCATAATCAGTCAGCCAAACAACACGGTCCCTCTCTGCAGACATTTCCAGAATGGCACAGGACCTGAACAAGAAGAAAGAAAGCAGTTCCCACAGTCTTCCAGTAATGGATGGATCACTCTAAGAGTAGCTTTTGACACAGCACTTTGTACTTGGCTATAGACACCCAGATAACACAATACAAAAGTCATCTGTTGTAAGGCCCATAGTTCAGTGGCAGAGCACCCGCTCGGCATGCAAAGGACCCCAAGGACCAGTCCCTGGAATCTCCTGGGAAGGCTAGGAAGACCCTTTTCTGAACCCTGTGAGCTCCTGTCAGGCAGAGTAGACAATACTGACCCAGAGGAACCAATAATCTGACTCGGTATAAGGCAGTTTCATGTGTTCAAAGATGCATCTGTTCATTATGCAACATTGGCACCTTTAAAAAACCCCATAGAAACTGTACATTAGACCGCCCCCCCTTCACATGATCTAAAGAGGCAAATGCTTAACACACGTGCCAGGTACACAAGACACAGAAACATTTACTTTGTTCTCAGGCATTAACACGAGAGTGCAAATCCTTCAATATTCCCCATTATCAACTTTATCCATGACTCAATTTCATGTTAAGTAGAGAGGGCATCCTGGGAGGCCCGTGTATTTGTTGACGAGAGGGAGCCCAAAGGCTGGGACACAATTAAACCACCTTATCAAAAAATACAGCTTAAGTCTCGAGAAACGGCGATCTGGAATTAAGCCTGGACGAGAGGGATGTGTTTACACGCCGACTAATGAAGGCGCCGCACGCGGCTCTGGGCTTCCGCGCTGACGGTCACTGTCAGCTACGGCTTGCTCCTCCCCACTTTCTAGCAGCCGCAGCGCGGTTCCCAGGCCTGCTTCTCGTGCAGCGGCAGCGGGTGGCGGTCGGAGTGCGCGGGAGATGGGGCTCACCCGGGCTCTCCTCAATCAGCTACCGCTCGCTCCTCCCCAGTCGCCGAGAACGTACGTAGTAGAGAAGAAATACAGGAACTGCCCTACCGTGACGTCGTGAGAAGGGAGGGGAAGGAGGCGGTGTGGATTGGAATTTGGTCAGAGCCCGGATGTCTCGCGAGTCTCTAGCTCCCACGTGCGACCACGTTGTTTACAGCCGCTGCTGGCGTCAGGTTGGCACAGGTTCTGTTGCTGGGTGGAGAGAGGAATGGTGGGTGTTAGGGTTTTGGCTACAGAAATCAGTTGTGCAGGGGCTAAATGTAGGTCTTTTTGCACCATTTTTTGGCTACAAGAAGTAGTTTATAGGCAGCTGGGGTTTGTGAATCTTGGGCTTCTTCTGTTGGGGAGCTACAGATAGTAGTTCATCAGAAGAACCTATCTGGGTTGCTAGAGAGTGAGCCAGGGACTTTTCTTGTATCGTTTTTGTTTCCAAAAACCCTTCATGGAGAGTCTGCATCTGGGACCACTTTGTGGAGGCTACAGAGAGCAATTTATCCAACAAACTGAGGTGCTGGTGTCTGAATCTGAGAATAAGTTCATTAAAGAGAACATCTTAATAGGGATTTTCTTCATATGAGAGGGTCTTACAGTTTTTTGCAGCTCTTTTTTTTGGTGGGCAGATTACAGAACTGAACAGGACTCTTGTGATTACAAAAAAAAATAGACATAAAAGCCTCTCTAGTTTCCAATGTGTTCTTCTATAATTAAGGATATGATAAATTCCATCAGGTGGTTGGACTGAAGGTTGATCTGGAATTCTTATTTATACTCTTTCAACACACAAACAAAAAATTTGCCTGGAAATATCTTCAGTTAAAATTCGCACTGGTAGGGGATAATGATCAAGTATATATTTCCTGCCTACTCAGTTTCATTACCCCAATAATATGTGTGGGGTACAAAGCCTTAAACTACCTAATCACTTTTGTTTCCATTTTATGGTAGGTGTCTCTGAAGTCATATAACCTTCTTGCAATATTCCTCAATTTTGAAGTTACCGTGGCCCTAGCCATTTTCTCATTATAAATTCTTCCTCCTCTGCCTCTTTTTTTTAAAAAAAATATCCTCAATTATAACTGCAACTGACAAATTTTGTAATGTGCTTGTAATGATTAGTATGAATCAACAGTCCCTCGGGCTTTGGAAAGCTCATAAAGGCCAACTTATGACTTAGCAACAGTTGACATAGCCTGCTTCCCAAATGATTGTCCAAATTTAAGATAAACACCATTATCCCTGGTGTATATTCACTTAACTAGTGTATACTAATTACAATATTTACATGCACCTGGCAATATTTGTTAGTAGCAAGGGCTGGTCTTCTGGGTCAGCAATTAGAGTGGAACTAATGTTTTTGTTTGCAATTCAGTTCTGTCTGTTAGCAGACAAGTAAAAAACTTTACAGGCTACTAATTTTGATAGCTTAATTACAAGACTTAATTGACACTTCTGAATTAGATCACACTCCTACTGTCCTGTCCTGCAAATGTTACTCCAGTGTTGATGTTTTCACTTCTGCTTTCTCACCTCCAAAGCTGGCTATCCAAGCCTGGGAGTGTTTTCATGAGAGAGGCAATGCATTTTTATCACATCACTACTGTAGATGGAATGGCAATATTAATTTCCCCCATATTGCCATACTAAGGTGTATCACCTCTGGTCAGATCAGGAACCCTGGGAATTTAAACTGATGTTTCAGAAGCAGAGAATTGCTTTCAAACTTGTTACAAGATAGTGTCAAAAATTCACTGAAGGTCTCTTACTGCTTCAAACTGGTGTTGAGTCAAAGAAATTCTAACTGGAAGGCATTTGTTCCATATCCATAAGGGTTTATTCTAACATGCATCTAGGTGCATTATGAGCATTGGGAAACAAAAATGTGTAGTTGAAACTAAAGGTTTTTTGCCATTGGGCACATAGGTTTTAATAAGAAATTAGGCTGTTTCTTTAAAAAGGAAATAGATGATAAAAATATATAAAAAGAAATAGAAAATGAAGATGATACAATTGCCTTTCAATCTTCATAATCTTCTATCAGGACTGCACAATTTTGACCCTCCTGCAGATGTTGAACTACAATTCTCATCATCCCTGACTATTGGCCACTGTGGCTGGAGATGATGGGATTTGTAGTCCAACAGCTGAAGGGTCAAAGTTGTGCAGCCTTGTCTTAATATATTGTTGTTGTTTGTATTTGTCACTACTCATAGCAGCATGTGGCCCCAAAACTGTCTCCAGCAGCTACAGCTATTCAGGCCCTGAATGAAATTTTCTGCAGAAATACTTCAACATTTGAGGTTTTTCCTCCTTTTTGATACCACACTGGTCCTCCTGTTGGCAAGGTTTCACATACAACAATACTGGAAAGAAAGATCTATGTCACTGTGTCAGATCTATGTGACTATGTCACCAGTGGACAGAGGATGTATTTTTATAATGTACCTTGCCTTGAGACTGATGCAAGAGGCATTTTATAAATTTAAAATAAAATAAATAAGACAAATGACCAGTGTAGACAATATGTCTAAGCCAGCCTGGTTATTGGATCCAATAGGATTTCAAGAAGCCTTGGAGGGATTTAGTGTTGGCTCTGCCGGCGATCCTGTTGATGCCCTGGTGGAGAATTGGAACAGCAAACTCACCAGGGCAGTAGACATGATCGCTCCTAAACGTCCTCTCTGACCTGCTTCAGAATTGGCCCCTTGGTATACAGAAGAACTAAGGGGGCTGAAGTGACGAGGTAGACGACTGGAGCACAGGTGGAGAAAGACTCGACTTGAATCCGACAGATTGCAACATAGAGCTCATTTGAAAACCTATGCTCGGGTGATACGTGCAGCAAAGAAGCGATTCTTTTCTGCCCGCATTGCATCCGCAAGTTCACGTCTGGCAGAGTTGTTCAGGGTTGTGAGAGGGCTTGTATGTGCCCCTCCTCCCTTGAATCAGAATCTGGAACCATCGATTACCTGCTGTGCTGTGTTTAATGAATTCTTTGTGGACAAAATATCTCTTATTCGAGCTGATTGGATTCCATCTCAACAATTACTTCAGTGTCTGATGTGGAGGTGTCCAGTGTCTCCTCTTATGTGGTGAGGTTGGATCAGTTCCAGTTTGTGACTCCTGCGGATGTGGACAAGCTGATTGGAGCGGTGCTGCCTACCACCTATCCTCTTGACCCTTGCCCGACATGGCTTATACTATCTGGCAGGAGGGCTGTTGTAGAAGGCCTGGTAGAGATTATAAATGTGTCTCTGCAGGAAGGTAGGATGCCTCCTAGTCTTAAGGAGGCAATTATTAGACGACTTCTGAAGAAGCCTACCTTGGATCCCTCAGAGCTGAGTAACTACAGGCCTGTCTCCAACCTTCCATGGCTGGGCAAGGTAATTGAGAGGGTGGTGGCTTCCCAGCTCCAGACAGTCTTGGAGGGAACAGATTATCTAGACCCATTTCAAACTGGCTTCCGGGCTGGCTATGGGGTGGAGACTGCCTTGGTCGGCCTGACGGATGATCTCCAACTGGGAATTGACAGAGGAAGTGTGACTCTGTTGGGCGTTTTGGACTTATCGGCGGCTTTCGATACTATTGACCATAGTATCCTTCTGGAGCATCTGAGGGGGTTGGGAGTGGGAGGCACTGCTCTGCGGTGGTTCCGCTCCTACCTCTTGGGCAGGTTCCAGATGGTGTCCCTTGGAGACTGTTGTTCTTCAAAATCTGAACTTTTGTATGGTGTCCCTCAGGGCTCCGTATTGTCTCCGATGTTGTTTAACATCTACATGAAATCGCTGGGAGAGATTATCAGGAGATTTGGTGCAGGGTGTTATCAGTATGCTGATGACACCCAAATCTATTTCTCCATGTCAGCATCATCGGGAGAGGGCATAACCTCCCTAAATGCCTGCCTGGAGTCGGTAATGGGCTGGATATGGGATAACAAACTGAGACTGAATCCAGATAAGACGGAGGTACTCATTGTGCGGTGTCGAAACTCGGGAGATGATTTTGATCTGCCTGTTTGGATGGGGTCACACTTCCCCAGAAGGAACAGGTATGCAGTCTGGGGGTACTTCTGGATCCAAGTCTCTCCCTGGTGTCCCAGGTTGAGGCAGTGGCCAGAGGCACCTTCTATCAGCTTCGGCTGATAAACCAGCTGCGTCCGTTTCTTGTGACAGATGACCTCAAAACAGTGGTACATCTGCTGGTAACCTCCAGACTGCATTACTGTAATGTGCTCTATGTGGGGCTGCCCTTGTACATAGTCCGGAAACTACAATTGATTTAGAACGTGGCAGCCAGGCTGGTCTCTGGGCCATCTACGGTAAGAGAGACCATATCACTCTTGTATTGAAGGAATTACACTGGCTGCCGATATGTTTCCGGGCAAAATACAAGGTGTTAGTTATGACCTATAAAGCCCTAAACAGCTTGGGCCCTGGGTATTTAAGAGAACGTCTTCTTCGTTATGAACCACACCGCCCACTGAGATCTGCTGGAGAGGTCCGTCTGCATTTGCCATGGGCTCGTCTGGTGGCTACTCAGGGACGGGCCTTCTCCGTTGCTGCCCCGAGGCTTTGGAATGCGCTCCCTAGTGAAATAGCCTCTCCATCTCTGACAATTTTTTAAAAGTCTTTAAAGATGCATCTGTTCACCCAGGCTTTTAACTGATACTGTTTTGATTGTTTTTAATGTTTTAGCATATTGTTTAAAAATTTTAAATTGTTGTGTTTTAAATTTCTTGTTTTTGTTTTTAGCTAATGTTTTAATGTTTTTATTTTGTTATAAACCACCCAGAGACTGGGTGTTTTTGGGTGGTATAAAAATATGTTAAATAAATAAAATAAAATAGTGTGCAGTTGCCAACTTGTTCATCTCCCTCTCCCAGTATGCATATCCTTTTTAATCCTATGAGGGAGTGGTGGTTTGTCTGAATCAGCCCTCACATGCAATCTGAATGGCATATTAGCGTAGCATTTGGAACATGTGTGAGAGGCAGCTTGGAACACGCACACACATGCATTTGGGGGAAAGGGCAAGGCATGCCAGGAGGGAAACAGGACATGCTTGTCCACATCCCAAAATTGCACAGTAGGCAGTCTGGTTCAAATGTATCATCCGAATGGGCACAAAATATGTTTTCAAATACAAAGTTAAAAACACTTCTTTGCCTTTCAGTTTCATTAACAGGAATGTTAAAACGTAGGATCAAACTCGGCATGATGTTAGAAATGCATCTACTTCTTGTGTTGCTCTTGCTAAGAGCAACTGCGTATGGGCCCAGTGTGGATTAAGGCCATGATGTAGGGGTTGTGGGGTTAATCCTTTCCTCATATCTTAGCTCTGATCTAAATCACATACATAAGTTTCAGCTGGTATTACTCATAGAGCAGAAAACATACAGGTAACTTTTATCCTTTCTGCAAATTATAGCAACACTGGGGTGAGCAGTTTGCATCAAATAATTATGTAGGGGAAGGAATGGTTAAAAAGTTATCTTTCCCCCGGCTGCTTTTAGTAAAAAAAAACAACAGAGATGCATTCATGGCATGCATCTCTGATATAACATCTAGCTCAATCCTTATACTGGATACAACATACATTTGATTTTAAAATGTTCCACTTCTGCTTTTTCTCCTTATTCATATTCACAAATATAACAAATAATGCAAGATAACTAAGGGTGATTTCAATGTCCTGTGGTCCTATTGCACCTTATTGTTAGAGGTTGTTGATTTTTACCCACAATAGGTAAAACAACAGAGCACTAAGGAATGAGCACACACTCCAGTTAGGTAGCAGAGTAGGTAGCAGAGGATGGTTTGGATATTACAGCTGTTTAGAGAAAACACATGGAGATCCTTGTATGACTAAACACTAAATATTTATTGGTTAAATACACTTAGATAGGAAAGACCTATCTCTAATCTAAAGGACTACATAGTGGATAGGTAAGGAGAGAGAGAGATGTTTCCATCTGCTCTCTAGGAGGAAAGGAAGGATTGTGACTCAGCACAGGAAGTGCTGCAGAGTCAGTTCAGGGGTCATAGAGTAGGGACAGATAGGGAGACCCATACTCACTGTCTCTACTCCCAATGCCCCTAGTGGTCATTAGGACAGTTGGTGCAAAAGGTCGATGCACTGGAAGTTCATCTCCAACACTTCTAGATATGCATCTGGTATTCCCTCTAAGGTGTGCACATGTGTGTGCGCAAACACATTTTTTAATGTCTGCTCAGTTAATTTTAGATCTCGCTCAGATTAAATCAGGAAGGCCCCACTCTGAATGCACATGTGCACACACTGCTTTGATACTGCCAACCTGAACAAAACTCATTCCACACACAGATCAAAAAAAGATTAGAGAGAACACTGTATGCATCCTTCAACTATGGGGACATCCCATTTCCTTATCAAATAGGCTAAAGGTGTTTGCTCAGAATGCCCCAGAGCTCAGTGGAGTAGACATGCTTAGGAGCTCCAAAAGGATCTCTTCAAACTTGGGGAGTGGGCAACAAAATGGCAAGTTCGGTTCAGTGTAAGCAAGTGTAAAGTCATGCATATTGAGGCAAAAAACCAACAACCCCAACTTCATATATACACTGATAGGGTCTGAGCTGTCAGTGATGGACCAGAAGAGAGATCTTGGGGTCATGGTGGGCAGCCCATTGAAAGTGTCAACTCAGTGCATGGCTGCTGTGAAAAAGGCAAATTACATGCTAGGGATCATTAGGAAGGGAATTGAAAATAAAAATGCTAATATAATGCCCTTATACAAATCTATGGTGCAGCCACATTTGGAGTACTTTGAAGTTCTGGTCACCATTGTCACTATCTAAAAAGAAACATGAGATAGACACCAGCAACAGTCACTGGAGGTACTGTGCTGGGGGTGGATAGGGCCAGTTACTCCCCTCCCCCTGCTAAATAAAGAGAATCACCATGTTAAAAGGTGCCTCTTTGCCAAGTTAGCAGGGGTTATGCCATTTTGGATCAGGGTGGATGACATCATCACAAACTACACCGTTGGAGCATACCTATGTGTTTATACAGATGTAGCAAATTTCGTTCAAATCGGTCAGACTGTCCACAAGTTAGTACACTTGTTCCTCAAATGTTTACGTGTCTGCCATCTTGAATTGGATTGGGTGACATTATCACAATCTACTCTGTTGAGGTGTCCTTATGTGTCCCTACAGCTGTTGCAAATGTGGTCCAAATTGGTTAAGCAGTTCACAAGTTAGCCCACTTGCACCTCCAAAGTTTATGCATCCGCCATTTTGAATCAATGTGGATGACATCATCACAAACTATGCCATTGAGGTGTCCCTATGTGTCACTCACTGTAACTGTACCCGATTTGGTTCAAATGGGTTAGACAGTCCACAAATTAGCCAGTTTGTGCCTCAGACATTCACATGACCACCATCTTGAATTGGGGTGGATGACATCATCACAAAATATGCTGTTGAGGTGTCCCTATATGTCCCTACAGCTGTACCAAATTTGGTTCAAATCGGTTAAGCAGTTTACAAGTCAGCCCACTTGTACTTCAAAAGCTTACATGTCTGCCATCTTGAATTGGAGTGGATGACATCATCACAAACTATGCCATTGAGGGATCCATGTGTGTCACTCACTGCAACTGCACCTAATTTGATTTAAGTTGGTTAGACAGCCCACAAATTAGCCCGCTTGCGCCTCAGATGTTCACACGGCCACCATCTTGAATTGGGGTGGATGTCATCATCACACACCACACCATCTGGGCATCCCTATGTGTCCCTACAGCTGTAGTAATGGCGTGTGTGTATGCCATTGAGGTGTCCCTATGTGTCCCTACAACTTTGCCCAATTTGGTTCATATTGGTCCAGACATTGTGAAGTTGATGGCGGGGGGACACATGAATAGACACACACATGGACACACACACAGAATGCCGGGTGCTCTCATAAGCCTATTGGAAAGTAGGTAGGTGTGTGTGTGTGTGTGTGTGTGTGTGTGTGTGTGTGTGTGTGTGTGTATGTGTATACACACACACATATACATATATATGTAATTTCTCAAACTTGCCTAGAAGTGTAATCTACGCAAAATGACTTTTCCCAATCAATGACGGGCCTCACCTACTAGTATACTACATAGCCCTAGTTATGAAAAGCTTCTCAGCCAGGAGATTTCCTGTCACAACTGTCAGCTACGTATCCTTATTTCCCCCCTAATTCATATTTCAGGAATACTTTAATAATACAGTCAAAGATTCTATGTATAGCACATGGCCTATCAATAAATCATGCCTACACATCTTCATAGTTGTCGTATAATTTATAACTACCAACTTGCTTATCTGAATCTTTTAAATTATTCTGGAGATCAAAATGTCCCTCCTCTAAACCATTTCCAGGAGTCATCCGTGGTGAACTGTAATGCTTTCTTTACTTTAAAAAGTGTTAAAGCCTTCACTTAAAATTACAAAGTGTTCTCCTTTGTCCTATGAAACTGCCCAGCCACCTTTATTCTCAGTGTTTGTGGGTGGGAAGTTCTTGTAGAATAATTAATAATTAATAACTAATGAACTGTATTTGTGAGCCGCCCCATAACAAATTGTTCTCTGGGCAGTTCACATTAAAATATCAAGTAAAAACACATAAAACATATGAAATCACAACAAATAAAAACAAACTAGCCGACCCGCACAGAGCATCTGCGCACTCTTTGGGGGCCTGATGTTCTCTCCCCCTCCTGCCACACTCTCTCTTGCCCTCCCTCCCCCTGCCCCCTCTCTTGCCCCCTCCTGCCCCACTCTCTCTTGATCCCCTCCCTCCTCCCACTCTCTTGCTCCCCTCCCACTCTCTCCCCCCTCCCCTCCCCCCCCACACTCTCCTCCCCCTCCCCCTCCCACTCTCCCCTCCCCCTCCTACCCTCTTGCCCCCTCCCCCCTCCCCCCTCCTGCCCCACTCTCTTGTCCCCCTCCCCCTCCCTCCTGCCCCACTCTCTCTTGCCCCCCTCCCTCCACCTTTCTCCCACCACAGCCAGGTCCTCCTTACTGGGGTGGCAGTGAGCCAAAAAGGGCCCCACCACCACCATTCCTCCTCTTGGGTGGCAAACTGGGAAGTCCCGCCGCCCGTTTCCCTCCCACGCCAGCCTCTAATGGGCACTGGGGCTGCGCCCTGCCACCCGTTACCTTTCGCCGCCCGTTATCTTGTGCTCCTCTCCCCTCGCCTGGGCCTGGCCATCCTGCTGCTGCTTCCTGCTCCCGGCAGCCAGGCCCAGCATGGACAGGCCGCCGCCGCCTCTTCCATACCCTGGCCTGGCCTGGCCTGGCCCGGCTAGGCCGTCCAGCTGCCTCCGCATCCTGCCAGGCCGTCCCGCTGCCTCTGCCTCCCGCCAGGTCCGGCTGCCGCCGCCGCCCTTTCCATTCCTGGAACAGCCTGGCCTGGCAAGGCCAGGCCATCCCACTGCCTCCGCCTCCCAGTGGCCAGCCGAGGCCACCTTCTCTAGCCCTTTTGCAGCCACCGCTGCCTTCATTTTTCCTTTCCCCTCAACTCTCACTGCGCCGGAACGCTCGCAATATGTCGTGAGAGTTCCGCCGCCAAATTGAGGACACGCACCGGCTAAGGGAATTAATTATATAGATACAAAATACAGTGCAAAATAATTTTAAAACTTTTTAAAAGTCAGTTTTAAAAATCCAATTTAAAAGGCCTGAGTAAACAGAAAGGTTTTTAACTTGTAGAATATAGTAAGTACCCTGGTTGTGGTTGTTTCTGGAGCTCCTTGTGGAACTACAAAACACACGAGGCCAGTATCTTGATAGCTGGGAAGGAACAAGGAGGATTCATGATCTAAATGAAGTTCATACAAGGTTGACTTTGGAATGTTTGTAAATGTGGTTGCTTAGGTATTGCCCTGGAGACAAACTGTTTCTTCCTGGATAGATTCAGGAGACATAGATAGAAAAACCTGCACATGCTAACATGGCTATTTCTGTGGAAGGCACCAGATTTAGACACAAATTGGAGATCTATTATCCGCTTAAGGAGGCACTACATACATATGATGAAATGAGCTATGGCCCAGGAAATTTTATATCACAATATATTTATTAGTTGATAAGTTGGCAATGCTATGCACATATTCCAAACATTTCCACCAAGACCTCTTTATTTGTGCAACAAAATAATATATCATTCGCCAGATATTAGAGGTTAAAAGCAAAACAATTTCAGTGTAAAATACACCATCTTCAGTTGCTAATACAGATTGACTGTCTCAGTGGTTTTAAATTCTTTCCTGTGAGATAAGCGGGGAGAAAAGAGGGAGAGAAACATCACAGCTGCAGAAGAAAGAATAATTAACACAGCTTCCATAGCTCAAAGACTATAAATAAAATAAATAATACATAAATAAATAATATAAATAAAATAAATAATACATAAATAAGGAGGAGATGGTTCTGGGAATTTCATAGCCAGAACCATCTCCTCCTTATTTATGTATTATTTATTTTATTTAACACATGTGTATACCGCCCAGAACACAAGTCTCTGGGCAGTTTACATCAAAATAACAAAAACAACAAATAAAAAGCTTAAAACATTACAACAATTTAAAATTTTAAAAAATGAAAACTATTAAAAACACTGAAAGGGTTGACTGAAAGACCAGATCAAGTGTGTGACCAGAAATGTGAGTCAGTTCCGAGACCCTTTGGATAGCCCCATAGTCGTCATGGTCACTATGAACTCCTGAGCCGCCACAGACAAATTGATTCCAAAGTGGACATTGAAGTCCCCCAGCACCACAAGCCTGGGGGACTCCAACGCTAAACCAAGACCAAGTCCATCAGCTCAGTTATATCTGGATTTAACTTCTCTATATACATTGGCTCATTTTACACTTCTACAAGTTTGTTTCCATGGTCAAAACAGAAATTTTAGTTGCAACCACTCATCCAGCATGCCTCTCTTTCATATGCACAGACCACACTTTGACATGACTCCCATTATATCGCATATCAGCCAAATACTCACTATTATTATTAGTCCTTAAGGCGCTGCAAGACTCTTTTTTTGGTTTTTAGTGGTTTTGAAATGGAACATAACTAATTGTACTTGCCAAACACTTACGCCTGCCCCTGAACAGAACTGTACTACTACCTAGTGTGTTTTCAGGTGACAGATAATTGAATGGCCTTCAGTGGAGACTAGCTGTAAAATGAGCAGAGATACCCAGCAAATAAGAAATCATATGTCATAACAGCAATACTAGAAATCATAGGTCATAACAGCAATTGATTTCTGGGGAAATCAATTGGGGGGCACAGTTCTCTATATGAATTAACCACATAATCTCATCCTGCCACCATGTCATGACAAGTATAAACCACCATATATAAGCCAATTTCCTCCTGGTGTTATGACCTTGGGGCCATGGGCACCCCAAGTAGGGGATGGGCAAAGAGTCTGGGAGAGGAGTTGTACTGGGAGGCACCACTGACCCAGACACCTGGTGATCCCATGGCATCAGAAACCCCCACACAGGGGGAAACTGAAGAACCACTGCCAAGACCTGAGGACATGGCCCTGCCCATGTCCTCCAAGTACGAGGAATCTTTCTAGTACCTCCTGGCCATGATAGAAGACCCCCAGGGCCATCAGAGCAGACACCAGCAAAACTGGGCAAGGCCACTTTAAGAAGACCAAAGCCTGCTCCTGGGCGGGACCAAGTCATCCCACTGAAAGAGCAGATTCTAAAACCTTTCAGTTTGCTCACAAACCCTGTTGGAGCATCTTCCCATTCTGTTGTACTAACCCCTGATTAGCAATGGCTGTTGCCTTATGAGTTGTCGAGGGTCCGAGGTAATCTGGTCCCTGTCCCAGAAGAGGCTATGGCAGCATCTGGCAAGAGCGCCATTAGGCCTGGGGGCACAGTCCATTTGTCCACTCTCCTAGAGGGTCCCATGATTCTCCCCAAGGGAAAAGAGGGCCACTTTTATATTTCCAGAATTGCTTGGCCAAGAGTTCTGAAATTTGGCACAGATATAGGACAGGTTAGTAGGACTCTCTGTGTTGATTTTCAAGCAGATTGGTCAATTTATTGATTTTTAATGAGTTTTAGAATATTTTTTAAAAGAACTTCAAAAATGTCCTATATGTGGCTTGTTTCATGGCAGAAAATTACAAAAATTTCTGGAACTAAAGACATCACAGGCTTGCGATGATCTCTAAACTGCACAGGCATGCCTCTCAGTTTCTTAAAGATGCTGGCCCGAATGGATGGGGCCAGCGTCTCTCCTGCTCCCATCCCACCACTGGGGAACACACCAGCAGGGATTCAAACCAACAGCCTCCTGCTCTCTAGGCAAGTTGCTTTAGGCACGCTTAGTCTTTTGCAATACCCAGGGTAAGTTTCTTGAAAAGCACCTATCTCAGGCAGCACCGCTATAGGAAGATGCTGAAAGGCATCATCTCACACTGTGCAGGAGGAGACAATGGTAAACCCCTCCTGTACCAAAGAAAACCACATGGCTCTGTAGTTGCCAGGAGCCGACACTGACTCGATGGCACAACTTTACTTTAGGTGGATTGAGCATAGCCTAGTGTTTCTTATTTTAATTATGTTCCAGGTATCAGGAATATGCAAAGGACATACACAAATAAATATAAGTTTCTAACGCAAAGTCTGACTAAACAAACAACCACTTGGCATAGCTGGGATGCTAGATGGTTTTCCAGCCCTGCCACAACCACCTGTGCTACTGGCAACTCTCAAGGGCAGTCGCAACATCTCCAAGTTAGGAAAGGAGCACAAGGGCTTTTGGCTCCACCCCAGAAGCTGTTGCAGCGGCTGTAAACAGTTACAGCAGCGATAGTACAGATGTTGCTTCTTTGTGGTCCCTGTAATATGCAGATTCCAGGTATGAGGGGATGTGCGCAAGGGACATAATAAGCACAACAAAGAAGTTCTGAATATCTTATCCTTTGATTGCTAACATATGCACACTGATGCAGCAGTATATTCCACTGATGTCCATCCTGGGCCATATGGAGCCCAAGCAAATCTTGACCAAGTACCAGCAGGATCACAGGCTAGGTATGGCCAGGAAGGTCCGGGAGACGTTTGCTTGAAGATCAAGCTGTCCTGTTGTCAGGACCATCCCAATAAGACTGTTCACTGACCAAAGTCAAAGGCAAGGTCAAAGCTAGATACTATCCCTGACAAAAACCCAGACCTCACCCAGAAATATCTATAGCCATTCACGGAGATTGAATGGGCTGCCCAGGGGGTGGAATGGATCTAGTGAGGGGTATGATGATGAAAATAGTGCTGCTTTTTTCTCCAGTGTAGGTCTGAGAGGGGCTTGCAACCAGAAGCAACAGTGCTCATACCCGAGAGCGCCTGTTTCAAGTCCTGATAGTTCTGATGTTCGTGGGGTTCACTTCTGTGTTTGTTTTATACTGAGATTTCACTGGATGATGATGATGATTTGTTCGATTTCTATACTGCCCTTCCAAAAATGGCTCATGGTGGTTTACACAGAGAAATAATAAATAAATAAGATGAATCCCTGTCCCCTGACGGCTCACAATCTAAAAGAAACATAAGATAGACACCAGCAACAGTCATTGGAAGTACTGTGCTGGGGGTGGATAGGGCCAGTTACTCTCCCCCTGCTAAATAAAGAGAATCACCATGTTAAAAGGTGCCTCTTTGCCAAGTTAGCAGGGCTCCAAGTTAAAATTGTGATTTGAATTAATCCAAGACCTGATAACTTGAGCAGGAAATAAGGACCAAACTACAGGTTAGATGTTGTTCCATAGTTATTATGCAAAGTACGTAGCTTGGGAATGCTCCTGGACCCAAAGCTCTCCCTGGTTTCTCGGGCTGAGGCAGTGGCCAGGAGCACATTTTATCAGCTTCGGCTGATATGTCAGCTACGTCCATTTCTAGAGGTGAATTACCAGTGGTACATATGCTGGTAATCTCCAGGCTTGACTACTGTAATGCACTCTACATGGGGCTGCCTTTGTACATAGTCCGGAAACTACAATTGGTACAATGTGGCAGCCAGATTGGTCTCTGGGACAACACAAAGGGACCATATAACACCAGTTTTGAAAGAACTGCACTGGCTGCCGATATGTTTCCAGGTGAAATACAAAGTGCTGTTTATTACCTATAAAGCCTCCTTTGTCATGAACCCTGCTGCCTGTTACAATCTTCGGAGAGGTCCGGTTACATTTGCCACTGGCTTGTTTGGTGGTGACTCAGGACCAGGCTTTGTCTGTGGCTGCTCCAGGGCTTTGGAACATGCTCCCTGCTGAAATAAGAGCATCTCCTTCTCTGTTTGTTTTCTGTAAGACCTCTAGACTCTCTTGTTCTCACAAGTTTTTAGTTAGAATTTTAATAATTTGTTTTATTTTGTTTTTACTGTGTTTTATGCATTTTAACCTGTGGTTTTTAATATTAAAATTTGTACGTCTAGAGATTTACATATTAGGCGGTATAAAAATATGATAAATAAATAAACATTATTCGTGATCAGTATATTTAATGCAAAGAAGCTGCAGATGGGGAAACCCATATTTCCCTCCACAAGTGGGGAAGCCACTGGGGCGATTTTAAGTGGATAAAAAATGACTGGCAGGGAAAGAGTTAGGCAAACTAACTTTATTTTCATCTTTTTGAATTATGTTATTTATAATTATATTTATTTTGTATTGCAAGCTCTCCAGAGTTCTACTGAATTGGTGGAAGGCAAACATCTATGGCAGTGAATTTCAAAACTTAAGCATGTGTTGCATGGAAACACAGAAAGGAGATAATAATAGTCTTTGAATGCATGAATGGTAGAGATACGTTGTACTTGTGTCCTGTAGGCAAGACAAGGAGAACTGAAGTGTGGGTTGTGTCTGTAGAAAGGAAAGATCAGAGTGAAGATATATATTAATCTGTTAAAAACAACCAGACTTGTCAAGAGCCTGGGTAGAGGGAGAAAGAGAGAAGAACCAAAAGTTTCTAACGTTGAATCTGTTGGAAGTGAAGGACTATGCGCTGTCTCTTGTCTCAAAGACAGTGGAGGACAGACTAGGGAGTCAGAGGGCTAGAGGGTCAAGACATTGGTCATCCCTTCTCTACTGCTCTGACACTATCCCTTTGGAATGTAGATTGCTACTCTCAGGGGACTTCCTTCCTTCCAGCCACTTCCTTCCTCTCTTCTCTTCCTGTTGCTTCTACCTTGCAACATGCAAGCTCCTCTCCCTGCACCATGTGTGCAGAGATGCAGAATCCCTCTGCATCCAGCTAGATAGATAGATTAGAGAGCCTAACTCCTCACTTTCCTATCTAGAATGGAGTTCTTTAATAAATGCCATATATATTGATTTGAAACTATGAACTGGCTCCAAGTTACTTTACTCTCAGCATAATTAAATCCGCTGTGTTGTGCCTCTGTGCACTCTGCTATAATGAAAAAGGGTTTCTCTTACCAGAGAGAATTCCCAACAGAATCTCATCACAGTTTTATTTATTTACCGTTATTTATTTATTTAGTTAGTTAGTTATTGTTTTATTGTTTTATTTGTTTGTTTAAACAAACTATTATTTATATATGCTTTTCAATTATTGGTTATTGACCGGAGGACCGCAATAAAGTTGGTCTGTCTGAATATATGCTTTTCAACAAACAACAACAGTATTTTCAAAGCAGTTTACATAGAATAAGAATAAGATAGTTCCCTGTCCCCAAAGGGCTCACTACCCCCCTGCCCCCTCTCCCCCTGCTTAATATAAAGAGAATCACCACTTTGAAAGGTGCCTCTTTGCCCAGTTAGCAGGGTTATTACTGTTTTGCTTGATAGGTTATTATTAGTAAATTGAATGGTTCATTATTTCTTTTCTCTCTCTCCTTCTTCCGAGCCTAAAGTATTATTATTTAACTTGCAGTCTAGAAATACCTGACCCAGCACAGCATCTCTCCTGTGGCTGTTTGCTGGAGTCTCCCTTTTGTCTCTTAGATTATAAGCCCCATTGGGACAAGAATCATCTTTTCATTTTAATTGCCACCAAAATTGTGTTTAGAACTTCTTTGCTGAAAAGTGATATATACATATTAACAACAGCAACATCAATAAAAAACTGCAAGCAGGATAAATGTAAAGTGTGTTCTGTCATGCAGCCCTCTAAGGTTATTTTTCTCACGAAACTATGGGATTCCTATCATTCATTCATTCATTCATTCATTCATTCGATTTCTATACCACCGTTCCAAAAATGGCTCAGGGCGTTTTACACAGAGAAATAATAAATAAATAAGCTGGATCCCTGTCCCCAAAGAGCTCACAATCTAAAAAGAAACAGAAGATAGACACCAGCAACAGTTACTGGAGGTACTGTGCTGGGGGT
Organism: Hemicordylus capensis; assembly: GCF_027244095.1. Lineage (NCBI taxonomy): Eukaryota > Metazoa > Chordata > Lepidosauria > Squamata > Cordylidae > Hemicordylus > Hemicordylus capensis. The sequence continues at coordinate 72,241,881 of NC_069657.1, forward strand.
GGATAGGGCCAATTACTCTCCCCTTACTAAATAAAGAGAATCACCATGTTAAAAGGTGCCTCTTTGCCAAGTTAGCAGGGGTACCATTACAGGCTCAACATTTAAGGAGAATTTTTAACTGGTGGAACACGAATAAGTTGTCTAGCATATGGTAAAATGTGCAACACAGGATGTCATTAAGGGAAAGTTCAGCATTCATTTGAATTATTTGGATTCAGTCCTGCGGGGAAGAGGATTTATTGTTGAAGGACCTCTTGAAACCATATGTCCCACTGTGTCAATAAGGAACAATTATTTATTTAAAATATGTATATCCTGTCCCTCCAGTGCAATACTGCTCAGGACAGCTCACAAAAATAATAAATCACAATCAATTAATCAATCAATAATAAATCACAATATTATTTTTATGAGGCAATTTACAAAAATAATAAGACACAACAAAACAACAGGTAAAGCAATATAAAAATTGCTAAACACTAACTAAAAACTGGAACTCAACTAAAACCAAGTTTAAAAACCAAACAAATACAAACCAAAGGTGAAAACACTAAAAAGTCTCTCTAAAAAGAAGAACCTTCAAATACTTTTTAAAGACCCAAGAAGGGGAGCATGGTGAAGCTCCTCCAGGAAGACATCCCCAAGCCCAGGGGTCACAACCAAAAAGGCCCCGTTTTTAGTCCCCACCAAACAATCCCAGTCAGTGATGGGACTGCAAGCAGGGCCTAGGATGCAGAATGGAGGGACCTTTTCATCTGAGTAGGTGTGTGATCATTTGAGAAGGATACGTTTTGGTGGCATTCCTGCTTCTGACGGGGTTAGCTTGAGGACCAGGGAGTCTTTTCTAGGTCAATAGATCTATGGAAATTAAGCCAGTTAAGATAGCTATTGCTGTGTCCACAGAAATGATTGGAAGAGGAGGTGAAGCTCTGAGATTGGGCACTGTCCAATTGCTAAAGGTGAAGAACAATCAAGAACCTTAATACTAAGCCTGAATGACAGGGAAGAAAGTGATGCTGTCAACCTCTGGAGAAGCAGAGAGGATGATGGCGCTTTGGCACTTCTATAGCTTGGCCGTTTTAAGTGTTTAAGCTGAAGACAAGTGATCAGAGAGACAAGCTAAGCTAGGAGACTGATTTAAGGAGAATAAATCAGCAGTGAAAACATAGCTTGGAATTCCCAGGTTCAGATGTTTTGGCACAACCCAGTTCTAGGCAACTCGAAAACAGGCCTTTTCTAGAGTTGCCCGGGACTCCCCTTCTCTGAATGTTTTTAAGAAGGACCTGAAAACATACCTGTTTAGCCAGGCTTTTAGTTTATATTTTTAAAGCTTTGAGTTTTAGATTTTTTATTTGTATTTTTAAATTGTTTTAATGGTTATTTTTAGATTGTGAACCACCCAGGGACTTCTATATGGGGCAGCATAGAAATGTTCTTACTAACTGAATGAATAAATGAATGTCCCCTGATTGTGCAAAGAAGACAGGTCTGGCCTGTGCCCTGCCCATAGTAGATAATGCTACAACCTATTGAGTAAGGGATGGTTGTCTGAGTCTGAGCGAACGCAGGTTAGAGCTCACTATCTATTCTGTGGCAGTGATGGAACAGAAGAAACTTTTCCCACCCCTCCACCTTTGCATCCTTTCAGTGTCATCCAGTGGGATTTTTCCAGGTGGTGCGGAGCCTCTTGAAATCTGGCCCTAGGCAAGATGTATTAGAACCCTTAGTAGCACACTCTGACACATTTTCACAGCACTTTGAGGATAAAGTCATTCACCATGAGTTGGACTCTACAGATGATGCAGTGTCATTGGGAGAGGTGTCCAGAGTACCACCTGGTCCAGTTTTGTGGGAGGAGTTTCAAATATTGGTGCCCAAGGATGTGGACAAGGTGTTCAGTTGAGTTTGGCCGACTACATGAATGCTTAACCCTTGCCTTTCATGGCTTATTAAATCTAGCAGGGAGGGCATTTTTGGCTGGGTCCAGCAGGTTCTAAATGCCTCATTGAGAGAGGGAGTGGTCCCAGCTCCACTGAAGGAAGCTATTATTTGGCCACTCCTAAAGAAACCCAATCTGGACCCAGAGTATGTAAACAGCTATAGGCCTGTGGTCAATATTCGCTTCCTGGGCAAGGTGCTTGAGCATGTAGTGGATGACCAGCTCCAGACACTCTTGGAGGAAATGGTCTATCTAGATCAAGCCTGCTCAACTTAGGCCCCCCAGCTGTTTTTGGACTACAACTCCAGCCACAGTGGTCAATAGCCAGGGATTTTGGGAGTTGGAGGCCAACATCTGCAGAAGTTGAGCAGCCCTGATCAAGATCCTTTTCAGTCAGGCTTCAGGCCCAGCTTTGGAACAGAAACTGCTTTGGTTGCCCCGTGGGATGACCTGTGCAGAGAGAGACACAGAGGGAGTACACCCTGTTAATTCTCTTGGATCCCTCAGTGGCTTTCAGTACCATTGACCATGGTATCCTTTTGGAGACGCTGGCTGAGTTGGGTGTGCAAGGCAGCGTTCGAGGTATTTCCACTCCTACCTTGAGGCCCGTTTCTAAAAGGTGGTGCTAGGGAATTACTGCTCAACCCTTTGGCAGTTATGCTTTGGGGTTCTGCAGGGTTCCATTCTTTCCCCTATGCTGTTTGACATCTACATGAAACTGCTGGGAGAGGTCATCTGGAGATTTGGCCTGAAGTGTCATCAGTATGTGGATGACACTCAGTTGTATCTTTCTTTTTCGTCAATGCCTGGATGCAGTAATGGACTGGATGAAGGTGAACAAGTTGAGACTCAATCCAGACAAGACTGAAGTACTGTTGGTTGGTGGTTCCTCTGCCTGGGTGAATGATGTTCTAGATGGGGTTGCACTCTCCCCAAAGGACCAGGTTTGCAGTATGGGGGTGTTCATCGATCCAGCATCGTTACTAGAATCTCAAGTGGCCTCTGTGGCTTGGAGTGCCTTTTATCAGCTTTGGCTGATACGCCAACTGCGACCGTACCTGGATAGAGATAGCTTGGCCACAGTTACTCATGCTGTGGTAACCTCTTGCTTAGATTACTGCAATGCACTGTATATGGGGCTGCCTTTGAAAATGGTCCAGAAACTGCAGCTGGTACAAAATAGAGCTGCAAGATTATTAACTAGGACTGGATGTTTTGATCATTTTATGCCAATGCTTTGCCAGCTGTGCTGACTCCCAGTCAGTTTCCAGGCCCAATTCAAGGTGTTGGTTATAACCTTTAAAGCCCTAAATGGCTGATCCGAGTGTCCTTGCCAAATGAGGTGAGGCAGGTGGCTTTCAGTGGTTGCACCCCATTTATGGAATAGCCTCCCCAGTGAGGTTCACCTGGCTTCATCACCTTGTTCTTTTAGATGCCAGGTAAAGACCTTTTTGTTCACTCGGGCCTTTTAAGTTTTGATTTTTAAATTTGATTTTTAAAATTTATTTTTTAAAAGTTTTAAATTGCTTTGTATTGTATTTTTTATTTTTCCCCTTCTGGTCTGTTGTGATTTAATGTGCTATGTGTTTTTATTTGATGTTTTAATGCTATGTTGTGAGCCACCTAGCAGCTAAAAAATAAAATTTATTATTATTTATTATTATTTAGCCAATGCACAGTTTTCCACATACTCCAGTGAGACTGGGAAGATATCCTGTGACCATGGGTGTCTGAGCATTCTACATACCTTGGGATGCTTAGGGAAGAGAGGTAGAGGATATTTTGGAATCATACCTCGAGGTATGGACTCCCTCTCCCTGATGAGTCCTCTGTTTCTTGTTTACCTGTGTGAGGTGTCTTATCAGTGGAGTTGGTGTTCTAGGTGGCTGTTTGTGTCTGGAGTCTTGAAGCACAGTATCTGTAATTGAGAACATCTGTGTACAGTACAATGCAGAGTATTGCATCTGAGAAGACCTGTCTGTTTCACCCAGCCCTCCTATATTTGTTGACAGCCTTGACTGCTTGTGCAAAATGCTCCTTTGCACAAAATGCCCTTTCACAAAGTTACCCCATAGTTTCATGGACATGGGGGCAGGTAGAGAGTGATGTAGCCCTAATGCGCCCAGAAGGTTCTGCCACTGGAACTGCATCTGCAACTGCATCACACAATGCATAATTAATCTGTGGGATTCTTTGCTGCAGGATGTTGTGATGGACAGTACTAACTTGAATCGCCTTAAAAGGGGCTTGGACAAATTCATGGAGGACAGGTCTATCAATGCCTACTGGTTTGGTGGCTATAGACTACCTCCAGCCTCAGAGGCAAGATACCTCTTAATAACAGTTGCAGGGGAGCAACAGCAGGAGAGAGGCATGCCCTCACCTCTTGCCTGTGGGCTTCTCAGAGGCATCTGGTGGACCACTGTGGGAAACAGGATGCTGGACTAGACAGGCTGATCCAGCAGGGTTATTCTTATCTGTCTTCCTCCTCTGCCTTATCCTGCTCCCTGCCTTTTGGGTCCCGTTCATTACCCCATTCAAAATGTGGGGTTAGTGGGAGAAGGAGGGGTGAAGCAGGGGCAGCAGCAGATGAAGAGATTGGAATGCAGTGGACTCTGTACATCATGGGAAGAAGATCAGGTGGGAGTGGAGGCAGGCACGTAGGGAAGCCACCGCCTGCCCCAGTTCAGGTCACCTGCCTTTAAAAGTTTGCCTGCCTTTTAAGCATGGAGAGCCACTCTTGGCCTTGCTGCAAACACGGCACTGGCAAGAATATGCTTGAAAACGAAGGGGGGCTCCATTTGCAAGCACACCACACCCCCTGCATCTGACGTCAGACACAGGGAGCATGGCTGGGGCACGAGCCACAGCCCTGAACCCAGCAGCACAGGTTCTTTGAACCCGTTCATGCAGTGGTGGCTCCGCTCCTGAGTGGAGGGAAGTTGTGCATAGCATGTACTGCACACAGCAACAAGGGAACAGAACGCATATATCAAGACCAGACCAGAACTAACCTCCCTGATGCCTGAGGAGGCATGGCAAGGCACTACCCCCACCACACACAGAGACATGTGGGTAGTGGCTTGCCATACCACTGGCATTGGAGGACCTTGGGCCAGACCTGTTTTGATATAGCTTCCTTGTTGGAGTTTATATATGTCTAGTGCCTATCCACCCCCCAGCACCTATCCACCCCCAGCACAGTACCTCCAGTGACTGTTGCTGGTGTCTATCTTGTGTTTCATTTTAGATTGTGAGCCCTTTGGGGACAGGGTTCCATCTTATTTATTTATTATTTCTCTGTGTAAACCGCCCTGAGCCATTTTTGGAAGGGCGGTATAGAAATCAAATAAATAAAAAATAAAATAAAATAAAATAAAATAAATAATAATAGTGGTTTGCCAAAGGCATGACAAGGTAGCAGGGATGATGCACTGGAACATCTGCAAAAAATACAAGCTACCTGTAGCCAAAAATTGGTGGGACCATAAAACTGAAAAAGTTGAAGAAAATGAAGACGTAAAAATATTATGGGACTTCCGACTACAAACAGACAAACATCTGCCACACAATACACCAGATATCACTGTAGTCGAGAAGAAATAAAAGCAAGTCAAAATAATCGACATAGCAATACCAGGGGATAGCAGAATAGAAGAAAAAGAAATAGAAAAAATCACCATATACAAAGATCTACAAATTGAAATTGAAAGGCTGTGGCAGAAAAAGACCAAAATAATCCATGTGGTAATTGGCGCCCTGGGTGCAGTTCCAAAAGACCTTGAAGAGCACCTCAACACTATAGGGACCACAGAAATCACCATCAGCCAATTACAAAAAGCAGCTTTACTGGGAACAGCCTATATTCTGCGACGATATCTATAACCATTGACAATAAAATTCTGGCATCCCAGGTCCTTGGAAAGGACTCGATGTCTGGATAAAACAAACCAGTCAATAACACCTGTCCGACTGTGTAAACAAGAAGTGGTTTGCTATGATTAGCTACTGAATTACCTGAATGTTATCCTTTGGTGTGGCTAAGGGGTCACACAGAAGAAGGATTTGGGGCAGTCATCTGGGGCTTTCCATTTACTCCAATAGGATTTCTTTTACACTTATGCTACCTGTTTTGTAGGCATCACATTATACCAGCAGAAAGAATGTGAGTGAGCCCTGAGTGAGCATAGGACTCCAGCTTAAGTCCATTGCTGCTTGCAATGTCTTTGAGGCCATCTGTTCCCCCCACCCTTGCATTAGTACTATATCATCAGCATAAAGATTGTGCTGGCAGTAGGCTGTGCAATGGTATCATTACACCAGCATGGTGAATACACATCAGTGTATCATTCTATTCTGCCAGTAGAAGGGTATTTAGTGATCCTGTTCAGCCAACTCAAAGATAGGATCATGATCCTATCTCACCCTGGAAGAGAGTGTCCCTCCCCTTTCAAGTGTCCTGCAACACTGTCCCAAGGACACACATTTGAGAATCACCTGAAAGTATAATGTCAATAAGGCTGTTCGACCTTTTTTACCTTCCAATATAACTAGCAAAAGAGAAGATTAAAGCCATTTGGAGGCATAGATTGTTTTGAACCTAAACCTTTCATCATCTCCCCATGATCCAAAGTGGAAAATGTAGGCAAAGGTCTTTTAGGAAGTGTTACTATCATCATTTTAATGAATGTTTCTTAAAGTTTCAGTCATAGCCTTAAAAGAGCTGCAGCAGAAAACTGTCTGCACTGATTTCTTAGTTCTCAGAAGGCATCCCAAAAATTAATTCCAGCACCTCATTTGCAACTTGTGCGAAAAGCTCTCTGATGTTCTGCTGTTAAGAGGAAAATTAGCAAAGGACAGTTGAGTGTGATATGGCCACACATAAAGCACTTATCACACACTTAGCATGAAATACATAATTAATGTGTATTAGAATAGTAGGAGAGGCTTATGGGAAAAGACAGTTTGCCTAGGCAGTTAATGCCAGTGACACTGATCCCTTGAATCGATGGAATCCCAGAATTAGCTTCTTCATGTGGATTTTGAAAACTCTTTCAGGAATGTAAGCTTTAGGAGGACTTTCCATCCTTCTGATTCTGAAGTCATCCTTAACCACAATTCTGTCTGTCTACCTACTTACCTATCACATTTCTATACCACCTGATATAGGCAGTGTGCCCAGTTAAAACATAACAAATGTAGAACAGAATAAAAACTGTTAAAATTCACAAGACAAATAAAAACAATCTCACAAGATAAAAACACATCAAATAGTTTAAAATTAAACTATTAAAATTTCATTTAAAATCAAACTAAAATTAGTGCCAGATCCTTCAATTCTGCTTTTTAAAGCAATGTAGTATCTGTTTTTTCATAGGGCATTTTGCATTTGGAATATCTTTGTCTAAAGATATATGTAAATTTAACCTGAGAACAGATACATATATCCATCTCAATGCTGGGATTAAACAATACAGGCATGTATCCTATAACATTAAGTTTTAATTGTAAACCGCACAGAGACACAAGTATTGGGTGGTATAGAAATATTTTAAATAAATAATATAAATAAATAAATTGTGGCATACTGTATTTGGACCAATCCTCAGATATGGTATCTAACTCAAAGTGTACTCACTCTTTTTTAAAAAGGATATGAGAAGTGGACCTGATAAAGTATGAAACTAAGAGTATGCAGGGATGCCTCCACCTCATCATTGGGTGAACTGCTGTGATGTCATAAACATTCTAGCTGATGTGAGTGGGGGGGAAAGCATGAATGTAATGTTGAAAACCAATACAGCTGTAATCAGGGAACTGGAGGATCATTTTGTCTGGAATAAGATCTTACACAGAGTTCAAAGACAGACAAAATACAAAGTGACTTACAGCATGGAGGTCCATCCTACTGTATAGGCGTGTGCATGAAATTGATTTTGCATTTTGTTTTGAGCATGAAACAAAACGTTTCATTGAAACAGAGGTTATATAGAACAGAACTCAAAATGTTTTGAGTGTTTTGGCCATAGGGAACAATGGGGAAACTCAAAACATCCCATTGTTCCCCATGGGATGCTGGGGACACCAAAGTGGGTTAGGTGGTAGGGCATGATGGATGCTACCTACCACCCAACCAGGCCACACAACAAATGGGCAAGCAGGCAATTTTAAATAAATTTTTAAGAAGCAAGGAGACTGCAAGCCAATTGAAAGCCAGTGCCAGAAAACCAATCAGCAAGGGGGAAACAGGCCTCCAAAATGGCGCTCGAGTCGAAGCGTCAAAACAGGGTTGTTTTGTTCTGAGCTCAAAACAGGACCTCTGTTTAAAGGGTGTTTTGATTCGAGCTAGAAACATTTGAATTGAAACGTTTCAATGCTGAAATGTTTGCACGTCCCTACATACTGTACTGTACTGTGTTGCAATTCCAGTGGAGAACCTTGGTGTGTGGAGTTCTGCTGAGAACTGAAACCATGTCTTTAGGATACAGATTTGGCATTAGGCAAACATTGCCACATAAAGAACAGCTTGCTATAAGCAACACTCACAATATAGGCAGGCTGTTATCAGCAATATATACTTTCCATCCAACTTTGCACAGCACCATGTCTCTCTATGGTAGCTGATGCTGTTTCAGTGGTGCTTTATCAAGATTAATGCATGGTGCAATGCATGTTAGCTAGAGATGAGAACATAAGAACAGCCCTGCTGGATCAGGCCCAAGGCCTATCTAGTCCAGCATCCTGTTTCACACAGTGTCCCACCAGATGCCTCTGAGAAGCCCACAGGCAAGAGGTATGTGCATGCCCTCTTTCCTGCTGTTGCTCCCCTGCAACTGGTATTTAGACGCATCTTTCCTCTGAGGCTGGAGGTAGCCTACAGTCATCAGTCTAGGAGCCATTATTAGACCTCTCCTCCATGAATTTGTCTAAGCCCCTTTTAAAGCCATCCATGCTAGTTGCCATCACAATATCCCATGGCACAGAATTCCATAGATTAATGGAATGAAAAAGTACTTCCTTGTGTTGGTCCTAAATTTCCTGGCCTTCAGTTTCATGGGATGACCCTTGGTTCTAGTGTTGTGAGAGAGGGAGAAAAATTTCTCTCTGTCTCTACTCCAAGGATCTCAGTCATGTCCCCCCATAGTCACCTCTTTTCCAAACTTCCAAAAATGTTAACTCAGTGCCACAAGATATGACATTTATAATTGTTTGCCAGCGTAGTGTGTCAGGAATCGCTCCACAGTTGCACCCTTGGCACACCTTAATGAGCTTTAAAGTGCAGTTTGGATTTGTTGTGGTCTTATGGGCCCCAGTCTCTCTGCAGCCCTGTAAAAATTAGTAGCAGTAAGAAGCTCCTTGCAGAGTAGCAGCAGATCATCTTTGCATGATGTTTTGTGGCTGTGTTTCTTTGTTCTGTAACCTGTCTATTTGAGGACCCCCATTTCGCTCCCTTCTCCTTGCCTGACATTGTGCTTTATGATAGTCCGCATTCTGAGTCCCTGTCTTCCTGAATCCCTTTCAACCCTTTGTCTGCTTCCTGTCTGTCCTAATTTTGCTCCTTTTGGTCCTGATGCTGCTGAAATTACCCAACCCTCAATCTAGCAACTAGAAATTAATTGCTAGAAATTACCCCAAGCTTCAATCTAGCAGTGCTATTTATGTCCTGTGAGCCCCTAGTAGAATCTGTCATTATGAACATGTTCATTGTCTTTTGCTTAGCAAAATGCTTTTTGGGTTTTTTTAAATTTCTGTGATGAGGTATGATGATTTTGCAAGAAAGGAGTGAGGTTTTGTGTGGTGTAAGTAAAGTAAAGTGTGCCATCAAGTTGGTGTCGACTCCTGGCAACCACAGTGCCTTGTGGTTGTTTCTGGTAGAACACAGGAGGGGTTTACCATTGCCATCTCTCACACAGTATGAGATGATGCCTTTCAGCATCTTTCCTATATTCCTGCTGCCTGATATAGGTGTTTCCCATAGCCTGGGAAACATACCAACAGGGATTTGAACTAGCAACTTCTGGCTTGCTAGTCAAGTCATTTCCCCCACTATGCCATTAGTATCAATTACCAAAACAAAACAAAAATCTGTTCAGGACACTCATGAGAAACAACTTGGGTGAGAGGGATCTACAAGCATAGGAGGCTGCTTTAAACTGATTCAGACCATTAGTCCATACTGTCTACAATGACTGGCAGCAGGATCTAGGATTTTAAACTGATTTTTCCCAGCCCTGCTTGGAAGTGCAGCAAAAGACTGAATGTGGGACTTTCTGCCTGCAAAGCTCTACCACTGAGCTATGCTCCCATCCCTACCATACAGTTATCATATAAGGCAGTGCAAGTAATGAGACAGGAAGCCAACCAGCAGAGCTGATATGGCACCAGGGATGTCACTGGTCAGCAGGAGAGAAAATAATGAATTATAACCCTGAGCACAGCTGAGAATGCAGGGGGATGTCTCTTCCTGTTTACAGGGGAAGAAAAAGCAGCATTGGCTGGTGGTCTGAAATTAATTGGGAATAAGAAAAAGGATAAGTACTCAGTGACATTTAAGGAGACAGCAGCAGCAAGGAGTGAACACTTCTGAAACTGAGTGTATTCCATTGGCCATTTAGAAGGAACCAATTCAAGTGGCTATTCAATGCTGTTCTTTTTAGTATCTCCAGCAAGGAGGCACACAAATAGAAGGGGGTCCTTGGCTCCTAAGCTAAGTTGAATTTGAAATTGCACAAGTGCTGATGAGTCCTGCAATGCATGTTGCTGTGGTAGCTAAAGGTTCACATTCCCAATGTAGGACCATGGGATCATGGAGAAAATGTCCATTTCAGACATTAATGAGTTATTGAAGAATCTATTTCTGCTGATGACCAAGACCTCACATTTATGAATGGGAAACATGTTTGCACAGGACCGAGCATTCAAGAGGACCTGGATTCAGAGGAGGAGATTAAGAATTGGAGATTAAGAACTGGAGAGCCCTTCTGAATGGATCTGCATATTCTCTTGGGGTTTTTGGTACCTGTCTGGATGGGGTGTTCCCCACACTGCACAGTCTCTTGCCCCTAGCTAGCACGGCCCTGGGAAGAGCTGCTGGATTTCTGTGCCAGATCTAGACTTGGCACTGGGCAGATGTCATCCACTCCAGAGCAGTTTGCTTCCCCCAAATAGATGCAGGGAGAAGCCCAGGGGAATCACTCCCTTGGACCACCCCAGGTATTGTTCTGAGGAGGAGACCTCCCCTTTCTTTTCCTCCTTCCTTCCCGCTCCCTTCCTAGGCGGCCAGCCTCGGGGATGCCAAGCGAAAAACCAGGAGCTTGCAAAGGAAAAGCCGAAGTTGGCAGCCAACTGGCTCCACTGCAGAGTTGAGGACTGCAAAGGCTGAGGATTTACTGACAAGGACGGCAGGCGAGGAGGGTTGCACTGTCCCCAGCCAGAGAGGGGACCTTCTGGGAGCCACGCAGCTTCTTCAGCATCTCCCAGAGGCGTCTTTAGTGCCTTCCCCTTTGATTCCCCACCAAAGTTGACGAGCAGCCGCAGTATTTATTTCCCGACTTGCCAGACAGGCGGTGATCACAGCAGCGGGAACCCAAGAGCCCGAAGTACGGCATTTGGCTCTTGTCCGGCAGGAAAAGACCCCGCTTGCAACGCCGGGATCGGGACTGCTTTGGATGCACAGCAATCCCCCCGCTTGTCTGGAGCGTGGCGGCGGCGGAGGGGGAATCCTGTCGATTTGTCAGGACCATGAAGAGAAAGCTGCAGTCCACAAGCAGCGTCCGGTAGCCTCCCCCACCCCCAGCAACACCAGCCCCTTGGGAGGAGGAACTTTTCCTTCGTTTGGCTCTTATTTTTACAAAGGCCGGGGGGGCGGGGGCTGTGAGTGAGACCTGTAATGGCAAAGAATGTCTTCGGAGGGGGAATCAGATTCAGCCGCTGAAACAACAGCCAGTACTCAAGCAGCAGCAGCAGCAGCAGTAACTGCAGCCACAGATGCTAGAGAGGAGGTGAGAAGCCAAGGGCATTTGGGAGTCTGTGTTGTTGTGCCCATGGGATGGGATGGGATGGGATGGTGGGGTCGACGGGTAACTGGACTCTTGGTAGGTAGGCAGGCAAGCAAGCATGTACGAGGATTCACATCCTTGCACACTCACATCTGCCGGAGATGTAGAGGGTTAGAGGCACATGTGCATTCTGGAGACCCAGACAACTCCAGTGTGGTATTGGGGAAATGAACGATATGCAGAAACCTATCACTTGGGTGCTTCGAAATCTTGAGCTTCACCCAAGTCACGCTAAATTACTGGGAGAGAGAGATAATCCAGGTCAAGAAAAACAATAATAGTGATTCCTGGAATCGTTTTCATCTGCATTCGTAGAGAAGAGGTCTGTACTGGGGTGTGTGTGTGAGAGAGAGGGCGGGAGAGAGAGAGAGAGAAGTTGTGTGACCGACCAGGAAGCCCAAAGGGGTCGAACTGAAGAAAGAGCGCCCTTCCTATGTGAGAGTAGTAGGGAGCTCTCCAACGTGCTGGAATTCTCGCTCTGGGGGTAAGCACAGAATATACTCCGGCACCATATTCCAGGGTTCAAGGGGCTGTGATGACTAAAGCTTGAGCTACTCTTCCTTGTTCCTTATATGCCACCATCCCGCACCATCTAATATTCCTGCCCATCAAAAGCACCTGCTACTACTTAATGGACTCCTCTCTTATGCTATACACAAACCTTTGCTTTCTTATGACCTCATAAGAAAGTCCAAACAAGAGCTCTGCAGTTGTCTGGGTGGTATTAGTACCATTTAATTTCCAAACTACAGTGTGCTGCAGTCTGGTGGACTGACCTAAACAAATCACTTTTCTCCATTAGGGTAATAAAACACCCAGCACAGGTTTTTCTATGACTTTCTGTTGACTGTTGACCATACAGAGGGTGTCAACAAAGCTTAGACCATCAGCAGTGTTTGCTTGTTTAGTGGTTTAAGCTTTGGTTGTAGTGTATAATAATATTGTGAACATCTACATATTTAAAATTAAACCTAAACATTAGGCAATATAAAAAGCACAGTTTCTGATTTTACATTGTAGGCACAACTGCAAACATATTTTATGTTTAACATAATTTGCCATTTCATTTTTTTTAAAAACCCTCCGGGTACTTTAAAACAAAATTAACTTGCAGCAAAACAATTAAAACACCATAAAACAAACAAATGGAAAAGATTCAAAGCATTATAAAAGACAAAAAAAAATGGAGAGGGACACTATACAGCCAGAGTTAAGTACGTTTATGTCCCAAATCCATTTCACCATACATCTACTTTAAAAGTCTATGCCATAATAAATATGTTAATCTTTATGATGTCATAAGACTTTTGGTTGTTTTTCTGCAATAGACTTAATGCAGCCATCCCTCTGAAATTTGATTTCAGTTAGAAACAGTTAAAGATATAATTACTTCCCCTCTTAAATCTATGGGACAAACAAGAGAATTTTGGCTGGATCAGGATCCAAGTAAATGCATTAGTATAACTGGTATGACATTCCCATCAGGTCAATATTGTGACAAATGGTGGATGCTTCTCTTGTCAGTTTTGTTTCAATATCCAACAAATGTTTTTGATTGCAAAACATGTGGACCTTACTCAGGGGCATGGGGGGGACCCCTATGAGTTCAGTGGCAAAGTGCTTCAATATGGGCTTGTTTGGTCTCTAAACAAATTCTTTGTCCTATAGTTTCAAACTGCCAAATAGTAGGTCTGTCACAAATGACCTAGTTGAGCCATTTCTCACTGCATTTCTCACACGCTCACACAGATTCAGATTCAGTAGGACATGCATATATTTTCTATCCCTCCCAGATCTCTACTTCTCTGTGACGTTACTGGCTGGAAAATATGAAAACACCGTAATTGGAAAGAGTCCAGATCTTACTGAAGCTATGGGTTGCCTTTAGCGCTATCTTTTAGCCACAGCCCTCCATCCATAATAAGGAGAGGATGATAATGATACTGGCTTCTCTCACAGAGTGTTTCTAAGGAATATCGAAATAATGTATGCTACCATTAGGAAAAGTGCTATGTAAATACTCAGTATGGTTGGGAGAAGAACTAAAATAAACTTGTAAAATGAAATTTGACTTTGGTTTAAAAAACCTTGCCATTTCAGTTTTGAAATGTGAGGTTCACATTTCAAAAATAAAACTGCCATTTTACTTCATCATCATGTGGAAAATTTAAGATTGTCTCTCCCCAAAATCACAATTGAATTTGTCATCTTTGAGTATGGAAAATTCATGAAATTTTGATAGTGTGTATGCATTGTAGCACTAGCTGTAAGTGCTAGTGAATGTTCCTCTGCCTTCATTTTATACCCTATCCTGGCAAAGGTCTGCTGAGAGAAAGGGACAGTGAGGGAAAGGGACAGACACAACTGTGTGGGATCAAAAGGATGGTTAGAGGAGCAAGTAGCAGGTCTAGATGGATTTGGGCTGCAGGACCCCAGACAGCTCTGAGGTTGAGAATTTGCACCAGACTGATCAGATGTGTGTGTGTGTGTGTGTGTGTGTGTGTGTGTGTGTGCAGAACTGGTTCAAATCAAATCTGGTTTGATTCAAGCCAGCCCAGTTTGACTGGTTCCAGCTTGAACCAGACAAAAAGAGGGAGCCGGTCAAAGTTTGAACTAAACTGGGCCTGGTTTGTATTGACCAGTTCAGCCCGGTTCGACCAGTTTGAGTGTTTTGGTGGTAAAGGGGAATCTGATAAGGATTCCCCTTTAAAAGCAAAAAGGGATTCCCTACCTAAAAGGAGGTTTGGGGTGGGTGATAGGGCACCTTACCAGTTGTGGTGGTGACTGTGATGTCCGCTACTTGGGGGCAGCAGTGGGGCAGCCCCTGTCAGCCCCCCAGCGTTCCCCCTGTTCCTAATCCCTTTTTAGGTAGGGAATCCCACTTTGCTTGTTGTGGAGGGGGGGGGGGTGAGTGAGAGAGCACCTTACTGGCTGTGGCGGCAGCTCCCCGGTGGCAGCTCCACAGCAGCTGCCCCTTTCGGCCCCACCAGCACTCCCCACTTGCACTGTGGGCCGCCCATTGGCCTGTGGTGTTGGAGGAGTGTCGACGGGGCCGAGAGAGGCCACTGCCATGGAGCCACCAGCACTGCTGCTGGGGAGCCACCACCAGCACTACAGCCACAGCCAGTAAGGTGCCATCTCGCCCACCCCCCGAATCTTTACTGGATTCCCCTTTACAAGCAAGGTACTTGAACCAGGTCAAACCAGGCTGAACTGGCCCAACCTGATTTGACAGTACGAACCAAACTGCCAGCCAGTTCTAACAAACTGGTTTGGTTCAAATTTGAGGACCAGTAGTTTGGTTCAAATTCAAATTCAACCGCCACTGCCAGTTCCATGCACACCCCCAGTCAGAGCCAGACTGAGCCTGTATAGACTTATACAGGTCCTGAAGAATCAACCAAGGCCCCACTTTCCCATGGTGAGGAGTATCTCAGGGCCTGTACTTGCACTTGGAGCCTTGCACTCCTGTGGTACTGAATAATCTCAACAGTCTCTCTAGCATATCTGTGTCCCATTCTAGGTAAGGAGGTCTGAGTGGGTAAGAAGTGGAGGGTCAGAGACAGGAGGAACAGTCAAGGACAAGCTAGAGTTGGGGACTAAGTTGTAGTAAAACAACAGAGTGACCAGAGGTGGGGAACGTAGCTAGTGATGGGCTGGAGTTGGCTACTGAGAAAGTCAGTCAAGCAATGGCAAGGAAACACAAGATAATCTATCTTGCTGCTCAAGCAAGTTGCTCAGATTGCTGGGCTGGCCTAGAGGAAAGGGTTTTATAGAGCCATGAAGTCAACTGACTGCAGCCTGTCTGGGATCAGCTGACAGTGCTCTACCTATCATTGCACTCTCAAATGGACTCTTGATCCATTAGTCTTTAATTCCTTTTAATAATAATAATAATTCAATTTCTATACCACCCTTCCAAAAATGGCTCAGGGTGGTTTACAAAGATAATTAACAAACAAATAAGATGGATCCCTGTCCCCAAAGGGCTCACATTCTAAAAAGAAACATAAGACACACACCAGCAACAGTCACTGGAAGTACTGTGCTGGGGGTGGATAGGGCCAGTTACTCTCCCCCTGCTAAATAAAGAGAATCACCACGGTAAAAGGTGCCTCTTTGCCCAGTTAGCAGGGGTATTTAGCAATTTTGCTTGCTAATGGGCCTGTACATGGGTGGTAAGGAGGTAAGGTATTGGAGACAGGCTGCTAACAGACCTGGTTGGAGGCACTTATGTACCAGTCAGTGCCTTACATTCTCTGGCAGATTGGACAGGGTGTCCATGGCTTCTGAGGAAATTAGTGGGGCAGACCTTCAGGAAGCTCTGGTTAACCATTCAGGTGCACTGGGGTGCTGATTCAAGTCCAGCCGCTCTGTGCCGCCCCCAAAAGTTCCTCCCAGGACTGGACTGGGCTGTGTGATCCTCCATGGCTGCCTCATCCTCATCTGCTCTAGGGTCTGTATTAAGGTCTGGACACAGATCTCCTTGTTGGGTCCCTGTCATGGGGCCCTGACTGGGTCCTCGTTGTTGGGGTTGGAGTCCCCATTATTCACACTTCAGTTACACCAACAAGTTATTACTCAATACACAACTAAGTTCTTCTGAACCCACATTTGATCATTCTTACTGCAGCTCCTTGCCCCGCACTGGGCACTGGGAGGTTCCCTAACTTTCTGGAGCTGCTTGATAGGTGTGTGGGTGGGGTAGGGTGGAGAGCTCAAAAACTCGCAAGCATGAGCAGAAGCTCTGCCCACAGCTCTTTGGATCCTGCTCCATTTTGCACATAAAATTAAATTACTACTGTCCTGGTGTAATTTTAATTTGCCTCTTATGTTTCAACATAAACATGGGAGCTGCACAATCTAATTAACTAATCTTTTTTCAGTGAAAGGGAGGTAGCTTCCAGGATTCATGGACACACCTTACTGAAATCTGCTCTATGGGACAAAATCATAGGCATGATATTGCAATTTTAAAAATGTAAGTTTTAAATTAACTTGGCCTGTCTCCTGTTGCCAACATGGAAACAGGATGTAACTATTCTTCCTATAATATAAAAAGCACAGAAATGTTGCTTGAGAGTCCAGCTTCTAAAAATACTGACTGCCAAGTTGAAAGCTTGTCTCTTCCTCACTGAATTATAAATCTTGGCATCAGTTACAAACAGCAGTGGGCAAAAAGGCTGCACTACCCAAACACCTGCCTTCAGATATTTTTGCATTGCCCTACCCTGCCAAAATGTAGGTGTCTGTTCACAATGATTGGTCAATTTCTGGAGATACTTTTCATGTTTCCCTTTAATTCTGTTGTAGATTATATCCCTTAAATAATAATTAAGTAACTAACTTTATTTGTTAGCTAGCCCATAACAAATTGTTCTCTGGGCAGCTCACAACAAAGGATTAAAATATACAATAAAAACACATAACACATTAAATCATAATAGCAATAGCAATAGCACTTACATTTATATACCGCTCTATAGCCGGAGCTCTCTAAGCGGTTTACAATGATTTTAGCATATTGCCCCCAACATTCTGGGTACTCATTTTACCGACCTCGGAAGGATGGAAGGCTGAGTCAACCTTGAGCCCCTGGTCAGGATCGAACTTGTAACCTTCTGGTTACAGGGTGGCAGTTTTACCACTGCGCCACCAGGGGCTCATAACAGACAAAAAAGGTAAAAAGAAAATACAAAATACAATACAACGCAGTTTAAAAACTCATTTTTAAATTAGCTAAAAATCAGATCAATTCTGAAAATCAGAAGTATTTTAGTTCAACTTAGAATCATATAATTTTAGAGTTCTAAAGAACCTTGGAGGTCTTCTAACCCATCTCCCTGCTTAGTGCAGGAATCTGCTACAACTCCTTGTACATAGGATTAGAAAATCCAAATATAAAGTCAATTCCAGGAGTAAGATAATTTCCCCCATAGTGTTAGCATTTTAAATAATGCTAACTCAGCAAAAAGGCACTTTCATGGTGATTCTCTTATATTTAGCAGGAGGAGAGCACATGTCCCTATCCACCCCAGTCAGCATCCCTCTAGTGGTGTCTACCTTATGTTTGTTTTTAGATTGTGAGCCCTTTTGGCAGAACCATCATTTCTTATTTATTTTTCTATGAAAGACGTTTTGAGAACTTTTGTTGAAAAGTGTTATATAAACACTGGGAGGAGGAGTTGAAGATATGATGCCTCTGGAGGAAGCAGAGATCACCCCTATAGATCACCCCTATATCCTGAAGGAGTAAGCATCTGTTATTCATACAGGAGAGTTTTGGCTCCATGGTACTCATTTGCATGGATTTGGAAAAATGTTCTATGGGCAAGGACAAACCCACCACAGCTTTGGGTTTAAAAGAAGGAGAGGAATGAGAAAGAAGACACAGCAGGCAGGAGAGGTGGAGAGTAGTGTGAAACATCAGCAGTCTGTCCTGGGTGCCTGCAAGTGAGTGTGCAGGACCTTGGAGAGTGCCAAGGGAGCAAGTTGATCCAATGGAGTCACAACTCCAACTGAGTCTTGGTCTTGACTATCTCCCTGAGGTCCCACCACTCTGTTGCAGGGTATGAATCCTTAAGGGGCAGCCCCTAAGTCTGGAGCTGAGCACTTTATTTCTACCTCTCACTTGATGCATTCCCTGTCTCAGTGAGCAGATGCTGATGAGTGGGAGATTCTTAATACATCCAAATCCAATCCCTTGGGTGAGTCTAACTCAGGGGAGAACATCTTTGGGGAGTCTGGGTTTGGGGCACCAGAGCTCCTCATTGCCTGGTTCATCCTCACTGCTGGGACTTGGATTCTGTATCTCAACAGCTGTGTTGATGCTAGGGATTTGAGTCCTGGCTGTTGCTTGCAGTCCAGGCCATGATAAAGGCAGTAGAGACCGGCTGCTGAGACCCACCAGGAGCTGCCTTATAAGGACCTAAAAGTAAGGGATGGGGAGGAGAAGAATACCTGCACTAAGGCAGTGCAACACTGGTAGTGCAACACTCTTAGCCACTGTGTCAAGGTCTGGCCCTCAAACACTCCTGACTTGGCCGGAAAGCTGCCAGCCTCCCCTTCCTCCACGCTGTCGGAGCTCAAGGGCATGACACACTGGAACAATAAGGAGATGGGGAGAACTTAGCCTAGCAAGCAAGAGACATGAAGAAGAAGGGAGAGAGCCTAGTGAAGGAACTGAAGGTTGTTGCTTGCACTTTTTACTTGAAAATGAACCCTAAGAAACTTACCTCAAGCTGTAGAATAGTGGACACCTGTGGGAAATGGGTTGTTTATCCCAGCCTTACATAAGAACATAAGATCAGCCCTGCTGGATCATGCCCAAGGCCTATCTAGTCCAGCATCCTGTTTCACATAGTGGCCCACTAGAAGCCTCTAGGAAGCCCACAGGCAAGAGCTGAGGGCATGCCCTCTTTCCTGCTGTTGCTCCCCTGAAAATGGTATTTAGAGGCATCATGCCTTTGAGGCTGGAGGTGGCCTAGAGTCACCTCCAGCCTAGTAGTCATTGATTGATAGACCTCTTCTCCGTGTATTTGTCTAGTCCCCTTTTATAGCCATCCAAACTTGTGGTCATTCCATTATGCGCCATGTGAAAAAGTATTTCCTCTTGTTGGTCCTAAATTTCCAGGCCTTCAGTTTCATGGGATGACCCCTGGTTCTAGTGTTGTCAGAGAGGGAGAAAAATTTCTCTCTGTCCAGTCTCTCTACTCCATGCATGACTTTATACACCTACATCATGTCTCCCTGTAGTCACCACTTTTCCAAACCCCAGCTTCCAGATCATTTATGAACAAGTTAAAGAGCACCGGGCCCAGTACAAATCCTTGGGGGACCCCACTCCTTACTTCCCTCCATTGTGAAAACTGTCCATTTATTCCTACCCTCTCTTTCCTGCCCTTCAGCCAGTTACCAATCCACACATGGATCTGTACCTTTATCCCATGACTACTAAGTTTACAAAAGAGCCTTTGATGGGGAACTTTGTCAAAAGCTTTCTGGAAGACCAAGTATACTATGTCAACAGAATCACCTTTATCCACATGCCTGTAGACACTCACAGAGAACGCCAAAAGGCTGGCGAGCCAAGACTTGCTCTTGCAGAAGCCATGCTGGTTCTCCTTCAGCAGGGCCTGTTCTTATATTTGTTTAACAATTTTTGACAATTTTGTCTTTAAGTATGCTTTCCATCAATTTACCCAGCACAAAGGTTAAGCTAACCGGCCTGCAATGTCATGGATCCCCCTAGATCACTTTTTGAAAACTGGAGTTACATTAGCTACTTTCCAGTCCTCTGGTACAGAACCTGATTGTAGGGGAAAGTTACATATTCTTGCTAGGAGATCAGCAATTTCACATTTGTGTTCCTTCAGAACTCTTGGCTGAATGCCATTTGGCCCTGGCAACTTGTTACTTTTTAGTTTTTCAAGACAGTATACAGTGCTACTCCACCCAAATCTCCCCCTCCTGTTCCTTCTTGTAGAGTTTATATCCAGAAATAACAGTGTCCCACTGGGAACATTATGCCCACTATATCTATGTTTTCATTAGTTACCAAGCAGTCCAGCTTATCCACTCAGAGACTTCTGGCATTGGTATATAGATACCTATATGGCAAGTCTCATAGGAACATAGGAAGCTGCCATATACTGAGTCAGACCATTGGTCTATCTGGCTCACTATTATCTTCACAGACTGGTGGCTGCTTCTCCAAGGTTTCAGGCAGGAATCTCTCTCAGCCCTATCTTGGAGAAACCAGGGAGGGAACTTGAAACCTTCTGCTCTTCCCAGAACTGCTCCACCCCCTGAGTGGAATATCTTACAGTGCTCACACTTCTAGTCTCCCTTTCATATGCAACCAGGGTGGACCCTGCTTAGCTAAGGGGACAAGTCATGCTTGCTACCACAAGACCAGCTCTCCTCTTTACCTGGTGTTAGTATGTGCTATCCCCATTACTCTCATTTGACCTTTTTGACCAGCTGTCATGTGTTTCCTTTTGCTCTACTTTTGGTTCTACTCTGTCCCCTTCTGGTTTTTACAAAATGGTTGCACCTTATAGTTTATCCAAAGCATTCAGAAACTCTTGCACCCATCCAAAATGTTTGCACCTTAGGGGATTTTGCTTGCCGAACCAGATACCACCCAGTTCCTGTTGGCAATCCCTCAGACATCATTTTAAAAGCTATTCTGCAACCTTTTTTATTTTAAGTGCCGGCAGTCTGGTTCCATCTTGGTTCAAGTGGAGCCCAGCCCTTTTGCACAGGCTTTGCTTGTCCCAAAATGTATCCCAGTGCTTAACAAATCTAAACCCCTCCTCCTGGCACCACTTTCTCACCCACACATTGAGAATCCTCAGCTCTGCCTGTCTCACTGGCCCTGCATGTGGAACACATAGCACTTCAGAGAACGCAATCCTGGGGGTTCTGGACTTCACAGGCGCAGCTTGTGAACGCGCCTCCAGGGGGGCGGCGGGCGGCTTCTTTAAGGTAAACGGAGCTGGTGCTCCATGCCACCCAGCAGCCCCCGCGGTGGGGAATCGCCTCTGCCACTCACCTGGCTCCCGTGGAGGCGAGCCCCCGCCAGTAGCCAGGTGAGTGGCGGAGGCTTCTGGGGGGCATGGAGCACTGGCTCTGTTTACCTTAAAGAGGCCGCCCACCGTGCCTGGGACTTCAGTATGCTACCTAGCAGCCTACATTTGGTTTCCAGGACCTCCTGATTGCATTTCCCAACATTGTTGGTGCTGACACGCACCACAACAGCTGACTCCTCCCCAGCACTGCCAAACAGCCTATCTAGATGCTGTGTGATGTCCTCAGCCATCGCACAAGGCAGGCAAGTCACTGTGCAGTCTACATGTGGGTCACAGACCCATATCTCTATGCCCCTAACGATTGAATCACTCACTACTAGGAGGTCCGACCCCCTGGAGGAGTATCCTCTCTGTGAGAGAATATGAGCGCATCACCCAAGGAAGAGGTCCCTGCTAAGCAAGTGTTTCCCTCTTCTTCAAACTGATCTTCTCCTTCCCTGAGACCTTTATTCTTTATGACAACAGATATGTCATCAGCCTGGGAGTGGGAATCCTCTATCACATCCCTGAGGGTCTCATCCACACACACCTCTGCTTCACTGGACTTCTCCAGGTGAGCCACCTTGGCTCGTTCACTTCAAGCTATGTTTGGGTGCAGTTGTCAGCTAATTAAAGGTGTTAGCTTTGTCCTCCAATTACAGGGGTGGGTAGTATACACCTTCTCCTCATGCTGTGTGTCTCCTCTGTGAGGACCACCTGTGTGCCTCCCCAAGGGTTCCCCACCAAACTGCTGCCAATCTCCCACCAAACCCCTTTGATACCTGCTTGCAAATTTCTGTTTGCAAAGATCTTGGGTGCAAAGTTCTGATCTGAGCTTTGTCTTCAAGATCTGCTGGCAAACTGAGTCACCTTAGGAATGTGACCCCTCCCACAAATTAAGTCACTCACCTGGAGTTAATCCCCCCATTCAGACTAACTGCTCTTCTCTGTCAAAAACACACACTTCCATCCAGCCAAACATCAAACCCTAGAAAATACTAGCCCTAACAAACTTAGCTTGTCCTCTGCCCTTTGTTTTCTTGATTTATTTGTTTGTTTGCTTGTTTGTTTCCTTGCTGTATTTCCTTGCTTGGTGTCTTCTTTAGCAAAGAAATACAAAATTTGTTGCCTCCTCTGTCTTCAAGATCTGCTGGCAAACCTTATGGCACAAGCCTTATGGCACATTTTCTTTCTTCTATCCATAAGAAGTAATGCCAGGGAGCTGAGATAATTAATTCACCTCCCAGCCAAATTAGCAAATTCCATGGACCAACTCTCCTACAGAGAGCAGTTAGATGGGTTCTTTTCTTTTCATTCAGAGTACATAACAATCATGGCGAGACACTTGGACAGGTTAGCATTAGAAGAGGCAATTTACAAGGGGACCCACTATCCCCTCTGTTGTTTGTAATTGCCATGACCCCACTTTCACAAATACTAAAAAAAAAGGCCTCGGATACCAAACATCTAAAACATCAAGTAAAATCAACCATCTGCTGTACATGGACGATCTGAAGTTGTATGGAAAGTCCCAGTCAGAAATCGAATCACTGCTAAGCACTGTCCGTATATTCAGTAGCGATATAGCAATGGAGTTTGGACTAGACAAGTGTGCTGCATTAATAATGAACAGAGGAAAAATAAGAAAAACAGAAGGAATAGAACTGCCCAATGGAAGCAACATCAAGAACCTGGAAGAGAAAGAACCTTACAAATACTTGGGCATTCTCCAGGCTGATAACATCGCACACACTGAAGTTAAAAGAAAAATTGGAAGTGAATACATCAGGAGAGTTAGAAAAATCCTAAAGTCCAAACTCAATGGCGGGAACACTATACAAGCCATCAACATCTGGGCTATACCTGTTATCAGATACACTGCAGGGATAATAGACTGGACCCAGGCAAAGCTAGAGACGCCAGATCGTAAGACCAGGAAAATCATGACCATCAATCATGCCCTGCAACCCCGCAGTGATGTAGATAGGCTATACCTCCCTTGCAGCTCAGGTGGAAGAGGAATGCTGCAAGTCCATCAAACAGTAGAGGAAGAGAAAAGAGGCCTTGAAGAATATATCATGGACAGTGAAGAAGATGCACTTCAAATGGTCAAGAACGAGAAACTATTCAACACCAATGAAAGAAAGCAGGCCTACAAGAAAAAACAAGTCAAGAACCGAGCAGGAAAATGGAAGAATAAGCCCCTGCATGGTCAATATTTGCACAATATAAGTGGAAAATCAGACATCACCAAGACCTGGCAATGGTTTAAGAATGGCAACTTGAAGAAAGAAACAGCGGGTTTAATACTGGCTGCACAAGAACAGGCACTAAGAACAAATGCAATAAGAGCAAAAGTAGAAAAGTCAACAACAAACAGCAAGTGCCGCCTTTGTAAAGAAGCAGATGAAACCGTGGACCACCCAATCAGCTGTTGTAAAAAGATCGCACAGACTGACTACAAAGGCATGACAAGGTAGCAGGGATGATACACTGGAACATCTGCAAAAAATACAAGCTACCTGTAGCCAAACATTGGCGGGACCATAAAATTGAAAAAGTTGAAGAAAATGAAGACGTAAAAATATTATGGGACTTCCGACTACAAACAGACAAACATCTGCCACACAATACACCAGATATAACTGTAGTCGAGAAGAAAGAAAAACAAGTCAAAATAATCGACATAGCAATACCAGGGGATAGCAGAATAGTAGAAAAAGAAATAGAAAAAATCACCAAACACAAAGATCTACAAATTGAAATTGAAAGGCTGTGGCAGAAAAAGACCAAAATAATCCCATTGGTAATTGGTGCCCTGGGTGCAGTCCCAAAAGACCTTGAAGAGCACCTCAACACCATAGGGGCCACAGAAATCACCATCAGCCAATTACAAAAAGCAGCTTTACTGAGAACAGCCTATATTCTGCGACGATATCTATAACCATTGACAATAAAATTCTGGCATCCCAGGTCCTTGGGAAGGACTCGATGTCTGGATAAAACAAACCAGTCAATAACACCTGTCTGACTGCGTAAACAAGAAATAATAAAAAATAATAATAAATCTCATGGCACCTCAGTTCTTAAGAAGGAATTTTTTTAGGCTGAAGGTGATCTCAAAGGGTGAAAGTAATTTAAGAGAGGAAATATTCCTCTCACGCAGCCTAGAGAACACCTGCTACAGGAAGAAAGTGCCATTAGGGAATGTGAGGGCAAGGCAGTTACCCTTCCATTTCTTATACTTATCAAGCCCTTATACTTATCAAGTGAGCCCCTGGTGGCGCAGTGGTAAAACTGCCGCCCTGTAACCAGAAGGTTGCAAGTTCGATCCTGACCAAGGGGCTCAAGGCTGAATCAGCCTTCCATCCTTCCGAGGTCGGTAAAATGAGTACCCAGAATTTTGGGGGGCAATATGCTAAGTCATTGTAAACCGCTTAGAGAGCTCCAGCTATAGAGCGGTATATAAATGTAAGTGCTATTGCTATTGCTATTATACCACAGTGATGATTGCTCAGGCTTACTTGTCTCTGGTTACCTCATTGGTGGTACATAGTGTGGCCTTTACAAGCTTTATATGCTAGGAAATGGTCCTACGGACTAATGGCCTCCCAAAGGTATCATTACTTTGCTGGAAAAAACTGGTGGCTGTTTATACTGTGTTGATAACACTGCTATAGTTCTTCTTGCGAAACAGGAATAAAAACAGAAAATCATCACAGCCCAATGAACACATTTGCAATTTAACTTTGAACATATCAAAGAATATGCCTTTGATCATGACTGAACCGCTTTGCCCTCCCCCATTTGAAAGCTGCAATACCTCTTATGGGCAGTCATCATCCCCCTGTGGTACAACAACCTGGACAGGAAGCAGGGACCAGTCAGAGCTTTTGGAAGAACTGCATTAAGCTCCGTTTCCTTTACTAAAGCTCTCCTAATAAAAGCAAGCTCTTGATTGCATCTGTTAAAGAGCTGCTGCAATCTGGGTTTATATTCTAAACAAAGACTGGGTTTTCATCTCTCTGATTATAGTGCTTGAAAACTGATCCTCTTCGTTCATAAACTCTAGTATTATTACCATTATTTTTTTTATCAGTCTGCACTGGAGTGTTAGACCATCCAAAATCTTTTGAATTAGGATTGAAAATTAATGGCTTTGCTATTGTATCTCAAAGAGGCGACATATCACAGCAACATTATTTCTCCTTCCCAAAGCATCTAACATACATTATCCCAATAATATCTACAACAATCTTATAAGGTAGGCCACTATTGCTCCTTCTATAATACAGATGGGGACTGAAGCTGAAAGATGGATTCCCTAAGAGCACCCAATGAGTGGATCCCTGAAGAGACAGTAGAACCAGGGATTTCACAACCTGTGCCCTTACACTTAATTACAGTTCCCATATTCACAGAGCCTCCAACTGTGAGGTGGGGGAGAGAGAGAGAAACCTGTACTGGATCTATTATCCACTGATTATGGGGCAGCTATTCCAGTTTTGGTGGGGAATAAAAGAAGTAACGTTGACAGGTCAGCAGGCCATTGCAGGGGAAGGGAAATCAGAAACTTAATTGCTGTTTCCCCTTTTGGGTGTCCTGCCAGCTTTTTGACCTTGGTAAGCAATGCCAACCACCCACACAGCCTTAGGGGTTTTCACGGAACCGTCTGGCCCAGTTCGGTTCGAGGCTGGACTGGCCTCGAACAGAACTGGGCCAGTTCGGTCTGGCCCCCATCGAACCCACCCACCCAGTCCGGTCCAGTCCCAGACCGGTCCATGAACTATTTTTAAAAAAAATAAATAAATGTAAAAGTAAGTACCTGTAGCCCCTTCTTAAAAGTAAGTACCTGTCGCTTGCCGCGTGGGGTGTGTGTGTCCGCGCGGGTTCCCTCTCCCCCCGCCAGCCTTCCTCATCACCGCTGCAGCTTGGTAAACATAGCCTTTATGGCCCTTTCGGGCCTCCGTAAAAGTGAGCAGCCGCCATTTTGGTGGCCGTCGCACATGCACAAATGCTCTCTGCGAGGCCACAGCCTTGGATGATTTCCCCATTGTCATGGATGTACCACCATCTGGTTAAGATTGGACTCATGACCACGTTCCACCTCTGCAGGGGTGAGGGGCCCATTAGGATGGTCCTCCTGAGAAGGTTATTGGATCCAATAGGATTCCGAGAAGCCTTGGAGGGATTTAGTGTTGGCTGTGCTGGTGACCCTGTTGACATTCTGGTGGAGAACTGGAATAATCAACTCACTAGGGCAGTGGACACGATTACTCCTATGCGTACTCTCTGACCCACTTTGAAACTGACCCCTTTGTTTACAGAAGAACTATGGTGACTGAAGCGGTGAGATAGACAACTAAAGCGCAAGTGCAGAAAGACTCAACTCGAATCTGAGAGATTACCACATAGAGTGCATTTGAAGATCTATGCTCAGGCAATACGTCTGGCAAAGAAGCGATTCTTTTCCTCCTGTATTGCGTCCACAAGTTCATGTCCAGCAGAGTTGTTCAGGGTTGTGAAGGGGCTAATGTGTGCCACTTCGGCCTTGAATCTGTGCTTGGAACCAACAATTACTCACTGTGATATTTTTAATGAGTTTTTTGTGGACAAAATCTCTCGTATTCAGGCCAACTTAGATTCAAACTCCCCAATTGTTACAGAGTCTGATGCCGAGGTGTCCAGCAGCTCCTCTTATGTGATGACCCTGGATCAATTTCATTTTGTGACTCCTGAGGATGTGGACAAGTTGTTCGGAATGGTGCGGCCTACCACTTCTGCTCCCAATATTTGGTTGTGTAGAAGCAAGGTAGGAGGAAAACCTGGGTAGAAGTGATTGTGTGGAAGCAAGGCAGGAGGACAACCTGAGTAGCTTTTCCTCCTACCTTGCTTCCAATCCACAAAACTGAAAATTGGGAGCACATACAGCTCCCAAACCCGAATAGAACACAGTTTTTGATTGTGTGAATGACCTCTCTGTATAGGACTGCAGACAAAGGCAAACACAGAGTTGGCTGCACTGAAGCCCATTGATTTCACTCATTCAGTCAATCTTTATTAAGGTCACAGACCAGCATAAAGTACATTTTAAAACCTAAGTAGCAATAGATTTTACACTGTAAGATTATCATAAGATGATTTAAAATATACAATAAGAAATATAAAAGATGCTAAAATATATTGCTAACATAAAATGATTTAAAATATAAAAAATAGGCATGTGGCTGCACTAAAAATCTAGCTGTGGCTCTAAGAAGAGACATAGTAGACTCTGGACTACATTTTGATTTAACTTTAGTTGCAATAAGAAGCATAGGAATAAACCATGTAGCAGTACCCTAGATCGCGTTGCATGCTTATAAAGTAAGAAAAGATTTTAAAAGATTTAAAACATATAAAATCATTTAAAATAATAATAAGAGCTAATATGTGTTAAATGGATATCATATAATATACACAGAAATATAAGCCAGTAAAATAGTAGCCAGGAAGTTGTGAGTCTATAAATTGTTGGGCTGCCACACTAAGGCAGTAGCCATGGGCTCTGGGCACACATGGTCATCGTCCGCTGGATATTAATCGTTGCTGCACAGAACCTGGCAACACTGTAGGTGGCAGCAGGGTTGCTATCAGAGAGCAGCAAAGAGTTGTAAAACTGGTCCCAGGACAGCCATGTAATAGTGGTAAGATGAGGGAGGCACAGATGTCCCTGTAGAACAGGCACTGCAGAAGAACGTGTCCTGCTGTTTCTACATGCCCCGAGCCGCAGGGGCACTTGCACTCTGAGATTCGAATCTTCCTATAGTGACCTTCAAGCATGGTTGAAGGAAGTACATGACAGTGTGCCCTTGTAACGGCCCTCCTATGCTTTGGGACCTCAATTGTGTTAGGCATGGCAAGGGGGCACTGACATAACTGAGTCCTTCACTTACAGGGAAGCAAGTTAGGGGTCTTGCCTACGACAGATTGTTGCTCTATATCCGCAATACGTTGTTTGATGAGTGCCTTGGCCAGGTTGTACCCCAAGTTAACTAAGTGAAGTGGGGATAGGCCCTGGGACTTTATTTTATTCTGTCTGTATCCAACTGGATTAGAAGTCATCACATAGCTTTAGGGGGGCTAGGCCTGAGGGGGAGAGGGAGAGCTTTATTATTTATTTATTTATTTTACATATTTTATACTGCCCAAAACTTGCGTCACTGGGTGGTTTACAACAAGATAAAAACAACATTAAAACATTATTTAAAAACAAAAACAAGAAATTTAAAACACAACAATTTAAAATTTTTAAAACAACATTAAAAACAATCAAAACAGTATCAGTTAAAAGCCTGGGTGAACAGTAGCGTCCTTAAAGACTTTTTAAAAATTGTCAGAGATGGAGAGGCTCTTATTTCACTAGGCAGCGCATTCCAAATCCTTGGGGCAGCAATGGAGAAGGCCCGTCCCTGAGTAGCCACCAGACGAGCCCGTGGCAAATGCAGACGGACCTCTCCTGATGATCTCAGCGAGTGGTGGGGTTCATAACGAAGAAGACGTTCTCTTAAATACCCTGGGCCCAAGCTGTTTAGGGCTTTATAGGTTATAACTAACACCTTGTATTTTGCCTGGAAACATATCGGCAGCCAGTGTAACTCCTTCAATACAGGAGTAATATGGTCTCTCTTAGATCCCCCAGAGACCAGCCTGGCTGCCGCATTCTGAACCAACTGTAGTTTCCGGACTACGTACAAGGGCAGCCCCCATAGAGCGCATTACAGTAATCCAGTCTGGAGATTACCAGCAGATGTACCACTGTTTTGAGGTCACATGTCTCAAGAAACGGACGCAGCTGGTTTATCAGCCGAAGCTGATAGAAGGCACCTCTGGCCACTGTCTCAACCTGGGGCACCAGGGAGAGACTTGGATCCAGAAGTACCCCCATACTGCATACCTGTTTCTTCTGGGGAAGTGTGACCCCATCCAGAACAGGCAGATCAAAATCATCTCCCGAGTTTCGACACCGCACAATGAGTACCTCCGTCTTATCTGGATTAAGTCTCAGTTTGTTATCCCTCATCCAGCGCATTACCGACTCCAGGCAGGCATTTAGGGAGGTTATGCCCTCTCCCGATGACGCTGACATGGAGAAATAGATTTGGGTGTCATCAGCATACTGATAACACCCTGCACCAAATCTCCTGATGATCTCTCCCAGCGGTTTCACGTAGATGTTAAACAACATCGGAGACAATACGGAGCCATGAGGGACACCATACAAACGTTCAGATTTTGAAGAACAACAGTCTCCAAGGGACACCATCTGGAACCTGCTGTAGAGGTAGGAGCGGAACCACTGCAGAGCAGTGCCTCTCACTCCCAACCCCCTCAGACGCTCCAGAAGGATACTGTGGTTGATACTAGCCCTCTCACAACCCTGGACAACTCCGCCGGACGTGAACTTGAAGATGCAATACAGGCAGAAAAGAATAGCTTCTTTGCCACTCCTATCACCTGAGCATAGTTCTTCAAATGAGCTCTATGTTGCAATCTGACGGATTCAAGCCGAGTCTTTCTCCACTTGTGCTCCAATTGTCTACCTCGCCGCTTCAGCCCCCATAGTTCTTCTGTATACCAAGGGGCCAGTTTTGAAGTGGGTCAGAGAGGACGCTTGGGAGTGATTATGTCTACTGCCCTAGTGATTTTACCGTTCCAGTTCTCCACCAGGGCATCAACAGGATCACCAGCAGACCCAACACTAAATCCCTTCAAGGCTTCTTGAAATCCTATTGGATCCAATAACCTTCTCGGGTGGACCATCCTAATAGGTCTCTCACCCCTGCAAAGGTGGGAAGTGATTGTGAGTCCAACCTTAACCAGATGGTGGTCCGTCCATGACAATGGGGAAATCACAGGATTCCCCACCCATGGAACACCACCCTGATCAGAGTGAAAGACCAAATCAAGCGTGTGACCAGCAATGTGTGTCGGCCCTGAGACCACTTGGGATAGGCCCATAATCGTCATGGCCACTATGAACTCCTGAGCCGCCCCAGACAAATCAGTCCCAAAGTGAACATTGAAGTCCCCCAGCACCACAAGCCTGGGGGACTCCAACACCAAGTCCAAGACCAAGTCGGTCAGCTCAGTTAGGCACTCCATTGAGCAGTGGGGCGATTGGTACACCAACAGAAATCCCAGTCTATCTCTGGTCCCCAGACTTAAGTACACACATTCAATATGGTCCAACACTCTAACAGGGATACTGGTAAGGGAAAGGTTATTCTTATAGACCACAGCTATTAGATTTCCAAGTCCCTTTCCCCTGTAATGGCCTGCTGACCTGCCAATGTTACTTCTTCTGTTCCCCACCACCACCGGAATGGCCGCCCCACAGTCAGTGACACGCCCCCTGTCTCCCCATCTCTAGGTAAGCCCAGACACATCCTAGGACTATCTCACCCAGGACAAACTACTTTAGCCAGTAGTTCAATATCGTCATCCATACTCTTGCCTCCACTTTCATCAGGCCTGTCTCTAGTCGCAGGATAGCATTAGATACACATCTTGGTACTTGAAGAACTGCTCTTAGGAACTTTGATTGCACACGTTCAAGTGTGGAGAAGTTGGGGAAGGGGCTGAGCTGGGCACCGTAGAGTAACTGCACTATTGGCTTGGCTTCATACAGTTTTAGCACTGCGGGTATATAGTGGCCACCTCTTGTTTGGAGGAACTTAAGAATAGCGGAGGAGCTCCTCTATGCATTTAGTGCTGCATACTCCCCATGTGTCTTCCTAGAGCTGGAGAAATACAGGACTATCCCCAGATATTTAAAGCACTGGACCTGTTCTATCTTGTGCCCATCTATAAACCAAGTCTGGGTTTTGAGCCTTTTGGCAAAGTCCATGATTTTGGTTTTGTGGTAATTAAACTCCAGCAGATCTTCCTTGCAATACTGGGCCAATGCCTTCAGTGCTCGTTTAAGGCCAGTTGGGGTCCTTGAGAGTATTGCTGCATCATCCGCATATAATAAGGTGGAAATGTGGGCTCCTTCTCGGCCTTTTGGCTAAGATCAGGTATAGTGTTGATTTCATTCAGTTGGTGTCATGGCTGAGCACAAACTTGAATCCAGGGCTCCCAAGTCTGCACCCAACATTCCGTTCACCACACTAGCTCCTCCAGGATCCAGGAATCCAGTCTGTCAGGCATGGCCTTCCTTCTCTATCTATCTGGCAACCCAATTTAATGAAACAGAAACAGATGCTCTGCAAAGAGTTAATAAGGCAGAACAAAAAGGAGATTAATGCTCATAAGGAAAGTGGGGGGGGGAGAGAGAGAGAGAGTCTTTGGCAGGAATAAACAAATGTGTTTATATTTATCAAACTACAAAGGCACTGCATAGAGTCTATGCAGGCTCTCTCTTTTTTTAGATCAAAGGCAAGAACATTTCTGCTCAGAATTTGACATGACCGCTTACAGAAGACGTTATTGCCTAATGATCACTGAAAGAAGCTTGTCCAGCAGCAGAGAATAGCTTGGGGACACACCCAGCAATAAGTACCAAACACCATGTTTGTCTAGGTGCAATGGGGAAAGTCTCCCTGAAGCTGTTTTATTTTCCTTATCTCAGTGGTTCACACCTTGATTGCTCAGGTGTGCTGGGCAACTCCCAAGCCTCCCCAGCAGTGCTTTCTTGACAAAACGATACCCACAAGTGCAAGAGGAGAAAATAACCTAGATAAGCAGTTAAACACAGCCAATACAAACTCCCTCTCTGAGGCAAAGGAAAAGAGAAATGGTTGTGTGGCAGAAAAAATTGAGATAGGAGGAGGGGGAAGTGACCATGTGCTAGTTGCAGTATGGGTAGGATAATGCAGGACGTGTTTTCTCTTCACCTCCATACAGTGCTGGATACATGATGTGGCTTGGCTGCCGCTATCCTACCAGATTCTAGCTAGCACACACAGGAGTACACAGACACTAGTACACATCATTACAGATGGAAATCCTTACCTATACAATTGTGCATTCGCTGATAGCTTCATCAAGCAGCTCTGTTAAAATTTCTCAGCACTTTTGTTTCTCAGAATAGTTCTCCTTCTTGTTTCCATTCAGTTTTCATATTTATGAGCTTGATGTGTTGCACCTTGTTTATATCTGGACAATGGAGAGCCAAACTTAAGACTTGGGAACTTTTGGAGTCCCAGGACTTGTCCCAGGACAAGTGTGGCCCACGACACTTCTACCCATTCTACACATATACAGAAGACCTTACCCTTGTTTAAAGAAATGCATGTAGGCTGGGAGATTGTGTGGAAGATAGGAGCTGGGTAGGACAGTGGGTAGGACAGCATTCATACCCAGCATACCCACATACCCAGGGTCCTACCTGGCTCCTGGCTCCAACACAATCATTTCTCCCTCCTCCTACCTAGTTATTTTCTCCCACTTAACCAAAATGTTCACAGCTCCCAAACCTGGGTAGATCACTTGTCCTATCCAGTTTTTGGGTGTGTGAACAACCGAAACATGCCTCTCCAAAAAAAGCCTCCAAAACTCCAAAACATGCCTCTGCTATATGCTACAGCAGCAGCCACTGGTGAAGTTTGATTGCCTGTTTGGGGAAGAGAGGTTGCTTGTTCCTGGACTTTCTAAGACACAACAAGGCACATGGGTCTATGCATAATATCTTTTGGTTACCATCTTTATTCCATAAATGCTGATAGCTTGCCAGAGCTGCAGTAACAATTTCTAATTTGTCTCCAGGTTCATTGTCTAATACTATTAGGAATTGTCCCTCTTCACCCCAGCATAGCATTTTTCCAGCAGCTGTTTTTTGGAACACGGAACCATCTTTTTATTTATTTTGCTGTGTAAACTGCATTGAGAACGCTTTGTATTGAAAGGTGATAGAGAATTATTCGGAATAATTAAGTAAGTAAGTGAGGCTATTCCCACGATCAATGGAAAGTGGGCTAAGGGAGCTTAGCCCACTTTTCATTGATTGTGGGAACCACTGGGCTCGCAGGTGACACCAGTGCTCCCAAGGTGGTTAGCCCACCTAGAACACTCTCCCCTTAAATGAAGTTATGGTCCCCCTCATGCATGAGGCCCCCCGCACACAAGCCCCCCTGAAACCTCCTTTGGGGGGCTCACTCCACCAACCTCTGCTGTTGGGGTTTTTTTTTTTACTTCTTACTGTGGCCAAGGAGTGACTTCAGGGGGGGAGCGGAGCAGTCCTTCTTCTCCCCTCTCCCCCCTTCCCCGATGGTGGAGAGACCAGAGGGTCACTGGCCACATCCGCAAGCTTGGGCTTGTGACAATCTCTAAACCGCATGCCTCGCACTTTGTCAAAGACGCTGGCCTGAATGGACACAGCTAGTGTCCCTCCAGTCTCTCTGCCGCCGGGGGAGGGAGGAGAAGGGAGAAGGACTGCTCCACCTCCCCCCCACACACACCTGCAGCCATCTCTCGGCCACAGTAAGAAGTTTTTAAAAAGCAGCGGAGGTTTGGCGGGACAGGCGTGGGGTGCCTGCCAAGGCTGCCCAGCCATTTGGAGGTCCCCTGGTTCCCAACGTCCGGGGGTTAGTGCGCCTCTGGATGTATGTCCTTTTTATACAATGCTTGTATTATATCAGTGGTAAAGTGGTTGTCTTCAGTCTGCAAATTATCAAGGATCAGTAAAACTATAGGTAGAAGTACATGTGTAGTGATCAGCCTCCCACCCCCACTAGAGTTAACAGGAAGTGAACCCCTGTGCTTGACTGACAGGCTGGTGACTCCAGGTCTTGACCAATCAATCCACCAGGTGGGTGGGACATGAGGAGAGCTGCTGGGGGGATGTTGGGAAGAAGGAGGAGGAAGGGAGAGAATGCAGATCAGCATGGAGTCTGTGCCCACATGGTGAATGCTAAAGGACACTCTCTTAGGGTGAGAGACTTGCAGGAGGCTTGATCTTGCCAGGGATTTTGGTGAGTTTTCAAGGGAAATGAAGCCAGGGCTTTATGGCTTCAGAATCTAGTGTAGGGAAAAGTATGTTTAGCCAGACTGCATTAGGAATTATTTTACTTTCTGTGTGTGTTTCACATAGTCCTAAATATCTGTTCTTTGTAACTGAGTAACTAAGTTCCATTACGTACTGCCCAAGAAATATCTGGGTGCTTTGAAACATTCTTGTAACCAACCTAAGCATCTTTTAATGCATCTAAAAAGCTAAAGCCTCAGATGGACTAGTCCATACTAACTGAATACACTGTTGTTGTTTTGTTCTTTTCTTTTTACAAGCCACAGTTGGTTATTAACTCAGGAGAAGCGGGGTGGGGAGCCCACTAGTGCACAGCATCTCCAAGAGTTCAGCTCAGCTACCTTGTTCTCTCACCATGTGTAGGCATACACGTGGAAGTTTTTTATTTTGCCCAATAGCAAGATAAAGAGAGAGGTCTAGGCTGTGGCACTCCAGCCCAGGCTGTCCAGTCTCTGATAAAAGAGTGTCTGGTGGCAATATTTCAATCTACCGAAGGTCTAAAGTAAAAAGTTTTAGAAGGGAAGCCCACTCAAGCAACACCACAGAGCAACTCAGCACATTTTCCCTGAGTCAAACGCTTAATTTATCTGAGTCAAAGCCTGAATTCCTTACAACTTGTATCAGATGCGTACAGCCTGATGCAATGAAACACATTTCTGCCTGTTCTTGATTCTGGTCATCATTCATTTGATAGGCCCTTTGAAACCCTATAAGATCACTTGTGCTAAGAATTATGCAATTGATTTTTTGTTTTGATATATTATGAGCAGCAGATGAATGTACATCTAAGCTTCCATGTGTATCCTGAAAGGAAAAACAACTCCATGAGACATGAGGACATTTTTTGAAAAGCATACCAAATCTTTTTCATTTGCCAGCCTGCCAACACATTTATGGCAAACATACTAGGAATTCCTGTTCTAAGTCTGCAAATTGTGGAGTAATTGTAAATATAATAATAATGGCAGTAATACTAATTTAAATAATCCTCCTAAAAAGAAGTTGTACATCAAAAGGTTTCACACCATAAGAAGTAAACAAAGATAAGTGATGTAAGTGGGAGTGATAGACTTGATTTTGATAGTGTATTCATTAACTTCTAATGATTCGCTCTTGGTAAGTCTTTTATAAGTTTTGGGAGTGGCTGATTCATTTGTTGCTAATTAATAATGGTTTGTAGCAACATGTGTGCTAACTCTGCTCCTTTAAAAAATTTGTGTTGCTATAAGAGTTTTAAATTAATACATGCTACCAAAAGACAACCACAGGGCTCTGTGGGTGCCAGGAGTCGAAATCGACTTGACGGCACACTTTACCTTTACTAATAATAGCAGTTACTTTACTGATATAGTAAATGCAGCTAAGAATGTACTTTAAAAACTGGACCAACATTTTAAAGAATTTTGCCCATTGAAATATTAAAGAAATGATAAATATTAACAATAATCTGGAGCAGAACCAATAGAAATCCATCCAATTATGATCCAAGTTTTCAGCCAGCTTTTTCATAGTTTTCATAGCCCATTTAGGGGAGAGGCAAGTTCCATAGTCAGGCCGGTGAAATGTGTGATTTTTTCAGTGCTTGGCAAGGTGCTATCCCAGGTGGTAAAAAATCCAGGAAACCTCCAAGCTAGTTTAGGCTTTGAGTAAACAGCTCAGTGCTGTGACAGCAACAGCAGCAGTCTCAGTGCTGAGCATTGACTGGAAGAATGAGGGTTGGATTTAGGGGCAGCCTGCCACAAGGGTCACTGGGTTTGGCAGGCACCATCCATTTCAGCCATTTTTTAAATTAAATAGCTTCCATAAAATTAGAAGAAATACATTTATTTTAATTTGCTTATATAAACTGTGAATTAATACAGGTGTACAGATCCAGGGAAACGGGAGATGCATGAGCTGTAGACACTCCTGATTTCCAGTCATAAGAAGCCAGAAGATTTTGGCAATATCAAGTTGGCACCGTGCCAACCCAACCTTTAATCAGAATTGGTAATCCAGCCTTTGATCTAGGCCTGCCAATTCTAGTTAAAGGTTGGGTTGGCATGGCATCACTGAAAATCTCCAGGTTTTTACGGATCGGAATTGGGAGTGTGCATGACTTGTGAATCTCCCAATTCCCTTATCATTGTGGGGATCGTGAGAACCAGTGCATATTAATATAACAGAGGTCCATCAAGCATACAGATTGTGCATCAAACTTATGAAAAGGGAAACACATATAATAAAAAACAAGATATTCAAAAGTTAAATTTGAAAGGTAATTCAAAATTAATTTAAATTTAATGGTTTTTAATTTGAATGCAAAAGGGTACTAAAGATGTTCCTTACCTGGGCATTTTTCAAACAACACGCTTTATTGTGAGTTTACTGCGAGGCTTTACTGTGAGTTCGAAGTTGCCTAAAAAAACTAATGCAAAAAGTGGACATTGTATACTTGGACTTCCAAAAAGCTTTTGACAAAGTTCCTCATCAAAGACTCCTGAGGAAACTTAGTAGTCATGGGATAAGGGGACAAGAACATGTATGAATTGCTAACTGCTTGAAGGACAGGAAACAGAGGGCAGGGATAAATGGAGAGTTTTCACAATGGAGGGAAATAAGTAGTGGTGTCCCCCAGGGATCTGTACTGGGACTGGTGCTTTTTAATTTATTAATAAATGATCTAGAAGTAGAGGTAAGCAGCAAGGTGGCCAGATTTGCAGATGATACCAAACTCTTTTGGGTAGTGAAATCTAAAACAAATTGTGATGAGCTCCAAAAGGATCTCTCCAAACTGGGGGAGTGGGCGACAAAATGGCAAATGCGGTTCAGTGTTGGCAGGTGTAAAGTGATGCACATTGGGATGAAAAATCCCAGCTTCAAGTATACATTGATGGGATCTGAGCTGTCAGTGACTGACCAGGAGAGGGATCTTGGGGTCGTGGTGGACAGCTCGTTGAAAGTGTCGACTCAATGTGCAGCAGCTGTGAAAAAGGCCAATTCCATGCTAGCAGGGGTGTAACTATAATATGGCAAGGGGAGACAGTTGTCTGGGGCCCACTGCCTTGGGGGCCCCCCCAGAAGCAAGTCACATGACTGACTCCCCCAGTTGCGTACCCTCCCGAGCTTCCTTCAGTTGTATTCATCCTCCAAATTTGATGTGAGTGTTAAGACCTGGAGCAACCAGAACAGCATGTCTTTCTTTAGTACCATTAAATGACTTGCATTGTCCACAATTTACAAAATCTTTTTAAAAATAATTTAGGAGGATGTTCTATTGTGGCATCTATCTATCTATCTATCTATCTATCTATCTATCTATCTATCTATCTATCTATCTATCTATCTGCTTTTTGTTACCACTCTTCAGCCTCATTTAAGATTCCTTTACTTCATGAGCTGAGCTTCAGGCAGGGGGTGCATTTTAAAATCTTGTCTCTGGGCCCACTCCAACCTTGCTATGCCCCTGCATGCTAGGGATTATTAAGAAGGAGATTGAAAATAAAATTGCTAATATTCTAATGGCCTTATACAAAACTATGGTGCGGCCACACCTGGAGTACAGTATAGAATTCTCACCACATCTAAATAAGGACATTGTAGAACTGGAAAAGGTGCAGAAGAGGACAACCAAAATGATCAGGGGCCTAGAGCACCTTCCTTATGAGGCAAGGCTACAATACCTGGGACTATTTAATTTAGAAAAAAGACGACTGTGAGGAGACATGATAGAGGTCTATAAAATCATGCATGGTGTGGAGAAAGTTGATAGAGAGAAATTCTTCTCCCTCTCACACAACACTAGAACCAGGGGTCATCCCATGAAATTGATTGCCAGGAAATTTAAGACCAGCAAATGGAGGTACTTTTTCACACAACGCATAATCAACTTATGGAATTCTCTGCCACGAGATGTGGTGACAGCCAACAACCTAGATGGCTTTAAGAGGGGTTTGGATAACTTCATGGAGGAGAGGTCTATCATCAGATACTAGTTGGAGGGCTATAAGCCACCTCCAGCCTCAAAGGCAGGATGCCTCTGAGTACCAGTTGCAGGGGAGTAACAGTGGGAGAGAGGGCACGCCCTCAACTCCTGCCTGTAGGCTTCCAGCGGCATCTGGTGAGCCACTGTGTGAAAGGGGCTGGGCCATGGGCCTGATTCAGCAGGGCTGTTCTTATGTTTTTAAATAAATTGGGTTCTATTCCAATGCACAATGAAAAACCCTAATCATGTGTGAAGTGCTCCCCAATAGCTCTCAGGGACTTTGGGGGAAATCTGGCAGATATGTGAACACACCTCCTCCATTCCAGAGGAAATAAGAGTTAAAAGCCCTATGTGAAAAATGCCCTGGGGCATCATTTAGTCTAGAGTTGAGACTGACTGAGGCAATACATGGATTCAGGTCAGGAATCCCATCCCTCTTTCCAACACACTGTCAGTGTTATGGAAGTACTATTCATAGTTGACTTAGCACTGATGGAAAATGCAATAACAGTTTCCTTCCATAATAAGTAATGCCTCTTTAAAAGGCTGACATCTGCCAAGTGTGGTTGTAAATCATCCTCCTAATTTCCATTTCACACTACTCTGAACAGGTCCAAATTACTACTCTGAACAGGTCCAAATTGAGGACTAGGAAGATCTCAAAAATATTTCTTCATACATAGTCTTTAAAATTGCTTTGAGAAGTCAGCCAAGATTGTTTGGGGTCCTGCCCAAATGCAAATGTCAGCTTGGCACCTCTATCCTAGAGTTGTCATGTTTCTGGAGACCCTGTCGTTATGGCCCCTTGCTATGCCTGCAGGCTGCATTGTATTATGAAATGAGCAGCATAATAATGGGATTTAATTTTAATGTCAGCAATAGTTTCATAAGCATATTTCACCACTGCAGTGTTGGCCAAATTTGGCCTTGAGCAATCATGGCTGAATCTGGTTCAGCTTTACTGTTTGATTGCTTAGGATATGGTAGGCTGCTGTGAATATTTTCAAAGCATTCCCATATAAAAATAGATTCCATTTAACACAATGGTGGAGGGGAGTTACATGTGGGCCTCCTTGTGCTGCTGGACTGGTGCCATAGCATAGCAGGAGCTCAATGGCAGAATAAGAGCTTTGAATAGCTGGATAAGGTCCTGGGTCAATCCCCAGCATCTCAGAGCAGACCTAACTGAGCAAAGAGACACCTGTTAGTTTAAGTGGTGGTTCTCTTATATTTAACAGGGGGAGAGCAACTGGTCTTATGCAACCCCAGCACAGCAACCCTCCAGTGGCTGTTGCTGTGTGGCAGTATTGTATTGTGTGGCAGATGTTTGTCTGTTTGTAGTCGGAAGTCCCATAATATTTTTGCATCTTCATTTTCTACAACTTTTTCAATTGTATGGTCCCACCAATTTTTGGCTACAGGTAGCTTGTATTTTTTTGAAGATGTTCCAATGTATCATCCCTGCTACCTTGTCATGCCTTTGTTTTATTATTATTATTGGTAGTAGTGGTAGTAGTAGAAATATGTGCCACCTCTCCTGGCCCCTCTCTCCTTGCAAAGTGCAAGGACCAACCTGGGGGCTCCTTATTTGCCTTGCAAGTGGAGTGGGGCCAGGTCATGAGGCTGCTGGCAACCTCCCCACTCCCCCTGGCCTGTGTTCCTTGCAGGAGACAGATTTGAACCTGTACAACATGGCAATCTCACTAGTCTCGCCGGCCCTTCTCTGCAAATATTCCAGTTCATGCTCTTGTCATCTCTAAGTACCACGTCCTTTGTCTCTTTGGTCATCTGTGATCACACCTCAGTCCTGGACTGGGATCCGCACTGACATATGAAGTGATCATAAAGTGTATTTCTACATGCACAGAATGTCTTTTCTTTACCACTGAGTAAACACTGAGTAAACTGGGGAAAGGACTTATGCAGCTTCAAGGCAAGGTTGAGTTTTAGCACATTTCATTGTCTCCAACCTCCCATGGTTGGGTAAGATGATTGAGAGGGTGGTGGCTGACCAGCTCTGAACAGTCTTGGAGGAAACTAGTTACCCAGACCCCATTTCAAACTGGCTTTAGGGAAGGCTATGGGGTTGAGACGGCCTTGGTCAGCCTAATAAATGACCTTTGCCAGGGAATTGACAGAGAAAGTGTGACTCTGCTGGTTCTTTTGGATCTCTCAGAGGCTTTCAGTACCATTGACCATGATATCCTTCTGGATGTCCCAGGTAGATTTCAGATGGTGGTGCTAGGTAGGGGTGTGCACAAAACTAGAAAACTCAGTTTGGTTCAAGTTGAACCAGACTCAAACTGAACCAGGTCCAGTCTGGTTTTGTGCACACTAGAGCCGGGCCTGGTCTGGCTTGAGTCTGAACTGGTTTGGGCCCGGCTCGGCTCGGCAGGTGAGGGGGCAATTTTTTTTTTAAAGATGGACTTGCCACCATTTTGAGGCCTCAGGGGTGCTGCCGCAGACACAGAGGAATCTCC
This sequence comes from Hemicordylus capensis, assembly GCF_027244095.1. NCBI lineage: Eukaryota > Metazoa > Chordata > Lepidosauria > Squamata > Cordylidae > Hemicordylus > Hemicordylus capensis. The sequence goes on from NC_069657.1 coordinate 72,282,900, forward strand.
GGCAGTTCCCCCTCCCCCCGTCAGCCTCCCCCCAGTCTCAGCAGGGGGGTGGTTCAGCCATTTCTGGCCCATTTGGGGCCTCTCTGCGCTGGTGGTAGCAATTTTGGAGGCTGCCGTGCATGCACATTCATGACCAGGTGACCTGACCAAGTGACCTGACCACACAGATGGCCAGTGTGCAAGTGTGGTGGCCCAAAATAGCCCATTTGAGACTGGGGGAGGCCAGCATGGGGAGGGGAACCACCAGAGACTCCCTCACTGCAGAACCCACTGAGGCCTTGCAATGGCGGTAAATCCATCATTGTTTAATTTTAATTTTTTTAAAAAATCCTGGGCCAGCTCCAGATTGGCCCGGGGGTTCTGCTTGACCTCAAGCTGAACTGGGCCTGGTCCAGCTCAAAGGTGAGCTTTCAAAATGGGCCAGTTTGAGTGTGAGCTGGCTTGACCTCTAGCCGGCTAGCACATCCCTAGTGCATGGTGAGAGCTGCTCTTCTACATGTGAGATACTATATGGAGTCTCACAATGCTCCATTTTGTCACCAATGCTTTTTAACATCTACATGAAACCACTGGGAGAGGTCATCAAGGGATTTGGTGTTGCGTGTTATCAATATGCTGATGACACCCAAATCTATTTTTCTTTATCATCAATATCAGGAAATGGCATTAGACCATTAAATGCCTGACTACAGACAGTAATGGGCTGGATGAGGGATAATAATCTGAAGCTGAATCCAAGCATGACAGAGGTGCTCATTGTTGGGTGTCATAATCTGAAAGACAGGATAGAATGTCCTGTTCTAGACAAGGTTACATTCCCCCAGAAAGAACAGGTTTGGAGTTTGGGAGAGCTCTTGGATCCGTGTCTGACCTTGGTGCCTCAGGTTGAGGCTGTGGCCAGAAGTGCTTTTTACCAGCTACAATTGATTTGACAACTCTGCCCATTCCTTGAAGAGAATGACCTGAAAACAGTAGTACACCAGCTAGTAACCTCCAGGTTAGACTACTGTAATGCATTCTATGTAGGGATGCCTTTGTATGTAGTTTGGAAAATTCAGTTAGTTCAAAGTGTGGCAGCCAGATTGGTCTCAGGGATATACCAGATATACCACATGATGCCTGTTCTTAAACAGTTGCACTGGCTGCCGATATGTGTGTGCAAAGTACATAGTGCTGGTTATTACCTTTAGCCCTGGATGGCTTAGGTCTGGGTTACCTGAGAGAGCACCTTTCTGGACAAGATCACCATCACTCATTGAGATCATCAGGAGGGGTCCGTCTTTGGGTACTAACAGTTCATCTGGTGGCGACCTGAAATGGAGCCTTCTCTGTTGTTGCCTCTGGGTTGTGGAATATACTCCCTGTGGATATTAGAGGATCGTCTTCCTTGAAGGCCTTCAGGAGAGCTGCCTCGCTTTTAATGATATTTAGCTTTAATTATAATTTTAATCTGCTTTTAATTGGTTTTTTATTTTACTCTCCACCTGCATGGAGAAGAAATGACTGGAACATAGGAACATAGGAAGCTGCCATATATTGAGTCAGACCATAGGTCCATCTCGCTCAGTATTGTCTACACAGACTGGCAGCGGCTTCTCCAAGGTTGCAGGCAGGAATCTCTCTCAGCTCTATCTTGGAGATGCCAGGGAAGGAACTTGGAGCTTAGATCCTCTTCTCAGAGTGGCTCCATCCCTTAAGGGGAATATCTTACAGAGCTCACACTTCTAGTCTCCCTTTCGTATGCAACCAGGGCAGATCCTGCTTAGCTCAAGGGGACAAATCATGCTTGCCACCACAAGACCAGCTCTCTTCCCATGAGTGGAGCCATTCTCTATGGCAGGGTTTTCCAAAATCAGGGTCCCCAGATTTTCTTGGATTACAAATTCAAAGGCCATTGTGGCTGTTAAGATGGCATGGGAGTTGTATTCCAACAATGTCTTGGGACCCAAGGTTGGGAACACCTGCTCTATGATGCACTGCCTGGAATGGTAGAACCTAGGACAGGAATTCACAAGTGACACAGGCATATACAACATACCACTAGTGAAGGGAAGAACATGAGAGAACTTAAGAATCCAAAAAGTTGATCTGAAGCACCAATGTACCTTCTGGGACTAGGGACTGAATTTGTATATGCAGCAGGAGCTTTTCCAAATGGCGATCTCATGCAGCTTTGCTGCACTTTATTTGTTTATTTTATTTTATTTTATTTTATTGAACATATTTTTACATTGCCCAAAACTTGCATCTCTGGGCAGTTTACAATTACAATCATTTAAAATATTAAAACAATTAAAATCATTTAAACATTAAAATCATTAACATCAAAATCATTTAAAACCAATATTAAAAATTAAAACTATAAATCTATTTAAAAGCCTGGGTGAATAAATGTGTCTTCGGTGCCTTTAAAAAAGCTGCTAGAGATGGGGAGGCTCTTCTTTCAACAGATCAAATCAAATAAACGGCTTCAATAAGCCTTTTGCACGCGCGCACATCGCACGCGCTTCACCTCTCCAAGGAGGAGGTCATCAGCGGACTCGGCCCCAGGATGGGGAGGCGAGGGGGCTGCTGTAACTGCGGCTGCAGCTGCGGTGGCGGCCGCGAGTCTTTCGCGCTGGGGCCCGCGTGCACTCCGCTGGCGGAGGGCAAGGACAAGGTGCTGCTTGCGGTGCTAGGGCGGTGATGGGAAAGGGGCGCGCTTGGGGCTCGGGCCATGGAGGACTGCGTGCTCCCTTCCCCCCCGAGGCAGCTGGAGGGCCGGCGGCTGGCGGCAACAGTGGGAGCACGTGGGTCTGTTTGTAGGCACGCTCGGAGGAGAGGTGAAGCGCGTGCGGTGTGCGCGCGCGCAAAAGGCTTATTGAGGCCTTTTACATATGCATATGGAGAAATAATGAAAGTTCTTGTAAAAAAGGTGCGGAAATCTTTCACTACTACTGCCTAAGCTAGGTAAATTGCCTAGAGACGTGAAGCACGCGCGACATTGAAGCCTTTTACAGCACAGCCGCAGCTCCAGCAGCCAGCCAAGCGGGGAAAGGGGCGGCAGGGAGGTATCCTGCCGCCCCAGTTATTAACAGAACTACGGGCGCCAGAGGTGGAAAGCGGCGGGAGGGGTAAGTAAACCCTCCCCCTGCTCTTAAAGCAACCCCCCCCCCCACTGGATCATCCGAATCCGAACCTCCCGTGTCCGGACCGTTCCGGAGGCCTGTAGAATGGCCTCCAGACTGGTCCGGGCACATCCCTAGAGCTGGGGATACTAGACTAGACAGGGACACACTAGACGGGTGGGGGGGTGCTTTAGACAAGGGAACCATTTCCAGCAACGTCAGGATGATGACAGAAGGTGCCATCCATACAGCCAATGGCATAATCCAGCTTTCCCACCTGATGAATGGCAGTTACTATGAATTATATGCTTCCCAAAAAAGTAGCACTTTGGTGCAGTGCTCAAACCTGCTTAACTTTAAGCACTTCCTGCCACAGTAAAGCTGCTTGTCTGGGAGAGCTCCAGTAGTGAAGGATTCCCATCCCAGCTTGATACCACCTGGTAACAAGGGCTAGGCCCCAACTAACTGCCCGAAGGAGCTCTGGGTGAGTTGGTTAATAGGCCTCCACAAAGCTCATCCTTTGCAGCAAACCATAATACAATGGCATAATCTATGAGATAATATCAGGACGGGATGAGACAAACACAGTAATAAACTGATGATACAGAATTTGCTTGTGCCCTTTCCTGGTATGCTACCAGCTGACTGAGTACCTTGAGGCGGACAGAAGGTACCACAAGGGTGCAGTACACTGTAGAGGGGTTAAGCTTTAAAGGGGATATGGAAGCCAAATGGTTAGGATTCTTGACTTTGGCTTGGTTCTCACCAAGACAGTAAAGATGTGTCTGGATTATATCACTTCAAAGAGCACATGGGAGCTCAGATGATTGAATGGGGCCGTAGCTCAGTGGCAGAGCATCTCCTGTCATTCAGAAAGTGCCAGTTCTAACCTTGGCATCTTCAGGTAGGGCTGGGAAAGGCTCTTGCCTGCAACATTGGAGAGCTACTGCCAGTCAGAGTAGACAATACTGAGCTAGTTGAAGCAATGACCTGACTCAAAGTAGCTTTGAGTCACTGAGAGGAGCATCTAGGTTCCAAGTTCCCCCTCTGGCATCTCCAAGATAGGGCTGAGAGAGACGGTTGCCTGCATATTTGGAGAGGCTGCTGCTAGTCTGTGTAGACAATACTGGGCTAGATGGACCAATGGTCTGACTCAGTATATGGCAGCTTCCTATGTTCCTATCCCTACTGCTACATTAAAATAAATCCCAGCACACAGAAATCTAAGTGACAGGTAGAAGGGTTCTAGCACTAGCATAGCCAGACCAGGGGTAGCCCGTGTCCAGCCACTGCAGCGGCCCCGCTCGCCCCACCCCCTACATCTGATGTCAAATGCGGGGAGCATGGTCTGGCTCCCGAATGCAGCCCCATTCGAGAGTTAAATGGCTGGCAGTGCATTTGCAGTGTGGCCAGGAGCCGCTCTTCCTTGTCTTAAAGGCAGGGAGAGGCGTTTCTGGCTGTGCTGCAAATGCAGCACTGGCCCCGATCTAGCTCCTGAATGGGGCTGCACAGCCCCATTCAGGAGTTGGATGGCCAGCACCCGAACAGGGCTGCACAGCCCCATTCGGAAGTTGGATGGCCAGAGCAAATGCTGTGCCCGCCATTTAACTCCTGAATGGGGCCGCGTGGCCCTGCTCGGGAGCTAAACCAACACACACACACACCCCTCTGATGTCAGATGCGGGGAGCTTGTTGGGGCCGTGAAGTGTGGCCCCTGAGGGGTGGTGGCCCGGGTTCTTTGAACCCACTCGCCCAATAGTGGCTACGCTCCTGGGTTCTAGGCTAACATTTCCCCATACTTGTTAATTTTCTATGTGAAGGGATTCCCCCCCCCCCGCTCAAGGAGAACCATTCCACCCCTGCAAACCGAAGTGCTACTATCAATGCACAGGTTTACCAATTCAGTGAGATCCAGGTCCCAGTTGCCAGAGGTTGCAAATTCAAATCTCACAACCTCACAATGACTGCTGCTTCCAAAACTAAGCTCATTTAATTCAGGAAAACTTTAGGATTTTTTTTTTTTTTAATAGAACTGCCTCTAACATTACATTCTTCACTTAGGGTGGTGCACCTAAAAGCTGGCCCTGTGATGAGAAATCGTACACTAGGAGAATTATAACCATGGCTGCTAGCAGATCAGACATGTCGATGCTGAGAATCTGTCAAATGACGCAGCATGCTTGTGTTTAACTGGTTTTTTAATTTATTTATTTTTTGCCAGAAGAGTAATTTGAAAATGATAACATCAAAAGCAGCTCTGAAGTCTTAGGGCCAAACTACAAGTTACATTCAGCCAGTTATTAGGGATGACATGCTCCCCCACCCCACTAAGTAAATAGCAGCTGCAAGTGTGCCGCAGTTCAGATCTGGATGGTGCAGAGGAAGGGGGCTTTAGCCATTTGCTCCTCACAGTACCATGGGAGCTATTTGTACTGGGAAGAACACTCTCACTGGTGTCCCTGGCAACTTTCCTCCAGAAGCACATAGCAGCTGGGGTGGGTGGATGAAATGGATCAAGTCCCCCTTCCCTCTTGCTTCTGCTCCAGATCACCCTCCATGGCTGCTACTTACTTGGGGAATAACAGGCATGTTGACTCTAATAATGTGATGAATGTAACATGTAGTTTGGTCCTTGGCCTCGGATTAGTCTGATTTTGGGCACAGAAATCAACTCCTGGCAGGCACTTCTTCTGCAGCACTCACCTGATGACACTGACTGGATCTAAGTTATTTGGGTACCAAATCATACCCAGGCATATGCAGTATACCTTCAGACTCTATGTAATAATTAAAATGATCTCACAAGGAATTCTCTCTCTCTCTCTGTCTCTCTCTCTCTCTCCCCCTTCCCTTTTTGCTATCTGTTTCTCAGCAACAGCCCGTCAAGCAGTCTTTGGGTGCCTCGATGTGCAGAGAGTCCCACTGGAAATGCCTTCTCCTCTCTGTTCTTATGTATGGCTGCCTGGGGGCAGTAGCTTGGTGCCAGCTTACGCAAGTCACTAAGCTCAGTTTTGATAGCTCATTGAAAGGCAAGTCCATGATCTACCATGACAGCCCTTGCTCTGATGGCTATGTCTATATTCCATTAGCATTTCTCACCATGCTGTATGTGGTCTACCTGGTGGAGTGTTGGCACTGCCGTGCCAAAAGTGAACTCCAGTACAAGGCTGATGTGGACAGTGTCTATGACCGAATTGCCAGGATGAAGCAGGCCACGCCTTGTATATGGTGGAAGGCCATAAGTTACCATTTTGTCCGACGAACCAGGCAAGTGACTCGGTACCGCAATGGGGATGCCTATACAACCACCCAGGTCTACCATGAGAGGGTCAACACGCATGTGGCTGAAGCTGAGTTTGACTATTCCCACTGTGGATTCAAGGACATTTCTAAGGAGCTGTTGGGCCTGGAGTGGTATTCGGCCACAAAACTCAAGTTCAGCAAGTGTTTCAGCTTTGCCAACACAGAATCTGAGAATTCTTACCTAACCCAGAGGGCTCATTTCTTCACAGAGATTGAAGGCCTAGATGACTACATGGAGGTCCGAGAAGGCATGAAACTCAAAAACATAGATTTCAAAGAGCTCATGATGGCCTATGGGGACCCAGACAACCTGCCATGGTACGTATCCCACTATGCTTTCTGGGTGGCTGCTTTGATGATGATTTCCTGGCCACTGAGAGTTTTCATAGAGTATCGGACTGCATATGTGCACTACCATGTGGAGAAGCTCCTTGGGGTGGAGTACAGAGTGCCCACTGTGGCAGAGGAGCCCTTGTACAGATATCGCATCCCCAGGGTCAGCACTCAGGACAGCACTGAGCTGGAGTGGCACATCTGCACCAACCGCCAGCTGATTCCCAGCTACTCAGAAGCCATGCTCATGGACATGACAAACTCTCCCATATGCAATGGCTACTCCATGTGCAGATACAGTGAAATGACTCACAGTTGTGATCACTGCCGCCATGCCTCTAGTACCTCATCCATCTTCTCTCGCCATGCCTTCCATAGCTGCAGTGGCAATTCACAGCTCTCCCTTAACACCAGCCGCTTCTCCTTGTGCCGGATTCATGGCTCTCACAGGACAGGCCTCTGGAGGAGCCGCAGCAGCAGCATTGCTGACCGTGGCTGCCAGGATGACCAGTGCTGCTCCCACTCAAGCCAGCTGGCCATCAATGAAAATCCACCCACTTATCATGATGCACGGTTTTTCCCAGTGCTCATTGTCCATAGGCCTGAAGGGCAGGAAAGGAGGCACTTCTACCTCCGTCGTGCATCATGTTTGGAGACTTCACTGTGAAATGCTTCCTGTCACTCCATTAGGACAACTTCACTGCCGAATGCTGTGCGTCAGTGACAGCAACACCAGGAAGGTCATCTGATCCAACTGCTCTCTGGTTAAAGTCCCAGTTGTCAATTTCTCCCAATTAGGAGTCACACCCACTCAGAAGTGAAGGAAGGGTCACTTCTACGTCTGAGGGTCCATTAATACATTTATTCATTAAACTGGTATTCTGCCCTTCCTCCAAGGAGCTCAGGGCAGGTTATCCAATCATATATTCACACTAACCTTATGAAATGGCTCTAAGTGGGTTTCCCCAAGGCTTATCCACTGAACTTCCTGACTGAATAGGGATTTTGCAGTCCAGCTCACTATCTACTACACCACAGCAGCTCCTGTTTAGTTAGAAGATGGCGTTTAGTCAGGAGATTCAAGAATCCACACATGGTAACTGTATTATTTCATTTCCACACAGGGAAACATTTGTCTGAAATTACCTCACATGAAAAAGAAAATCACTCCATCAGAGAATATGGTAGTTGTCAAGCCATAGTAATGTCAGAGATATTTATGTGGCAGTTCAGGCAATGCCTACCCAGATGCCTCCCCAGACAATGCGTTGATAAAGTTACTATATATGGATTTTCCTTTCTCAGAAATCCATATATGGACTGGAACCAAGAATCATTTGAGAAATTGGAAAGTTATGTAAGGAACTGGAAAAAAAACCTGTTTGTGATGTGTAAAGTAGTGATACACACTACTTGTTACGTATGATGATCCTAAACAGATTAAAAACTAAAAGGTTGCCACCATTGTTCCCTCTAACAGGGATTCCAAGATGTTGACTACAACTCCCAGAATCTCCAGCTGCAATGGCTTTTGCTTGGGGATTATGGGAGCTGTAGTCAACAAAATCTGAAAATCCCTGTTAGAGGGAACACTGGTTGCCACCTGCTTTCAAAACCACCATGCAACCACTTTTCTTCTTTTCTCTCCATCTCACTTCATTTTCTTCTTTTAAAAACTTTCCCCCTTCATTTCCCATCTTCTTACATATCTCTCACTCTTTCTCAGCTTTTCCTTAGTTTATTAGTCATCTGAGTGCATAAAGGTCCTTTGCCAACATCAATGCATTTGACATCCCAACTCCCTTGGCCCTGACGTCCTCCATGCATCAACTAGTGCCACAAAAATAATACAATATCTTTTCCAAAAACATGCATTTAAGCTTGGCTCTCTGAATTTCAGTGGACACACACACACACACACACACGGTGGGGGTATACAGAAGGAGCAAAGTGCATTTATGGGTGGATGAGCTGTGTCCCAGATGTTAGATTTCTAAAACAGAAAGGGAGGGCAAGTGGAGGGCATACTACTTGTCTGAGGAGACACTCCCTCCCCAACAACCCAGAGCTTCCCTTGCTGCATTCCCCTCTTCCCTCCATTCAATAGGAAACATTAATTCACTTCCCACTCCATGCTGATGAAAATCTGTAAGTCAAGGCAGGTATAATCATTATGCTGAATTGAGACTCCTGGTACAGTGTTATCAAAGTAAAGAGCACAGATATCCTGTTTCATGTGCTCAGATCCCTTTTTGGCCTTCACATCATAAAATGCAGCCTCTGTTCCCTTGACACATGACAGTGGGTGATGTCCTGAATTGTGGGGAAATGTATTATATCCTTCTAGTAGGATGAAGGGCAGGATAATCCTGATCTCTGATCTCTAGCAGTTTTCAAAGGTGGATGTACTTCTCTATTTCTGTGTGGATGTAGTTAAGGTCGGTTGAAATGCAACTCTTACTGGTCAGAAGAATGTGCTTGATTGAAATTTATATATAAAAGGATAGTAGGCATGGGTCTGCAAAGAGAGGGGTTCAGGAGAAGGAGGTTGCCACTGTGCAAATTAGATGAGGAAACAAGATGAACTAGATCTGTTAACTCGGGAGGAAGAAAGAGAGGAAGAAGGGAGGAGAAGACAGAGGGGAAGAGCAAACAGAGGAGAGAGAAAGAGAAAAAGAAGGGAGAGGAAGAGAGAAAGAAAGAAGGGTGAGGGACAGGCCTGGGCCTGACAGCGGTCTGAGGGGAATGAGCAGCCATGGCAATGGTGGCAGCAAGGAAGGGCCCGGTCAACCGCTGCTGCTGCTCGGGGCTACGAAGGCCATTGGCAGAGGGGGCAGGCAGGCAAGGGACAGGCTCAGGCCTGTCAGTGTCCTGAAGGGAATGAGCAACCAGGACCTCGTTCACTGCTGTTGCTTGCTGCTGCTTGCTGCTGCTGCTGCTGCTGTTGGGAGGAGCAGGACCAGGGCTCAGGTAAGAGTAGAGGCTGTGAGTTACTCTGGAGGCTGTGAGTTAGGAGGCTGTCACTTGGCCAATCGGTACTGGCAACACCACAGCCATGACCAAGAGCAGTGAGGGGGATGGAGCATCAGGGTGGAGGAGCAGGAACACAGTTCAAGTGAGGGTGGAGAGATCTCTGAGGTGATGGGGCTGTGGCAGGGGGCAGGGGGAGCAATCAAGTACTAGTGTGCAGATGTTCTCCATGGGTTAAGATAGTTTATATTTTAAAAGGATTTGCTCCAGGTAGCTGGATCTTATTGACAGGCTTTAGATGCAGTGGTGCAAACAGTAATTTGTACTGATGCATGTCCGGTCCCAAAAATAGCAGAGCCAGACAGCTTTACACTGCATACAAACTTCTTCTTGCCTAGTCCATATTGTCACAGGATGCCATGCTGGAAGCAACACACAATCCCATCTTAGGCTCCATGCCATGCTGGAGGCAACACAATCCCACTTTATTTTTATTTATTTATTTTTACATTCATATCCCACTCTTCCTCTGAGGAGCTCATAGTGGTGTACATGGTTATTTTTATCCTCACAACAACCCCGTGAAGTTGGTTAGGCTGAGAGATACATGACTGGCCCAGAGTCACTCAGTGAGTTTCATGGCTGAATGGGGATTCAAACTCGGGTCTTCCTGGTCCTAGTCCAACACTCTAACCACTATGCTATGCTGGTCTCTTTAGACACCGTTACCACCCCTGTGCAACACAACAGCAGTGACTGATGTGCTTGGGTGGTACGCCAGAAGAAAAGTAGATCTTGTACCTTTGTGTCAGTGCTGGGAGTTTGTTCTTTTATGTGCGTTTATAATACATCTAGTGAGCAAAACACTTTTGCAGACTTTATCTTGTTGGTCCTTACAGCAACACAACAAGATGTGGAGGTGGGTAACATTTCTGTTTTACTGATGAGAAACTGAGACAAAAGACTGGTCCACACATGCATGTCCTTCACTTGATCTCTCATCACTTGATTGCCGAACACTTAATGATGCTCAGCTGAATGTGTGCACTCTCCATAGAAAAACACTGCATTTGAGTGGACGTTGAGTGATACGAAATGTTCATCTGTGATGATTAATCTATGACAGGTGATTCACAGATGCAAACAACTGCTTAATGCGATATCAGTGAGTGGTAAAGATCCTGTGTGAATACATCGTGATTGCTGATGAATTGCCCAAGGGTGTAAAATGAATCTATAGTTAAGGAGTGTTACCATGTTTGTCAGGCGTGTAGCTGTTGTCACTAGGGCTGTGTGATTGTTTGGGGTCAAGCCGAACCACCCCCTGTTCAGTCCAACCCTGGACCGAACCACACACACACACACACACCGGGGTTCGCAAGTTTTATTTATTTATTTACTTACTTTAAAATAAAAAAAAACTTACCCCCTCTGGGGGAGATGTCTGAGGCAATAGTGGGGAAGTCCCACCACCACCACCAGCCTCCCTTATGCCCTAAATCAGCTCTTCGGCCACTCTTCGGCCTTTCCCCCTTGGCACGGTGGCCATATTGAAGGCCGGTTGCGCAGGTGTGGTGGCCTCTAAAGTGGCCACCGTGTCAAGGGGGAAAGGCCGAAGAGCAGCCGAATGGCTGATTTAGGGCATAAGGGAGGCTGGTGGTGGGAGGGGGAACCTTCGTGGACCCCATTATCACCTTGGACAACTCCCCCAGAGCTAAGTTTAAAAATTTAAATTAAAAAAACTCTTGTGAACCCCCCCTGGACCGGACTAAACTGGGGGGAGGGGTTCGAGGGGGTGCCGGGTGAACTGGCCCAGTCTGCTTCGAGTCCAGTTCAGACTCAGACCGGACTGGACCACCCGGTTCCATGCACACCCCTAGTCGCCACACCCTGAGACTATGCTTTGGGATCTGGGTAGGGGAATTAGCTCAAATTGGTGCAAACATGCATACAATAATTTTGTATATGGTAGTAGAAAAGCTGATTGTGGGTAAAGGCAGGTCAGAGTTAAGGCACTCACATGGGAGTAACAGACTTGAGACAGATTTCTTTGAAATGAAAGATGAAATTTATTAAAGAATAGAAGCACACAAGGTCAAAGCAGTAATTGGTGACCTCTTGGGGAGCCAAACGGAATTATTATTATGTTTATACAGTCAGACAGGTGTTATTGACAGGTTTGTTTTAGCCAGACATCAAGTCCTTCCCAAGGACATGGGATGGATTATTATTATTATTATTACATTTATATCCTGCTCCCCTCCAAGGAGCCCAGAGCAGTGTACTACATACTTAAGTTTCTCTTTCACAACAACCCTGTGAAGTAGGCTAGGCTGAGAGAGAAGTGACTGGCCCAGAGTCACCCAGCTAGTTTTATGGCTGAATGGGGATTTGAACTCGGGTCTCCCCAGTCCTAGTCCATCACTCTAACCACTACACCTAACTACAAGATGCTGGTCCTTAAACAGAGCATCAGGTTCTATAAAATGCAAGCTTGAGAGGATGCTAACATAGAGGGTGAGGGAAGAGAGATGGGGATGACAAACAAAGTGAAGGAAGAGAAGAGTTACAGACTGTATTTACCTGTCTTGAGTTCTGCACAGTTGGAGTGTGTTGCTTTCAAAGGTTGTTGATCATCCTTCTTGGGGTAAAAGGGGGCAAATAGGCTTTATCATGAGTTACAGAAGTGGCTGAGGGTCCAGAACAGTTTAGAATACATAAGACTCATGCTGACTGCTTCAGTAAGACTTCAACGGTGATGGAAGTTGCCGGGGAAGGGGAAAGACGCCAAGTGAACTAGCTCTCTGCTACAGTGGAAAGGCAGTCTAGGGCCACCAATGCATGTTGTGCTAGTTGGCACACAAACACACATACACACACACACATACACACACACACACACACACACACACACACACGAGAGAGAGGATCTGTGCAATTTGAGGGGAAGAGGGGCATCTCTTGCAAAAAAAAAAAATCTGCCTTAAGAGCAGGATTAGGTAGATACCCATTTTGGAAATGACCCTCAAATAGCTGGGGGGGGGGGAAGGCTTGATTTAATTAAGGTTTTCTATTCAGGTGCTCCAAACAAAGAATACACCAGTGGCTCTTGCCCTTGTTGCTGACAGTCAGCAATTCTCAAGCAATTACCCAAAGGTTATGTTTTAGCTTCTGTGAAAAGGAAGGAATCAGATTGACCTTGACTATTCTCTGTGCTTCACACTGTGCCACATTCAGCAGAGATGAAAACAGAGATCACACAGTGCCCTAGATGCTGATTTATTGCCAATATCCTTATCAGGCTAGGGTGGCTTTTAATCCTTGTTATTCATCTTTAACCATGTCTTCAGGCGGCTTTCAGACTGGTATGGCCATTCTTAGTCCTGTGCAATGCTTGTTCTCACTCTGGGGCACCAGGAAGATCAAATCAACAATACCGGTCACATAGCCATGCCTTGAAGCCAAATCATGAACACAACGTGGGTCATGCAATGAGAGAAATGAAGAGTTCAGGCGGTCTGCTTTTAACAGCAGGGATTTGAACTCAGACCAGTGTACAATGCTCTATCCACTGGATCACACCAGCACCCTACTGTGTTCACAGAGTGGCTTCTGTGTAAAGTCCCTGAGCAGCCAACATATCAAGAAAAAAACATGATGACATCTACAGTAAAAAGAAAAAGCATAGCTCCCCCCATCTCTCTGCATATTTCACCAATTTGTTTAGCTTTGTTGACTCACTTTTGGTAATGTATGAATGTTGCTGGCATTGCTGTCTTAACCACTACTGTCCTGATTCCCAGGCACTTTGCTTCTACACCCTGAATTTTAAAGCCATGTTATGCTAAGTATCCTTTAACACCAACCAAGAACTGATGCAGAATCCCATGTTAGAGCAGCCTTGGGCACTTTAAGTTAGGCTTTGCTCCCTCCCTGTCCTCAGGAGCACAAAATGTGGTGTGTAAAGCTATGCACTTTGACCTGTTCACATGCTCCCAGCTCCATACAGCTCCCAAGAATCGTTATGAGCGGGGCTGGAATCAAGATTTTTAGAAATCTACTCAGGTACAGTTATGGACCACTTAAAACACAAATTCCCTACCAATCTACAGTCTTTACACACTGAAGAAGCCCTGGGAAGCCATGTGTATGTTGGTCCTCCCTGGATTGCAGCAGGTAGCCAAATTGTGTCCATTGTCTTTGAGAACCAAGATATCCCAATGCCATGGCAAAATAACTAAAGGATCAAGCAATGTCTAACTCTGGCTTGAGAACAGGTCCTCATTCTCAGTCTTGAGGGTTGTTGTTTTTAACCTGTGCAATGAGATTTGTAGTGTCTGGTAGGTGACAATATACACATATCTGTGTGCATATATAATTGTTTCTTATGGCACTGACTGTTGCATCACCTGAAATACAATCCTTTTTGGTATAATTATTCTCTGTTTTGCAATCATGTGTCTATTTTATCATAGAAAGTGCAGACGTTGCTTTATGCAATGCAATTTTGACTGGCTGTACAGGAAGGTAAAGGTAACTGAAAGCCGTGAAAATGGCTTAACTTTTGTTATGTTGATATCTGCATTTATAGAAGTGCTGCTTCTTGGTACTCAATTATATAAGCTAGAGAATATCACAGGGCAGTTCACACAATCATAATTAGGGTAGTAGAAGCCACCTATCCTAATTCAGAAGCTGTGTGCACTCCTGTTTGCCTATTAGCTGCCAGTTAAAACCAAGGTCGGAGGCGCCATCCATGTTTGTGGACTAAGCAGCAGGTGAGTCAGAGGAATTTTCCTCTGTTGACTACCTGATTCAGTAGCTATGTACAGCTGTTGGGTAGGAGGGAGCCCTCCGAGAAGCCTCCTACCCTAACTATGAGCATGTGAACTGCCCTATCACATATATAATTGAGTACTGCAGTTTATAGCCACCTAATGGCATAGCAGGGAAGTAAGCTGCCTAGAGAGCAGGAGGCTGTTGGTTCGAATCCCCACTGGTATGTTTCCCAGAATATGGGAAACTCTTATGTCAGGCAGCAGCGATATAGGAAGATGCTGAAAGGCATCATCTCACACTGTGTGGGAGATGGCAATGATAAACACCTCCTGTATTCTACCAAAGAAAACCACATGGCTCTGTGATCACCAGGAGTCAACACCAACTCGACGGCACAACTGCGGCTTATACCCCATCTGCTCCCATAGCTCAACAGGCAGAATCTGCTACCCTTCCATGTCTTGCAAATGAAAGTATTTCTGGAATGAGGCTTACTGTCCATTGCAAGGGAACTGTTCGTTATTAAAAACTCTCTTGAGTAACTCAACATTACCTTGGGCATTTCAAAGCAGGCCTGATATAACCGGTGGGCTAAGCAGTATGCTTCATGTGTGGGCTAGGCAATAGTGCATAGACCAAACAACTCACAACAGATTGCTGAGCTGACTCCTTAGATCAGAAGCTCTCAGCCTTGGGGTGCTTAGATCAGGGGTTCTCCGCCTTGGGTCCTGGATGCATCTGGTGGGCCGCTGTGTGAAACAGGATGCTGGACTAGATAGGCCCGGGGCTTGATCCAGCAGGGCTGTTCTTATGTCTCCAGCTGTTGTTGACTACAATTCCCATCACCTCCAGCCACAGTGGTCAAAGGCTGAGGATGAGGAGAGTTGTAGTCCAACATCTGGGGACCCCAATGCTGGGAATCCTTGGGGCAAAGCCACAATTGAACAAGGGAGAGGACAAAGGTCCTTGGACCCCTGGGGGAGGGGGGCATGCCAGCTGACTTTCAGCTTGCTCTTTGCTCTCCCCCTTGTGCCTCTTTGAAGCAGAAGGCAGGGGTTCAGGGGGCCAACATTCACTTTTTGTCCCAGGGTCAATTCCAGCTTTGCTATGCCCCGGCCACCACCCACCCACACACTATTTCATGTGGAAAAATATATGCCAGAGAGAAGGCTAAGCTACAGCCCTCCTTCCCTACATGCTTATTTTCTGTGGGGGGGTGGGGGCAGGGGCAGCTCGTGAACTCACCTCTGGCGGGGGCGGCGGGCAGCTTCTTTAACAGTAAACAGAGCCGGTGCTCCATGCCGCCCAGCAGCCCCCGCGGCGGGGAATCGCCTCCGCCACTCACCTGGCCGCTGGTGGGGGCTCGCCTCCGTGGGAGCCAGGTGAGTGGTGGAGGCGATTCCCTGCCATGGGGGCTGCTGGGCGGCATGGAGCACCGGCTCTGTTTACTGTTAAAGAAGCCTCCCGCCGCCGCCGCCCCCCCCCCAGAGGTGAGTTGGCCCTGGGGGCAGGGCAAAGGTGTGTGTGTGTGTGTGTGGTGTGTGTGTGTGTGTGTGTGTGTGTGTGCAGTGTGTGCATGTGTTTCCTATGGAGGATGATACAGTTATGCAGTCCCCCATCTGCAATTTGAAGTGGGAGAATCCAGGAGCAGTTTTATCACATAGTCTGCGTGTTGTGTAGATTAACTCTTAAACACAAAGAAAGTCAAGTTGAGACAAAGAACTTCACAAACACAGGACTCTATTGATCAGGGGCGTAACTATAATAGGGCAAGGGGAGACAGTTGTCCGGGGGCCCACTGCCTTGGGGGCCCCCAGAGGCAAGTCACATGACTGACTCCCCCAGCCGCACACCCGCCTGGGGTTCCTTCAGTTGTATTCATCCTTCGAAACTGATGTGAGTGTTAAGACCTGGAGCTACCAGAACAGCATGTCTGTCTCTAGTACCGTTAAATGACTTGCATCGTCCAAAATTTATAAAAGCTTAAAAAAAAAATTTAGGATGATGTTCTATTGTGGCTGGCACATAGGAGAGAGAGAGAGAGAGAGAGAGAGAGAGAGAGTTCTACTTCAGTGAGTGGGGGCCATTTTAAAATCTTGTCTCTGGGCCCACTCCAACCTTGCTACGCCCCTGCTATTGATATACCATTTTTCAACAGGAAGTTCTCAAAGCAGTTCATGTCACAAAATTGGGCAACAATGAAAACATCCTAAAACATCTTCTGCAGTATTCACTTAGGTTTGCAACTGCACTCTTCTCTGAGTCCTGTAGGCCTCATGGGGCAGGTGGTTTCAGTGGCTCCCAGAAGAGGAGGCTTTTGGAGGTGCTGAGGGAACAGTGAGGTAAAAAGTCTCCCCAGTCCTCTTGTCAGCATTATTTTCTTGCCAGGCCCACAGTAGACAGAGGGAAATAGTCCCTCTACCCTGGAAGAGCGCACCAGAACACCAGGCCCCAGTAATGCAAGATGCTATGTCCAAAAGAGACAGGGCCTTCTCCTTTCTTGGGCAGATGGTATCATCATTAATTCAAGATGAATTTAAAGCAGCATTTTGGTTTTTCACACTGACATTACTCTATAGGAAGCAACAGAAGTAGGGAGAAGAGAGGAAAGAGATTATGGACTTCCCTGTTTTAAAAAGGTCATTGTGAGTGACAATGTGGATGAGGGAGAATCCTGCACATAAAACTACAACCAAGTCAGATAGCTTTGTTGGTTACAGTATACTTATTGTGTGGCATAGACAGAAGTGGTGGGTAGGTGGGCAAGGGGTCTTTTCATTACAAGCTCCTGAGAGTGGTGATACTTCTTATTGGACTTTTGTTGATGAAATAGAATGCAGCCATTCAGCAGGTCCAAGGCAGGGTAAGCTGTATGGAGAATGCCACACACTTCTGTGCATGATTCACTGAAAGGATAAGCTGTGTCAGGTGGCAGTTATGTTGTGTAACTAGATCCCCAGTCAGAGTGCCATTGTGTAATATTGTTGTACAATGCATGTACGCCTTAGGAATCCCATTATTAAAATAGGCAGGGCAAGCACCACCCAGCTGAAATCACTGTGTTCATCATTTATGTACACCAAGCCTTTCACAATGTTCCTGGTCTCCTTCCTCCTCATCCTTTCTTTTGCTTTGGTCTTCTGAAAGTATTGGGAAGTTTTAAGAATTATCATCTGCATCAGAACACATCTTCTATGAAAAGATTAGAGCTTATCTAAGACACACAACCAAAATAACAAATCAATGGTACCTATCATTCAGAACACTTCCTAACATTGGAAAGCTTGTTTTGAACTTGAGGCTGAATGTACTGGTTGCAAAACGTATCTCTGACCAGCAAATAAGAATCAGAAAGAAGCAGTCATCCTTAGTCTCTATTTCTGTTTTGTTTGAATGCTACCTCACGTTCACATTAGCCACTCCTTCAGTGTGCCAATGCAAAATGACAGGCCCTGAGTCTGGCTGCTAGGACAACAACAGTGCCCTTTGATGACAAAGGAACTAGAGAGGTTTGACCTTTCACCCAGGATTGCCAACTCACACAGACATTTGGAGGGTATCTTATACTTGGGTGTGCTACCCCAGCTAGTTTTTACTGGAAGAAGGAGGGGTGAGCTTTCTCAGTATTATCCAATTTCTTGTTCTGTTCTGCTCTCTGAACTTGTGTGGTCCATTAGCATAAAAAGCAGCACAGGAATTACTTACAAGTATGAGACTGAACAAACTGAAACCAAACCCAGATAAAACAGAATCATTAGTCTGCACTGCCAATGACAGCAGGAGCGAAGGAGGAGCTGCCGAAGAATGGGACTGCATGAAGGGAGGGCTGCCGAAGAATGGGACTGCAGTGCCGTGTTTGGACATAACACTGGCACTGGAAAACCAGAGTTAAAGGCATCAAAACTTACTACAAACTGAAGGTACTACAAATAGGAGTCTGGGGAGGGAAACCATGGGTACATTTTCAGTCCAAACTGTGGTTGCACGCATTCAGATGCACACAGATTTCAACCAGAGGCCCCTTCAACTCCGGTTTTGTGTTATGTGCAAATGCAGCCAATTTCCGAACAGGGCAATTGGTGGTTGGCACCCCGCTGTGACTTAGGGAAAATGGGAATGCCTGTCTTTGATGGGATCTTCCTGAAAGATCAGGTTCTTAGTTTGAATATATTCTTATATCTGGCCTGAATGCTCCAGTTATTGCACAGTCCTAAAGGCTACCTTCTATAGCAAATGTTCAAGCAAAGACTGAACAGGTGCACCAGCTTCACCTATCACCCCTTCTGCAACCTTTCCCTCTCCTCTTCCATTCAGACTGGTGGCAATGAAAGAATGTGCTTGGTCCTCAGTCTGAATGGAAGCCTGAGTGACGAAGAATTCCCAGTTTGAAACATTTGCTACCTCTGTGCCCTGTGTTTTATTGCAGTTCTTTGCCTGCCAATGCAAGACAGGGAATGTCACCTGTTGCAGTGCTGACACAGTCCTTCTCCCAAAATAGCAAATATCCAGCGCACTTGTTGGGTGGATCTGGAAATGTTTGTGAACCATGCTCCACACCTCACCTTATTTAGCTTACCATTACATGTAAGCTGGCTGCAGCTGCACTTGATGCTCAGTGATCCATTCTGCCCCTCCATTTGTAGTCAGAGATGTCACCTCAATTTACTTTGTTCTTGAACATAATCAAAAAGTATGTGACTGATGTATTCACTGTCTTTTGAGTTCCGTAGATCAACTGCCAAAATAAATGACTATGGCATTGGAGTCTTCCATTTGCAGACATGTGTTAATATATTACTTTTCAGTAGTTTCTCTGAAATGCTTGGGAGGAATCACACTTGATCCTGCAATTTGATCTCTGCAATTATGTGATCACACTTGATCTCTGCAATTCCTCCAGCTGTCGACACTACTTTTGACTGAGGTGCAAAGAATTGGCTGAGGCCTCTCCAGGCTTGGACCTTGATAACTTCTTCTTTTTAGAGGAGAGCAGAAGCAAACTGAAGCTGGACTCCACTGCACTGAAGAGGAACTTTAGGAACCCAAGAACCATAGCCCCTGAACAGCTGGCACCTGTCCCTTCCATCAAAGCCCCTCCAGAAGAACCTTGGAACATGGGGATTCCAGCAGCCCACCACCCAGCTGGCCCTCTGATCTACCCCAGGTGTCCCCGTCATCATTCCTGGGACCCAGGAGTCCAGAAACCGTAAACAAGGGCTGAGCAACAGCGGCAGCAGTCCAGAGCCTCTCTCTCAATGAGCCTATTCAAGAGAAAGGGAGGCCACCTTGGGCACCTGCTACAGATCTGAATCTGTCTCATCTCCAGAAAAAGGCAAGGGTCAGTTCCCTCTTTAAGCTGAGCATTTGCAAACTGACCTTTGCTCATCCAACAGTTACACTCAGTGAGCTTTTCCTAGAACCAGCTCCCAAGGTCTTTGTGGAACTCAGATCTGCTCTGATAAGTAGGCCACTCCCTGTTCCTGGCAAGGAACGTAATGTACAAGACTGTGCAAAAACTTGGCTGTTTACACAGTGAAGAAGTTGAGGTGACCACCTTAACTTGCAATGTCCACGCTTCACAGAACACAGAGAGTTAAGCATCTTAACTATCATCTTCAATCAAAGGGTGTGTGTGTAAACACACACACACGCACACACGTATTCATTGCTCCCCTCCCCCCAAAAAGTCCTGTAATGAGGCTGTGCCTTTGCTTATTTCATAATTAAAGACTTAAGAATTTTCAAAAACGTAGAAGATTAAGAATTACTAGCAGATCTGGAGCAGAACATCTGCGCCCTCTCCCCCGGGCGTCTCTGACTCCCACTCCAACCTGCTCCCCCGCCCCGTTTCTGGCCGGCTTTCAAGCCGGCCCATCCCCTCCCCTTCTGCCGCCGCCTCCTCACCCTAGCAGCCGGCCCGCTGCTGCCTCCTCACTGCTGCTGCCTCCTCATCGCAACCAGGCCCGCCGCAGCTGGACTGCCCCCGCCCCTGCCGCTGCCTCCCCGCCACCGCCAGTCCACCGCCATCTCCCCACCACCATGGCCATGCCCGCTGCCACAGCCACCATCTCCCCGCCCCCACGGCCGGGCCGCCGCCATCTCCCCGCCACCGCGGCCATGCCCACCGCCGCAGCCACCATCTCCCCGCCGCTGCAGCCGCCATCTCCCCGCCCCCGCGGCCGGGCACACCACCGCAGCCACCATCTCCCTGCCCCCACAGCCGGGCCAGCTGCCGCCGCCTCCCTGCTGCAGCCACCGCCACCATCTCCCCACCACAGCCGCCATCTCCCCGCCCCCAAGGCCGGGCCCCCCGCCGCCTTGCCTGCTTTTCCTCGCTGCCAATAGCAGGCAACCGGCGCCCAGCCAATCAGGTGCCTCCCTCGCCAGCACGCATAGCCTTGCCACATCCCTACGCATGGCTGGTAGCTGGCTAAGAGAATTAAGTATAATGATCATTAAGTCCAATTCTCCAACCAGACCTTAGAGAAGACAATTGGTATTATTATGGTTTAAACAGCCTTTGCCTATGGGAAGATATGCATAGCTGATGAAGGATGAAGGAACCTGAGCATGATCGTATACCCAAGATCTGGGAAGTGTCTACTGCATACAGTCTGGTGGGAGGACGAGAAGATATCTAGGCAAGTAGCAAATAAACAAGAGCAGGTAAGTGGGATGGCATGACAGCTGGGGCTGCAACTTAGCTTCTCTGCCTACTATTTCCATTTCTTCAGTTCTCTCACTTATGTAGGGAATAACTGTACTAACTAAAGAGGATGATTCAGAATAGCATGACTGA
Source organism: Hemicordylus capensis (assembly GCF_027244095.1). Taxonomy (NCBI): domain Eukaryota; kingdom Metazoa; phylum Chordata; class Lepidosauria; order Squamata; family Cordylidae; genus Hemicordylus; species Hemicordylus capensis. The sequence continues at coordinate 72,304,191 of NC_069657.1, forward strand.
GAGAAGGGGTGTTGTACAGCTGAAATGCAGTTTCACAGAGATTCAAAATTTGACAAATTTCAGAATTCTAGATGACATTTGGATCAGGCAGGTTGATGGAAAGGACCTAGCTCTTCTTTTGCTGTGCTGCAGAGTGTCTAGCTGCTGCTATCTATTTATTTATTTA